>NC_077229.1:369205500-369883901 GCF_027887165.1 Monodelphis domestica
CCTGGCCCATCTATGCCCTTCATTCTTCTTCTTCTACTTCTCTATAGAGTAATATAGGATTCTATAACCCAGTGTATGTCTGTTCTTCCCTCTCTGAATGAATTCCAAATAAGAGTTAGATTTAAGTATTTTCCATAATCACCCTCATCCTTCCCTCTACTGTTACTGTATTTTCTCCCCCACATCTCTTTATGTGATATAATTTACCCCATTTTACTTTTCTTCCCATTTCTCTTAGTACAATACACTTTTTCATACCCAGATTTTTTAACATATCCTAATAGTTTACTACCATACCCTACACCTATGTAATCTTCTCCTATGATAATGATAATAATTTTATGAGTTGCAGACATCACATTTCCATATAAGAATATAAATAAATTTGATGTTATTGGAACCCTTATTTTTTTTCTCTTTCTTATTTATCTTTTTTATGCTCCTCTTAAATTTTGTATTTGGACATCAAATTTCCTTTTTTAAGTGTAATCTTCAAGAATGCTTGGAAATCAAATTATCAGACTTTCCCCTGAGAGGATATATTAAGTTTCGATGGGTAGGTGATTCTTGGTTATAAACCCAGTTCTCTTGATTTCCAGAATATCATATTCCAAGCCTTCCAGTTCTTTAATGTTGAAGATACCAGATACTGTGTAATCCTGCCTCGGGCTCTATGATATTTCAATTTTTTTTTCTTTTTGGGTGTTTGCAGTCTTTTTTTCTTGGTCTGGGAGCTTTTGAATTTGACCTTAACATTCCTGGGAGTTATCATTGGGGAACTAATTGCAGGAGGTAATCTGTGGATTTTCTCAATATTTGGACAGTTTTCTTTGATAATTCCTTGAAATATGATGTCTATTGTTTTTTATGTTTGTTTGTTTTTTGAAATCTTGACTTTCAGGTAGTCCTTTAATTCTTAAATTATCTCTCCTGGATCTATTTTCCAGGTTAGTTGTTTGTGCAATAAGATATTTCATCTTTTTTCTCCATTTTAAAAATCTTTTTGATGTGTTTTATTGCTTCTTGTTGTCCCATGAAGTCACTAGCTTCTATTTGCCCAATTCTAATTTTTAAAAAAAATAATTTGTTCCATGACCTTTTAATTTTTCCTTTCACTTGGGTCCATTCTTCTTTTCATGGAACCCTTTCCTATATTGGAAAAGGCAAATCTATTTTTTTGGCAAATTTTTTCATTGAATTTTTGTGCCTCTTTTTCCAGTTGACAACTTTTTCTCTTAAGCTATTTTTTGCTTTATTTTTATTTCTTTTCCCATTTTATTTTTCTTCTTATTTGATTTTTTTATATTCATTTTTGAGTTCTTTAAGCAACTGACATCAATTCCCATTTTTCTTCAAAGTTTTACATGTGGTTGCTTAGATTTTTACCATTTCCTGTTAATTCTGTGCTTTATTCCTTTTCCTTATTGAAATTTTCTAGGAATATGTATTTATTTTACTGTTTATTCATTTTCCCAGCCTTATTTTGGCTGTGGATATGGAATTTTGAAAGCTCCTGACTGAGTATCCTCTGCTAATGGCTAATAGATCTCTGCACTGGGAGCCATTTTGCCTTAGGGCTAACGCTTAAAAGGGCAAAGTGCTATGGACTTCCAGGGCTCACTGTGGGCTAGTGCCAAGGCCTAGGATTTCAAAGTGTTGGTCTGGGGTGTTCTGTTGTTGTTGATGTAGATAAGGGTCTTAGGACCCCAAATTTGGCCTATGCCCAAGCTCAGAACCTGGCACAATAGCTGGGTGGTGTGGTTGACCAGCATACCTTAGCATGTAGTCTTCTTTCTTATTGCATGAAAAGCCACTCTACCTTCCTTTATCAAATTTTTTATTTAGCCATGATTTTCTTTTAATAAGGAAGGTTTCACACTATTCATAATCAAAGGATAAACTATGGGAGTGGAAACACTGAGGAAAAGCAACTGCCTGAATACAGCAGTTGAGGGGACATGACAGAAGAGAGACTCTAAATGAACACTCTAATGAAAATATTATCAACATAGCAATGGGTTCAAATCAAGAAAACATGTAATGCCCAGTGGATTTATGCGTCGGCTATGGGGGGTGAGGGGGGAGGAAAAGAAAATGATCTATGTCTTTAATGAATAATGCTTGGAAATGATCAAATAAAATATTAAAAAAATAAAAAAAATAAGGAAGGTTTCAAAGTCCTGAATTATATTAAATATACATTTCTATCCCTGATGTATTATACTCAGTTTTTGGTGGGTAGGTGATTCTTGTTTTTAATCTTGGCTGCTTTGCTCTCTGAAATATCATCATCCAAACCTTAAAATTATTCAGTATAGTAGCAGTAGTCTTTCAGTAACCGAGGATGACGATTGTCTTTGTGCGTTTGCATCTATTGCTCACCCAGCATGTGAAGACTGCTTTGGCTGAACAGATGGAAGAAACCAATAAGACGGTTCAACGGTTGAGATGGTGATGCAGCAAAGCACTTGTAATAATTAAAATAGTGGAAGACATAAACTGTAGTAGATATAAGAGTGGTTGTTTAAATTGTGACTGCAGAAAATATGGTTTCAAGACAATGTCTTGTTTTAAATCAAATAATATAAAGTGGTCGCCAGGGAAAAATTCCCAATTATTAAATATACCCAAGTCAGCTGGGTTTTATAGAGATTTTAATTAATACAAATGAGGAATTAAAGAAAGAGAGAGAGAGAGAAAAAGGGAATATAGAGAAAAAGGATAGGCCGGCCCAGGCCAGCCCAGGCCAACCCAGGCCCAAGGCCTAAGAGAAAGATCAGTCAGTATTTTATCCACTCACCACAAGATTTGTCCAAGCAAGGATTCAGAGGGACAGAGTCTCCTCAGAGGGAGTTCCAGCCAGAGTCAGCCTCCCTGAGACTATCCTGAGACTCAGCTTTTCCTCTCCTTATAAGGGGAATTTTCTCCTATGTCACCTCCCCTAAGTTCTCACATCTACCAATCACAGTAGACGTTTTTCAAAGGACAGACCATTCTTAGTTCACACCTAAGAAGGCTTACATTTTTTATTAAGTTCACACCAGAAAACCTCTGAGTAAGTTTCTCACCTCTTTGCTCCTTGTAAATTCACAAGTTGCCTGACCTTTATAGGTACTTAGCACCCTTTTATCTTAGATCTAAAAATAGGCACAGCTTAAGAACTTTTGCCTTACTATAAGTATGGGTTTAAGTATTTTTCATTGTTCAGCAAGGAGTTTACAACTTCATCTTCCCCTAAAGTATGGCTTAAGTAGGGGTGGAGTAGAAGTCTCACATTCCTGATCTAAGTAGAGGTCTCACATTCCTGATCTAAGTTCCTTCATTGTTTAAAGTGGGGAATGGTCTTAACCAAATCTTATAAAGTAGGGTCTGAGAAGTTTTTAAGGTTCACACACTGTGGAGTGCTTAGGTCGTGTTGGAGCACAAAAGACAACATGACCATCCAATGCAGCTGAGGAAGTCTCCAGGTGTAATGACCTTTTGTGCCATTGGACCCAGGCTTCCAACGCCAAGAGAGTGGGACTGTCTCTGTGCAACGACCTTTCCACTTAAATCTCCTTCACCCACAAGTGTCTTTGCGCACAAAAACGCACAAAGTCAATCATCATCCTCGGTTACCGACTACTACTACTACTACTACTACTACTACTACTACTACTACTACTACTACTACTACTACTACTACTACTAGATGAGTATGCACAAAGACACTAATTTAGTCAATAGTAAAAAAAATAAAGATTATATGGAAATTCAAATCTAGGAAATCTGTATATGTACATATTCCTAAATGGCTTGCAACCAATGAAGAGTCCCTTTAGTTTTTTCATTACTATCAGTATCTTGAACAAGACTTAAAAATGAAAAAAATATCATTAAGAATCATTAAGAAGTGGAAAATTGAGTTAGATTGCATTTGGGAAACTTTTAATGCATATGCACATATATTTATGCACATATATATACATATGCACATATTACAATGGTTTATTGTAACCCTAATTATATATACATATATATATCCAGTATATGTACTTATAATTTTATATGCATTGTGCTTAAAATAAAGAATAATAACAAAATCATTATAATATTATTAATCTAACTCCATATAATATTCTGTCATCTTCATTTTTAATAATGGAAAACTTCATAATGCATATAGGACTTTTAGAAGTTTATATTATTTTTAGAATCTTAAATATATCCCTGAAATGGATTCATGGTAAAAAAAACAACAAACAAACATGACCTATTTGAATTCTACCTCTGACATTTATTCACAATGTGTCATTTTATATCTCTAAACCTTATTGTTCTTCATAAGGTGAATAAGTTGGAGTCAGTGACCTCTATTATGCCTTCCACATTTAAATCTACAAATTTTATCTTTTGTAGGAGTCTTTTCTGAAGCTCTATCCATCTACTAAAGCATTCTCAGAATGCTTTCCACTTGCTTTATAAACAACTAATACATACTTAGTTATTGAATACTGTTACCCCATTAGAATATAGGTTTCTTGAGGTGAGCACTATGGGTTTTCCTTTCTGTGCTTATTACAATGCCTTTTATAAGACTGAACATTTAATACATTTTTCTTGACTGATTGTCTAACCTGTATATTTTAAGTATCCATAAACATCATTTTTCTTTCAGTACTTTCATTTGACATCAGGTTGTGTTTACAAGCCTTTAAATCTTGTTTTTTATATATAAAGAAGGAGCAGAATTCTTGCTTTGGACAAAGTACAAGATGACTAAAACATATGCCCACAAAATTTTACTCTAGAGGTAAAATACCCTAGAAAGCAGCAGGCTGGAGGAAGCAACAATAACTAAATCTGATCATATAATTAATTTCATTCAGACATTCGTAGTTCAGAAGTGATTATATTTCAGTTGTTTTTAAATTTTATTTCCCTACTTCCATGAAATATATATAAATATTATGTATAAGTATTATATATACTAATAAAATCTCTATATAATGTCAACATTAACTGAAAACAGCAGAGACTCAGCTAATTTTAAATATTATAAGAATATATAGACTAGTAAAATATATTATCCTTAATACAATAAAAAGAACACAATTGTCAATATTGTATTTAAAGTATATGACATACCCTTATTCTGTTAATTGACAAAAAAACTGTATCTTGGTATTTTTAAAGATTATAATTATTATTTAATTTAAACAGTACATATTGATATTACTGTGTTCTCTCTGGCTCTGGCTTTCCATCTATTTGTCTCTATCTCTGTCTTTCTCTCCACCCCTATATACAGACTGATGTAGGTAAAGATGAATATATTCATATCTCTTGATTTATATCTAATATCTATCTATATGATAAGAAATATTTATTTTTGAATGTATACATATCTATATAATAATATGTATACATATGTATATATTAAAAGATATAGCTATTTTCAAAACTCTAGAACAATATAAATATGTATATAATATAGATAATATTACTTTTTGCATGTTATATATAATACATAAAAATATATATATTGATATCTAAATACAGGCTATTTATAACAATATATGCATATATATATTTATGAACATAACATTATAAATATTTATATGTGCATTGTTTTGTAGATAACTATAGATTTGAGAGTGTGAATAGAATATCTATTTTTACTTACCTGTCTTTACTTATATTATTACCTATTTATATATTGATTTGTCTATTTCTCTGGGTTTTTTTATTTGAATTCTTTAGTGGGAATCCAGAGAGTACATTTCCAAATCTCAGGTCCCACACTTACTAGTTATACAGATTTTGCCAATTCTTTCTCTTTCTGAAACTCATTTTCTTCAACCTTGAAATAAAAACAACTATATTTACCATTCCTGCCTCAGAATTTTTTAAAGGGATGTATATCATTAGTGAAAATGTTCATTTAATTGCTTTCCAACTTTGAGTTATTCTGATAATAGTCATTCATTAATATGAGAAGAATTTATGATTTTATCAATATAAGTAACTACCAATATGGGAACTCTTGTCAGTAAATGTACATTGCATCATATATTACAAACCCTCTTTTTAACAAATAGAAAATGTAAGACATATGCTAAATGAATTTCTCAAGGTTGAATAGATAATTAGTGCTAAGAATAAAGAGTATTAAGAACTAAATAACTTTTAACACATAATCTAAAATGTTTTATGTCATGTTTGGGCCAATTTATGGAGCTCTACCAGCTTTGAATAAGTGTATCATTCTACCCATAACTACTCCAACTGTGATTTTTCTATGTTTTATCATCTTAAATGCTTTGATCAGTATGAATAATAACTTCAAAATAGATTTGTTTTATTTCCTTTGTATATTTTTGTTTTGGTATTTATTGTTAGTATTTGGTGATATTGAATTATTTTGTAAAAATGTGATTCTTGATAGTTTACACTCTTTCTTTGAAAGTAATTCATTACAAATGGGATATTTCATAGAACTAGTCAAAATAATTATACAATTCAACTAGAGATATGAAATATCTATACTTCCAAGGGGGGAAAAAGGAAAAGTAAGAAAGAATCAAGAGAAATACTTCCTGATTTCAAACTTCATTATAAAGCAAATTAAACAAATTTGTTTGGTATTGATTAAAAATCAGAATGCCATAATGCCTAGATAAGGAAGAGTTAGAAACAATTGAATTCAATAATGCTAGTTCAATGAAATCAAGAACAAAAATTACTGTATTTAGGAAAGAAATGCAAATTTCACAAGAATTATTGGTTAAGAAATGTAGCAGAAATTAATTTTAGAAAAAAAGACTATTTCATTTGCTATAATAAACTCAAAATGGATATATACTATCTGAATATAATAATTCTCTCTGTCTCTCCCTCTCTCATTCACTTTCTCAATCTGTCTCTCACACACAGATATACAGACACACAAAATTAGATGACAACTAGATCATTTTTCTTTCATAATTATGGCTATGGGGAGAAGCGTTAACCACACAAGATGGAACTATCAGTATAAATTATTTCAATTACATGAAATTGAAAAGATTTTTCACAAACAAAACAAATCTATCTAAGATAAGAAGGAAAATCATCCATCATGAAAAAATAGCATCAAATAATTATTGTTTGAAGTTATTTTTAAACCCTTTGTGCCTTAGCATCAACTCTAAAATAGAAGGGTAAAGTTTGGACAAACTGAGCTGACTGATTTGTCCAGCATCACACGGTTGGGACATGCAGCCATGTTTGATTGCAGGTCTTCCTGAAATCAGAGTTAGCACTCTATCCATTTTACCACCTACCTGCCGCGCATTAATATCCTATTGATAAATTTGTCCAACCAGCCTGGAAAATAATTTGGAATTATGTTTGGAAATTATGTTTAGAAGTTTACTGCAATGTTTCATAATCCTGGGTATAAATCAAGGGAAGTTAATGATTAAAAGAAAGATCCCATTTTACCTAAAGATACTGATTGTTATAGCAAAGAACTAGAAATGAGTTAAATGTCCATAATGGAATAGTTCAACAAACTGTGGTATATGAATGTAATAATATTGTGCTCTGCCATAAGAGGGATGCATGATATAATTATAAAGGAAGAGATAATATAAACAAATTATAACAATGGGGAACTTATTGCTTATCAGATTTATGCATAGGAACAGAATTTATGAGCAAACAAGAAATAGAAAGCATGTTCTGAATCTCATTTCTCTCATCAATAATGCTCCAAATCATTATTGATGAGAGAAATGTGAATCAGAACAATGCTAAAATATAATCTCACATCTATCAGATTGGCTAAAATTATAAAAGGGCAAAATGAACATGTTGTAAAGGATGTGGAAAAAAGAGACACAAATACATTGTTGATGAAACTATGAACTGATCCAAACATTTTTTTATTATTTTAAATTTTATTTTAATTTTTTTCCATTACATGTTTCATGTTGATGTCTCCCTCCCCCCTTCCTTTTTCCCTCCTGGAAGTGACAAGCAATTCTACAGGGTTATACATGTATATTATCATTATAAACCTATTTCCACATAATTCAATTTTGTGACAGAGTAATTTTTAAAAATCCAAACCCCAAATCATATACCCATATAAACAAATGATAATTCATTTTCTCTGGATTTCTACTCCTAAAGTTATTTCTCTAGTTGTGGATAGCATTCTTTCTTATAAGACCTTTAGAATTGTCCTGGATCATTGCATTACTATTAGAGACAAAGTCAATTCCATTTGATTATCCCACAATGTTTCAGTTACTGTACATAATATTTTGGTTCTGCTTATTTCACTCCACAATTCATATAGGTATTTCTAGTTCTTATAGAAATCAATCAATTGATTATTCCTTCTAGGATAATAGTATCCCATCATCATTACATACCACAATGTGTTCACTCATTACCCAATTGAGGGACATCCTCTCATTTTCCAATTTTGTTGCCACCACAAAAAGCAGGCTATAAATGTTTTTGTACAAAAAGATCCTTTCACTTTTTTTATCTCTTTGGTATAC
The DNA here is from genome assembly GCF_027887165.1 of Monodelphis domestica. Classification (NCBI taxonomy): domain Eukaryota; kingdom Metazoa; phylum Chordata; class Mammalia; order Didelphimorphia; family Didelphidae; genus Monodelphis; species Monodelphis domestica. The sequence goes on from NC_077229.1 coordinate 369,214,035, forward strand.
AAGCCTAGTAGTAGCATTGTTCGATCAAAGGGCAAGCATTCTTTTAAAACCCTTTAGGGATAAATTCCAAATTACCTTCTAGCATGTGACCCAATCATTTTGGAAAGCAACCCAGATTTATATTCAAAGAGTTATTAAACTGTATATTTTTACTCATTAATAATACTACTGGATTTTTCATAAGGTGACCAAAGATAAAGGAAAGAAAACTATTTGTTCTAAGATATTTGTAGCAGCATTTTTTGTCATGGTAAAGATCTAGAAACTGAAGGGATGTCCCTCAATTGGAGTCTGGCTGAACAAGTTGTGGTATAGGATTGTAATGGAATACTGTTATATTAATATATAAACTATGTAAATGTTTTTATATAAATAAAGAACATTATGTAAGAACATTTATAAGTAATATATAATTCTTCATTTGCAAAGAAACAGAAAAATTAAGTTGATTGCTCAAAGCTAGGACAATAGTGAAGTTGTTTCTAAAATACTCATGAATTCTAATATTCCATTCCTGATTGAGCTACAAAATTAGGGAAATTGTAAGGCAATATTATTTAGTATTTGAAATACAGTTGAGATAATAGTTAACTCAAATGAGTCATATTGGATCATTCCTAACTTCTTCAGCAGAACTAATAATTTAAACTGGTATCAAAATCAAAATTTGAATTATTTAGAAATAAATGTTGTATTTAGTAAGTAGAATACTTTCATCTAATATAAATGGTAGAAACTCTCCTAGTGAAATGCCAAAGAACATGGTTATTTATTAGTCACTTTTTCTTCTTTTTCACATTTACGTTACTGGTGTTTCTATTTGTATAGATAGTCTTTTCACCAATGACAATGAAACACCACATACTCTATGCTGTAAAATTCTTCTCTTTTTTTCCCCCTACAAACATCCCAAAGATGATTTATATAGAACACTAGAACTTCTTCCAGGTTAATCCATGAGGGATAATATGTTTTATTGTCATTTAAATAAATATTATCCTTCCATTTCCTCCCATTAAATATAATATAGAAAAAGTTACAATGAATGTTTTTATTTCAAATGTTATATTTTAATAAACCTACACTACCTAAATTAGGGTTAGTTTTCTAAGTAAATTAGAAAAGAGAAAATTTTGTTTTCTATTGCCTCTTAATTCTCTTAATTTTTTCTGTTGTTGCTCTACTCTATTTTTACTCTTTTATCAATTATTGGAGTAGACAATAGACAAATTCATTTCATTATTCATGTTACTGGGAAAAGAGCAATTGTTCTCCATTACAGATAATGAAAGCTTTTGGTTATAGTCACAGGTCTATTCATTACTGTATTTTTAACATAAAGAAAGGCTCCATTTTTTGATTCCTATTTCATCTTTTGATATGAACTCAGTCAAGAAGGTGAATTAGGAGAAAACAATTTAATCAAATACTGAACTTATTTAGAAACGAAGGGAAGAAATCTGGAAGTTTGCAGATAATAGCTTCAGGGATTTTGATTTTGTGGCAAATGTGAATATCATGAACCTCAAAGGATAATAGTGATGGAAGTAGAAGAACTTGGATTTAGCAATTATGGTAAAGAGTATTCCAACTCTCATTGCTTTGAACAATATCATATCAAAATGCCCAGATTTGAACCAAAAAAATTCTTGCATTTAAATGACCAAAGAATTAAGTTAGAGTCTAACCTAAATATAACTTCCCAATGTTCTTACCAGCAAGTTCTGTCAATGAAACACTGTAATCCTTTTTACCTATTAAATTTTTCTAAAATTTATGCTCTATTAGAAGTCATTGAGAACCTCCATAACATAAGTTTTTGAATTAGGATTTTGTGGAGGTACCATCATATGATTTTTATTGTTTTCTTATAATTTCCTAATGTTGAATCATTCTTCTTTTACTGATATTAAGTCAGTTTTTATAATGAGTAATTTTGTAACTGTGTTTCATATTCAAAGCATACTGTTTAGCATCTCTATTTTCTCTTTTATTTTTTTTTTCAAAACAAAACCAAAGAATGTTTCTATTGCTTTTGTGTAAATTTGTAGTTTTTCTTGGCATTAGATTAGTAGTTGATAAAGAATAATTCAGGTTAATAGTTTTCTCTTGATGAGGGGAAAAATTAACCAATTAACATTTAAAGCTTAAATATATTCAAGCATGTTTAATTTGTGGGAATTCAGCTTTTGGCCTTGGTAAAGTGAAAGTGAGAAAGAGAAAGCATTAGAGAGGTAAAAAGAAAAACTATGTAAATAGTATGGGTGATTCTGTCTTCTGTTCCACTCAATGAATATATGTCCTGTAGTGATTGTGAGATGGGAAAAATGTGAATCTATTATTCCCTCCGTTGGTTCCAGTCCTCCAGTTTATCTCATATTGTGAGTATTTCAGCATTACAAGTTCAGTTCTAAAATCTTCTCTTCATATTTCTATTCAATCCATTTATTCTGAGTTTACAGTGGTAGAGGCAATGACATAAATATTAGTTCTTCTTCCTTGCAAAACTAGTAAGCTAGAAGGTCCTTGCTTTGCTCTCTGATTTTCTTCCATTTTTACAAATGATGATAAAAGAAGGTTGAGGAATTATGTGGTATAAGATTGTGAAATTTTTATTAAAGTATTTCCCTCTAAGATCAGTTTTCCTGTCAATCAAAGTTTTAGCTTTTTTGGCTTCTTTGTTTATTTCTGGTTGAGCAGAAATGTTACCACATTTTGCTCCTGATTTGTAGCTTAGCTGTGTATGTTGAAAAACTTGAGTTCCTATTTAGTTGTTTCCTTGGCAAACATATTTCAACCATGTATTCTCTGAAATAGATGGCATTATTTTAAGAACACTTTAGATCTTTTCATGCACAAACATTAAAATATATCATTTTATCTTTTATGGACTATTCATGAAATTTTAAACAGATAGTACACAATCTTTACCTTAAGTATTTTATCATTGAACCCTATATGTGACTGCTTATTGAATGTTGGATTTTTTTCTTTACATACAAACATTATTTTTTTAATTTTCTAAATAACTGCAGTTTGATTTACTAGAAACATTCTTACCTTAAATATATATATATATATATATATATATACACACATATATATGTATATACACATTTCCTCAGCCAGATATAAATCTTTGGATTTTGGCTTAAAAACAAAGCAAAACAAAACAAAACACACACACACACACACACACACACACACACACACACAGAAAAAGAGAGGAGAGAGAGAGGTGCCTACCTTATTTTTTGCTTGAAGCAATATGATCAGTGTTGTTAATGCTTAGAATAGTACCTGACACATGGTGCTTAATAGATGCTTGTTGACTTTATTTCTTATTGATTCTACATGTCTTTCCCAAATAAATATAACTCAAGAATCTCCCAGACCACTCTCTCATCCATTCATTAAGTAATCATCCCCTGCCTCACCCACCCAGTTCTAAGTACTAGTAATTAATGTTTGATTCCTTTTTTTTGTTTGTTTCTAACCTTCCTACTCTACTGAATCAAAAAGGCAGGGGCCTTAAAAATAATTATACTTTAACCTTTATTTTATTAGTCATGTTGTCAAAAAAGTTGAGAAAGATAAAGTAAGTGGAAAACAAAGTATGCTTCAATCTGCACTGATAGTTCATCAGTTATCTCTCAATGTAGATTGCATTTGTCTTCCTGAGTCACTTGGAATTGTCTTGGATCACAGTATTGTTTAAAGTAACTAAATTTTTCACAGGCAATCATCATTACAATATTGCTGCTACTGTGTACAATGATCTCCTGGTTCTGTTTATTTCATTCTGCATTAGTTCATTTAAATCTTCAAATATTTTTTCTGAAAACATTTCTTTTAAAGTTTTTGCAGCGAAATACTATTCCATCATTATCATACACCACAACTCATCGAGAAGGGCATCTCTTCCATTTCCAGTTCATTGATACAATGAAAAGCCCTGCTTTAAATCTGCTATAGGTTCAGAAAGGCAGGAATCTTAAAGGACTAAAAATTTGATTTCTTAAAAGATAGAACAACTAAGTACATTTGGAACTGAATGGAAAACCTCAAAAAATTCATATATGGTTTGATATCAGTTTGTTGGGAGGTTTGTAGTGCAGTTTCTGAGTAATCTATGCTTGGCCATATACTTTAAAATATCTTCATTAAATTCTGAGATAAAGCCATAGATGGAATGCTTAACAAATTGGCAAGTGAAATGAGAGTAGGAGAGAAAAAAGTCATGCTGTTAGTCAAGATCCAAAATGTCTAGACTGACTAGAACAAAGAGTCAAAACGAATAAGATAAAATTGAATAGGAATAATTATACTAGGAATTAAGAATTAAACTTCACAAATATAGCATTGCCAGGAATTCTAATGAAAACTATCAGAGGATTTGATGGACTAAAATATGTAACAACAGTATAATATATGAAGAGTAGAGCTTGAAAAATCCCTTGTCCTGGTCAGGTGACATTTGCAGTATTCCGTGTGGGCACTACATTTTAGGAAAAATATTTTTTGGTAGTGGTGTGCCCTTCTCTCCCACTGGTTATAGAATAGAGTCATGAGTTCTAAAACCTCCATTTAAGGAGAACGCTTAGATCAAAACATTTCACTTCTGACCTGACTGTAGTATTCTGATTTTTCCACCCAAGTTGGGTACTTTCCCTGGTGTCATACTTTGCACTCCTCACTTTTAGCTTTTTGTCATTTAATTGATTGATTGTGTAGTGAAGAGTAACCAAAGGTGATAAGAGTCTTTGAGACCATGTCGGATGAAGATCAATTGTAAGAATCAAGGAATGTTTACTCTGGAGAAGAGAAAATTTAGGAGGGATATGAAGCTTCCTTCCTATATTTTATGGACTGCTATATGGAAAAGAGATGACACATACATTGTTCTACTTGGCACCAGATGGCAAGACTAGAAAGAGTAAGTAAAAGCTAGAAAGAGGGAAATTTAAGCTTGATACCAGAGAAATTTTTAAAAGACTAGCAATTCAAACCCTGTAAGATCTCAAAGGAGATCTCCAAGGAAAAGTTGAATGGCCATTTCTCAGGAATGTATTAGAGACTATTACTCTTCTGGAATGAGTTGTTCTAGATGGTCTCTGATGTCTCTTACAACTCTCAGATTCTGTTATTCCTTCAGGTTTTAGCATTTTTTTCTTGTCATAATTATTTGTTTTTACTTAAATTTGTTGGCACATATAGTAAGTTCTAAAAAGTTTAAGCTCTTGAAGACAGACCTATTTTAATTTTTTTTTCTTTATAACCCTGTTGCTTCAAACATAAAATATACTTAGTAAATATGCAATATTTTAATGGGATAGAATTAAATAAATTCCTCCAGACTGGTAGTTCACTACTCATAGCCACAGAATATCAGCAGAAGAATTTTGGTATTTAAAAGATGGACATTTTTGTCAGTAATTCATCTAATATCACTGAAAAAAGTACAGTTCTCTTAATGTGAGTTGGTCTAATATCTTTCTACTAGATCTTACATTTTCTACTTATAGTACTTTGATGGATTCATTTGATGGGCTCTCCATCAATTTGCTATGCAAGTCTAGCCACTTTCCTCTCAATTTTTAAATGGTTTGACCAATTTTTTGTTTCTACATATATAGATTACAATGAAATTTGGTTTTGTGATATTTTTTAATGAATTTAATATCATGTGAATGGAGAGACCAAACCACACAAATGTATCTTCTGTGTAAACATCTTCTCTAAAACTTAGACAAACATATCTTTTTTTTCATCATACTTGATGTTTATATTTAGAATGTTATTGAAGATAAAGTAACATGGTATAGTGGAAAGGATATGATCCAGTGTCACTGGCTTCCTTGCTGTTCATTGTATACAAGATAGAATTTAGTTCTGAACTTTGGTCAACTTCACTTACTATCTATCCCCCATACCTTGAACCTTTTATCTTCTCATCTCTTCCTCCTAACTTCCTTGGTTTCTTTCAAGTGTCAGGTAAAATATATATCTTCTACAAGATGATGCTTAATCATAGTATCTTTTTGTCTTCTTGTGAAATCATCTTCTATTTATCCTGTATATATCTTGTTTGTACAAAGAGTTTTTATTTTACATTTTCTCTTTCTCTTCCTTATTGATTTATGTGTTGCTTGAGAGCAGGAACTTTTAGGGGAATTAATAAGGGGTTATATTATTTAATTTGCTTGACTTTTTTTGCCTTTGTATCTCCAGTGCTTAAAATAGTACCTGCACATACTTTTCATTTAATAAATGCTTGTTAACTAATTGGCAAATGGTTAAAGGTTATGGACAAGCAATTATCAGATAAAGAAATTAAACATATCAATAATTATATAAAATGGCTTAAATCACTCTTGATTGAAGAAATGCAAGTTAAAACAATGCTGAGGTACCATATCACCCCTTTCAGATTGACTAATATAACAGTAAAAGCAAATGATAAATGTTGGAGGAGATGTGGCAAAGTTGGGATATTAATGTATTGTTGGTAGGGCTGTAAATTAATTCAACATTCTGGAGAGCAGTATGATACTATTGCCAAAGGGCTCCAAAACTGGGCATACACTTTGATCCTATAATACCACTACTGGAATCCCAAACAGATAATAGAAAAAGGGAAAGGATATTTATAGCAGTTCTTTTTGTGGTGGCAAAGAATTGGAAATTGAAGGGATGTCCATTAATTGGGAAATGATTGAACCAATTGTGGTATATTGATAATGAAATACTATTGTGCTATGAGAAATGATAAGTATGATTATTTCAGAAAAATCTGGGGAAATCTTCATTAACTGATGCAGAGTGCAACAAACAGAACTGGGAGAACATTGTACACAATAATAGCAACATTGTATAATTATCAACTGTGAAAACTTGGCTACTCTCAGTAATGCAATAATCTGGGACAATTCTGAACGACTTATGACAGGGGATGCACCTCCAGAGAAAGAACTGTTGAGTTGGATGCATTGTACATCAAAGCATAATATCTTTTTGGCTTTATGTGAATGTGTTCTTTCAACAATGACCAACATGGAAATGTATTTGCATGATAATATATGTATGATCCATGAAAAAAATTCTTAACTAAATGTATGGATGTTTACAATTTTACAAGACCTGGTTTGAAGTTCCATTCTGCTATTCACTGCCTTAGTGATCTTGTAAAAAACAGTTAGCCCCTCTGAGCCAAAGTTTCTTCAAGGGACTTGGGATAGAATGACTAAGGTCATTTCTGGATCTTGAATCTATGATTATATCACCATACTTTCATTTCCCATAGTAATTTTTTAAAGTATAATTTAAAAATAATGGAATTCACCTTGTTTGAAGAGAATTAAAACAGTATACATTGTTATATCTAGTCAAATGCTTCTGAGAGAATTAAAATAGCAAGTGGTAGTAGGAATTGAGTGAATCACACAGACTCCATCTTGTTACAGATTTCTGGAGCTAGCTTAGCTCCTTTTCTATTCATTTATGGGTTTAGTTTAATTTCTAGCTGAATTGAAAACTTTATATAATTTTGAGAATTTGGGAAAAAGCCATTCACATGAATTACAATTTTGTCAATGTTAACACAAATTCTAAAAACATTTTTACTAACTGTTCATAGGTAGTCTTTAAGAGTTGCCATAGTGTGTCTATATATGTATATAATATATGTATGTGTATATTTAAATAGCTGTAGCCTACATATGTAATATATTTAAATATTTAAATATTTTTTGAAATTTTTAGAATTATTCTATTTAATACTATTTTTAAATAAATTATAAACACATAGACTCTCATAATCCCAACATTCCTTTTCAGTTTTATGAATCTCAAAAGGGAGATTGTTCTAGAAAATCACTTGGAATCTTGCCTCTTCCTTTCTTAAGTTACCTTTGAACATTCTCATATAGATTCTTTAAAGATATGAAAGTAGTTTTTTGAATTGGTAAGAAACTGGTGTCTTAAAGTTGCTTCCTTCCTCACCAAGCACTTAATAAGTGCTGTTCAATGAAAAAATATTAAGAAAAAATAAGAAAGCAAAAAAGTGATATAATAGAAGCAGGGGAGATGTATATTATGAGTACTTATATTGTCTTTTTTTGCTTGTGAGGTGAGGGCAAACATATTAGGGGTATTTAAAGAGAAGGCACTGATTGTATTAGTAGTATTGCCAGTGTACAGTGCTGCAAACCACTTACCCTCGGGAAGAATTGGTTTATGTTTAAAGAAAGGAACTTCTTAAGCACCAGGAATAAAGGCATTCAAGAAAATCTACTTATTCTGACTTTTTAGCAGAAGGGCAAAGCTGCAATAACATGGGATTTAAATATGTTCCAGATTTTAAATCTCCTCTCCTCCCATCAAAGCCATACCACATTTCCTTAGATAATACTTGAGAGCCTCAGATATTATTCTTATAGAATCTTTTCTCCTCTTTTAGTATCTTTACCTTTTACATCTATCCTGATGATCTCTTCTGGAATACCTTTAAAATTGGAGCACTTTAATGCCAGATTATATCTCATTCTTTTTTTAACCCTATCTACAACCACTGCACCCTCCCTAAGAAGGCAGGTGGAACGTATATTTTCATAAAATACATATTTCTCTGTTTATCATGTTATGGAACAAGCCACGTATTTCTTACTTTTGAGAAAAATCCTAAGAGCCTTTTAAAGGCAGCGGCACTTGAACTGAGCCTAAGAGAAGGCAAAGATTCCAAGAGGGAGAGGAATCCAAGCATTATAGAGAGCTTCTGAAAAAGTCAAGATATTAAGGGTATGATGCCATATGTGGGAAACAGGGAGGAGACCAATTTGATTGAAATATAAGGTAAATGATACAAGGAAAGCAGTATGAAAGGAATTTAAAAAGACAGACTCTAGTTAAACTGTGAAAGAATTGTATTGAACAAATACTTAATTTGTTTTTTATTCTAGAGGCTGTCTTGGAGAAGTAGAAGCTTCTTGAGGAGGACAGTGACAAGGTGGATATGTTAAGGCTAAGCATGGCTTTATCGAATTTCTAATTTGCCACATCCTGACAAAACTTCCACTTCAACCTTCTCTATGATACACAAAATAACTTCCTCTTTATTTCTTTTTAAAAAATTAAAAAAAATTTTCAGGATACATGTCAATACAATTACTAATAATTGTTTTCTGACATTTTGCTATCCATGTTCTTCCCCTCTCTCTCCTTTCCTTCCTTCTCTCCAAGACAGCAAGCATATATTATACATGTGTTACCATGCAATACATATTTCCATGTTCACCATGTTGTGAGAAAAGACACATATCACATATACCTAAGAAAAATTCATAGAGAAAATAAAGTGAAGAATGGTATGCTGCAATCTGCATTCAGACTACATTGTCAGCTCCTTTTATGGCTATGGGTAACCTTTTGCACCAAGAATCCCTTGGAGTTTTCCTGAATCCTTGCATTGCTGATAATAGTTAAATCATTCAGAGTTGATCATTGTACATTACTGCTTTTAGTTTGTACAATATGCTCCTCAGTTTTCCCATTTCATTTCTGCAATTTGGAAAAATTTAGGAATCTCACATTTTGATATAACTTTTATCCACACATACACACAACTTTTCTAGCTAAGGCTAATCCATTTTCACCACAGTGCTTCTCAACTTTGTGCAAACCACATAAAAAACTTATGTCCTAAGCTCCTCCTTTGGGTTGTGACATTTGTATTTATTGGTAAAGCCTATTGAAAACATATGCACTTATGTAATACTATGTACCTTTCAAAGTATTAAGATACATAAGTTTTTTTTTATTATTTTAGAAATAATTAACCATAATATCAGATTCCCTCATTCCCTTTAGGTGATTCTTATTATGGTAGAAAAAATTAATTTTTGAGTCAACAAAGATTTTATAAGAATAATATAGTCTTCATAACATAGGTCCTGACATGCTCAAAAAGAATAGGAATCTGAAGGTACATTTCTTCTGGTTTCTGGCAAAGTATTCCCTTAGAATTTCCAGTGAATTTTGACTTGACTTAAGAACTGGTAGGGTCTAAATTTGACTGAATAATTAGCACTCCCATCCTAAGAGATCATAAAAGCAAGTCACCAGAAGCCTGGAGAGAGAATGTATTAGGTAGCAGTGAGCCACTTAGCTTCCATGGAAATTATAGAAAGATTGCAGCCAAGACTGATACCAAATTCAACATTGGTTGTGTATAGAGTATGCTGAGGGAAGATTTATGTCAATGACTTTTTGTCTATCCACTTTCCCTCACTTCAGATCTAATTTGCTAGTTCTTCATTTCCTTCTCCATTTTCTCTCCCTTTCCTAGAAAAGTTCATACTCCAGTGAGAGAGACAGTATATAAACAATATTATTTATATAATAAAGATTGAAGGGAATCATGGGGGAGAGGGGGAGGAATAACATGGAGAAGGGAGGAATGTTAAAAAAAAGGAATAAGAGAAGGATTTCTGCTAGTTGTGGGATTTGAATTGAGTTTTCAAGGGAGCCAAGGAAATTGGTAGACTAGTTTGAGAAGGGGAATAATTCTAGGTGTTTGGACAGTGAAACAGCAGAGTCAGAACATGGAATGTCACATACCAGGAATAGAAAAAAACACCTAATGTGGCTGGATCATAGAACATATGGAGCAGAGTAAATTATAAGAAAACTAGAAAGAAAAGGAGAAAATTTGTGAATGACTTCTAAAGCCAAGCTAAGGGTCTTATATTTTATCATCACACCAATATGGCGCCATATTTTTAAGTAGATAAGAGCACTAAGATGTTGGCTGTGTGAGTTGAGAGAAGGGAATATTTATCAATGATTAAGACTATTATGGTACCTTTTATGGTACTAAAAATTGGGAAGTTTGGAACATGAGAGGTTTTTGAGAAAAAATAATTCTCTGTTTTAGACATGGTGATTTGAGATGCCTGTGGGAATTCAATTCAAAATGTTGAAAAGTCAGTTGTGATGTAAGACTCTAGTCTAGGTTGAGGTTATATAAATACATATAGGAATCATCTGAATATAGATGATAATTAAGCCTATGGGACCTAATGAGTTCACAAGTTATAGTATAGAAGGAGAACAAAACAGCTCCCAGTACGGAGCCTGGGGAAATAACCATAGTTTCTTGTTGTAAGCTGGATGAAGACTTGGCAAAGGTGACTAAGAAGAATGGTCAACCAGTTAGGAGAAGAATGAGAAACAAAAAACATCATGAAAGTATATAAAAGAGAGTATTGCCAGGAAAAAAGAGTGATCATTAGATTACTAATCAATTACTCCATGGACAAGAATTGAGGGCCTACTATGTGCTAACACTATAAATGCAAAGACAAAGGAAACTGTTACCCTCAAGGAGATAATATAGGGGAAATAACATGTACATGTCTATATCAAATGTGTTTTTGAAATAGACATGTTTACACACATATATATGTATATCTGGATATACCCAATCTAGATATATACACATGTGTATAGAATGTTTTATGCATGTGTACATGTTTTATTTATATGTACTTATATAAATAGAGAATGCTTTATAAACCTCAAAATTTTAGCTATTATTGTTATCATGATTGAAGATGTATAAATAGATACTTAGATGCATAGACACGCTAAGAAAATAAAGATAACTTGAAGGAATGATGAACAACCTATGAGAAGTCATTGAAGCAGAAATAAAATATGCAAAATGGCAGGGAATTCATATTGGCTAGAATTTAGATGAAGGAAAATAATTTTCAAGATGCTTGAAAGGTATATTGGAGACATATTATGATAGGCTTTAAGATATCCAACAGGATTTCTTTGATTTGTTCCCAGTGTTAATAAGAAGTTATTGGGTGAAGAAAATTTCAACCTGTACTCCAAGAAATGGTACTTTGCTGGTTGTCTGGAACTATAGTCAGAATAAACAATATAGGTCTTAAGAGTCAAGTTAATATTCTTGAAGCCAATATCATGAGCATCAGAAGCAAAGAGGAAAACATTATCAGAGGTGGGGCCCAGGTGCATTATCCAAGGACACTTGGTCTGTAGACAATATAGAGAAAGTTATCAAAACATAAACATCTCCCAAGTCTGGTCCAGGTTCAAAAGAAAGGCCTAAATTCTTTGCAACATAAAGAATTTATATAAGCATGTCAGACACTTTAACCCAAATTAACGCAGCTTCTTCATTTTCACTAATATTGGATTAGCCTAAGAGAAGAGAGCAAAGTTTAAAATCGATCAAAATGTGTTTCTTCCCTAATCTCCAGAATGATTTTTCCAGCATTATCCTTCTCCTTCTCAGCTAGCGATTTAAAGGGAAATTAGTCAGTTAGTAAAAAAAGTATTTATTTTGTGCCTACTATATACCAAGTATTATTCTATATGCTGGTGATACAACAAAAAATAAGAAATGATCTTTTTGCTCTACAGGAGGTCACACAGTCTAAAAGAGGAGATAAACTTCAAATACCTGTGCAAAAAAAATTCTAAGTATAGGATAAATTGGGATAATCATTAGAGGGAAAGCATTAGAATTAAGGGAGAATAGGAAAAGGCTTCCTGTAGAAGGAAAGATTTTTATAACTTAGATCACAGGAATTATTTTGAAAATTCTAAATGAATACAGAATTTTTTATTTTCCTCTGTTTTTCTGTTACATAGTGATTGTATACTCATTTAAATATCTTGACATTTTAAATTTGAAATTATTTTTAAGTAATGATATAGATTTGTCATAGTCAGTAAGCATTTTTACAAGGTATTTCTGTCTTTTACTTGGCTATGTGAAATAATCGAATAGTCAGCAGCAAAATATATTTGAAAAGCTTATTTTTTACAATAAATATTTAGATAAAATATATGCTTAAGATTTATCAAAAACAACACACTCATAAATTTTTAAAGTTTTTTATCCTTTTTGCTTACCCAGATTTCTCTCTGTCTCTCTTTTTTTCTATTTATGAAAGATGCTAATTTTGAGTCCTCCTTGGCACAGTAGAAATATAAAAGTCTCTTCCCATTTGATTCCTGATTCTTCTCTACATTTTGATTTATGCCTAACTCTGAATGAGGAATAAGCCAGTCAACTAGTATCTGAAAATTTTTACTTCTGTAATACAGAAGTATTAAAAAATCTGTTTGAAGTCCACAATCTCCCTGAAGAGTCAGGGTTTTAAATTCTGGATCTATTGATGCTAGGGTCTGATTTTATTTTATTTTTTGAGGGAAAAAATAGTGGTGGCAAATACTTTGCTATATCTTTTTTTAATAGACATTATATATGTATATACATATAAATTTCAGCTAAATATGTTTAGAATTAATTTTTATAGAATTCATCCTTCTATGAATATGAGAATCTTTTTAACTTTTCTAGCAATAAAAGATCAAAACAATTGTATTCTTAAAAAGAGAAAAATGAAAAAAAATGTGCAAGTGACTGGATTTAAGACACCCATAACAAATTTAGTGGGAGCTATTGTTGATTTCCCTGAATTTAGACTAAAAAAGATCTGGATTCAAAATCAATACCACTAACATACTGGCTATGTGACTTTGGCCAATCATTTAACCTATCTGAATCACAATGTAAAATGAAGCTCCTATAAAGGAGAGCTAATTATTTGCTTTACCTACTTCAAAGAGTTTTTAGGAGGAAACTCTATGGAATTGTTCTAATGCTGAAGCTTCTCCCCCCCACCAAAAAAAAAAAAAAGGTTGCTCATGCTTTGTGGATAAGCCCTCAGTCATAACCACTGTTCATAAGTGCCCACGGTTTTATATGCTTTTATTAGGTGTACTGAAAACTCAGATTAAAACAAAAGAAGCTTTAATCAAACAACATAGTGAATAAAATGACAGAAACAGATCCGCCCCATGTATACTTCTGGCATCCTTTGTCAAATGGTACCATGTTGCCACTAGGGAAGGCATGTATCCTGAGCATAGATACACTCCAGAAACATATGCAGGAGACAGAAATATAGATAGCATGTGGCCAGAACACACACATGGGAACAGGGAAGCATATATCACTGGAGAACTGATATCTGATGCAGCAGATCTACTGATGTCCTCTGGGGATGTCATTATTCTGCTCTCTGCTGGGCATCACATCTCTACTTTCCAACATGCTGTCTCTCTTGGGAGTCTCCACTGATCTTATGGATGCCAAGCTGGGCTGTGCAATTATGTCTAAACTGCAAAGTGTGATTCTAATGAAGAGAATTATAGGCATTATGACTGACTGTTTGTGAAATGAATTTGGACAAGTTTCAATCCAACACCCCCATGGGCAGCCACCTACAACATCTACACATTGTGGTTGCCATGCTACCAAGCTTATTCCAAGGGAGTAGAATTAGGCATAAGGATGCATTAGTTAGTGAGTAAACATATAAACACCTACTATGTTCCAGTTACTGTGCTAAGCATGGGATACAGAGGCAGAAGTCATTTAAACCTTTTAATCAATATCAGTGAGTATACTATTAAAGACCTCCTCTGATGTTTTTTCATGATGTCAATGGGATCCTGGTCTCTTTGTAGACTGTGCTAACAGAGTACAAATTCTTGGCAAGTTCTACCAGTCTAGAAAAAATCTGGAAAGAGAGAGATGCTATATCTAATTATTCCCATTTTATAGATGAGGAAATTCAGGTGACAGAGGTTAAGTGACTTTCTCAGAGTCACATAGCTAGTGTCTCAGGCTGAATTTTAACTTTGGTCCTCTTGACCCCAGGTCTAGAACTCTATACACTATACCATTAAGCTGCCTCTTTTCTGAAGACAACCCATGCTTAAACTAGGCAAAGTTCACTGCTACAATGCTGGCTCCTTGGTAGAGTACTTTTGTTTCTTTTTGCTATAGTAACTTGTAAAATAATGGATTCGCTAGAAGGTTCTGACAGCACTGTTGGAGGAAAAAAATGGGAGCAGAAAGTGAGAAAAAGGAAGTGATTTGCATAAATGATTTCTCCTTGGGGTGGGAGAAATGGAGGAAGGAATAACCATATCTACGAAATCAATTTTGTTCAGCAGCAAGAATTCAATATGACCGATAGTTGAACTCAGAACATCTCCCTTGTCTTATGGCCAAGATCATGGCATAGGGTCTCTTAGAGCCATTCTGTAATAGTTTTGATGGCTCCTCTTAAGCAGCCATTCATGATGGCTCCTGATATTTTATGTCATTCCTTCCTATTACAGTTTTTCAATTGAAGATCAAACATAAACCACAAATCTTGCAAATGTTAGGTAGACCAGCCTACCTGCCACATGTCAGCTCTCTCCCCACAAGATTCTTGAATGATCAGAACTTTAAGTGGAGCCAGAGATGAATTATATAAGTAAAGACAGTACTACTTGAAATTAACTCTTGATTAGTTCAGAGGTGAGCAATATAGTGTACAAATTAAATATGGTCTGAAAATCAATTCCTCATACATAAGTGACAAATTATATAAATATATAGTTCTCAAAAAAATAATTACATACTAATAATGACTCTATAAAGGATTATGCAAATCATTAATAACAAGAGAAATATGCAACCAAATTACCTCACACATCATTAACTGACAGGTTTTAAAATATAAGAATATTTAATATTAGACTTTGAAAGACTTAGGAACTCTGATCAACACAATGGCCCACAACATTTATATAGCAGTCATAAAGAAACAAAACTACCTAACTCCAAATCTAGTCCAGATCTGGTCTTATTTACTAATGGTTCCTCTTTTATGAGGGATGGCATACGCTACACTGGAGCTGCTGTAGTCACAGAATTTTCCACTGAGTGGTCAGCTTCGCTGCCCTCTAATATTAGCCCTCTAGTATTAGCTCTAATATTAGGTCAGAACTCACAGCTCTGAAACATACCTGTATAATTGCCAAGGATAAAAAGGCAACAGTTTATACGGTCTAGATATGCTTTTGGCATTTGTCACTCCGCTGGGATGCTATGGCTCCAGAGAGGATTTTTATCCTCAGCTGGAAAATCTACAGCTAATGCAGAAACTATTAATGAAGTTCATTCTGCTCTCCAGCTGCCCAAAGCCCTAGCTCTACTTCATTGCTCTGCCCATACAGGTGGCCCTGACCTTGTCTCTAGGGGAAATGATTGAGCAGAAGCTGCTGCAAAGCTAGCAGCCATAGAAGGGCCTGAATTAATTTTAACATTAACAACCACTGATGACTTAAATTTATCACTTTCCTATAATGAAAAGAAAGTGGAAAAATGGAAGCAAAAATTCAAAGCAAAACAAATTAATGGAGTATGGGTGCCATCTGAAGGAAAACCCCTGCTCCCTAGAAGTTTCTATCACCAAATCTGCCAATCTATTCATAAAAATGGTCACTTTGGCACCAAGGGCATCGTGGACTCTGTTAAGAGAGTATGGATAGCCCCTCTAAAGTGTGTACAGCCTACCTGCCAAGCATATAACCAACATGCCTTTAGTGGCAAAGCCTTTGGTGAGTATCCTCTGACTTACACATCTTTTGAGCACCTTCAGATAGATTTCATAACAATTTCAAAGGCTGGACATTATAAATTTTGTCTAGTCATAGTAGATCAACTGACCAGATGGCCAGAAGCATTTCCTGTGACCCGAGCCATAGCACCTTCTGTTGCTAAAGTACTTTTAAAAGAAATTATTCCTCGCTTTGGCCTGCCAGCACATATTGATTCAGATAGAGGAAGTCATTTAATGATTCTGTCCTAAATCAGATATATTCTTGCTTGGGGATAACTCCCAAATTCCATGTTCCATATCATCCCTTCGTGGTTGCCAAAAACTGTAATGGATAATTTTAGCATTGTGACCTAAACTATATTAATTATTTGGTTGCCATGAATATCCCAAATATAAAAAAAAATACCCAAGACAGCTGGAAATTTGTGGTGATTTAATTAATAGAGTGGAAAGAAATTAAGAAGAAGGAAGAAGGAAAGAGTGTAGGATTTCTCCCACCTGGCTTGTGCCAGGAGGAAGACAAGAGACTCTAGAAAGGTAAGGGTTTGGAGAGTGAAGGAGGAAGGAATCAGTCTTCATTCCAAGAGAGCTCAGCCAAGATGCCTGAACCTGAATCAGCTCAAGTACAAACTCACCACCAAAACCCAGACAAATAGCTGTCACCATGCCAAGATGTCTGAACACTTAACATGCTACCAGTCAGAGCCACCTTTCCTGGGAAAAGAGACAGCCAAAAGGAAGCCCCATGAAAAAAAAAAACCTAGACAACTCTACCCCCCTTTCCTGTATCTCTTCTGCACCAATCATAGCCTAAGCTTGACTTAGGACAGGCCAGGGGTCTGTCAGCTGTTTCTCATTTGTCAATTTCTCTATCAAAAGCCATCCACCTAAACACTCAATCTTCATGCATGTTTACAGACATTCCCGATTTTGTATAGAAAGTAGGGTGGAGTAATGCAAAGTTCCAAAAACATCCTTGATGATCTTCATTGTTACAAAACAGGAGATAGCTAATTCCAATCTTCACGCTATAGAGGTGATGTACTCAGAGTACAGAATATATGGGATGGGAAATGATAAATATGAGAATTTTTTGTACTTGTATTTTTTTCAATGAAAGGGAGGCAGAAATTCAAAGGAGAGAATGTTGATCTTCAAGAAAAAATAATAATGAATTTTTAAAATCGAAGCCTAATTTAAAAATACATGATGTTGGAAAAATAATGAAAAGAAGAACAGACTAATACACTCTTGGTAGAACATTGAAATCATTCAACTATTCTGAAAAATATTCTGGAATTTTGCTAAGAAAAGTATTAAAATGTCCATATTCTTTAACACAGGTTCCACTACACTACATATAATCCAAAGTTAATAAATGATTTAAAAGAGTTCATCCAAACAAACAATATTCATAATATCACCTTTTGTAGTAGCAAGGAAATGGAAATAAAATATTGGCAAATCAAATATAGAATGGCTAAACAATTCCTGGTGTACACACACATACACATACATGGAGGGGGAAAGGGGAAGAGGAAAAGAGGAGGGGAAGAAGAGAGCAAGAATGAAAGAAAGAGAGAGAGAAAGAGAGGGAGACAGACAGAGACAGAGAGAAAGGGGAGTACGAGGAGGAATAAAGCAACAAATTTGGGAAGACATGAATTGAAAGAAAGTGAAGTAAACATATACAAAGATGAGAATAATGTAATAAAAAAGAACAAAACAATAAAAAACTAAATGTGAAATTTAGTGCCCTAACTTGGCCTCAAAGAAGAAATATTATAAGGTAATTCTTCCTATCATATTTTTTTGCAGAACTGAATATGGAAAATAATATCAGACTGTTTTTGATACCTTTGTTAATTTTTCAATATGTTGCAAAAATTAAAGGAGAAATGAGGGTGATTTGTAGGAAGGTAGACTTTTTGGAAAAGTAGGAAGGCAGAAAAAATAAGAGATATAAATTATGCAAAAACAAGATAGCAACAAGAATATATTTTTATTTTTTAATTAAATCTGGCCCTGACTTTCTTTTATACTCTCTGGTGCTTACATATTAATCAATTTTTAAAATATTCACTATTTCCAAAAAAGGACAATTGAATATAGCAAATAATTATTAAGTACTCAATACATGCAAAGCCATACACTTCTGATAAAGTTAATCAAATACAGGTTAGCCGTAGAGTATACTCACATGATTAGAAAAAAATGAAAGGAAAGAGGAAAGTGTGGCAATTGTTTTCAATGCAGTTTGTCTTTCGTATCTGTTCTATAGCTATGTTTATGTGTTCTCCTATTCTGGTTACTTTTCTTCATAATGTGTCTTGTAAAACCAGTAAGAGCTTTAGCTACCAGAAAATATATTTTAAAGTAAAACACAATTATTCCCCTAATCTTAGAGAAGTGTGTTTAAAAAAAGCCAGATCAAAGTGAGAAAGGGGTTGGTTACAAAGTAGATATGCTTAGGAAGTCCCTGGGGTGATGCTTTCTATTATGATTATGTAGTAGAGACTGCAAAAATTTGAGAGGCAAATGGAAAAAAAAAAAGCCTTACAATTTTCCATTTCCTATAAAAGAAGTTCTTTACAGTCTAGTTTTGCTTTTTTCATTTCAAGCCTAGCATATTTGAGAAACATTCGGATTCAAATCCTGAAATTCATTGCAAATAATGATTTAAAAATAAATACTTGATTTCTAGCCCTGCCATTGCTTGCTTCTATTAGTGTAAATTATCTCCTGTGGCCTGGAGAGCTATTGCTCAACTCATTATTTGGTAAATGAGGAAAGATTTCAATTATGTGCCAAATTATCACAAAAACTGAGACTAAGTTATTTTGTTCAAAACACTTTTGGGGATCCTTAGTTAAAAGTTTATACTAAATCTATGATTTATGATGTATTACTTTTAAGTGTTACTGCATTTTATGGTAAA
This sequence comes from Monodelphis domestica, assembly GCF_027887165.1. Lineage (NCBI taxonomy): Eukaryota > Metazoa > Chordata > Mammalia > Didelphimorphia > Didelphidae > Monodelphis > Monodelphis domestica. The sequence goes on from NC_077229.1 coordinate 369,233,472, forward strand.
AAATCACTTATTAATGGAGGGGATTGGTGAGAAAGGAGGAAGAATGATGAATGACTACAGTAGAAAATGTAATAGACTCATTCCAGAAATCAATATTTCACTGTTTTTACTTGCAAACTAGATGTTAGACTATGGGCACCTCTGGGACTAAATTTTATCATTTGAAAAAGGAATGGGGAAAATTAGAAACATATGTAACATTTAATTATATACATTTATTTTTTTGTAACCACCAAAGCTCAAGCATTATTTTATTATTAAAAAAAAAAAAGCATATGATCCATTTAAAACCCTGATAAGGATTGCAAATAGCAAGGATTCATCAATACAAGTTGGTGATAGACTCTCATAATTCTTCTTTTTTTTAAACCCTTCCCCTCCATCTTAGAATCAATACTGTATATTGGTTCCAAGGCAGAAGAGCAGTAAGGGCTAGACAATGGGGGTTAAGTGACTTGCCCAGGGTCATACAGCTGGGAAGTGTCTGAGCCCAGATTTGAACCTAAGACCTCCCGTCTCTAGACCTGGCTCTCAATCCACTGAGCTACAGCTGCCCCCTCATAATTCTCATCCATCAGTCCACATTTATCAGGGAGACTGGATTTTGAGCAAACACTATCAAGAAGTGCAGGTTCAGAAATACAGAGAAGTTCCATTTTGGAAAGGGAAAAAAAGTAACCTATGCTGGAGCAATGTTTGGATGTCTAGGATTAAAAAGAGCTAAGAGGGATTGAGAAAAGATATTCATGGTGAAAGAAATAATTTCACTTGTGAACAATGAGCCAGTCTAGAATTAGTTGAAGTGTCAATTCCACCCACCAGAATAAAGGAGAGACATGATAGAGCCAACGCTGAAAGGTAAAAAAAAGAAGACTTAGTGAAGAATGGCTCACAAGGCCTGAGACCCAAAATGGGGAGCAGGGTGGGACTCCAATAAAGATATCATTTTTATTAAAGGAACTGATGTGGTAAATGGAGACAGAGGACTCTTTCTGTGTCCAGAACCATTGGTCTCAAGGAAGTCATGCAGGGGAATGTACAGAGGAGTTGAAAAGAGATGCTCACCAATGATTAGTCACCTCTTGTCATGGGAGGAAAGTTTTAGGAAACAGATTCTATAAAATCTGAGACAACAAACTTCCCAGACAAAGTAGTGAAACAGCAAAAATTTAACTAATAACATAAAACATGACAAGATTTAAGAGTACTCCCAGTTTCCTATAAATGAAGATATTCTCAAAACATTATTGCCTTTAAAAAAATAAACCTCTTTTACTTTCTGTGACTTTTTAAAAGGAAATCTTTTTAAACATTCATGAGACTGATGGATTATTTTTTCAGGAATCAGAAGAAGAATTTTTATTCTCTCCTTGGGCCCTTGAGAGTTACTGAATGCAGTTATAGTTAGAAACCAGTAGATAAAACTGCTCGTGACCCGAAGTCTCAAGCAAACTTGCTCCAAAGTGAAGGGATGACAAAAAGATAAGGACAGTGTTGGGGGGAAGAGTGAGGTAGGGAATAGGAGAACTGGTGAAAGCTCCCAAGTTCTAAGACTTTATCAAGGAAACATTGGATTACATGATCTTAAATATCCCTTCCAGAGCTGAAGTACTAATATTCTCACTGTTGTATAAAAAAAATGATTAGCAATTCATTGAAAAGTTATTAAAATCACAGCTTATTAATAAAATAAATGTTATATAAATATAACATATTCTTTGTGATTTTTTGGATTAGTTGTATTTCTAAGGTTATGACTTGTGTCCTTGTATTCTTTATTCACTGTGCAGAGAGATAAAGAGAAGAAAAAGTATTTAATTTTCCTTACACAATAAGAAAATATGGTAGGGAAGTTGTTTGATTTATTAACAATTTTATTCAGACATATATTGATATGCTAAACTCTCAACTTTTTTTTGCTCACGGTTCATCCTGAGAATAAAGAACAATGAGTTTAACTTTTAAATATTAAACATGCTGGGGGAGGGAAACTTCCATTTTACATTGCTATTTTAAAAACTTTTTCATCATGTTTCTAATTTGTCAAGTGGGGGTGGGGATGGTAGTAGTTATTTTCCTTTTCATTTGTTTTCAGTCTGCTAAATAAAAAGGTTTTAAGTATACCTTAAATGCACAACTGCCAAAATCATCAAAGCTTTTGTGAAAACAATTTTGTTAATAGTCTTTTATATCAAGAGATGGTCTGAAGCAGGTGACCCTGCTAAGAATTTATTTTAAGACTTTTCAGTAGGATAGAGGATCAAACTAGCTATAATTTTACTTTGCATTGACTGTCAGTTGGAAATATATAGGAAAAGATGTTCTATTCATATAATTCCCCATAAAAGGCCTAAAAATTACATATTTCAACATATTCAACTGACAGCCTATGCTTTATTTCACATAAAAATGGTGCATTGAAGAGAAATAAACACTCTGCAACCTATGAAACTCACTTTACAAAGAACAAGTTTTTCTTCTCAGGATATAATTCATAGTGATAAATTGGAAATTAAACATAGATGACTTAATAGTTTAATAATTGCATATGATAATGAGATGGTACAATCATAAGTAACAAAATGAGTCATTTTCCTTTAATTAGTTAAAGATGCCCTTCAGTAAAACGCTTTGACCTTGTTTTTAATGGATTCCTAATTCAGAATTTTCTTTTCTATTTATAAATTGAACTGAACTAAATTAAATGGCAAATATATATATATATACATATATATATATTATATACCCTGTCTACTATTCCTCAGAATATACACATATATTGATTGTTAAAAGGCTTATGTTAAAATCATTTTATAGTTGGTGGCATTTAACAGCGACTTACATCTATATCATGCTCTTGGCAAAATATAACACATCACTTCTCAAGGTATAATGAAGACAAAATGAGATAACATTTGTTGCTTTTAATGAAGTGCCCAGCAGAGAGTAGGCACTTAATAAATACTTCCTTCCTTTGTTCCTTCTAAGGTACTGAAACTATGCTTCCAATAGAATACCACCATAATACCTTAGAAGTAACCTGTAGTCTTAAATATTGGGTCCTGTCAAGCTGGAAAAGCTCAAAATCTGGATCTAGTAATCTTAGCAAACTAAAATATTGGGCTGAATCAAATAGGAAGATTGTGAGAGATCTAAACAAAAAAAATTATATCTTAAGTACCAAAAAATCCCAACTTCAATTACATAATGGAAGGAGCATGACAAAAAATAAGTAACTCATGAAATGATACAAGTTTTTGGTGAAATGAATGTTCAGAGTGAAATTGAAGAATGAAAAAAAACTAAACATCATCTTGGGCTATGCTATTAAAAAAGGTCTACTATCTAGGACAAGGGAAATAATTGCCCTGCTTTTCTCTGCCCTGATCAAACCACAGTGGAGTTATACTAATTTCTGAGGGTCACCCTTTTAGAAAGACTTCCAGAATATCTGTGGAATGATAACCAGCATACTAAAGGGTGTTAAGAACTGACAAGTTCTTATGATGAGGATCAATTGAAAGAATGAGGAGAAATTGGCTTTAGGAAGACAAGACTTAAGAGGGATGTGATCATAGTCTTTAGGAACTTGAAGTCTTCTGGAGGAGGAAATTAATTTGTTCAGGTTGGACTCAAAGGGCAGTACTTTGAATCAGAAATTGCAATTGCAGAGGGATACATCATGGCCAGGGGGCAATGAAAAAAAAACTAACTAAAAAACTTCTAAACAGTTATTGAAATGTGGAACAAACTACATGTAAAAATACTGGGTTGTTGATCCTTCTATGAGGCTTTGGATGAGCATTTCTCAGTTATATTTTAGAGCATATTCTTTTTTAGGTATGGATAGGTCAGGATGGCCTCTTTGAGGTTGCTTTCAACTTTGAATATTCTACAATTTTTCGTAGAAAGATTCTATATTCAATTCAAAGAAAAAATAATTTTTAAATTTTGGCCACCAGGTTGAATCAATGCCTCTATCTTTAAGTATATTTTTGTCTTTCATTACCAATTCTCTATTTTTTTACCATACTATCCCCATCCTTTTCCAAGACTTTTGATGCCAAGTTTTACTGTACTTCCAACTAATCAATACATATTTGTTGTTTTCTTAAAATACTTAGATATATTGTTATTATGGAAGGAATAAAAGACAGCATTTGTTGTAAAATGGTGTGAAACTGAATACCTAAAGAAGATAAGAGACTATTGCTTCCTTAGTGATCTGGGGTGGAACATTTAAAGTAGGAAAGAATATCTAGGGTTTAGAGTGTTTGAGCTGGAAGGTGCCCAACCCATATAGTTACAGTATCAACTTTTATATTCTGTAGGGAAATGTCTGCCTATATTGTTTGTGTTTGAATTACTCTATCAAGTTAATTCAGGAAATAAAATGGGAAGAGAGTGATCCTGAAAGGTAGTTAAGATCTCTGATCTCTTCTCTAACACACAAAAATTTAGAGTACCTTGACAGTATTTTTATGATAGCACTTTCATTCTCATTTAGCCTAAGGTCTTCTGAATCTGAACAGTTTATTTGTATTCTATTGTGTTATATTTTATGTTTTGGTAGTTATAACAATTGAATTTATCAACAACTTAACAAGAAAAATATATATTTCAAATTGATTACATCTTAGTTGAACTATACACATACTAGACTTCATCCTGCTACATCTACTAGGACATCAGTCTTTCCAGGAATGGATTTATGGTCTCCACGAAGATGGATAATGTTTGTGGTCACTATGGTGGTTCACATGTAGCAGCAGTATTCGAGGGTCACTTTCTACACTGAACTGTGTGTACCAATGCTTAAGGTCTCCCCATCCTTCTTGCTTAGGATATGGCAGTATCCTAATCTTCCCAAATCCGGGAAATCTTCTTAAAGGAGGCAGTATTTGAATTGTAAGAGGAGTAAGAGATTCAAAGAAGGACAAATAAAGAGCCATGGAGTCAGAAGAGAATGTCATGTATAAGGAATAGGAAATAGACTGATTTTACAAGGACACAGATCAGTCCAGAAAGATGAGCTGATGTAGGAGAAGGAAAGAATGCTAAATATAAGCTCCTCTATGTAGCAGGTATGCCTTTTAGTATTTAGCATTCTTCCTCCCTCCCACACTAGTTTATCTTTCTCGACTGTTTTTTTTAAAGGAAAGAAACAACTGTATATATTTGGAGGTGATAGAGAAGTAGCCAGTGGACATTAAAACTTTAAATATTAAAAAGAGAGAGGAAATGATGAAAAAGTCAAATTCATGGAGGATGGAGGAGGAAAGGGTGGAATCATGAGCACAATTATTAGTTTTAGGAAGAACTACCCCCTTTTCAGAGCAAAGAAGGGAGAAAAAGAAAAATTAAGCAAATTTGAATTAGAAAACTGGAGAAAAGATAGCTAAAATTTAATGGTCTTGATTTTCTTGGCTTTGTTTAAAGCAAGATATTCTTTCTATTACCAAAGTTGTGGGAGGAGATGGAAAAAGAACACAAATTTATTAAGTAGCTATATTGTGTGCCAGGTCCTGTGCTGAATATTTTATTAAAAAGGAGTAATATCAGTGGCTTTGGGAGAGAAAAAGGGTTTAGAAAAAAAATCCACTACGGAGAATTTAATAGGGAGTTATTGAAGAAAAAGTAGAACAGATTTGTATGCATCAAGGAGGACCCATTTGATAAAATAACATTAATTGTAGTAGTTCCAGTTAACACAATTGCGTGACTATCTCTAGCTACCTTAACCAGTATGGAGTAGGAGATGTAGAGTGTTTTATATCTATTTTTGCCTTAGGGTTTGCAAAATAATTTCTTCAGCTTATGAAATAGGTCTGCTAAGCAAGTGTTATACCTCCATTTAACAGGTACTGAAATTGAAATTCTAAGAAATTTGTATAGCTAATAAATATGTGGATTCTCTCTTTCAAAGACCACACCCCTCATTCCATGTCCAACATTCTTTACATATAACCACAGTGCTGCTTTTAATGAAAGTAGTGCTAAATTTGGAGTCATTGGACTTGAATTCTAATCTGGGCTCCCTTACTTTTGCTCTCCAGATCTTAGATTGTTTTTCTTTAAAATGAAGAATTTTACATGTTGATATTTAAGTTCACTTCTTGCTCTAAATATCAATATCCTTAGCTTTTTAAAAGATGAACATATACCACAGCAGAGTTTGTCCACTTATACCAAAATAGAAATGAGTTTCAGATCAATGTCTAAACGTATCTATTATGGGGGAAGGAGCCTGAGCAAGTCTGAGAGCCCTGGACCAAGAAAATGTGGTGGGATTACGGAGGAAGTCCAAAAGACTTCCTTAAAAAGGAAAAGTGCAAAGAAGTGGGAAGCTGGGTTTGCTGAAGAAGCTGTAATTGCTCATTTTAGTGTCTGTGGTCCAAGACTGGCTCTGCTGGCAGTCAAAAACAAGTCCTCAAACAAGAAATTAACTGTGCTTATTCAGAATCATAGACGACTACATAAAACAGACAGCATTTTAAAGAAATGGTTGTGTGACATTATGATGAGTTCTTCCCTGATATCACACCCTTTGGTTTAAAAAGAAAATATCTTCATTCTATTAGGTTGCATGTCTTCCAAATCACTTCTTTTATATTAAGGATTGGGGTACAAAGAGATAAAGAAGAGTTTGTAACAGAGAATGGAGGAGGTGAAGAGACAAAGAGAATATGGTGGGCTAGAGTGGCAAAGGGAGAGGTACCTCTGATGTTAAGGATGAGAGGGTCAGTGCCTCAATGAGTAGACTTTGGGGAATAATGGAGTTTATTTCTTTTGAGGCTTGGCTGGTATTTGAAACCCCAAGAGCCCCACTTGTCTGGCAGGCTGACTGTCCCTGCTGGCTTTGTTGTTTAGCCAAGGCTAAATGGCTAGCCTAGCCCCCTCTTTCTTTGTTCTTCCTTCAATTTGAATGTGATTGTGAATTTCTTCAATATAAAGTTGTTTAATAATTCTAGTAGTAAAAGAATGGAGTAGTTTTTTTGTTTGTTTGTTTGTTTGTTTGTTTGTTTGTTTGTTTCTGCTTCAGTTGATCCAAAATGGCTCAGCCTCAGCTTTTCTTTCTCCTTCTTCTCTAATCACTGTCTATCTTCTAACTACACAGATGACAAGTGTCCTTCTTGGGAAGGTAAAGGAATAGAAAAGATCTTCAGGGTGATCCCGTGAAGTTTAAGGGATCAGCTCATTTCAGTAGCAGTTGTTCTGTTTATCCTTTAGTTGATGCTCTCAAACTGTCAGGAATCTTCCCTCTTCAGGGTAAGGTAAATGGAGGTGAGATTTTTTCTCCACACGTTGGGATCTAGAGCTCAGGTCCTACCTCCTCTCTCAGCAGAGTTCAGAGGGTGAAAGACCTCTTTTTTCAGCTGTTTCTCCCACAAGCCCCTTCTCCTGCTCCAACTGCCACTTCCCATCCAGGCACATTCCAAATGATGGTTTCTCAATCTCAGTTTTCCTTTCCACATTTCAAATGATTAGAATTCAAGAGCAAAGTGTATGTCTTAATATATGAGTAGTGAGTAAAGTCTCAGATTTTACCTTTTTATCAAATTTCAGCAGAATATAGAAAAGTAAAGAGAAATACATCACATTAAGGATTGCATGCATATCTACCTGATGCTTGAAGTCAAGGACAGTTTCCTTTGTCCTTGTTACAATCATTACTAAGCAAAGTTCCAGACAAAAGTGTTCAGTCACTTCAGTTGTTTCCAACTCTTTGTGATCCCATTAGGGATTTTTTTTTAAACCCTTACCTTCCGTCTTGGAGTCAATACTGTGTATTGGCTCCAAGGCAGAAGAGTGGTAAGGGCTAGGCAATGGGGGTCAAGTGACTTGCCCAGGGTCACACAGCTAGGAAGTGGCTGAGGCCAGATTTGAACCTAGGACCTCCTGTCTCTAGGGCTGACTCTTAATCCACTGAGCTACCCAGCTGCCCCCTAGGGATTTTCTTGACAAAGAAGCTGGAGTGGTTTGCCATTTCCTTCTCCAGTTCATTTTACAGGTAAGGAAACTGAGGCAAATGGTGTTTAAATGACTTTTAGGTCTGTCTGAGGCTGGATTTGAACTTAGATCTTCCTGACCACCTAATGCTACCTACCTGCTCCAGGCATAAAGTAGGTTCTTAGTAAATGTTTGTGAATGAACAAATTTATGGCTATACATATATATATATATATGTATTTAGCATTAGAAGTATTAATGATAATGTTTTTAAATTAGGTCATTTTAGAACTTTAGAATAATTACCATGAATACCTACATATTTCACTTCCTGGTGTAGTTTAAATACCCCAGTGGAACAGGGTAATAGGTTCCTAAATAAATGGAACTTTGGGGAAAATTGTTAATCCTAAAGTCATAAAAGCCAGGTTCAAATTCTTCCTCTGGTATTTATTGACCATCTTTCCTCATATAAATCACTTAACTTCTCTAGACTTTCTTTAAGATCATCATCTGTAAGATGATCCAAAAGAGACTCTCAGCATCTCCCTAAACTTACCCTTTAATTTACATATGAGGAAATTGAGATAGTTTATACTATATGACATACCTGTTACCAAAAGGCAGTAATAGAGTAGAATGTAAACCATGGTTCACTGATGCCAAAAAAAAAAATACTAACTAGTTTATAACAAAAGTTTAGTCTAACTTGCTATGTCCATTCAAAAGAGTTTTTTTCCTTTAAAAGTCAGACTTTGAAAGCTATTATTCTAAAAAAAAAATCTAAATAAGGACAAAATGATGGAACTTAAAAATAAGGGATGATTTTCATCTTTGATAATAAGATACAATGATAGTAATTTCAGCATGCAAGTATTAGTGAACAAGAAGTTTCAAAAAAGTGTAATTTTACCTTAATCAGAGAAAAAAGTACAAAAGGTTGGCCATAATGATCTTTGGATGAATCTAAGATGTAATTCATGTGAACCTTTCTCAGAGGATGCAGATCACAACCTATCTAAACCTTCCTATTCTGAGTGAAAATTGCTCATCTCCTCTAACAAATTTTCCACAAGGATTCCCTCCTAAATATGATCCTTTTCTTGGACATATGGTGCATATACACTGCCCATTAATTATACCTCCCTCTAATTTCAGGCCAAGCATCTCTTCTTCTTTGGTCATATGGACTTTTAATGACATCCTTAATATGATTCTCTTGCATAACTACTGGTTAGCAATATATTGTATTGTACTCATGCCTCCCTCGTAATTATTTGTTGACTTTTGATGACACTCAAATTATTATTTGGAGACTGATATTCTATGATTTATATTTATGAAGTACCTAGCTTTGAAGAATATTACTAAAAATATTGGAACCTTATATCATAGAGAAGAAAGGGTAATTTTACAAAGGTAATTTCAATCTATCAATAGGCAATTATTAAATACTTACTATATCATACTTAAAAAGCTTTTTCTTCTTTCTTTGACTTTTTTTGGTGGTATAGACTTAGAAAAGGTATAATTAGATCAAAGTATATACATATTTTATTAATTTTCTAGGCAGAGTTCCAAATTATTTTGCAGAATTTCTGGTCTAATTTACAGCTCCACCTACAGTGAATTAATAAGTCTGTTACCCTGAAGCCCCTTCAATATTTGTTACATTCACTTTTGGGGGGATGGGTAAATTTTCTTTGGGAAATCATCTTTGCCAATAAAATGGGTTTGAAATAGAACCTCACAATTTGTCTAATTTGCATTTCTCTAACCATGAGTTATTTGGAGCATTTTTAAAATTTGTGTATTGATTACTTGGATTTAATCTTTTGACAACATCTTTGTTTTCTAATCATTTTATTATCTCATGGAGAAATGGCTCTTATTCTCATAAATCCGAATACAGTTTTACATACATACATACATACATAGATACATAAATATGAAAACAGTTTCTTGAATATCTTGTATATAGTACCTACATCAGAGAAACCTTCTTCAGAAAATTCTTCCCCCAGTTCTGTGTTTCCCTACTAATTTAAATTTTCTTAGCTTTGTTGGTACAAAATCTTTTTACTTTTTATAATCACAATTTTCCTCTTATCTTCTGTTATCCCTTAGTCATGACATCTTCCCTTATCCATAGATATGAAAATTAATTTCTCCTATGCTCCTCTTAATGACTTGTTATGTCACTTTTTGTCTAAATCATATATCCAGTTTGAGATTGCAGCACAGGCTGTTGGTCTATACTTAGTTTCTGCCTGACTGCTTTCTAGCTTACCCAGCAGGTTTTGTCAAATAATAGGTTGTGATCTTTTCTTCACTCTTCTCCTTAGTCACTTTCTTTCTGGAAATGTAATCACCACTACCAGGTTAGAACAATTAGCTTGCTTTTAAGCTTGGGTTAATATAAGGCTTTGTAGTGATCACCTTCTCTTATTTGTGGAGTTTATATTAAAAGAAAAGCTTTCATAATCACAAAAGATCAGAGCCCCAATTGAGCAACCTTCCTAACATTCAGACAAAGGTTTAGTGTGTTGTCCTAATTTAGATGCTTTATTAACTCTGCCTAACCTAGAGACTCTTTATGATTATGATAATGAAAAACAGTATTTGAGATATATACAGGTGAAAGCAACTAGCAAAGTATATTATACTATCTATTATTGGATAGAAACAAGAAGGAAAACAAGGGAGAGAGTAAATTCTTTTTGGAACCAGTTTGAAGACATGGGTTAAACTGGTGTCATTTGCCTGAGTCTTCTCTTGTAAGTACACAGGGGCTCACTGGTCCTTCTCAGGCTCTCCTGTCTCTGCAGCAATTCTGCTCTCTTTAACTTTCTTCTTTAATTACATTCTTTCCATTTTTTCCCAATTTGGCCCATTCTTCCCAGGAAAGAAAAAAAATTGTTTAATCTTTGGCCTGACTATGGATATCTTCTGTTCAAAAATGGTGATGATGCTTGAACTCATAATAGGATATTCCTTAAATAGTAAAACACAATATAAATATAAACAATTATTAAATCATACTTCCATAAGAGTTATAAGCTAACAATAACAATAATAATAATAATGAAAGCTTATATTTACATGATACATATTTTATGCCAGAAGGTCTGCTAAATGCTTTACAGTTATCTCATTTGACCATAAAGAATAAAGTTTCTCTCTCTAAACCACAAATTCCAGTATAACAATCAATACTCTTTTTTTTTACATTAGTATTTTGGAACATTATTTTCATATTGTTTCTGATAATTCATATTTCTTCTTTTAGGAATGACAATAGCTCATTTTTCATCTATTAGATCTTTTCAAGGTTGGGATTTAGGTTCTACTCATCTGTTTATCATTTGGGAAGTAGCATTCTGGGGATTGAAGGGTTGGTGAACCATTTAGAGATCATATGCCCAAACTGCACCTTCAGGCTGCCTGTGAGTTCCCCACATTACCCCAGAGAGCAGAGGGAGGAAGTGCTTAATTTGGGCTATTGGGCAGAGGGGTGAGGCATGAAAAAATGCCCTCAAGCACAGTGGAGAAGGGAAGGGGAGCAGCCCCCTCCAGCACACTAGGGCACATATGCCATGTCTTCACCAACACAGACAGAGCAATCCTGTCTGCCAAGAGGAGCAAGATATCACCTCCAGGAAAATCTCTCTTTAATTTACAATCTTTGTTGGCTTCTTCCATGACAGTATAAAACACCTTTGGTGATCATGCTTCTCCTCATTTGAGAGGAATGAAATTGTCTATTTTCTGTCTTTTAAAAAATCTTATGATTTTGACATACAAAATGGCACTTTATTTTAAGGGAACATTTATAGTAGTATTTTTGCTCTGCTGAATCCAATGAATTCTGATAGTCAAGAAGCATTAAGCATGGCAGAATTTTAGATTCTTTATGCTTTTCTTCAGTCAAATGTGTGCCAATAAATATGTGGTTTGTTATAGAATATCATTTGTGAAAGCCTATACATTGCCCTCTCATATCTTTATTATATAAACTTTAAAGGTAGAAAATATAACTAATGAAACAGAAGTCTTTAAAATATGCATAAGATAATATTAAACCATACATAAGATAATATCTAAAAGGGAAATCTCTAAAATGTTCATGGTAGATTTTTAAAATATTGTCATCAATTATTTAACAATATTTAATGAAGTACCTTTCCTTTTTTATTGATACAAAAAAGTTCTCTTTTTATTAACGCATTACTTGGATAAGCCATCTGAGTTTGGGGATAATCTTCACTTCTCAAATCCTTTGCCAGAAGAATATAAACTTTGGAAAGTCTTAACAAGCTGGAAAAGTTTCAAGTCCAGGCTGGCTATAAACTGGTTTTGTTATCCAGGGACCAGCTCCGCTTAGTTTGGAGGGGCTTATTTTCAGAAAACTGGCAACAGGTGATGCTTTTTTTTTGGCCCATGATACCTTCCAAAGGTCATCAACTATGGTTTTAAAGGGATGTTATTTGAAGTGAGTTTATACCCTGATGAAATATCAGAAATTTGAAGTCTGAAATGTCAGTATAAACAGGTTACATTGTCTTTCATTTTTCTAACTATTAAAAAGTTAATGGTACTTTAGTAAAATATAATAAAAGTCAATAAAATGACTACATGCCACCAATAAAATTTCATTAAATTTAAGGATATAGGATTGTCAACTCCATGTTAGTCTATTGCTTTAAGCATAACTTTTAGCTTCAGTTAGAAAAGTATCACCACAGGAACTATTGAGATCATTAGGCTCTTATAGTAGAGTCAAGATGTGAGTCCTTAAGTATATGTTGAATTTTGCTTCTTGTTTCTATATTTAACTGAAATCCAGTGGAGCAAATGTAAGCACTCACAAAGCCACGCTGATGGATTAATCCACATCATGCTGCTTTTCCAAGTTATTATGGGGAGCAGATTAAAAAATATTCAAGTGCAAAAGAAATGCCCATTTTTAAGCAGGAGGAGGGAGATGGCATGAAATAATTTTTAATAAGAGGACTTCATTTTATAATGCTCGTCCTTAATTAAGAAGCCAGAATCAAAGGTATCAAGATATTTAGAGTGCCATTGAAGAAAAAAATTGATATTCTTTCAACTGAAAATCCTCCTCAAAGCACTAGAGGGGAAAAAGGGTTAGCTAAATTTTTAGCAAAACTCACTGACTTCATGGTCTAGTTCCACCAGCTGGAACAGAAATTTACTAACTTTTGAAATGAATTTGCAGATATTTCCCCCCAACAGTACTTTTAAAAACAAAGTCCTAAATGTCCTATGTACGCACTTTAGGTTGTTGGAACAAGCCTTCTGTAAATATCAGTAATCCAGATAAATGGTTAGATATCTAGGTAGATGATCAACAGAGAGAGAGGGATAGATTGGCAGATAGATGGATAGATAGATTATAAATAGGTTGCAAATATATAGGTATAGATGGATATAGATATATTCAATCAAACTTTTTTCTTCTCTATTGATAATATGCAGAAATGTTACCATTTCAAACTCTTCACAATTTATGTGGCATATGAATAAAGAGATGTTGATTTTACATGAGGTGAATTTTCATTTCACAGAATGTGTGTGTACCTATAACTTGTACATTATTTACTCAACCCCATTAACAAGGCTGTAAATCAAGTTCTTATAGTTATTGTAAAACAAATTTGGCAATATTTTCACATGTTTCTAAAATGAAATATTTTGCCTATTAATTCGCCCTCACATCACTTACAAACCCGTGCAGAGCCGTGCACTGTAGTGGTTAGCATGTAATATTTATACAGTCTCCCTTTACAACCCAACCCAACCCCCAGCTAGAGAATAGGGTAGAGATTTTCCTCCATTTATAGAGAAATGTAGGAGGTTTCCTAAGTTTTCTCCTCCTTATTTTGTTGCTTCTATATTTTCCCCTTCAAGCAGGAATTAAAGAGATTATCACTGTCAACAGTAGCTACTAGGAGAAAATAGCTAGCATTTACATAGAGCTTTAAAGATTTGTAAAGTACATTACAAATATTATGTCACTATCCCAACAATTCTGGATTGTTGGTACTATTATTACCTCTCCTGAAAAATGAGGAAACTGAGCCTTAGAGAGATTTTAAGTGACTTCTACAGGGTGACCCACTTAGAAGATGATTGGGGCACAATTTTTATTTCTGTGTCCTCACTCTAAGTCAAACACTATATGCACTATTCAGCCTCAACAAGAAGAATTTTGTAATTCTTCCTAATTATAATATTTAAACTTAAGTCAGGAGAACTAGATTTCTGATAGCCAATTCTCCTCCCATTCTTATATTTTCCAAATCCATGCACAACTCAAAATATGTATCCAACTATTTTGTTGTACCATATACAGGTATCCCTTCTACATGGCAGGAGTTACTGCTCAGCACACCCACAATCTGGAAAATTCACATACATTTTTTTGTCTCTCTCTTTGTATCAAAGATGGTCTGATTACTTTTCTTTTATAGGGTACATACAGTACCTAATTGTAAAATTTGGGTTGAGTATTTGGTAATAAACTACATATAGGTTAATGTTAAGATTGGTGTCATCTTCTGACTTACATGTATTTCACAAACTTTACTTTTTATTTATTATAACAATGTTATGTGAATTTATGCTATAAAAGAAATAATATATTGGTATTATACAATATTAGACATATATTTTCTTATTTCATCTATTGGTCTTCATGTGTCATCTGTGTCTCCTGCCAAACTCCAAAAAATTCACAGTTAAATTCTTATTTTGCTATATCAAAATAACAATAGAGAAAGATGCAATGTGGAAGGGATACTTGTACTATGGTCTCAATGAGTAGGGAAAAATGGTGATTCTCAGTAAATTACATAAACTTAGAACCAAGGAACTTATTTAACATATTTTAAATGGATATGAAAAGTTAATTAAATATTCAAGCTGGCAAAATATCAAAGGCTAAGAACCAAAATTATATTCTCACCTCACATATTAAATTATATTTATTATTGATTTAGAATAAACTTATGAGATTTGGACAAGTAAATATCTAGACTATGTAGGTCAAATAATTGACTTAAATGTTAATTTTCTTTAGCATATGCCAACTTAAAAAATATCTCTAATGGCTTTAATGTCTCTAGAAAGGAATAAGTGGAAGGGCAGTACAGATGGCTACCTTTAAGTCATTAAGTTGATTATATTGGGCATAAATTAGAAAAGCCAAATGGTCTATAATTTATAATCTATGAATGTTAAGCATTATTTTTGTACTACAAAGAAAATTAATTATTAGTCTGTCATAGAAAGATGGTGGAAAGAACATTCAGCTTCCAGTAAAATGTGAGTTCATTTTCCAGCTTTACAACTTCCTCACTATATGGCTATGATCTTCAGTTTATTAATATAAAATAAGGTTTAATGATATTCATATTACCTACATTATGTGGTTGTTGTGAGTAAAGTGTACGATATATAAATGTGAACCATTATCAAATTATTCTTTCATGATAATCACAAGCTAATAATAATAATAGAAGCTAACTTATAATGCCTACTATGTGCCAGGCACTTTGCTAAACGTTTTACAATTATTATTTAATTTGATCATTACAAAAATCATGGGATATGAGTATTATTATTATGATGTCCATTTTATAAATAAAGGAATGGAGGCAAACAGAAGTAAAGTGATTTGCCCAGAGTTAACACAGCTATTAAGTAGTTGAGGTTAGGTTTGAACTCAGATCTTCCTGATTTCAGTACCTAAGCATGGCAGAGAAGTGACCTTGTGTTCTTCACAGCTACACCAGCAAAGCACTTCTGTCAGGTCCTATTGTTTAATCATTCAATAAGCTTTTACTAAGTATTTAATATGCTAATAAGTGTTTGACACCATATTTGAATTTAGGAAAAGGAGTGTTTCAGACTACAGTCTGGCTACTCTATCCACCCTACCACCTAGCTGCCTGAGAAAACATGTACACTCATGTAATTGTAATTTTTAAATATGTATGTATATCATCTGTATTTATGTATGGGTATGTATAGATGCAGATACATCCCCGTGTGTATATATATATATATATATGTGTGTGTGTGTGTGTGTGTGTGTGTGTATGAAGACAAGGGATAAATATCATATTCATGTGTTATTGTGAACTTTATAGTTATATGGTGATTTTCAAGTCTTTTTGATTCTTGTGACATCTTTTACTCCAGTGGTGCTTCTCCTTCCAATCAGATAACATTATCTTTTAGGTGATAGCAGGAATGTCATTTTGGGATTTTAGGATAACAGGAATATTTTACAGGATTTTAAATATTTCCTTCCTTTCTTTTTCTAAAGGGAAGCTTTTCCCAACTGTTATTAAATCAGACATTAATTTTTGTTGATGTAATATTTTGTGAACTTTCTGCTGTAATTCCCCATGATGCAATGAAAAATTCTGAATCAAGCATCATAGTTCTTTCTAATGGTTAACCTCTTTGGTCTTATAATCACTCCACAGTTTTATGTCATTATATGTATATCCTTGATCTTGATGATTCATTCTTTTTTCCTTTCATAGATTATGAGAGTATTAGAGTTTGAAGGGACTTGAGACATCATTTAATCCAATACTCTTCATTTTAGAGATGAAGTCACCAAAGCCCAAAGGTGGTGATTAACCCAGTGTCCTGAATTCAGTTACTATGAGTCAGGGCAGTACACAGAGAGAGGGACTTACAACAGAGCCAATACAATTTCCTTTATTCATAATTCCATGCACCCATCTATTCATTAAGCAAACATTCATTAAGAAAATGCAATATATAGGGATCTGCACCAGGATCTTAAATGACAAACTGAGTCACCTCTAATGAATTTACAGTCTTGTGGGGAAAAAAGAAGAAAAGGACCCAAAGAGAAATGATATGAAGTAAATAAGTGTCTAGAGAAGAGACACAACTTTAAAAGTGCTCTGAGTGATTCCAGAAGAGAAAGATCACTTTTCGCTTGTGTATGAATGCAAATTGGAAAGATGAGTAGGATTTTAATAGGTGAGAATACATTCTAGTCTTGTCATGCACTTGTGTGAATGAAGCTGCCGTAAGTGAGATAAGTTGTGATAAAACTGGGAAATGGAAAGTAATCCAGTTTGACTTGAATGCATTATTCATAAATAGAGAGTGACTGAAAGATAAAGTGAAAGGTTATGTTGGAGATAGAGCATGAGGAGCCTGGAATGTCAGGATAGTCAGTAGGAATTTTGTATGGTTGACCCAGGGGAAATCAGTGGAAGGATTTGGGGCAGGGAAGTTATGTGAATAAAACTTCATGGAAGAGTAACTATGCAAGATGAACTAAAACCAAGAGGGAGAGGGATAGAGGGTGAAAATCAATGAGAAAGTTAGCACAATAATTAGTTAATTAATGAGAAAGACTATCTTGAGTGCTCATTCTTTCTAGGAAAATAGGGCTCTGCTTCATGGCTACATCTTCAGATATAATCAGGTAAACAAATCTGTAGCAAGTTATCTTTAGTGACCAGAGCCACAAACCAACTAACTACATCAGGCTTGTTCCTTTGAAGCCTACCTCAGTTTCTCCTGCTAGCCTCTGTCTTAGAGAAGCTGATTGGCAGCACCCCTTCCATCTTCCTTAGGGCCCCTGATCTCTCATCAACAAGGAGATATAAGCCTATCTCTTTTGATACAGCTCCCAAGGTTCTAGCATAGGGGTAACCACTCATTCTCACAGGAAAACCAGTTAAGATATAATATTAGCCACTGCAGAAGTGGTGATGATGATAATAATAATAATAGCATTTATATAGTTTTCTAAGGTTTATAAAACACTTTCGGTTGTTTCATTTGATTCTCACAATCCTGGGAGATAGATGCTATCATCATTCCTATTTTTTTTTAATGAGGGGAAAAGAGGTAAAATGACTTGCCCAGGGTCACACAGCTAGTAAATGTCTGAGGCAGAATTTGAGCTCAAATCTTCTGAGTCTAGAAACTCCACCTAGTTTCCTGTTAAATGAAGAAGGGTCTAGAATGGCTTTCCTCACTCTACAGAGGGGACTCCCTACTAGTCTGTGATCAATTGCCCATTAGATGGGAATATTATGTGGGGTCGGTGGGGAGGCTGGGGTAAAAATAAGGCCAGTTGTGTGAGAATGTCAGTGGTATTCTGTACAGCTATGCAAAAAAGTGTGAACCTGGAAGGCCCCATCTGCATCTGGATCAGATGGGCATTAGCTACACACCGGGAATAATTGTCATCATATTCATCTTTTGTAAAGGGCAAGATGCACCCTAGGCACATGGGACTTTCTTCCCCATCCCCCTCTGTGTTTGTTTTGCAAGGGCCTCAATGCTAGGTTTGTATAATAGGTTTGTTTTCCCAGAGTGTTTGTGTGTGGTCCACAGTTGGTCCTTTTGCTGCTTTGGAGCTATGGCAAAGAAAGCTAAACAAATGCCTCTCAGAAGAAGTATTCTAAAGATTTTGCCCAAGGGCCTCCTATCTGATCATTCAGGACAGAGCTCGGTCTCCTGTCCTCTGGAAAGATTGTCCACTGGATGACATTTTAGAGGAAAAGGGAATTTCTGAAGCCTATTCCTACAGCAGGAAGGAATTAGATGTAAAATATATTAAAGTTGAATTTTTAGGGTTTTGCACTGATAAGAAGTAAAGGAGAATCAGGAGTTTAACAAGAATCTTGTTTCAAAACTGCCTGCCTGGGAGAATGAGGGTCTGTTTATCATAAATAGTATATTTAGATAAGGAGGGAGGTTTTAGAGAGAAGACAATGGTTTGAGTCTTTCTATGATTCAGTCAGAGTAGTATAAGAGATTGCCAAAGGAGGGAAGAGGAAAGGACAGTGAACAAAGCTTTTGGAGCTGCCCAAGTTAGAGGGTGAGAAGAATAAAAGGAGCCAGGTAAAGAACGGAGTATATTATCACCAAAGGTATAGTAGGACTTTTAAATATAAATTTAATTTTAATTCATTTTTTATTTTTAAATAATGGGTTTATAATAAATAAAGTAAAAAAATAAAAATAAATAAAGGAAATTTAAAAAATAAAAAAAAAAATAAAGGGTTTATTTTAAAACCTTTTCCTTCCATCTTAGTATCAGTACTGTTTATTGTTTCCAAAGCAGAAAAACAATAAGGGCTAGGCAATGGAAGTTAGATGACTTATCTAGAACCACACAGCTGGGAAGTTTCTGAGGCTATATTTGAACTCGGGACATCCCATTTCTGGGTCAGGCTCTCAATCCATTGAGGCACTTTGCTGCTACAGGACTCTTAAAAAGACATGAATGCTTTATAGTTTCAGAGGCAGTCCCAAAGTACAGTGGAACAGGCATTCTCCCTTGAGGAACATGATATTTTTTCACATTCTTCTTTTGATGTTAAATCCTTATGTAGCCTTGGACAAATCTTTTGCCCTCACTAAGCCTCAAGATTCCTCTTATTTAAAATGAAGAGACTGGATCAGGTGGCTTTTGTAGCCCCTTCCAGCTTTAAGTCTATTATCCTAAAATAAGGAATTTTAAAAGATCATTCATTAGTTTTGGAGTGGTGACATTTAAGAGAGTTCTGATGGATCATTGAAAAAGAATCTGGTTTTCAAAAGGGTGAAGAATGAGTTCTTGGTATTGACAGGGAGATTTTAAATGTAGACTAGAGGTTTGGCAAGAAAGCACAGCCCAATCCAATGTATTTTGAGGATGTAATAGAACCAGAGGTAAAGTTCTTGTAGACAAGAAAGTAAAGTAAAAGTAAAAAAAAAATAGGTTGGCTTGTTTTGTCAAATGGCTTTTCTCTTTAAATCTTTAAAAAAATAAGTTGAGGAGCAAGAATATGGAAATATGGTATGGCTGTGGAGTTAGTAAGCAGAGATACCTTTTAAAGGTACAATTGTAAAGCACTTTTTATAAAGGGATAAAAAGGCCTATAACCAAAGATTCCTTCTCTTACTTCTCTATTTGATGCAGCCTATCTTCAGAGTCCTTTTGCCTCAACACCATTACTGTACTGACTATGCTTTCTCAAAGATTACCATTGACCAACTAATCTTCAAAACAGGTGGCTTTTTTCAATCATCATAGCCACTGACATTTTGGCTATGTTTTAACTGTTGACTATGTCCCAACACTGGAAAGCATATTCTACTTCAGCTTTAGTCTGCTGGTGGATCACTTTGCCTGGGGTCATCGTCCACTCCAAATAATAACCCACAGAGCTGATTTTCCTAAAGCACAGATCTGTCCATGTTACCTCACTTCCCAATAAACTCAAGTGGCTCACTATTAACCTCAAAATCAAATATAAAGCTCTTTCCTTGGCATTTAAAACTATTCACAATTTAGCCCTTTCTTCACATTTCAACATTATTATAATCTACTCTTTCCAAACTACAGCTATTCTATCAGACTTCCTGTACCATATGCTTTGGGAGATATTCCTTAGCACTCTCTCAACCATTGGCATTTAGACTTCTTGGCATTCTTTCATACAATATTCTTTTATACAACTCGAGTCCCTCTCTTCCATGAGACCAAAGCCCCCATTTGATAGTGCCTGCCCCTCTAGGGTTACTTTCTGTCTACTCTGTCTATTTCTCTTGTATGTTCTGTTTCACCTATATTGTCTCCCTCATTAAATTCCTTGAGGGAAGAGATTTTTTTTAATTTCCTTTTTAGTTTTAAGCCAAGTCTGAAGCAAGTTTCTTACTTAGAAAATTTCTTCCCAATTACATGTAATAACAATTTTCAACATATGTTTTCTGATAGTAAAAGATCCAAATTACCTCCCTCAGCCCTTCCCCCCTCCATGGAAACTGTAAGAGATTTAATCTGGGTTTTATACATATATGATCATGAAAACATTTCCATATTGGTCATTTTTGTTAGAGAATATTCATATAAAACCAAAACACCCAAATTAAAAAACAAATAAACTAAAGTGAAAAATAGTATGTTTTTATCTGCTTTCCAATTCCCAACAATTTTTTCTCTGGAAGTGGATAGGATTATTTGTCATCAATCCTTCAGAATTTTCCTGGATCATTATATTGCCAAGAATAGCTAAGTCTTTCACAGCTGATCATCACACAATATTTCTTTTTCTATGTACAATGTTCTCTAAGTTCTACTTACTTTGCTCTGCCTCAGTTCATATAAGTCTATCTAGCTTTTTCTGAAATAATCTCCTGTTCATCATTTCTTATAGCACCATAGTATTCCAATGTGATAATATTCTACAATTTGTTCAGCCATTTTTCAATTGATGGACATCACCTCAGTTTCCAATTCTTTGTCACTACAAAAAGAGATACTATTCATTTTCCAATTAAAAAATGATCAAAGGATATAAATGGGCAGTTTTCAGAGGAAGAAATTAAAACTATCTATAGTCATATAAAAAAATGCTCTAAGTCACTATTACAACCACAATGCAAATTAAAAGAATTCTGCGATACCATCTCACACATATTAGATTAACTAACATGTCCAAAAAGGAAAATGATAAGTGTTGGATATGTGGGAAAAGTGGGGCTCTAATAAAATATTGGTAGAACTATGAACTGATATCACTATTCTGAAGAGCACTAGAGAACCTTGTTAGAAGGGCTATAAAACTATGCATAATCTTTTGACCCAGTAGTACCACTATTGGGTTTGTATTCCAAAGATGTCAGAAATAAGTGAAAAGAACCTAGCTATACCAAAATCTTTTTCACAGATTTTTTTTAAAGGGAAAGAATTAGAAATTGAGTTATTCAGTACTTGGGGAATACATGAACAAGTTTTGCTAAATGGTTGTAATGGAATCCCATTGTAGCATAAGAAATAACCAATAGGACAATTTCAGAAAAAAAAAACTGAAAAATTGCATATAAACTGATGCAAAGTTGAAGTAAGAACAAGGAGATCAATGTATACAGCAACAGAAATATTATACATATATATCTGTGAAGGACTAAATCATTATCAGCAAAGCAAGTTTAAAGGATAATCACAAGGGACTCATGATGAACAATGCTATCCACAACCAAAGAAGGAGCTGTTGGATTCTGATTGTAGATCAGATGAGGATATCTTCCATTTTATTTCCTTCATGAGTTTTTTTTTTTAATGTGTGCTATGTGTCTTCTATCACAACATGAACAATATTGAAATATATATTTCATGAAAGCACTGGTATAACCCATAGTAAACTATTTATCACCTAAGGGCAACAAGGAGAAAGGGAAAAAGACTGAGGAATAAAATCTGAATCCTGAAATGTCACAAAACTATTGTCATTTTTTTCTACAGGTAACTGGAATTTTGTTTTTTAATGAGCATGAATATATATATATATATATATATATATATTTAAAAAGAGTTCCTACAAAGTTTTTTTGTGCAAATAGATCCTTTTCCTGTCCCTCCTTTTTATAAAAAATCTCTTTGGGATATCAGCCTATAAGTGGTGGTACCACTAATTCTATTATTGGATCAAAAAGTATGCACAATTTTGGACACAGCCTTTTGGACATAGGACTAAATTGCCCTCTAGAATGTTTGAATCAATGCACAACTCCACCAACAAGGCAGTATTCCCAATTTGCCACATTCCCTCCAAATTTATTCTTTTCCTTTGCTGTCTGCTTACACAGTTTTGAAGAGGGAAATTCCTGTACTGTGACTACAGACTTGATGAGAGTAGTTACTTCTGATTCACTGAGAGATTTCAAAGCATGGCAGAACTAAGTTGTATGAGAGATTTAGTTTTAGTTTGTTGTGGAGACTTTGCAGATATATGTAGAGAGTAAAGAAGTAGGAGAGAGAGACAGAGACAGACTTTTTGAATGGTGAGTTGGAGCCCTTAGAAAGACAAGTGTATATGGGGGCTACCTTGTTGGGTTCTTTGACCTCCAATGCTTGTAATTCTAGAGAATGCTGAGTGGACTTCCTCTCTGTGATTTTTTCATTCTCTTGGTTTGATCTTATCTTGCTTTCAGTTAAAAATTCATTTTCCCTTGCATATTCTAATCTGTAGAAATCTTTCAGTTTGTATTTACTATATTGCTTAGATAAATGGATCTATTCACTAGAGCTATTTATTTGAGTCTTTTGTGCAACTAGCATTTGATCTAAAGGACTAAGCTGGTGGGTGTAAGTTAAAGGCTACCTCTCTCAATCAGGAGAAAGGTTTTATTCTAAGCCCTTAAAAAGCATGCTGTTAAAATGAATACATTTGAGGGATGTCAGTAGATATAATGACTTCTCTTGCAGATAGGAGGAACTTCCCAACCTCTTGTGGCACTTGGTCACACCTGCCTTTTCTCCTTTCCTGTATCTCCTCTGCTTAGCTGCTGCCAATGCACACTCAAGCAATCTTCCTATTTTCTGTAAAAGTAAGCCAGACTTTCTATCCACATTGTTTAGCACACTGCTTGTCACATAGTTGTTCTTCATTTTCCAAGAGGACCAATGACATCATGAGTGTTGTCTTGGCTTTTGCACGAATTGGATTTAAGAGACACAAAGTCATCAGCCTAACTTTTTTGTTTAGTCATTGAAATCCAGAGGCAAGACACAAGCCAGAACAACTGACTATGACCCAGGTTGCAGTGGCTGACTTTGGCCTCTTCCATATCTAACCAAACTCTAAGCTCTCCATGATGTCTCCTTCAGATATTCTTGCCTGTTTGAACAAATTGTTCTCTTCTGCCCATTATACTGGGGGAATCTTCACATGATTGAGTGCTAGAGCTGTTCAAGAAGGACTGTCGCCACTGGTAAAAGAGCTTGCCAAACCTTTTTCTGGATTGTTTATGTAACATTGGTGTCAACCTTGTATTCATCTCTCACCTCTGGCTCCAGTAAGCACATCCTGGTAAACATCTCAGTAGATCAGCTAACTGAGGTTGAGGGTAACTACTGACAGATTACAAACTGATTGTTGAGTTCTGGGGATCGGGGTGTCGTCTCCCAATATGTGAAGTCTTGACACGTTGTACATGCTTAATAAATGCTTACTGATTAGTTGATGTGTATATACTTTCTTGAACTATTGCAATGAGGTGGTAACTTTTTTCTTCCATTTACTGCCTGTGTACAATAAACCCTAAATCATCCTTGTTGAGTTGATTTCTCATGTGACACAGAGGGAAGAACAGTGGAATTGGAATCAGAGCACCTATGATCAAATCCTGCTTGTATTAATGTGAGACTCTGGGCAAGTCACTGAACCCCTATGTTTCCTATAAAATAATGTAAAATGAATTTGATAGTATAAAATCCCCTTTCAACTCTAAATCTACGATCCTTCCTTAATTCCAACCATATGTTATAATGCCGCCCACCATAAATCTGTGATTCACCCCAAATGGACAACTTAGTCCCCTAAATAAACCCTATTCAATTTCACTTTTCTCATGTTGTTTCCTATACATGGAATGTCCTTACCATTCATCTCTTGAATTCCTAAACTTTCCTCTTAAAGTCAAAGCCAACAACAATCTCCAATGGAAAACATTTCTGATCTACCTGTCATGTCCCCTTCTGCCTTCTCA
This sequence comes from Monodelphis domestica, assembly GCF_027887165.1. Taxonomy (NCBI): domain Eukaryota; kingdom Metazoa; phylum Chordata; class Mammalia; order Didelphimorphia; family Didelphidae; genus Monodelphis; species Monodelphis domestica. Next base: position 369,257,988 of record NC_077229.1, read on the forward strand.
CTCTACTACGTTTGAATTTCTGAAATATAATTTTTGTTATTATTATGCATTATAGTTGTCTAAGCATCACAGCAGAAGGCCATGAACTAGATCATGTCTTGTCTAAAGTTTTTCTCTACCTTAGCATCCTGAATGAATTAGCTATTGAATAAGCATTCATTACATTGAATAAATTTCATTAAATTCTTTCATAAGCCCTTTCCATGCCAAAGGCATTATATGGTAGGCCCTGTCATATGGAATGTTGGTAAGAAGTAAATTAAAAGATTGTGGTGCATTGATGAGGACTCACTGAGTTAGACAACTTGAAACTGTAGTGGGTATAATCCTAATAACAGTAATATTCTTTAGGAGCACTGAGCAATTGTAGAAGATAAATCAAGAAATTAGATGATCAGGGTTACACCAGTGTAGAGAGTAGTAGGATAAGAACAGTAGAACAGCAAAATAATACGGTCATTATTACATTACTGAAAATGTTTTCCAATAAATTTGGAAATGAATTCAGACTGAGTAATGAGAGACATAAAACAGAAACAGCATGATGACAACTTGGTGATACACTAAGAAAAGCCTTAAATTTGTAATCAGAAAGGATTAGGATTTTACTCCTTCTGTGCTACTTACTACTTTTTTTTACCTGAACATGCATTGAATTTTCTAGGTCTCATTTCTACTTATTTAAAATAAGATGTTCAAAACAAAACAAAAATAAAACAAAACAAAATCAAAACAAAACAAAAACAAACTTCAAAGAAGATACTCTCAAAGATCCCTTTCAGCTCTAAAATGTATTAGCTATATAACCTAGGAAATAGAGCATGATAGTTCTATTATTAAAAGAGATGAAAGAGACTTTAGTTATAAGGAAAAGAGATTATTAGGTAGGAAAAGGATCATTTAAGAAAAAAAGCCATTAGAACTGAGTAGCCTCAAAATTCTAAGAATGTTTTGGTGAAGGTTTTATCTTGACAAGTCTTTCAACTCTCTCAAGGAAATCTCCTTTCCTTCATTTTTTTAATTGGCCATTATTACCATACTATTTTTAAAAGATAAGTATTTGGGGGCACAGGTAGGTGTTCAGGTAATTGAGAGCCAGGATTAGAGATGGGAAGTTGTAGGTTCAAATCTGACCTTAGACACTTCCTAGCTATGTAATCTTGGGCAAGTCATTTAACCCCCATTGCCTAGCCCTTACAGCTCTTCTGCCCAATACCAATACACAGTATTGATTCTAAGACTGAAAGTAAGGGTTTTAAAAAAAGATATTTATTTTCCCAATTATATTTAATAACAATTTTCCACATTTTCCAAAATTATTAGATCTATATCGTCTCCCTTCCTCCTTCCTTTCCCTCCTCTAAATGATGGCAAAAAATTGATCTGGATTATACCTGCATTATCATGCAAACAATGCTTCTACATTGTTCATTTTTGTAAGAAAATAATCATATAAAAACAAAATTGCAAAGTAAAACTCTAAACTAATGTGAAAGATAGTAAGGTTTAGTCTGCATCTGACTCCAACAGTTCTTTCTCAGGATGTCGATAATATTATTTTCATAAGACCTTCAGAATTATTCTGATCATTGAATTGCTGAGAGGAGCTAAGTCTTTCACAATTGATCATTGTAAATTATTGCTGTTATTGTGTACAATGTTCTCCCAGGTCTGCTTATTTTGCTCTGCTTCTGTTCATGTAGATTTTTCTAGCTTTTTCTGAAATTTACCTTGCTTATAATTTCTTATAGCATAGTAGTATCCCATCAGCAACTTTTACCACAGCTTGTTCAGCCATTCCACAATTGATGGACATTCCTTCAATTTCCAAATCTTTGTCACCACAAAAATACCTGTTATACTTTTTTTGTGCAAGTAGGTCCTTTCCCTTTTTTTATGATCTCTTTGATATACAGACACAGTAATGTTATTGGAAGCTCAAAAGGTATGCACAATTTTATAGCATTTTGATAAAAGTTTCAAATTGACCTTCAGAATGGTTGTATCTGTTCAAAAATCCACCAACAGTGCATTAGTATTCCAATTTTGCCACGTTCCCTCCAACATTTACTGGCTTACACCTATAAGATTTACCAATATTTCTATATTATTACTATTTTCAATACAGTGATCTTTTAAAGTCTACATCTCTAGTCATCCTCATTAAACCACATGATCAATCATGTATTTTCCTTCTGGGTTTCTACTCCCTCAGTTCTTTCTCTGGATGTAGATAGCATTCTTTCTCATAAGTTCCTCTGGATTGTCCTGGATCATTGCATTGCTTCATTGGTAGAGAGGTCCATTACTTTTGATTGTACCACAGTGTATCAGTCTCTGTGTACAATGTTTTCCTGGTTCTGCTCCTCTCACTCTGCGTCAATTCTTGGACGTCATTCCAGTTCACATGGAATTCCTCTAGTTTATTATTCCTTTCAGTACAATAGTATTCCATCACCAACAGATGCCACAACTTATTCAGCCATTCCCCAATTGAAGGGCATCCCCTCGTTTTTCAATTTTTGGCCACCACAAATAACACAGCTATGCATATTTTTGTATAAGTCTTTTTCCTTATTATCTCTTTGGGGTATAAACCCAGCAGTGGTGTGTCTGGGTCATAGAGCAGGCATTCTTTTAAAGCCCTTTGGACATGGTTCTAAATTGCCCTCCAGAATGGTTAGATCAATGCACAACTCCACCAGCAGTGTATCAGTGTCCCAATTCTGCCATATCCCCTCCAACATTTATCACTTTCCTTTATTGCCATATTGTCCAGTCTGCTAGGTATGAGATGGTTCCTCAGTGTTGTTTTAATTTGCATTTCTCTAACAGGAGGGATTTAGAACACTTTTTCATTTGATTATTGATAGTTTTGATTTCTTCATTTGAGAACTGCCTATTCATATCCCTTGACCATTTGTTGATTGGAGAATGGCTTGATTTTTTTGTAAATTTGACTTAGTCCCTTATATATTTGGGAAAGTAAGACTTTGTCAGAGAGGTTTGCAGGGCTTAGAGGAAGGTTAGCTCCCCTATGCTGAGTTTAAGGTCTGGCCAAAGGCTTAGGCAGGGGCTTCAGACCTTACTCTGTATCCATCACATCAGGCACACAGTAGAATGACTTGCGTTGGGGCTTGTCATCTGGCCTTGAATTTGGGTTGGGGCTCTGGATCTAGTCTTAGGTTTTTTCAGACCTGGAATACCAAGAGAACTGCCTTGTGCTTGGACTCAGGACCTTACTGCAAGCTTGGGAGAAGGTTCTGGGCCTTCCCTTCAGCTCACCAAGCCCCTTGCCTATTGCCATGTGCTGAGGCTTGGGACCTTGGCCTGGGTATAAACAGGGTCTCAGAGCATCCTTCTGGATGTGCACCAGCTAGCCACACTTTGAACTCCTGGGACTTGGAACTTTAAGGAGTAGGCAGAGGGTTGCACTTCTTTTGGATTAGACAGAGACCCCAGGTCTTGCAATTGACTTGGGCCTAGGTTCAGGACTTGGAACTATAGATGTGTATATGTGTGTTTGGGAGTGGGGACTTGCTATTAGCCTGTGCCTGTACTCCTCAGTGGGACCTCTCTCACCTCAGTGAACCAAACCCTTGTTTACCTTTCAAGCTAATTTTTTTGTGGGAAATCACTTTACTCTCTCCCTTTGTCGGCTCTGTCACTCCAGTATTCATTTTGAAGCATTATTTTAAGGTTGACTGGGGAGGATTCAAGTGATTCAAGCTTTCACTGTTCCTTCTTCACCATCTTGGCTCCCACCACATTTTTTTAGTATAATGGCATCTTCGGACTTTCTCAAATATTTGCTAACTTACAAAAACCTTTCAGTCAAGCCACAATCTTTACAGAGTTGATTTTATACTCCATACTTTTTAATATACTTCCATTTCTTGCCCAGATCTTCTACTTATCCTCTGTAGTACCTCTCTGGACCTGAGTTTCCTCATCCCCAAAATCAGTGAGTTGGACTGGATGACCTTTGTAGATTATGTTTATAAATTATTAATAGTGTTGCAATCAAGCTTGTTATGGCTAAAACATTGTCTAAACCAAAAAGTTTACTTGTCCAGCTTCCAACTCAGGCTGACTTTAGATAGGCTCCAGAGAAGCTGGGCAATTGTAAGGAATGCTTAGATATCACCCAAATCTCATTTTGGGTCCCCTTGACATAACTGCTGATATATATCACAAATGGCACTTCTTTTGGAGATTACCTCTGACTTACTGAGCAAATGTCCGTATCCTTTTTTCTAAACTTAGTTTAACATAACCTAAGTAAAACTTGAGGAGGAAGCCCCTCCTTCTTTCTGCCTCTTGCTCACTACTCAATGACCTAATAATTATATTTCTAAAATTATTACTGATCTTAGAGTTCATTTTAAAAATCAACACTTTTGAGACTTCTTCAAGTTCTAAAGCAATGATTCAATCAACAAGTATTTATTTAGCTTCTGTTAGGTGACAGACATTATGTCTTAAATTGAATATACTTTGTGATCCTTTTATATTTATTAAGAACCTGCAGTATACTATTAACTGCAGCTATAGAAATCCAGTGGCTTTTGATCAATCATTTTCTTTGACCTCTCTGTAGCCTTTGTTGATTCTTTCTCCTCAATGCTTTCTTCTCTCTAAGTTTTTGCCAAGCCACTTTCTTCAGGTTTTTCTCCTATTTATCAGACCACTCATTTTTTGTTTCTAACTCTATCCTAAGCCCTCTTCTTTTCTCATTCTACTCCATTTAACTTGGGGATCTTGATTCTCAAAACTGTCTTTCTTGCCCCCATCACTCTGTTAATCTCCAATCTCTCATCCCAACTGGTTCTCCAGTAGAAATCTTAAATGGTGAATATTTAAGAAATTTTAAATGTCTGAAATGGATCTCATTATCTCTCCCTATCCAGCTTCCTCACATGTTCTCTTATTACTGTATAGGGTAAGACCATCCACTTAGTACCTCAGAATTACAACCTAGGAGTCATCCTGGATTTCTCATTATCTCTTACCCCTAAAATCTGAGCAATTGCAACATCTTTTCTCTCCCTTCTCTGACATTCCTGTCACTCAAGAGCAGGCATTTTTTACTTCATACCTTGATTATGGGAATGGCCTGCCAATGGGTCTGCCTACCTCAAGTTTCTCTTCACTCTAGCCCATCCTCTATTTAGTCACTAAAATGATTTTCTTAAAACCAAAATCCAGTCATGTCACCTTTCCTACTCAACAAATTCTAGTGGCTCCCAATTACTTCCAAGAGCTAATGCAAAACATTTCTTATTCCTTCCTTCTCAAATTATACTCTTCAATCTAGTAACATTGTTGAATGAACAAGACACTCCATCTCTCCACTTTAAGAATTTTCTTTGACTTTCTCCCATGTCTGAAGTGCTCTCTCTCCTTCTCTCTGATTATTGACCTGTGTAATTTTCATTAAGTTACAACTAAAAATTCCACCTTCTAAAGGAAACCTTCCTCAACTTGTCTTAATTCTAGTGCCTTCTCTCTCTTAATTCTTTCTTAGTGATCCTGTATAAAGCTTACTTTCAATATGGTTGTTTACACATTGTCACCCAATAGAGTGTAAGCTCCTTGAGCTTGAGGTATTGTCTTTCCTTCCATTTGGATCTCTGCACTTAAAACAGTTTCTATCCCATTGTAGGTACTTAATATTGATTAATTGATTGATTGACCTATCCTCAAGGATCTTGAATATTAATTATGATTATATATTCTCTATAAAACACATGCTACATTTAAAAGAGGTAAAAGTTTTTGAATCCAATTGTTTCATCTTTTGAAAGTCCCTACAACACTATTACAATTTAATGGAAACTCCTGAATGTTGTCAAAAATACTCTCCAAATCCAAATACTTACCTCTTTAAAAAATCAATTTCATAATTACTTCTGTACCTTTGCCTTATGGCCTTTGCCACCAAAAGCTTGTTTGTTTGACATTATTGTATGCTTACATTTAATGAGATTCCTACAATTATTGTATTCTCAGTCCCTATTTGTTAGCTCAGTTATTTGGAATGTGATATGTATAGGAACAATACTACATGTTATGATTGGATTTCCAGTTCAGTGCCCAAAAGCTTATATGATACACAAAGTGGGCCTTAATTTTTGGCAATTGAAACTGAATTTAGTTACGTACTTAAAATTATCAATTACTAGAACCATAGGTTTTTAGAAGAATATAAAGTCTTAGAAACTAGTTTATCCCCTTCATTTTACATATGGTGAAATGAAGACCCAGAGATATAAAGTAACATGATTCTTAAGTAGTAGCATAACCAATCTGTCAGCCTAGATATCTTGATACCCAGTCTAGTACTCTTTTCATTATATTCTGCTTCCCGCCTAACAGAATTAGAAAGCTTATCTATCATAGATAGATAGCCCTTGTTGAAAATGCATTCAATGATCTAATTTAAAAAAACTCAGAAATAATTTCCTCTAAAGCAGTTCTAGAAAAGGCATCAGAGACTGCCTTATCTCTGAGTCATCTGGGACAACTCACAAGCAGAGATTACAACTATAGGGGTAATGGTAGTAGAAAGCAAAATGATAGGAAAAAATGATTTCATTTTGTTAGGTGGTAAGATCCTATTTGGGACAAAGGTCCTCCAAATGCAATAAAAATCTTAGTCCTAAATCAGTTTTCTAGTGGTCCATATTTTGTCTCTTCAGCCTCCAAGAAAGAAAATGAAATTCCTTCACTACATTTTCTTAGCTTTTCTCTAAATTTCAACCCTCTATGGACAATCTACAGTGACATTAGTAGGTCTCTAGATATATAAAATAAGAACACATTTTAAAATGAAGGCTCAGACTCCCCTTTTCATCTGTTGTTTATTGTACCAGACTCAACTAGGACAGAATGGAAATAGAATCATAGAATATCAGGTTGGAAGGGATTGCAGCAGCTATATATTTGAACGCCTACCTATAAATGAACCCCTCTGCAATATGGACAACGTTTGTTGATCCAGATTTTTTCTTGAAAGATGTCTGGTGAAGACATCTCTGATTTGCCATTTCCTTCCAGTTCTCTTGTCCTGAGCTATAGCAAAATGCTTTTTGAGACTTTCTAAGGAAATTTTACTGCTGGTAAGAATGAAGTATGAAGTAAATATTACAATTAAAAGGAAAATTATAAAATATTAAATCCCCAAATCTAACCAATAAGAGTTATTTTTGCTTTTAACTGAACAATCAAGGAGCAGAGCTTTGGTAGTTTATTTTTAGTTTTCATTCTCTGAAAGCCCCAACCAATTTCCTCCTTCCATCTAAGAAGGAAGTTTTGAAATCAGTCCTGAATTTCCATTTCTTTGATAAGAGAGCTTCAGTTTTGTCTTCCTCAATCCCTATACCTTCCCTTTTCTCCCTCCCTCCATTCCTTTGTGGACTAAAAGGATAATAGTACATCTTGGTATACCCAAAGTCAAATTAATCTGTACTCAAAAGGAACATGCATTTGATCAAGCATCTTCCTTCAACCAGACTTCTCTGGACAATTTTCAACTAGAATTAAAGCAAAAGCTCTGGGGTGAGAAACATGTCAGGATCTTTAGGTTGAGAATGAAGGGAGGAAGTAGGAAGTTGAGAAAGGAACTGAGAAATATCCTACCAAGGAAAGTGAAATATTGAGAGGACAAGGAGGACCTAGAGTGGGAATTAATTTTCTCTTCCTCCCTTTCTCTTCAGAATCACTCATCAAAGGGAAAGATTCCACTAGAATCTAGAACAGAAACTTGCAATGATAAGGTCAAACAGGCGAGAGGAATGGCCAAGAAGCTCCAAGAACATAAGAAAGCAAGAAAAGGGAGTTAGTTATTGGGCAGCCATTCTTTTGTAAAGGATGTGTGTATATGAATATTTGTATATATGTATATGTATATATACATATAGAACATATAAATATACAGTATGAATCTATATATAAATACATATATGTATATGTGTATATATTTGTATGCATATAAATATATTACTTTATATTTATAAAACTCTTTAAGATTCTAGTAAAATAGTAAGATTTGGAATCTTACTAAAGATTATATATATATATATGTGTCTGTCAGTCTCTCTATATACAAATCAGGCAGATGGGAACTGCCTCTGTGAACAAACATATTATACTTTGTCCTTTCTGAAACTTGGAGAGATCCTAATTTCCATATACTCGCAAAGATTATTTTTTAATGAAAATGAAACTAATTAAAATAGAATTAGACCAAAATGATGAAAATTCAGAAAGAACAAGACCTTTTATTGTTTAACTTTTTTTATTGCTCTATGAAATTGAATCTATATTCCACTCAATTTTAAGGCTTTAGAGACGAGTTTAATCAGTTTCTCTAGGCTTTTGCTCTTGGGGAAAAGGAACTCAAAAACTGATAGCTAGAACATTTCTAGCCCCCCCCCCCTTTTTTTTTGCAAGTTCATTTCAACTCCATTTGTAATACACTGCTTAGGTTTTGGCAAAAATTTAGGGGGGAATAATCTGTATTTGGCTTCCTTTATGCAAATAACTAGGTAGTTTGCTTGGCAAATTCAACAAGTAAATGTGTAATGAAGTGCATTAAGTGGCTTGACTGGGATTGTAGAAATTAAGACCAATGCCTATTAGTTGGGGAATATTTTTAGTCTGGGTTCCTGGGGAACCCTATTAGAATCTTAACTGATCAGAAAGTCTAAAAACAGTAGGCTTAATAAAGTGAATAAGAAAACTAAAATAAAAAGATTTATTAGCATTCCAAGGAAGCCTGCTGGCTGCTATTAGCTTTAGCCTTTAACGCCTTGTATTTTATTCATAAAATTTTTCAGATCTGTTTAGGGATATGTGTGTGTGTGTGTGTGTGTGTGTGTGTGTGTATGTAGTCAATTGCAGCATTTTTTTTGGTATTTTACTTGGCTACTTTTCTCCCATGTAGGATTTTATTACTTAATCTCTAGTAATGGGCGACAACAGTTTGAGCCTTGCTCACTTAGCTGTTTAATGCTCTCCTCCTGACTTGTAGCTCTTGAAGAATGTTGTCTGGAAAGTACATCTGAGAAGAAATAATAAGATTGCTAATTAGATACAGAAAATATTTCTAAATATATAAATGTATTTCCTCACCCCACCAAAAATATTCCGGTAAATGTAGAACAATCAGCTTTATACTCTATACTGAACTTACTTTTAGTTTTAATCTGCAATATCAACATTTTTCTTCAGCAGCTTTTTAATTTAGACAATCAATATAACAATGAACCAAGCCTGATTTTTAATGATTGCACATTTCCAATGTTGAAAAGTTAACAATTGACCTGAGTCAACTCTCCAGCACATTCTTGCTCCAGACATTCTTGTTCTATTAATTACCTTTCTTAACCAGCCAAGGGATGGCCTCTTTTTCAGATTACTATCAAGCATCTAAAGCTTTTCCTCAGAGAAAGAAAGACTGCAAATGGGATTTCAAATTATATTTAGTGCCAGCCATCCATTGTCATATGAAGAAAAGCTGATGGACCAAGGGCTCAAAAGGGGCCATAATTATGAAGCAGAAGGCAAAAGAGATGACATGATATCAGGGTTGAGAAATATAGAGACATGGACACACATCTCAGTTGTATATAGTTTTCTGCATATCGTCTCCCTCCCATAAAACTTTGAATTCCTTTCAAGAGCAGAGAATGCTTTTCTTTCTTTATTTTCCCAGAGCTTAGCATGATGCCATGTACATTATACATGCTCAATAAGCTTGTTCATTTGACTTGAATTGAAATACATATCAAACAAGGTAACTTCTGTTCCAACTCAGAAATTCCTGGATTCTGGATACTTCTCAAATACTAAAATAATGTGCATTAGAGCATTTTTAAATGAAATTTTCTTTGGATAAAGGGGTCATATTATCACAATGACTTCCACAAAAAAATAAGTAGTTGACAAAGTATAATGTCAATATAATTTGTAAAACATGTGTATCATCTTAGTTTGAAGTCTCTGCCCAAGTCAATTATCTCTACACCCTCGTGAATATGGATTAAACATTCTAACCTTCAATTTCCTCATTCCTAAAATGAGGCCCTTAACTTAAGAATTTCTAAAATCCTATACCAATTTTTCCCATTATAATATGATTGTGGAAGGAAAATATGGGACAAACCAGTTAGCTTCTGTGGACCTCATTGTCATGTTCCATAAAATCATAGAAGCTGTCTAGATAATCTTTAAACTTAATTCTAAACTTTTATGATCCTATTTTGTCATAGCATTTCATGTAGCATGCTTTTAACCTCTTAAATTCACGTATCTAAAGGAAAACAGTGATAGTAATTATATATGAAACAGTATTAAAATTATGAATAAACATCTTTTGGAGTGCAGAGTGTTGTGCCATGGAGGAAAAAAAACAAACAAACAAAGAAACATGATTGGAATGTGCTATTTTACTGAATTATACTACACTCCAATACAGACTAAATAACAAAATCTTACTCAATAACTCCACTTCTATTTTGGTTGGATACACAAAGATTTCCTAAACACAATATTCTTTAGCTTTCTTTGTCATGCTGTACCCAAAACACAATGAGAACCTTTCTAGTCCAGTTTCCTTATCAGGAAACTTTACATCCCATTGGTCCATTCAAATGCTATCAAATATTATTGATTTATTGTATACTCTAAGCAGAAGTGGGGGGAAAAAAAAGCATATAAGCTAAATTTGTTCCCTACAAAACTGCTACTATCAACAAACATTCTTCCCTGGAAAACTAACATATTTCTTTTCATTTCACATTAGCCACTTACTTTATTTGACTTGTTATTGGGTAAGATTCTCCTTGGGCTCTCAAAGAAATTCTCTGACAAGGAAGTTCTGTGAATTCACAGGTTTAAGCAGCTCCTGGCTAGGGATTTCTTTACATCAGTCAAGATAGGTAACCTGTCTGCAATCTAGAGTCTTAATTTTCCTATGGAAGAGAATGGTTCTGTAACTTTCCCACTATCACAAAACCAATCTGTGTCAGAGATAGGGAATCCACAACCAATAGCTCAAAACACTGCCATGTTACTCTTTTATATTGTGTCATATAATAAAAATACTGAAATGTGAAAATGCTAACCAAAACTGACATTGTTAACTTATTTCCTATATTGTCAATGTTGTAGAGTTAAGAATTTTAAATATTTTAGAAATTTAACCAAAGTTTACACAGACATCAAATTGCCTTCATATTCTAAATTTATAACCAAATAAAATTTTTTAAACCCTTACCTTCCATCTTAGAATCAGTACTACTAAGTATTGGCTCCAAAGGCAAAAGAGTGTTAAGGGCTATGCAGTGGGGTTTAAGTGACTTGCCCTGGGTCTCACAGCTGGAAAGTGTCTGAGGTCAAATTTGAACCCAGGAACTCTTGTCTCTAGGCCTGACTCTCAATCCATAGATTGAACCACCCAGCTACCCCTTGTGATACTGAAATCACTTTAAAAGACTGATATATATTAATTTAAGGTCACCGAGGAATTCACTTATGTAATTCCTAAATGACTCAAGTCAGCTGCCAAATTCTTATGGTGTTTTAATTACAACAGTAGGAAGAAAGTATTAGAGGGAGAGAGAGAGAGAGAAGGAAAAGGGAGAGAAGGAAAGAAGTTTAACTCAGAACCACTGTGGCTCAGGCTGAGGCAAAGCAGGCGTTAAGGCCTTGGATAGCCAAGGCAGGGAAAGGAATCAGTTCTTATCACTCACATGACCAATCTGAAGGAAAACAGTCTGCGGGGCTCCTCCAACCTCCAGCACCAGCCTTGAACTGAACTCTAGCCCTCCTCCCAGGAAGTCCCAAGAACTCCAGAGGCTGTTCTCTACCTCACTTCCTGCAACTCACATGTGCCAATGGTGGCTCTAGCTTGGCCTAGGACCACCTAGAGGTCTGTCCTTTTTTTGCACATGTCTGTTGAAGGCCATATTCTCAAATAATTAAATCTTGAGTTTGCTGCAGCCCTTCCTAATCTTGTTACACTGAGTAGGGTGGAGAATGTAGTTCCCAAGACCTGATTCTGTTATTCCAAGTATCTCTATTGTTATTGATCAGGAAATAGCTAAATCTGATCTTCTAAAGAATGGTCTGAATAGGGTGGAGTAGTTTTGAAATTCATATCCTGTAAGCAAATTGTAAAAACATATCTTTTTAAAGCTCTTTCCATCTTCTGAAATTAGAATTACAGTTTTACAAGTGAAATATACTTCAAAATCTCTCTATCTAAATTCCCTTATTTTACAAATGAGAGAATACAGGGCAAAGGGAGGTTCAGTAAATTGTCCAAGATTTCAAATGTATTAAGTTGCAAAGGTGGGGCTTGAGCTGATATTGCCTTATTCCAGAACTACTGCTAATTCCACTTTATCTGAGATGTTTCCTTGCCTTTTTTCACATAGCTTGCATCAATAATAATTATGTTATTTGATTAATTCTTGGACTGCAAACTCTAAAACTTAAAAAATTGAAATGTTGAATTTTTTTAAATAATAGAAACATGCTCTATATTGTCTTTGGAAATGTACTTGTTTGAAAAGGGCTAAAATGTTCATCAAGAAGAAGGAAGTTACAAAACTTATCTTTCCTTTGTTTTCAAGCCACCCTGCCAGCTTTATAATTTCTATATTTAACTGATTGTTTTCTCACATTCTTACCTGGCAATGATCATGGAACTTGACCATTCATTCACTCATTCTTTGCTTCAGCAAATATATGTAGGATAAATAAAATATTCATGTACTAAGCTCAGATCTTTCAGAGTTATAAAGATGAATATCAATTATTATTCATATTTATATAGCACTTTTAATCTTTACAAAGGAGTTTCTTCAAACCAGTGGCATAAGGCTGTAGTAGAAAGTAGACTAGGCTTTGGAAGCATTAAGATCTGAGTTTAAATATCCTTTCCCTAACAGTTATAAGCTTTGTAATACTCAGCAAGTCATTTAACCTCTTTTTCTTTAGATTTTCCATTTGTAAAATGAAGAGATGAGACTTGATGGCCTCTGGAGATCTCTTCTAGCTTTAGCACCTTAAAATGGTAGTAGATGGCTATTTTTATCCCTACTATAACATGCCCTCAAGAAGCTTTTAAACTAGACAGGAAACTAACATAAGGATTTACAAAATAGCATAATTTAACATTGTTTTAAAAAAAACCAAACTTTTGAGTTTCTGTGGATTTGTATATATATACATGTTTATATATACATCAAAAATAAAATCAAAATCAAAGAAAATCAAAAGTTATATATATGTATATATATGCATGTATGTTTACATGTGACTTTGTTATTTCCATGAAGCTCTTATTAGATTGAAATTAAAATTTCTTTCACAATCTCGATAGAGAACAAAGCTTTCTTCTTTGTTTTGGTATACTTAAGGCTTTCATCTGAGTAAAATAGAATGGGGGAAAAGTAAGAGCAAAGTTATAGTGGAAGATTGTTGTAATGTGATGATATGTCTATAAATGGAACAAAAACATTAGGTTATTATTTATTTTGAAAATAAGACACACTCTTCTAACCATTTTTCAGGTTTGATGATCCTTTATAACTTTTTCTAGGATTAGCAATAAATACTGATAAAGCAAAAGTTGATCCTTCGTTTAAAAAAAAATAACAAATATGACAAAATTCTTCATCCAGGAACACAAACATTAAAAGGTAATGGAAGGAATATTAGGTATACTGTATGTTTTTGAGATAGAAAGCAAGAAACACCTGCCATTTGGTCAATATATAATGATATTCATTATATTCATTATTCCTTTCTTTCTTTCCCAGAAATTCATTTGTCTCTTTTTCAAGACAAAAAAAAAAGAGAGAAAAAAGTTACCTGGATTTTTCATGTGACTGGTTTGACTCAGGCAAATTTCTTAAGTCACTTACTTCTGCCTAGGCTACTGGTTACTCCCCACTTTATCTGCAATGGATCCAGATTCTGTTTACAATGGCCGAAATGTGGAATAACATTTAATTTAAATGTGTTATTAGTATTGCTAATATTCTCTGGAATGATGATATTAGCAATACTAATAACACATTCAAATAGTATTTTAGACTTACAAAAATCAATCCCCCTTCTTAAAACAACCATATGAAATAATAGGTATAGTTTTCCTATCATTATTTTACAGATGAAAAAACTTAGGCTAAGAGATTAGGTGACTTACCCAAAGACAATACCACTTATAAGTGGCAGAACAGGGATTCAAACTAAATGTTCTGAATCAATATACTTTGTTTGCACTGAGCCATTCTATTTGTTTTGTTGTTCCTGTCATTTAGTTGTTCTGACTCTTTAGGTGAATGATTGGGATTTTCTTGGCAGACATGGTTTACCATATCCTTGTTTGGCTTATTTTAGAGATGAGTTTTAAATAATTTGTTCAAAGTCACATAGATAGTAAATGTCTGAGATCAGATTTTAACTCAGGAAGACTCATCTTCCTGACTTCAGACCAAGCAATGGATTCACTCAGCCAGGGAACTGCTCATTCTATTCATTTATTACAAGGCAAATAACAGAAGATCCATTAACATTAAAGGAAAGATTTTACTAATAATATAGCATATTTTCTTTTTCATGTTTAATTTCTTTTGAAAATGAAAGAACTCTGATTCTTTAAAAAGATTAGTGCTATTCCTTCCTGAATAAATCATTAGGGAAATATTTTGGGTATCTTATGTATTTCTAATGTTTCTTCCTTTCCTCAAAACAAAACAAAACAAAAAATACCTTTTTATTCTGTTGTATGACCTTATTTTTTAGATTATCCAGTGAGTCATTCCTTATAAGAAGTTTATATTCCTTATAAGGAAAATGGAGTAATTAACAAGGCAACAAAATCAATCAACACATCAGTATCTGACTGAATAAAGAGTATCCCCCACCTGTAGTACCCACTTTTGGAAAAAGGGGAGAGCAATATACTTTTATAATTTTTCAAAGACAAGGTAGGCTATAATAGTATTCCATTTGTAGACTTTTTATTCTTTCTGTTTGAATTTTTGTGGCATTAATATTTTCTGGTCATATTTATTCCATACTACATCAATTCATAGTCTTCCCATGCTTCTCTGAATTCTTTGTATTTCTATTTTATTACTATACAATTCTATTAAATACATATAACATGATTTGTTTGTCCATTCCCCAGTTGATAAATATATAACTTACTTATACTTCTCTTTTCTTACTAAGAGTGCTACTATGAAAATTTTGGCATTTATGGAACTGAATTATGGAATTACAGAATGTGAGTCGTAATGGATTTCAGAAGCCTTATAGGTAACTTATAAATGAAAGAATTCCCCATGACAATATTCTATACAAATATTCATCTATTATTGCCTCCTAAGAGAGGGAACTCACCTTCAGGCACAGTTCTAATTTTTAAGAAATGATCTCTTTGTAGTATCTACCTAACATTGTGGGTCTTTGGGTCAAAAGATATAAATATTTTAGTTGATTTCTCAGTATAATTCCAAATTTGTTTACTAAATGGTCTTGGTCCAATTAATATTCTACCAATATGTTCAGTGCTTCCTACATGCTACATACTGTACTATGTGTGGAATATACAAAAACAAAAAGGAAATCATTCCTAACTTCAAGAATCTTATATGTTCTATTAGGATAAATAACGCACAAAGATAAGCATATATAAACATAAAAAGGGGATGTTCTAGGTCACAGGTTCAACAAGATGGCTTTTTCATTGATCTTCATGGCCTTTCAAACCTCTCAAAAATAGGAAATAATTATCAAAGATAAGAACTTTCTGCTGTCTCCATAGTCTAGGACATCAAGAACACAATCAAGGTAAGAACTCAATGAACTAACAGGAGAAAAGATTAAACTCTTGTTTCTAAATTGAGTTCCCCCAGAATCCAGTCCAACATCCACCAATCTCTCAGCAACAGGTTGAATAAACTAACCAACCTATTTGAAACAGAGTTCAACTACATGTCCCAGCTCCTTTTCCCTTTCTCCTTTTTACTGTTCCAAAGGGCAGAAATTGGGTCTAGCTGCAATGGCAGCATGGCAGCATTCTGTGCCTCAGGGAAGTTTAGCCAGAAAGGACATGCATTTGTGTATCACTGTTTGGCACCCTATTAAGCCTGAGGGAGAGACCATAGCACCCATACTATCCAGCTTTTTCCTCTCAGAAATCATTTGGGACTAAGATTGAGGCTAATGAGCCATGAATTGTCCAATGTGGAAGCAGGCTAAGATGGTTTAATATTTAGTTCCTGGGGGGTGGGGGATACTCTAAAAGGGGAGGAAGCAATATAGAAAAGTAAAGAATAGAGACTGAAATTACCAATGGTGTCAGGAGGATAAAAATTCAATTAAAGATATTGAGCATGTACAGATAAACTAATCCAGAAGATACTAATATCAGAAGATATTGTAGACTTCAAATCAGATGAAAAAGTTTAGGCTTCTATGAATAAGAATTTCATAACAAAGGAAAATAAATCAACACCTGATGAGAGAGAGGATACTCTGGATTCCCAACACAGCATGGAATCACTCTCCTAATGGATTACAAGATTAATAAGAATTATGAAAGGAGAGCATATGACCTGTACAACAAAATTAATTGGTACAATTGAAAATATATAACAAACAAGAATATTGAATCCAAGGATTCAAGTGTCATCCAATGAAACAGAAGAGATAATTGTTGGTGGAGCTCTGAACCATGCCGAAAGAGTCATAAAATTATGCATATCCTTTAACTCAGCAATATCACTACTAATTCTGTATCACACACAACATGATAAAAGATAGAGGAAAAGTACTCACTTGTACAAAAATATTTATGGTAGTTCTTTTTATACTTGCAAGAAACTGGAAACTAAAGAGACATCCATCAATTAGGGAATTGTGGTATACGATTGTAATGGAATACTATTGTACCATAAAAATGACAAACAAGATGATCACAAAAAACCTGGGCAGACATATGAAACAATGCAAAGTGGAGTGGGAAGGACCAGAAAAACATTGTACACAATAATAAAAAATTGTACTTTGATTAACTGTGAATGACAACTATTACCAACAAGCAAGTATCCAGGGCATTTCCAAGTTACTTGTCCTAATAAAAACTGTTTTAAAAATGAATCCTCACATTGTTAATAATAATTAAATTTATTCACTGCCATAATAGTGATAAATTTCCTATGTAACTTCCATAACTTAAGTATCCTAAGTCATTTAGATACTTCAAATATCATAGCTGTCTTAAATATCTTAATTATGCATTATGTGATAATACAAGCAGCTTAACTCCATTGTTTCCCTTATATCTTAAATATCTCTTGAATCAAAGATATCTTAACTATACTAGTTAAAACTTGAACAACTAAAAATGCAAAAGTTTTAGCCCCTTCAAATTCCCTTGAGTTTTTTTAATACCTTTTTATATTTCTCTTGAGTGTTGAATTTAATCATCAAATTTTCTTTGCAACTCAGTTCATTTCATTAGGAATGCCTGGAAGTCCTCTAATTAATTAAATATGTATTCTTTACACCACCATATTATGCTGAGTTTCATTGGATTTCACTGGTGATTCTTGGTCATAATCCTAGATTCTTTGCCTTGCAGAATATATTATTCCGTACATTTTGAACCTTTCATGTATAAATCTTATATAATCCTGACTGTGGATACACAATATTTTAATTGTTTTTTTTGTTCTGGCTTCTTCCAGAATATTCTCCTAGGCCTGGGAATCTCAAATTTGGGAATATACATGGGATTGTTAAATTTGAATCTTTTTCATTCAGTGATCAGTAGATTCTTTTAATTTCTATTTCAGAGTAAACTTCTTTTTCAAACAAAAGTCAGGTGAGATGATATCTGGCATCCTTTCCAATTTTAAGATTTTATGATTTCAGTTTCCTCAACATTATGATCTTCTAAAATCATTATAAACTTTTAAACTGTAGTGTTTGGAGAATAGCATGACATCAAACATTCCTAAAAGTCATTTAAATTTTTAAAAAATTAATATTAAAAACTACTACATAACTTCAAAAATTTTCCATATACGACTAGTCTTAACTTAATTTCTTTCAAATCAGTTTCCATTTCCTGCATCAATTTTTCAAAAGAATTACCCACAGTGTAAGATTCATTGTGACCCACTTGTATAAGTACACTTTGGAAGGAATGCAAATATAACAGGTAAGGGACACAATAAGTCTTACACTGTGGGTTACCCCTTTTTATTTTCTAGATCTTTAATAAACCCCCTTTAATTCACCATAAAAAATTATAAAAAAATAAATCTAAACATGATCTTGCAAAGGCAAGAAAAGAAGCAGTTTTCATCTCTCTTGCTTTGTTTACCACGTCTATATAAGTGGGATATATAGCATGAATATTTATATATTTGCTCCCACATCCTACTGTTGACTCATATTTTATATATACTATGCTAAAAGCACATTAAAATACTAACACCTTTTCCTAGACACAGAAATGCTGTATACTATGTATGCTATTGAAAATCTGGAATATTTTGTACATCAATAATCTTGTATAACTCTTGTCCTTCACAATATTTCAAAAGTTACCACTGATTATATTGGTAATTTTTTGAATACCTTTGTATTTAGTTGTTTGGGGTCTAAATGCTTGGACTTACTGAAAGTTACTACATGCTCCTTTACTATATCCCTTTTTTCCCACTTGGGTAATTGGTATTCATAATATTCATGAAATGCAAATTAAAGTATGAGTTCACTACCCTATACTGAAAATATCAAGATCAATTATATTAGAAAACATAAAATATATATAAATATATAGATATATATGTATGGTGTGTATATACACATATACACATATCAGTATACATTATACATACATGTGTTTTCCCATGTGTACATATTAACATACGAATGAAGATAAACAAAATTCCTCTTTAGTATATGTATAAAATCATGTATATATTAATAATAAATATGTATGCATATTTTACATATGCACTAATCCAATAATACAGACTTTACCTTTCAAGAAAATTATAGGAAATTTAAAGTAACATCAAAGGCAGAATCTTTAATAATGGTTTTAATTATCCCCTTTTGCAATAGTTTTGGTTAATGTATATATGTATAACCAACTGCTTTGAAACCAAAGTGCTCAGAAAAATGTCAAGAGATTAATTTCATGTAATCAGAACTCTGGACGTAAGCACTGCAAAATGATGAACAGTAAATTATTGAAGTGCCTCAATTTGAAGAGTACGTTAAATAGCATTTAATTATATCTGTGCAAAACATAAAAAAATTTAAATGCATCATCCAAAACATCTAAAATTAGAATGAACAAGATGAAAGAAACATTTCTAAGTTCACAGAGAGGTATTTAGATGCTTAAAGCTATGAAAATGCAAGTATATATTAAATCCTGATTATAAGAAGACAGTTATCTTCATTGTGGTTTATGCATAGAAAATTCTATCTGAAATTATTTTAAATAAACCTACTCTTAATCTTGATGTGTCACCACCACTAATTTACTTTTATTTAGCATAAATCATATAGCTCAGGAAATAAGAGCTTCAAAACCAGCACACTTTTTTTTATTATTCCTTCTCAAGAATGACAATTTGAGAAAGATGTGGTTTAGATACATACTTTTTGTCATTCTGAGAATGGATGCTATTTATCAAAATGAAGAGGAAAAGAAGTAAGGGAAAAGAAAATGGAAGTGTTAAACAAGGTGTCATGTAAGAGAAGACAAGCTCAATATTTGTGAACTAATTAAAAGTTAATATGATATTAGACTATTAATAAATGCATAACTTCCAAAGCAAAGAAAATGACAATTTTGTTGTGTTCGAGTCCTTGGCAGAGCATGCCTAGAGTGTTATTTTTCAGTTCTTATGATTTCATTTAAGAAAAGAAGTTGACAAATTGGAGCATTCCCAGCATTCTGCAAATTGAGGTTCAGGCCATTGAATGATAAGTTAAGGAAGTGAAGATGTGTTACTGACAGAAAACTTAAGAGGAGACAGGATGATGATTTTCAAATTTTTAAAAAGCAAACATATGAAATTATAATAATAAATAAGAATGCCAGTAATCACATATTTATATAGTGCCTTAAGGTTCTCAAAACTTTTTATAATATCTCATTTATCCTTATTCCAAATCCAATATTCTATCCACTGTTCTATCTGGGTTTGCTTGGTAAGTCACCAATAAGGCAAAATTTAGAGGAATGGGGTAAAAGGCAACATTCAATATGAAGATGGAAAGGGATAAAACATTTATATGGCACTGTTCTAAGCACTTCACAAATATTATCTCACTTGATCCCCACAGTAACTCTAATAGACATGCTGCTGTTATCCACATTTTTATAGTTGAAGAAACTGAGGGAAATAGAGATTAAATTACTTGCCTTGGTTTATACAGCTAGCAAGTGTCTGAATCCATATTTGAACTCAGGTTTCCATGATCTAGGCCCAGCACTCAATTCACTAAAAAGGAAGAAATAAACGTCTAAATAATTAGCGTTTTACCAAGAGGAAATCCAAAGGCAGCAAGATCTTTATCCTTTGAGTTCGGTAGGCAGAGAATGGATACCTACTTGAGGAAAATGTTGTAAAAGCCATTTTTGTTCAGATCCATAGGGAAGAGACACTCACTATCTTCCCTTCCCACTTTGAGATTCTAATTCACTGAAAGTAGAAAGACTTAATGAGCCAAATATCCCCAGGACATATATTTTCATTTGTAAGCTGCATAAACTATTTTGGGACACTATGCTTGTATTTTACTCACTTAATGTACTGACAGGCATATTTATAGACCAGAAAAGAAAGCATGCAGTCTTCATGAGGGATTAACATCTACTCTGGGAATGTGGTATACACAAAATGAATCTGTCCATTTTCTATAGTATTCAAAACATCTCTAGTAATTGTCAAAATGGAAATTTCAGTGTGAAACAACTTTGGCGACAAAAATGTGCTTTTGTTGCCTTGAGTACTTCAATTATTTTTTTAAATTAGTGTTATTTTAAAAAATGAAACATCCTAAATATTGGGGCTATTTGGTATTCACATAGAATTGTGGTATGAATGAAATTATGTAGGTCTAGAGAAATTTTTTTTTAAAAAAGCATTTCAAAAGTCATCTTGAGTTACTGTGTTCAATGTTCCTAGCAATATGATGATCCAGGGCAATTCTAAGGGACTTATTAAAAAGAAGGCTATCCACATCTAGAGAAGGAACTTTGGGAATATGATTTGGGGTTTTGGTTTTTAAATATTACTCTAGTACAAAAATGGACAATATGGAAATAAGGTTTGAGTGATAATTCATGTAAAACCCAGTGGAATAGCTTGTCAGCACCAGAAAGGGGGAGGGATGAAAGGAGAGAGATAATATGAATCATGTAACCTTTGAAAACTTATGTGTAGATTTATTACTGGAATAAAATTTAAAAAAAAATTAAGTCACTTTGACACTGTGTAAACTGGTGACTTAACAAAAGATCAACCATAAAATTTGTAGGCATGATAGGGAAAGACATTGTTTTAAATGTGCACAGAGAAAAGAACAAAGAAACCAAAAACCTCTTTAATAAAAGAGAATGTGTAGATATTGCAAGTCTTTCTAAAAAAAAATCAAGTTTATATTCTCATACTGACATTACATTTGTAATCACAGTTAATTCTACTTTCAATTTTCTAACAGTAATTGTCTTTAGTCGGGGTTAATATACATCAAAGAATGAAAGGAATGTTCCTTTGCTCCCAATCAAGGAGTATATACTTAACATATTAAAATTTTACTGAAGCAAAGAAGAAAAGAAATAGTCTAATGGGAGAGCATGGTGTAATAGCTAGTGTTGTCTGGAAGTCAACAAGACCTTGTTCAAGTCCTGCCCCTTACTTTTATAGACTTTGTGCCCCTACTAATTTCTTAGGCAGTATTTATAGACAACCAGTTTTAGAGTAGGCATTAAGCCTTCATTAGTACAAGTTATCACATGCAGAGCTCCCTATAACAATGGAGAATGTATATGCAGAGGAAAAGGTAGTTGCCTGCTATTCTGAGATACTTAGTCTAGTGACCTAACTTCAGGAGAATTTACTTGCCCTTCTTTATGAATGTAGTCCAAAATGTACAAGTTTAATTATAATAAATAGATATACTAATTTGAAACTGTTGTGAGAAAATGAATATACATCAGAGAAACTTTGGGAATTTTTTGTGAGGACCAAGAAAAAATGTAGAGAATGGATGAAAAAAATCACCATTTTAGATTCAAGAAAGTGAGTAGTTGTTTCTCTATTTTGTGTGAATATTGATATAGAATAATTTGAATATAATAGATATCAGGTTATTCACAATTTTCTAAAATAATATAAAATCATTTTTATTAATTCCCTTTTAGTTAAGGTAAATATGTTCAACAACACTAAAGGCAGAACTTTTTCAGGGTGAACTAATCTATTTCTAAAACTATTTTGTACCTTCATACATTAAGAAATCTATAGGATTTAAAGTTTAACTTTAAAAAAATGATTAGGTATTAACCTATTATTATTATTAATTAGGTATTAAGTCATCCCCATGGTTTGGATAGTCTTTCAAGGTTGTATAACCAGGATATTAAGAAAGATGGAAAATTTCTATGTGTATTTTCCTTCCTTCCTTCTCTTCCTTCCTTCCTTCCTTCCTTCCTTCCTTCCTTCCTTCCTTCCTTCCTTCCTTCCTTCGTTCGTTCTTCGTTCGTTCGTTCGTTCGTTCGTTCGTTCCTTCCTTCCTTCCTTCCTTCCTTCCTTCCTTCCTTCCTTCCTGCCTTCCTTCCTTCCTTCCTTCCTTCCTCATTCCTCCTTTGTTGCTTCCCTCCCTTCTTCTTTTCTTCCTTCTCTCCCTCTTTCCTTCTCTCATTCCTTCTTTCCTTCCATTCCATTTTAGAATCATTACTATATTATCCTTCCAATTGGTAAGAGCTATGTAATTATTGTTTAATGATTTGCCTGGCAGCGTCTCACATCCAGGAAGTCTAAATCCACATTTGAACTCAGAACCTTTCATTTCTAGGCCAGCCTCTCTATCCACTGGACCACCTAGGTGAACCCCCTCTATCCCACCCTTCTATTTACAGTATTTATTGCATTATTTTAGTTTTTACATTACAGTATTTTCAAATAATTCCATTTCACTCAATAAGTGAGTTATAAATAAGAATTTATTAAATGTATTACATGCAAAGCACCACATTAAATCCAGATGATACTGTAAAAGTTAAATTGTTTTGACTAAATATGAGAGTTGTAAAAGTAAGATTGTGGTAGCTGTTTCTAAAATATTAACCCTTAAGTCAGAAAAACTGTTAGCAGCTTTTATTTACAAGGTAGAGATATTAAAGTGGGAAATATAGGAAGGAGGTAGAGAATTATCTGACCTACCAGCCCAAGTGCTGCTCCAGTGAAGCCCAGCTCAGCCCCTGCCAGGGCTCCCTCAAGTCCCGATCTCCACGTGGAAGCCCCACTAGTGTCTTCAGCCAGAAATCCAACAACAAACACAGAATGCTTCAGCCCAGGATGAATCCTTGACAAAGTGACTGCCTCCAATACAAAGCACATTGTAAGCACTTATTAGATAATTTTTTCATTCTTTGACTCAAGGAAAGGCAGAAACAGTCCCTGCCCTTGGTATAAATACCACACCATTAGCTAAGGCTAAACAAGATGTATAAAGAGTAGAAAGGAAGATAATCTGAGAGGAGGAGGAGCTGGGGCCCCTGCAATGGCCTTCTATAGACAGGGCAGAATTTGAGCTTCAGCTTTAAAGAAGCCAGGGAAACCAAGAAGAAAAGATAAAAGATCATAGTTTCCAAGCATAGGGTATATACTTTGCATAGGCAAGAAGAAAGTGGAAAAGTATAATTTTAAAGGAATTATAAGAAGGCCAATATTTCTGGATTATAATTGGATATAAAAGAGTAAAGTGGAAGAAAATCAGAGCTGTGAGAAGAAAACTGGTCCTAAAGAGCTTTAAATGCCAAATAGTCAACTAGCATTCATTAAGTGCCTTTTATGTGCTCAGTGTTAGAGATACTTATACAGGTAAAACAAAACAAAACAACCAGTTATTGCTCTTCAATAGGTCACTGGAGAATGGGGTCTGGGAGGGAGACAATAAACACACAACTGTACACAAGCCAGGCATACACAGAAAATTGGAGATAATCTAAGGGGAGAGGGACTAAGTATGAGGGAATAAAAGGCTTCTTGAAGAAGAGGAAGAGTGAGTAGACACTTGAAGGAAGCAGAGAAAACTAGGAGATGGAAATCAAAAGGAAGAGGAATTCCAGGTATGGGGGACAGTCGATGAAACTGCTGAATCAGAAAATTGAATGTTTTGTGTCAGGAAAAGTAAGGAGACCAATTCACTAGATCAATAATATATGAAGGAGTGCAAAGTCTAAGAAAACCAGACAGCTAGGAAGAGACAGCCAGGTTATTAAAGTCTTTAAAAGCCAGAACAGAGGATGTTGTGCTCCAGGAGATAATAGAGAGCCACTGGAGCTTATTAAAGCTTATTGACAACATTTGCATTTTAGGAAGATCAATTTGACAACTAAGTAGGGGGTGGATGGGAGTAGACAGAGATTTGAGGCAGGGAGACCACACTATATAATTTAAGTAGTCCATGTCTGAGGTAATGAGTGTCTTCCCATGGGAGAGGATGATGTCAGAGGAGAGACAGGAAATATTTTTTTAAATGTTATGAAGTCAGAAATGCCAAGGCTTGGAATTTATGTATATAAGAGATTAGAGAGGGTGAGGAGTTGACAACAACGTCTAGATTATAAATCTGTATGACTAGTAGTATAGGTACACCCTTTAAGGATAATAGGAAAATTAGGTAGAAAGAAAGATTTTTTTGGAGGCATGGGACACACAGTTGGAGTTGCAAACCTATAGATCAGTAAAAGAGTTTGGAACTAAAGAAGTAGTTTTGAGGATTACCAACCTAGAGATGATAATTTAATCCATGGGAGTTGTAAAATTACTACATGAAATAATATGGAAGGAAAAGCGAATTGGGCCCAAGGTAGATAGATCCTCATTGTGAAGGTGTGACCTGGATAAATATAGAGCAAATAATTCAGAGAAAGAGAAAATAGGTAGGTAGGAGACTCACCCAGGAGAGGGTAGTATCATGAAAACAGAGAAAGGAATGTGAAGGACAAAAGGGTTGATTGAAAGTGTCAAAGGATGCAGAGTGGTCACAAAAGATGAGGATCAAGAAAAAGTTAGCAGATACCACAATTAAGAGATAATTGGATCCTTTAGAGAGGGAAATTTGAGTTGAATGAGTTCTGAAGCTTGATGGAAGGGATTCAAAAAGGGCAAGAAGAAAGTGGGAAATGCCTATTCTATATTGTTATCTCAAGGAGCTTAATAGCTCAAGAGGATAATAGGACCAAATGAAATTTTTTTGAAAATTGAATAGAAAAGGACATAATTGCCATCTTGTCTAAGTAGATTTGGTGTGGTTTAGCTACCTTTTCCATCTGTTATCTTTAACATTATTTATATATTCTATATATTCTCATCTCATCTTATGTGGTAGTTTTACTGTCCTTTATGATGAAAAGATTTTTTAGAAAAATCTTTGCGAATCATTTCTATTTTTTCCTTTTGTTTGTTGTCCTTCCAATTTTTTTTGTCCTCCTTAAATTCTCTTTGGATGTCATGGTTTAGTAAAGTCACCCACTAAACTTTTTGTAAAGTGGTTTTACCCTATACTATTCCTTATTTATAAGGAAATCTGGCCAATAATTTTTTATCATCACTAGTTTTTCTAACTTGTTAGGCTGTTTTTGTCTCTTTGTTAGGAAAATTCATTTATACTAATTAAACTTGGACATGAAATTATTATAATTAATATCAATATATTTTTTCTGTAAGCTCTCCATCCATTTTCTTCATCTTATAATCAGTGAACATCATCCTCTGTCTTCCTATCTCTCACTACTTGTTGAAGAGACCAACCATCTCCCCTTGCAAGCCAAGCCTCTTCATGTATCTACAATCCTGCCTAACATCTTTTCATTCAGATTGCCCCACAAATCATTCCTTCTGTCTTGATAACCATCAGTCTTTTGCTTTCCCCTGGCAATTACATTCTACCTATAAATACTCTCAAGTTTCTCTAGTCTAAAAACATTTTTTAAAAGTCTATCAAAGAATCCTTCAAACTCTGATCTTATATATTAAATTTCTTTTCCTTTCCTCACTCATCAAAATTCACAGTGTAGCTTTTTATATTATCATTCAAGTGCTGTCAGCAATATGCTCTTAATTATCAAATTTAATAGTGTTTTCTAAGTTCTCATCTTTATTTGCAGTATTTGACATTATTTACCACCTTCTCTTGGGCAGTTATATAGCACAGGTGATAGGACTTGAAAAATCAGGAAAACTCATGTTTATGAGTTTAAATCTGTCTTCAGAAACTTACTATCTGTGTATTCCTGGGCAAATCACATAACTCTGTTTGCCTCAGTTACCCACTGGTAAAATGAGCTGAAAAAAAAAAAGCAAATTATTTCAGTATTTTTGCCAAGAATACCTGAAATAGAGTCACAAAGAGCTAGACATGACTGAAAAATAACTAAACCACCCCCCTTCTCTTCCAGGATACTCTTTCTATGCTTTCAGGACAGCATTCATTCTTTGCCCTACTTATTTGACTGTTCTTCAATCTCTTGCTAGTTCAACATCCTTATAAAATGCCGAAATATAAAAAACTCCAAGCATGTATCCTAGGCCTTTGTCTTTCTTTTCTGTGTATTTCTCTCTTGATCTCAAGATGTCAGAAGGGCTTAACTGTTATCACACTTAAGATAATCCTCTGAAGATAACTCTAAGATATACATTTGGGGAAGGAGCACAGTCTGGGCATCTGGGATAACTCATGCAAAGGCAGGGAGATGGGAAATGAAAAGTCATGAATCTACATTTTTAAGTTATTTTCCAAAATAGTGGGGCTATTTTGGAGCTCCTCCAAGGGCATAATAGTTTGCCTGGCTTTCCACAACCCCTACAAACATTATTTCCAATATTTATTATCTCCCAATTTGATGGCTGTCAAATTGTTTAATTTCTCTTTTTACTGATAATGTAAGCTCCTAAAGGGCAAGAACTTTGAATTTGTGTTTGCATCTATAGCACCTCACACAATGTCTGATACACAATAGGTACTTAATAAATATTTATTGATTTGTTCATTGGCTGAAAATTAATGATTTTCAATTTTTATATATGGTTTTTATTATTTGCAATTCTTGTTCTGAAAAAAAAAATACTTAGTTATATCATTTGACTCCTTATTTTCTATAACATTTGTGCTTGGATCTAAAATTTTAATTTGATTCCCAGTCCTGCCCCTTGTTAACTGTATCACCTTAAGTAAGTCACCTAAAGTTTTTATATTTCAATTTTTTAAATTTATAAAATTGATATAAAGACAAGTATCCTGTCCCCTTCATATTGCTGAGCTATCTAAGAATATCTTGTTTAGAAACAGCACTTTGTAAATAATCTAACTCTGTAAATTAGAGCTACTCAAAAACATTTTAATTTAAATCTGCTTTATCATTGATAGAGTGAACTCCTAATGAAGACATTCCTTCCATGAATGCAGATTGGTAACTAGACAGAAATTGATAATATTGGAACCCTGAAAAGTTAAAACCACTTGTTTAGGATCACATAGTCAATATGTGTTAAAGACTTAATTTAAAGTCAGTTCTTCCTGATCCTGATGCTATCTCTCTAGCATTTGTGTCATTTTGTCTCCTAAATGTAAGATATTATTTAATCAGGCAAGTCCCTTCAGTGGATTGACCTACAGTAAAAATGGATTTGAGTGGTCTACATCTTCTCTCATTCACTTTCTTTGGAAACAGAGAACAGCCCCAGGAGGAACTGAATCAATTAATTTGGTCTTATTATTAGCCTTGTGTTATCATCTGAACTATGCATAAGTCCATATGAACTAGAGAAAAGAAGTTGTAGCCAGAGGAAACTTCTCTTATTCTCTATACCCCAGAATGTATATAATCAATATCTTCTCATCACTCCTTTCTTCATGCTTAAAAGAAAGTCAAAGCTTTTCACTTCATTTGTAAAAACAAAATTCCTATTCAATAGTAAGGGTCAGACCTTATCTGAAATATATAGATAAACAAATAAGGCAAGGTAGCACCATCATTCTTTTTTTTATTTTTTGAAAATTTTAATTAGTCATTTTAGAACATTATTCCTTGGTTACAAGAATCATATACTTTCTCTCCATCCCCTTCCCCCACCCTTCCGATAGCAGATACACAATTCCACTGGGTTTTACATGTAACACCATCATTCTTGAATTCAGAATTAAAACAGATCTGCCAAGAGCTCTCTATAATGTGTCCAATAAATGTTGGTCTCCTGTTCCCTTTAAAAAAAGTCTTTGTACATGATTTAAGTAGTCCTAAAATATGTCCATACTCATAGATCATGGAAAAGTTTCTATTTCAGATCTAGTGTTTTTGTTTCTTATACAAATCAATAATTTAATCATTTTAATAAAAAAATATTGAAACTCCCTAAATCCCCTTCTTTATGGAGTGTGCTTTTCCTAGTCTGCACATTTTCAATTTTAATATACTCATGGGTGGACACCTGAGAAGGAGAATTGGAAACTGAGGGAAATGGGTGAGGGGGACAGGGAGAGAAAGAGAGAGAGAGAGAGAGAGAGAGAGAGAGAGAGAGAGAGAGAGAGAGAGAGAGAGAGAGAGAGAGAGAGAGAGAATAACAAAGGAACAAAATCTCAGAGACAAAGAGTTGAACAAAATGGGCTCCAGCATGCATGCTCCTCTGATGGTGGTAGAGAGAGAGAGCTACATGGTCCCCAATCTTTTATTGGAGAATCTAGGAATGTGAAGTTAGGAGTAGCTAATGGACATGTGACATGGCATAGGATTTAACATTGGCTCAATTGACAACCACATGATCAAAACGGAGGAGGTTAATCAAACATGTGACCTGGTATGGAATGTGCTCTGACAAGATGGGAGCTCAGACCCTGTGGCCACTAATGTCCTGCCCAGGAATTCTTTTATCTTTTGGACTGTAGATTTGGAAATTTTTATAATGATCATGAAATAATATAACCATAAGTCTGGTACATGAGCACAAAGGTTACAATATCAATACATCAGTAATATTTTCAAGATGAGAATATACCTGGGATGCTACATGGATTATTTTTGTTAAGAGATATAAAAAAAAAAAACCCAGGTCTGTGAAAACTGAATTCTTTTGTTAGTCCCATGAAACCCTTCCCACAAAAAAACCAATCAAACAAATAAATCTCTGTTTGGTTTTCTTTTTCCTCCAAGTACCCTAACAAATGAATGTAGCAGGCTTAATTTTTCCATATTAAATAGCTAAACAATCAAACTCAACAGAATTCTCCAAGAATTCAAGAGATCATTTCTCATTCTAAAGAGGGTATATATTATTATGAATAGTCAACATATTTATAACTAAATATTTTAAATTATGTTCACCCCATAAACTAGACCCAGGAAATGTATTTTTCAGTTTTGAATCATGTTTTCACACTAAGCTAGGTGCTTTATGGGATACCAAAGTAGTACATATGATTGGGCTATTTGTCAGAGATTCTTTTGAGGACATTTCAACATCAGATGGTTGCTAAGGTCCCCTTCAATTCTTGAGCTTCTATGATCCTGTCATCACTTAGGACTTGTTCCAGCAAGAAAAACACATCAGACCAATATATGTCTTATTTCTAGGAATTATAACACTTTATTGAGTGCAGATCAGTGGGGAAGTTGGATGAGCAATGTGAAAGGATGTGAAAGCAATTGTGGTCAGCACAGGATTTACTTGTCATAACTTGGAAGGATGAGGAAGAGAGGAGAGAATTTTCTGGAGAATTGAGACAGTCACTTTCAAAGGAGTCAGTTGGGCTGAACTGAGTGAAACAAAAGGGATCCCCTCTTTATATGAGAGAGGTGGTCTGGGTTTATGGATATACATGAAGACTCCTGGCATTACAGGAAAATCTGTGAAGGAAGGGAAACTCTCATATTTACTGACAAGACACACAACCCCCTTTTCTCTAGCTCTACCTTGGTTAGTCATGGATTAATGGTTTTGATTTGAACAATTCTAAGGAAGGGAGAGTGTCCCAAGGGGTAAAGTAGACTAAAAAGACATTGAGATCATTCTCAGGGGCTTTCTTCTCTCTTTGTCTTAAGGCAGATCCTAATTCAAATACTAATTATCCTCCTCATCCCAAAATCTCTATAGATTCTTTCTAACTATGGTCCAAATGTCCCTCATGAGATTTTTCTTGTTCATTAAAAATTATATCAAATATTGACTTTTCTACACACCTACCAAAAGCTACAGAAGAAGCTATAGTTTATAAAACTTGTGGAATTTCATTTTCAAGTTTTTAGAAAAATGTACAGATGAGCTTTTCTGTTCTTATGAGCTGTTAGAATTCTCCCTCCTGAAATTAACAATTAGTTTGAATATATTTATAGATGTGTGAATAATCTTCTTAGATAGAAAATAAAATCCTTCAATACAGAAATGGATTCATTTTTGTCTTTGTATATACCCAGTGACTAAAATAGTGCCTTGCTTACAATAGGTACTTAATAAATGCTTGATTAATAGGCTGAATGCCCTCATTATAATAGTGGAAGAGAGTAAGGGACAAACAAAACATTACATGGGAATAATAAATACAATATGGTTCATAATTGAGTGACTATAGGGATTAATGGTAAAAAGCAAATCATGACAGAGTAAGGTGGTTGGAAATGATGGTGATATATTGACAAATCAGGAGTTTGAGAAGGGGGAGACTATTTGGGATAGCATTGGGAAAATGATTTTAAGTCCATGTATTCATGTTGGAGACTGAAAAGATTTTTTAAAAAATATTGTTCTCTTTAATAATGAGATAATTTGGTTAGACTGCTATGATTTTTAAGATTCTGTATACCTTGTTTGTTTTTCCTCATTCTATAAGTGTTACACAATTCACTCTTTAGTCTTTCCTTTTATTTTCTTATTTAAAAGAATTTGCAAACTCCCTAATGTAGGGACTGCTTCCAGTGGGACAGACAGCAAACAAACTTTCCTTCCAAGAACTGAGACAGATTACTTATTTATGTCCTCTCAGATACTGGAATTTATATCTTTTGGGTGTTTTATCATCTCACTAGAACAGGTCTACTATCGTCCAATTGTTATCCCTTATTATTGTCTTTAGACTGACCATTTCAGTTCTTTTTGGTACATGAATCTTGTACAAATCCATTTACTATCCTAACACATGGCATTTATTGTCCTATATATGATGGGAGAAAAATAAATAAAATCCTTTTTTTTTTTAAGATTATGTCAATGGCAATCAACCAAACATTTATCAAGCACATATTATATGCTAGGCACTGTACTAGTTCTTGGCTAAAACTAAGGTTAAAAACACAAAAATAGTCCTCTAAGGAGCTTGTATGTTAATGGAGGAGATATCATGTAAATTAAGTGGATATATAGATGCTTCATAGGTAATAAAAGAAAGGTATTCTTAAAGAGAAAAATTTAAGAGGGTGCTGGGCCCAAGCTTGTAAGGTCCAAGGAGTTTGTGCTGAGTCTTCCAAGAAGCCAAGGGTGTCAAGAAGCAAAAGTGAGAAGAGACAACATGAGGAACAGAATGTAAAATAGTATTGATTGATTGGAAGTAGGACAGGTCCAAGTT
Organism: Monodelphis domestica; assembly: GCF_027887165.1. NCBI lineage: Eukaryota > Metazoa > Chordata > Mammalia > Didelphimorphia > Didelphidae > Monodelphis > Monodelphis domestica. The sequence goes on from NC_077229.1 coordinate 369,289,887, forward strand.
GTGAAAAGACTTAAACACCTGAAAGGGGATTTCATTAACTCAACTTCACCTAGGGTTTTACGCAGGCATTTGTAGATATCATAAGTGCTTTTTTTTTGTTTGTTTGTTTGTTTTTTAGTTTGAGATTCTTTGTTTTGTTTCATCTATCAACGTGATTTAATACATCAAAATATTAATTTTGGATGAATACAAGTAATTTATGAAGTTATGAAGCATTTTTAAACTTACTAATTGACATATTTAAAAAGTTAATGTCATTTCTAAAAGTGTCAGCATTCCAGTTAAGTCACTGGGAAGATCTGATTTATTCATGGAAAATTATTTCTTGATCATTCAAACTAAGGAGCTATCCTAAATGCACACCTTCTTTCTCTCTTACTAAATGATCATTTCTATGCAGATGACTGCTATATTTATACATTCAACCTTGGTCTTTCTCCTTCATTCAAGGCCTATATTACTAAATGCCTTTGTGATATTTCTAATTATATATTTTGTAAACATCCAAAATTCAAATTGTCCAAAAGAAATGTAATTATCTCTTCTACAAAATCCAAGTATTTTCATAATTTTCTGACTTTGTTTAAGACATCTCCATTCTCCAGGTCACACAAGTTTAAAACCTTGGACTCATACTCAACTCTTTCCACTGACTCTCTGTAACATCACCCCTGATTCTAATTAGTAGCAAAATAGTTGATATTCTATGACCACAACACCTCTCTTATCTGTCCCCTCTTTCCATTCATACATTCACAGTATTAGGTTTGCCCCTTATTTTCCTTTCCCTACATTATCTGAAGAGATGTAATAGATTTTTCTGTCTTTTTTCTCCTTTTAAATCTGTCCTTCATGGATGGATTTCAGAGTGATATCTTTTAATATTCAAAGTAATATTCTCAAGTGTGAGCATGGCAGTGTAACTCCTCACCTCCTAAAGATGCAGTGTCTCTCTGTTGCCTCTAAGATACAATACAGATTTTTTTGCATGAACCAAATCTAACTTGTCACCATTTAATGACCTTTAGATACTATTTTCTAGCATTGCTGGGTTTTTTGCTATTTCTCACCCATTCCATTCCATCTCCCATTTCTATTTTTGTAGACCTGCCCCTTAGACCTGAAATATGCCACCCTTTCTTGCTTTCTTCAAAATTCAGTTAAAATACCATCTCCTCCTTGAGTCTGCTCTTAATTCCCTTACCTGCTAATTCCTCTTCCAAACTGAAATTGCTTTGTATTTTTAGTAGACGAATAGTTTGTATTTAATATATGTCTAGTTTTATGTCCAATAGAATGGAAGCTCCTTGGGCACAGAGTTTAAAAAAAAAATAGCTTAGTATACCTAGTGTTTATGTAATTGTCTGGTATAGTAGGAACTTCATGCTCATTGATTGATCTGAAATTAAAAACTCATGTTTATTGCAGTGAAAAAATTTTAAATATGTTGACATGACAGAGATCTCTCAATAAGAAGTAAATGAGTTTTTTTTATTTATAATAATGTCTGAAATAAACATATGCATTATTTGATTAATAAGAAAAGAAGTTGTGTTCACCATGACTCTGGCAAAGTTATCTTTAAATTGGGGCAGCTGGGTAGCTCAGTGGATTGAGAATCAGGCCTAGAGATGGGAGGTCCTAAGGTTCAAATCTGGCCTCAGACACTTTCTAGCTGTGTGACCCTGGGCAAGTCACTTGATCCCCATTGCCTAGCCCTTACCACTCTTCTGCCTTGTCACAGTATTGACTCCAAGATGGAGGATAAGGGTTTTAAAAAAGTTATCTTTAAGTTAATATCTACCTATTCCAATTTTGGAAGTAAAATATTTAAAAATATTCTTTCAAACTTGTATTTATATGTCCTGTTAATTGACAAAACAGTAATCTTTCTAAAAAGGGAAATTCTATTTCTTTCACCTCACATAACTAAGCAAAAAGTTGTAGTATTGTGATATGAATTCTTGAACATATTTTAGGAGAATCATAAATATATTTCTGGAAATTTCTAATTAGCAGAGATGCTATTCTTGCCAAGTTGTAGTTATCAATCAAAATTTCAATTTGTACATCAATGTTTGTATCATTTTTATTGGCACTAAAATACCCCCAACAAAATACTTTTGGAACCTAGGATACTTTTCATGATTAATATCCACCAAAGACATTCAACTCATTAAAACTACCTCTAATGCAGGGAACTAATATAAATATTCCTTTTCCCTATATATTAACTGTATGTCTTATTTCCTAGATTAGTATTTTTAGGCCAGAAATATTATTTTTCTTACTTATTTCTAGAATTTGAACTTAAAACTGTGGATGGAATTCAGGTGTTATAAATATCAAATCCACAAAAATTATTTGCATGAATATATTTTATCATTTTTCCATTTTCCAGTTTCCAATGAACTAAAAACTTTAGATATATTCATATTCAAAAGTAGCTCCAGTATGTTAAGGATGTAAACATGGGTAAATGAATCTGAATATTCTGTCCATGAAAGCCATTATAAAGACATAGATCAGCTCGGTGTAAGGTCTTGGAAATAGCAAAACAAAGTTCTTTTGTTGTTTTGGCTGTTGGCCAAAATCCATGAAGGAGGATCGAGGGAGACTTTCATCATAAGTGATATGCTAGGAGGCAGATGTGACTATCAGTCTTTCAGATTCATATAAAAGTCAAATGCTAGAAGTTTACATTATTAATAAATTATTCACTACTGTTATCAACATGATTCATTATTGTAAATATCACACTTGTTTGATAGTTTGAAAAATATATGACATTTCATGCACTGTTTGAAAATTTGATGTATTATTCACTTGGACAGAACAATTTATACTGTGTTTTCTAGAATATGACAATAAGGGAATGAAGCAGGTACAATCTTTTTTGCATGATTTCATCATTCATTTGATATAATAAAATGAGATACAAGTCCCTGGTCCTTACTTCTTGGTTGCCACTTTGCTCTATGTAAGGGGTAATTAGCAGTCATAAGCTGTGAAGGCACATTTTTGACAATTCTGAGGAGGATAAAAAGAAAAAAAAGAAAAGAAAAACCATAGGAACTATGTAGTGCTCTCCAAGGCTTCATTAGTTAGCTTTATAATAGCCCATGGTGGTGAGTTCAGTTGCTCATTTAAAATCGAGTTGCTACCTTATGAAAATTTCAAAATAAATAATTTTATATCTATATATAAGTTTCGCATACTCAACCTCTCCTAGTGCAAGAGGTATATTCTGTGAATAATTCAAATTCTTATAATTAAAGTCTTCCCCTAACATATATTTTAGCAAGAGGAATGATAATTAAGGATGAAAATTATGATTCTATTACAAACATTAGTCTCTAGTGCTTATAAATGAAATAGACACCAGGAAGCAAAACTCTTAACTGAGTAAAGAATAAGTTCTGATTGAGTCAAGCAAATTTAATAGAAGATTAAAAAAATGATAAATTTGTAAATTTCCCAGACCTGGGCATCATGATTAATTTGTTCAATCATTTAATATGTTTATATATATATATATATACATATATGTATATATATACATACATATATACATTTAACACTTTTAAATTATAAAATAGATTAGTTTAACAAAATGAAGGACCACACAGGAGGCCTTAGAGAAAGGAAGAAATGAATTCATGATCCTTCTACCTTTGGCCCATGCTGATTGTGCAACCTTAAACAATTGACTCAACTTTTCAGAAATTCAGATGTCTCTCTAAGAGTATAAATGGCAGAAGAGTATTAAGTCTATAAAAATGGAAGAAATATCCTCTTCATAAGTTCTGAAGATGAGTGACTTCACAGATTTATATCAAAATATGCAAGGTACTTTAAGGCACTGAGAAATCTACAAACATAATAAGCCCATGGCCCCAAAGTACATGGAAAGTATCTAAATGGTAGCGTTGACAGAATACTGGACTTAGAGTCAAAAAGTCCTGAATGCAAGCATTGCATTGCATATGTAAATGAGAAACTATATAAATGAGAGCTATCATTATTGTTGTCACTATTACTATTGCTATTATTAATGGAACATTTAAAGCATCATAATAGCATATGAAGATAATTGGACTCAGAAGACGGAGTCCTGAATTCACATCCCAGCTCTTGATGCCAGGAATTTGTGACTTTGAGAAAGTTTAATAACTTCACTGAGCCTCTGTTTCCTCATTATGAAAATGAAGATAATAAACTAGCATTCTCTACCTAATGTGACTTAAATAGGAAAAGTACTTTATAAATTACAAAATTCTACACAAATTTGAGCAACTATAATCATTTACTGAGGTAAATATTGAATGTTTCTTTGATACTTCAGTGGCTTTATAATTCTATTAATGTTGGTGTTGCAGTGTAGATTGCTAATCTTCCCATCCTATAGTACACTTAACTATTTATTCTCAAAAATCAAACATGAGAATGTAAATCCCTGTGCTGTGTTGAATACTTATGGTTTGGATTAATGATAAAAGGTATTTTAGAGAGTATCAGTTTTAAGGTAAGCATGCTCATGGGAATTCTCTTTATTGTGGGGTCATTTCCAAATTAGCTATCTATACAGACAGAAGCAAGAAAAGTCAATAAATCATCAAGAATGTATTATTGAACACCTACTAGGTGCAAGGCACCCTATGAAACTCTGGAAATACAAAGAAAAATTTAACAAATATATATTGATTGATATAAGATAAGAAAATGAAAAATAATCATAAAACAAAATATACTAACAATTGGAAGAGATGAGGAAAACCCTCCACAGAAAGAAGGTGGAATAGGAACTGAGGCTTGAAGTAAGTCAGGAATTCCAAGAGTCTGAAAAAAGAAGGGAAAGTAAAAAAAGGAAAAGGCAAACATATTTGATATGAAATTAAAATAATTATAATCTGATATATAATAAAAAATATTGATGCTGAAAAATGGGAAATTCATATAGGACTAAGTACAATTATAAACATTTCTCAAATTTATTTATCATTTATACAAACATATATAAAGTAGTGACCAAAAGAACAGAAGAATTAGATCAACTAGTGATATATGATTTTTGCCAAGATGAGAAATATGGATGTAAAAGTCACTACCAATCTAGAAAATCAACTTGTTTGTGAAATCCTATGTAAAAGAATTTTCCAACAAAAAAGGAAAAGCAGTAGAGGGAAAATGACTTTTAAGAAAGTTTTGCAAAAGTTACATTTAAGTGAAATCAAATTGAGAGCATTTAAGGATGAAAATGGGACTATTTAAGGGATCAACAAAGATGAAAAATGGAAAGGATCTGTAAAGGTTTTTATTACTAACTCACTTTCTATCAATGAAAAGAACCATCAGACAAAACCTAGTTAGTTGCCTTTTACAGAGAGACCTGATCCAATGGGTAGCCTTTCTTGTTTTCTCTTCATACTATATAGATACCAACAGTGTATGCAGGCTGCCAATCTGTTATCTCTTATTTTCTGTATGTGGTCATCTGATTTCTTTTCCTAGTTATTATTACTCTATGAATGCCATACTGTGTAAAGATTCGATTATATAATTCTTCATTTGCATTGCTTTTGTTAACCTGTTCACCATAGTCCTATGTTTCTCCATTAATCTTGTGTACTTTTCATTTTCAGTCCTTCAGAATATGATAGTACATTTTTTGTGTTCATAGAATGCCATTGAAAGAATATTAGTGTTAAAGGATTGTTGTTGTTGTTGTTGTTGTTGTTGCAGAAAAAAAAAAGCTTGGAGCAATTAAATAAATAGAATAATTTCTTGAACTCATTTTGGTCTGCTGCCCATTCCATTTTAATTCTGGGCAAAGCTCATTGTTTCTTTGCCATATATATTCAGTATATATGTTGATGAGCAAACTCTTTGGGCTCTCTATCCAAGGGCATTCCACAGACTGGAAGATAAAGATTCTTTATCTACTTCCTCTGAATATGTTGATCATTAGGCTGTAATCTTTAAAGTGTTAATGCCTCTCTTTTAGGCCCTCTCACTGTGATAGGGTCTGTTGCAAGCCTGAACTGTGCCCTATACCAGTGATGAATCTTTTAGAGACTGAGTGCCCAAACTGAAACCCATGACCTTATCCCAGACAAGGGTGAGAGAAAGTGCTCTCACTGGGCTGCTAGGCAGAGGAATGGGTCATATGAGAATGGTCCTCCGGCGCATGCAGAGGGGAAAGGGAGCAACCCCCTCCAGAACATGTGCCAGAGGTTTGCCAACATGGCCCTATGTAAACAAGCACATCTGGAATAGCTCATCACCTTCAGAGGATCACTCTGAATAATCTATGTTATACACAGTACACAAATTGAAATATTTAATTAATTTAGCTATATTCTATGACAAAAATAGCATTTCTCCTAATTAGATTTCCCCAAATATCTTTAGGAAAGTCACATTGGATGTATCAGAGTAGCAGTAGGAGTCTCTTCAGGAGCAGCAGCAGAGGCAGATCAGAACAAGAGGGCAAAATCCTGTCTACTGTCCTCGAAATGACCACAGAAAAACAAAAAGGAATACAGGAGTGGCAGAACCAATAGAAGAAGGTGTGAAGCAATGCTCTGGCCTGGAACAATGTCAAGAGACATTGAAGAGGACTCATCTCATTGGGGTATGAAGAGGAAAGCTAAATAAGCCTCAGCAGGACTTGAATGAGGTATAGCACAAGCAGCAGGAGAAAGAGAACAGTGGGCCTGATCCAGCCTCAGTAGAATAAGGACAGAAAACAACACAATGCAGAACAAGCAAGCAGCAATGGGAAGAAAGTGGCCCTGAATGATACAGCATGAGAAGAGGCCAGTCAAGACCCAGTACAGGAAATAGTGGGAAGAACTCAGCCAGACAAGGTCCAGCTGTGGCAGGATGGAGCAGAAACCAACTCAAATTAGTTCAACTAAACATCTGTAAAACTCCACACAGCAGCAAACCAGGTCCCTGCTGCAGAGTCCTCAGTCTGAGATTAAGCTATCTGAGCCAACTCCAGTTACAATATGAGAGGGGACAGTACTCCTTCCACCTCAGGAATGGAGCTAAGCTTCAGCATATAGAAAAAAAACCAAAGTGAAAAAGTAATCCTAAAATGAGCAAAAAACAGAGAAAAACCGTTATACTAGAAGAATATCTCAAGTGAGATGACCAAAATATAAGCTCAGATAAGGATAGCAATACAAAAATGAAAATGTGTGAAGCCTCAAAGAAATATGTGAAAGGATGTCAAGCCCAAATGAAAAACCTTCAAAAAGGATAGAAAAAACAAATTAAAAGAAACTTACAAGAAAAATTAGAAAAGAAAATAATAGAAAATAATCAACATTTTAGGGGGCAGCTGGGTGGCTCAGTGGATTGAGAGCCAGGCCTAGAGACAGGAGGTCCTAGGTTCAAATCTGATCTCAGACACTTCCCAGCTGTGTGATCCTGGGCAAGTCACTTGACCCCCATTGCTTAGCCCTTACCAGTCTTCTGCCTTGGAACCAATACACAGTATTGACTCCCAAGATGGAAGGTAAGGGTTTAAAAAATAATAATAATCACTATTTTAGAACAAAAGCTTACAAAAGAAAATAGTTTCCTTAAAAAAAGGAAATATAATACTCCATGTAGGAAAACAATTCATAAAACAACATAAGAAAGGAAATATAAGGTCTCAAAGAAAAAAATGGCTCCATCAAAATTAGAATTGTACAAATGGAAGCTATTGGTGTCATAAAATAGCAGGAAGTAAAAAAAAATCAAAAGAATGAAAAAGTAGAAGACAATTTGAAATCTCTCATTTGGAAAACAAGTGACCTAGAAAATAGATCGAGGAGGGATTATTGATTTATTATTTTTAACCCTTACCTTCCATCTTGGAGTCAATACTGTGTGAGCCAATACTGTGTATTGGCTCCAAGGCAGAAGAGTGGTAAGGGCTAGGCAATGGGGGTTCAGAGACTTTCCCAGAGTCACAAAGCGAGGAATTGTTTGAGGCCAGATTTGAAGCTAATGGTTTCTGTCTCTAAGCCTGGCTCTCAATCCCCTGAGCCACACAGGTACTCTCAGATTTTTTATTCTTAAATCAATGCATTGCCTAAAAAGCTATGATCAAAAAAAAAAATAACCTGGCTACCATACTGCAAGAAATTATCAGGGGAAATTGCCTTGATGCTATTAAACAAGAGGAGAAAATAGAAATTGAAACAACCCACTGATCACTTCCTGAAAGAAATCCCAAATTTAAAAATCCCAGGACAAACATAGCCAATTTTAGAAATCCTAAATAAAGGAGAAGATAGCACAAACAGCTCCCCAAAACCAAATATTGTGGAATCACAATCAGGACTACACAGGACATAGCAGCTTCTACATTAAAGGACAAAAGGGCATGGAATATAATATTCTACAAGGTAAAGGATCTAGACCTATAACGAAAAATTAGCTACCTAGTGAAAATGAGAATATTATACCAGTGGAAGAAATGGATTTTTTTAATAGAGGAATCCCAGGCATTCCTAATGAAGTGGCCAGACCTAAAAAGAAAATTCAATGATCAAATTTTTATGCTACTCAAAAGTAGCATAAAAAGGTAAACAGTAAAAACCTCAAAAGCATCAGTGCAGTTAAATTAGTTACATCCCTGCATGCAAAAGAAGTAATCAGGATATTTAAGATTTCTATAGCATAAGATGCACCTAAACTAATTACTATACTTAAAGCAATCAAGGAAAACAGTGTAGTTAAATTTATTACATCCCTTTTATGAGAATGTGATAACTAGAATACTTAAAATACTTATGGTTGAAGAGATATTTAATACACTTAAGATGCTATTTATTTAACAGTAAATCAAAAGAAACAATGGGCTCAAACTGATTACATTACTTATAAGAAAGTGATAACTAAGATGCTTAAGATATCTGATATTTGAAGTAAAATACTTCGGATGTGTAAGATACTGGAGATATTTAAGAACTTTATCCCAGGGAGTAGATTGAATATAATGGAATGTTATTAGTTAAAAAAATAAAAAAGAATAAAGAATAATACACAGGGAGAAGAGACAAGGAAAGAAAGTTATGAGTAAATTATCTCACATGAGGGGGCATAAAAGAATCAATACAATGAAAAGGAAACTGAAGGGGTGGGAGTTAAGGCTTACATCTTACTCTCATTAGAATTGGCACAAAGTGGGAATAATATCCACACTCATGTACAGAGATTTATCTTACCCAAAATGGAAGTAAGAAGGGGAGGGGAAACAAACCAAAAATGGAGGGACAGGCAAAAGAGGAAATGAATTTGGGGAGTTTGGTAAAGAGAGTAAAAGCATTTCTGAAGAGGAAAAGGCTGAAAGAAGAGAAAGAGAAGGGAACACAGTGGTAAAATAAGATGGCAAATTAAAGATAGGGAAAAATAGAGCAACATGTACAAAAAATATTTTCAACAACCTTTTTGTAATGGGAAAGATTTGGAAATTGAGGGAGTGTCTACAAGTTGGGGAATGGCTGAACAAGCTATGTTAAGTTGTGATTGAAAACTATTATGCCATAAAAAATGATGAACAGGAAGAATTCAGAAAAACTTGGAAATATGTATATGAACTGAAGTGAAGTGAAGAAAACAGAACAGTGTATAAAGTAACAGAAATATTGTATGGTGATCAAATATGAGGAATCGAGTTTTATCAGCAAGACAAGTTTCCAAGATACCCCCAAGGGTCTCATGATAAAAACAAACAAACAAACAAACAAAAACCACTATTCACAGCCAAAGGAATGATTAGAATCTTATTGAAGGGCACTTTAGATAGAGGGTTAATATTAGAAAAATATATTTGGTAAACATCCACATAAAGATGAGAGTCAAAGCATGGGAATAAAGGATATTTTCACTAGAGAGAACATTCAATATGTATAGTGCGCCAAAGACATTACCTTCTTTCTGTATATTTAATAAGCTGCTGAATCTCTGGTCTCATTGCTGTGGATTTCCACAGATACCAATATATCCACTCTGTTGTGTACATTTTAGATCCATAGCTATAAATAAATGGTCATAGAAGATCTATACACATTGGAGAGTTTCCTGCACCTCTTTTATTATTCTATGTATCCTTGTGCAACTCTAGATTTGTCCATCAATTACCCCCTTGCTCTCACTTCTTGAACTTCAAAATGCTGACTTTTCTGAGTGGAGTAGACATCAGAAGGGAAAGATGCCAGGTGAAATTTGCCAACTTATTGGATATATGAAGTGAGGAAAATTGAAGCATTGGAGATAATGCTAAGTAATAAAACTGGAACACCAGAAAAATGCTGGTCCACTCCTCTGAAAAAGGGACATTTAGTAGAGAGTAGTTTTGTTGAAGAAATATAGAATTTTATTTTGTAAATGTTAAGTTTCAGATGTCTCTAATATATCCAGTTTGGAATTTCCAACAGATAGTTCTTGATGTAGGAGTGGATTTCTGGTGACTCAGGATAAATAAAAATAGTTATCTGCTTAGAGATGAGATGGGAGCTGATGATGTCAACATAAGAAAAAGTATAAAGAAAGAAGAGGGCCAAGGACAAATCCTTGGGGCATAAACAGAGTTATAGGAAGTCAGGTAAGAGTGCCTGGCCCATTAGATACGCATATATGGATATGTATAGCTGTGCTAAAAGGACTTTCTGTAATTAGATGATATAAGTTTGTCCTAAGAAGGAGGAAGGGGACAAGTCAATGTCATCCAATGTGGTATATTTTCAAAGTTAAGTACATAGGAAAAGGAAGAATATTCCTCCATCTTTCTGGAGAATAATCCAGTTTCCACTAGAAGCACATTCCAAAAATGTAGCATCTAGGGGGAAAAAAAATTCCATACAGGATTAAAGAGAGAACTGAAATAGGTTGTGTCATGGGAAGCACTAGTGGAAATTCTACAAAATTGCTTTCTCAATTCTCACTTTGGCTTCATTCTTCCTATTACAAAGGATATACTTTTTGTAAGAAATTAACATACATAATCATTGTATCAGAGAGGGGAATAGAGGAGGCAAGAGTTATGTTCTCCCTTTCTTCCTCCCCTGTCATCTTGGTGAACAATGAATAGACATCCCTGATGTATGTTTTGGTAAACCAGTTCACCATCATGATTACAGTGATGAAACTTGGATACTCTCAGCCCACAAGTGGACTAAAGCAGAAGTGATTGATGATCAAACATAAAGTCCATGGCTGGTGTAGTTCAGTGTGAACCAATTGAAAGTATAATTGGGAAATAGTTAACAAAATTAAAATACAGTATGATATAGCATTAATATATAATTTTCTAAGTAAATATGTTTCCAGAAAGGGTCATTTTAATTCTTTTTAAAAATTTTTTTTCAGATTATATGTAGATAGAACTTTCAATCTCAGTGATGACATTTTGCAATCCATGTTCTTCCCCTTCCTCCCAACACTCCACTCTCTATGAGAAGGCAGGTAACACTAGAGGCTGCATATCTATTAACATACAAAACATATTTCCATTTCATAATGTTGTGACACAAGACACATCTTGCTCACTCTAGAGAAAAATTCATGGAGCAAATAAAGTGAAGAATGGTATGTTTCTGTCTGCATTCAGACTCCATCTGCCCCTTTTATGGCAGTGGATATCCTTTTTCATCCTGAGACTCTTGTAATTCTCCTGGATCCTTGCTTTGATTACAGTTGTCATTCCCAATTGATCATCATACATTATTGTTGTTACTGGGCACAATATTCTTCTTACTTCAATTTGAATCATTTAATTATTATATGTCTTCAAAGGATTTTTTGTGATCATCTTGTTTGTCATTTCTTATAGCATGAAAGTCTTCCATTCCATTCAGCTACAACAACTTGTTTAGCCATTCCCCTTCACTTTGCAGTTCTTTGCCACCTCAAAAAGAACTGCAAACATATTTTTGTACAAGTAGACTCTTTCCCTCTGTCTTTAATCTCTTTGGAATGCAGAACTAGCAGTGGTATTGCTGGGTGAAAGGGTATGTCTAGTTTGATGGCCTTTGGGCATGGTTCCAGATTGCTCTCCAGAATGTTTGTATCAGTTCACAGTTCTACACACAGTGTCTTAGTGGCCCATTTTTTTTTATATCCCCTTGGAAATTTATCGTTTTCCATTTTTGTCATGTAAGCCAGTCCACTGGGTGTGAGGGAGCACCTCAGAGTTGCTTTAATTAACATTACTCTAATGAATAGTGATTTGGAGTATTTTTACACATGACTAAAGACAATTTCGTCATCTGAGAGTCACCTTTTCATATCCTTTGACCAATTATCATTTGGGGAATGCTTTGTATTCTTATAAACTTGACTCCATTCTCTGTGTCTGATCAATGAGGCTTTTGTCAGAGACACTTGTTATAAAGATTTCCCCCCAGTTTGTTGTTTGCCTTTTAAACTAGTTTGCATTAATTTTGTTTAGGCAAAACCTTTTTAATTTCATGCAATCAAAGTTATATATCTTACATTTCAATCAAGGATCTTTATGTATAATTTATTGTCCCCTGTTTATATCTGTTTCATTGATCTAAAAGGTAATCTGCTTCCTTCCATAAGTGCCTGGTGGCTATATTTCATCATTTTTATGTCAAGAATAAGTTTGGAGGTAGCTAGGTGGCTCAGTGGATAGAGAGTCATGCTTGGAGATAGGAGGCCCTGGGGTTTAAATCTGATTTCAGACACTTCCCAGCTGTGTGACAGTGGCTAAGTCACTTAACCATAATTTCCTAGCATTTACTTCTCTTCTGTCTTGGATAGGATATTTAGTATCAATTCTAAATAATAGAAAAACAATTTTAATGTAAACTTAAACTTCATTGAGTTGTAAACTTTCACCAACTACCCCGGTGTGTAAATTACTCCGAAACAAATAACAACAAAGAAAGCATCTGGCACCTGAGGTGGTATTGGAGACCAGCTGTGCTCAGTCCTCACAAAGCAATATCTTTTCTGGTTGTAATGGTTTAATAATTACACTCATTTTAAACTAAAAAAAAAAATCAGGATTAAGCAGTATTTACATTTTTTTCTTCCATTGCCCTGAAACCACTAAGAACGGGTATAAATTATTAGGTAAGGTTAAAAGTCACTATGAATGAAGTCTTATTTTATGAAAGCTGAAAGAGTTGTTAATTATGTGTAATTTGATATTTATAAATATTTCAATATAGTTTTGAATTAGGCCAAAGGTGGACATAATAACAAGGAACCTTGAGTATTTCCTGTATTTCTAGTTAATTATATGATATCCTTAAGGAAAGGGAGTATTTTAATTTTTCTATGTATACCTAGTGTTTACCCAAGTGTCTGGCATGTAGTAAACTGCTTAATAAATGATTGTCGACTGGCTGACAGGTACAGTCCCAAAGTTCTAGATGATGAAGATGCAAATTAGATCAGGATGTTTCTTGTTATTTTGGTTCTCACTTTGCACATTGTTCTGGGCTTGGCCTTATTCAGGCCATATCCTTGAGAGTTTATGTTGAATACTGGAACAAAATGACACACTAGATCATTCTGCCTTTAAATGCTTTTCTTAGCCATAACAGGAGGATGTTCAACAAGGATAGGCACTGAGCATCCCTTGAACCCATTCAGTCAACCCCAGCTCCCTTGTCTGAATTTTCCATTGTTTTCTTTCAAGCTTTAGAGAAAGTGCCTAGAGCTTCTTAGGCTGTTTTATCCCCAAGTGTGTTGTAAACAGTATCAGTAGTTCAAATCTTTAATCAAGTTTCAAAGATGGTCTCAGTACTTTTTAAAGAAAAAGTGACCTTACATAGGGCAATGCTTAGGTCATCCATTGGCCCGTGAGACACTATAAAGTATGACTTCTTTGCCAGGAATACTAATAATATTTATAATTTTTAATTAGCAGAGGTGGACTGAAAAGTATCCACATACCTGCAATCTCTCCATTGTAGGCGGCCAAAGAGAGCCTATGTACTCTGTTACTATTAGAAGACACATTGAAACTGAATGGAGGCAGTAAAGGTTGTCTTCAAGGTTAGTACCAAAAGAGACAGCTCCCTATATGTCTGCCTTTCTTCTTTTCCTCAAAACAAAGGCTCCTCTTGTTAAAACAACATTTAAATGTGATATTTCTTATTAAAACATCATTGAAGGGGGCAGCTGGGTGGCTCAGTGGATTGAGAACCAGGCCTAGAGATGGGTGGTCCTGGGTTCAAATCTGGATTCAGACACTTCCCAGATGTGTGACCCTGAGCAAGTCACTTAACCCCCATTGCCTAGCCCTTACCACTTTTCTGCCTTGGAATCACTACTCAATATTGATTCCAAGATGGAAGGTAAGGGTTTAAAAAGAAATCACTGAATACTTCAGTCTCAAAATATTTAAGTTATAAGTTTATCCCAAAGGATAATAAACAGGTGTGGTGTGAGTATGAGCAAATTGCAGTATATTATCAATGAAGAATTTTGTAGGAAAATAAACTCAAAAACATCATTAAAAAGATGTATATCTGGAAAAGCAATGAGGCTGGTTACATAGCAAGGGAAAGGGAAGAAGCAAATAAGAAAAAGAAACCCACCATAAGAATTTATTATTTGATAGGGAAACTCAAGACAAAAGCAGAAGAAAAGAATGAGTCTCAAATATCTACAAGTAAAGTATCAAAGAAAAACACAGCTTATTCACAAATTCAAGTAGAATATCTAAAGGAAATGAAATAAGTTTTTTAAAAGCATTATAAATAGTATATATATATATAAATTATAGTGCATAAATTATTTTATTATATGTTATTATATATCATGTATATTAATGTAATGAGAAAATTAGAGGAAATAAATGAAAAGAAATAACTGTGGAAGCAAAAATTAGAGAATTAACAGCTTTAAAAAGAGGTATACAATGTTATCCAATTTACAAACTTGTTGAAAATTAGAATGAAACTAATAGATGATGATTCCATGCCACAATATTAAAACAAAATCAACATAACTGAACCTCATTTGCCTTCTCTCCAATTAGAATCCCTTCTGAAGATTATATGGCTGATTATATAAAGCACCTTTAGTGTTTCATGATTATTCATGTTTACCTATTTTATGTTTTGCTTAAGTACTGTGCTTGAACTTTAAAAGTTCTAAACAGCTCTGGTCATTTCATTAGAAATGTTTGAAGTCCCCTCATTAAAGATCCATCCCCCATTCACTAAACCCCATTCCTATAAGATTATACTTATTTTTTTCTGGGTAAATTTATTCTTTATTATAAACCTATTATTTTGCTTTCTAGAATGTTGTAACCCAACCTCTCCACCTCTTTATAGTGGTGGTATCTAATTCTGACTCCTGGTAGTTGAGTGCTTCCTCTTTTTTACTTGTTCATTTTATTGCTTTTTAAATTTTTACATTTTCCCAGACTAAATATAGATGCAGCTTTAATAATTTTCCCACATTTTTCAATCCATGTTCTTTTAGTGGTATATGATATCTGGGTTCTTTTTATAATTATGGATTTCAGTTAACACAATTATTCTTTTTTAAATAAATTTAATTTGTAAATTTACTTTAAGATCATTTTCTTTTTATAATTTGAGTTTCAAATTTACTCCATCCCACTCTTATCTCCCCCACCTGCTGAAAAGGAAAGCAAAATGATATATTTTCACAATAGCCAAATCACAAAAATAGAACAAAAGCAAGGAAAGTAAGAAAAGTACACTTCAATTTGTACCCAGAGTTTATAATTCTCTTTCTGGAGTTGGATAGCATTTTTTCTTCATCTATAGTCAAGAAAAATAATTTACCATGTAGACCAATTCCCTCCTCCTCCATACACAAACATATCTCAGTTGACCCTCTGAGATCTTTATTTTTCTATCATAAGGGGTGCAGCATATTTCATCCTGAATCTTTTAGAATCTTGGTTATTTTGTTGAGCAGAGCCATGATCTATCAAAGATTTTTGCATTATAACTTCTAAAACAATGTTCTGTAGTGCTATTTGTAGCTAGATCATATTTCCAGGACTACAAACCTCTCTATCTGTGTCCCTTTTTCCAACCTGGGTTGGAAAAAATAATTCATAATTGTTCATGAACTCAGTTTGGTGCATTTTCTAAATCTGTTTGTAGGAGTTAGAGGGTAGAGAAGAAGAGTTCAAGTACATTTGTTTCTGTTACTCTGCCTTCTTGGCTGTATCTCCTTATATTGTAGTTTCAAATTCAATCATTATATGTCACTAATTTTATTGTTTTTAATTAGATCAAGTTCACATTAGTAATTTTTTTTCTTTCCCGAGCAGCCTTTTCCATATTTCCCCCTGATTTGTATCTGCTACTTTTCCCTATTAAAATACTTCCTATACTCCAAAGCCAAAATTAACCTGATCACAATTTCTTATTGCACAATAGTATGCCATCATAATCATAAGTCAACTTGTTTCACCACTCCTCAACTGATGGGCATCCCCCAGATTTCCAGTTTTTTGCTACTACAAAGAGAGCTGCTATAAATATTTTAGATCAGATAGGTTTTTTTCTCTTTTTTTCCTAATCACATAGAAAATAAACATAATAGTGTTTTATTGCCTTAAGTAAAACTGTATCCTGCAAGAATTTCTTATTTGTGCTCTAGGAGATCTAGCTCATTATGTAACCACAGAGACCACTTAAAAATTTTTATGTAAAGTACTTTGAGCTTTTCTATTGTTTCATAGTAGTTCTTTTAATAAGTTTAAAAGTTAGTGAGTTTTAATATTCATATTAAGACATGTAATTATCCTTTGTCCCTTAACAATATTTAGCATGATCCATATGTGTGTATACAAAAATGAATCACTGAAAATATGCAAAAGTGAGCTATTGAGAGAGAGAGAAAGAGAAAGTGTTATGTTCTGAACTCACTCTGAGGACCAAACTGGATAAATCTCCTCACAATGTCCTAGGATAACTTGAGGTTTTGTGGTTTCTCTTTTCTACTGGCATCAACTGATGCCTTCACTATCTTTTCCCCATTGCTGAAGACTCCAACCATTACCTCAGTTCCATTTAATCACTTAATATCAGTTAGTTTTCAAAAAGAAATTTTTACTTTTAAGATAAAGAAAGATCAAACATGCAAATATTTCTCTTACAACCACCCTCAATTGCAAATGTTGCAAAGAAAGGTTAAAAGCTGATGTAGACCTTTCTGAATGCACCAACATTTCTGTCTTTGTAACCAATAAAAAAAAGACCTCCCAATCAATTAATAAGGTAACATATTCAGTAACAAAATGAACATGCATGACCAACAATCCCTCCAAGAAACTTCCATTATACATCATCAGGATTGTATCTATTGGCTTCCAGGTAGAAAACTTGTATATGTAACTGATGGGATCCACACTTGTGCCTGGCTCCTGTTTCATATAAATCTATGATTTTATGATACTTTAAAACTCTGAGCTCAGGTGTCCTGAGGAGTAAGTAAGAACACATTAACTTCACCTACTATCTATCTATCTATCTATCTATCTATCTATCTATCTATCTATCTCCATCCATCTATCTATCTATCTATCTATCTATCTATCTATCTATCTATCTATCTATCCATCTATCCATCTTTTTATCTATCCATCTGTCTATCTATCTATCTATCTATCTATCTATCTATCTATCTATCTATCTATCTATCTGTCTGTCTGTCTTTCTGCCTGTCTATCTATCTATCTATCTATCTATCTATCTATCTATCTATCTATCTATCTATCTATCTGTCTGTCTGTCTGTCTGTCTACACATGCATACATATATACATATATATATATATAGTACATTTATATGGAAAAAGCCATCAACCTTGTTTTATATTTCCTCTAGTCATCTTACTGTCTTGCCAGATGCTGCCCATCTTCCATATTGGTCCTGCAGAGGGCATGTCCCTCCTCCATAGGGGATTCAATAGTTATAACCTATCATCAACCTTTGTACTGTCCTGTGCATTACTTGTACTTTTGATTGTTCGAAAATTATTATAATCAATGATTCCTGTCCACTTAGTATCAATAACAACAAAAGTATGAAAAAGGTGGATATTTTGTTAGGGAGCAGCTTAACACCATGTAAAAGACTGTGGGAATTTTCAAATGAAATCAGATCTGTTTTCTTTCTTCTGTCAAATTCTTCAGTTCACATATTTTCATTTTGTAATGTTGGTCTGCAATATAGAGTTTTCCCTTCCACATTGTGGGGGTTCAGGGCATGGAAACCCTATGAAGTGGAAAAACCACATACTAGAGTGAATAAATTTCAATTTTTTTTCCTTTTTATTTTATGAGCTGTTTCAAGTGCCCTGTCTGCATTTATAAGTTACTAAACTTAAAAAACAATCTCTATATTTCTAATCTTTATGTCATCTTCTGACTTTTTCATTCTTTTGGCAAACATTAACTTTTTTATTTATTTAACTTTAAAAACAAAGTTGTATATGTTAATGGTATTAAGAGAAAACCATTTTAATATTATACAATACTATAATATATTTTGTGCATGTCTGAGTTTTTAAACCTTTTCTGTTTTGTTTTCTGCCCTTCATGTTCATTTGAGTCTTCTACAAAACTCCCCCAAATCCCAATTATTTTCTTTTGCTTTTCTGTGATATAGCAAAACTGTGATAGGGAAAGGTGATGTGGAAAAGTGTGCTGATGTGCTGATATATTAGCTTCTGCGGCTACTGATAGTACAGTCATCCAACTCTACTTCATAGCATGGACAATAGGCACTCCTGATTTTCTCCCTGTCGATTGGTAAATCTAATGATTTTTTAATGATTAAGTGATTTATAAATATCATTAGTCACAGCTGAAATGTTATAAGTTTTGATGTGATCAGACCAGGGACATGCACAAGCAGAAGTATCTGGAGGACCTTATGATCTTAAGCACTTTATATACATTATTTCATCTTAGCCTGAAAATTGCCACATTAAGATAGATATTATGATTGTCCTCATTTTGCAAATGACCAAGACACTCAATATTCAGTAACTTGCCCAAGGTACCAAAGCTAGTGTTTGAGGCAGGATTCAAACTCAAGTCTTCCTAACTCCAATATTTTACCCTCTGTGCGACCTATTTACCTTCTATATTCTATAGAAAATCCTTTTTCCATTTGAACTCTGTCCTTGGCATTGCCAACATTTGAGGCATCCATTGGGAGAAGCTTTCTTAGAGGATTGACCATAAGACTGCATTTTGCTTCACTAAATCCATTGTTTTTTGATGGACAACAAACAATAAGTACAAAGGACCCTTGTATTTTCTGCATATATATGTTAAGATATGATATACCAAGGAACAGTGATGATGAACCTTTTAGATATGATATGGAGTGCCAGGTCCCACCCCCACCCCATTAATCCCCCCAGATGAAGTGCTGTGTCTGCCCCCCAAACACAGAACACGTGCCATGCCACCCCCCCCCACTGAGTTCCAGTTGCAGCCCCCTTACCCTTACCCCACACTGGGGAGGGAGGAAGTGCTCCCATTGGCTGCTGAGCAGAGGAGGGGAGAGGGTGAGGGGCGCAGCTCCACCCAAGTCTCTCTGCATTTCTAGTAATGAACTCTGGGTAGGTGGGGGAAAGGTAACATAGCCACAGAGAGTGCTTTCATACCATCTTTGGCACCTGTGCCATAGATTCACCATCACTGCTATACAATATCATTTTCAAGTCTACAAATTCCCTTCTTATTTCTTCTCCACAAACTCTATCAATTCATCCTTCCTGAGATATCTCATATCTGTCTCGTTTTTCTTTCTCATCACAGACACTACTGTGTGGAGTGAAATTCTAGGAGGGTTCATACCACCAAAATCAGTCTAATGAGCAGACAGGAGACTTGATGCTGGCAGAGTTCATGTGGCTTTATTCAGAGGTGTGTGGAGGGGCATAGGTGAAGCACTACTATCTGGGCATAGGTATCAAACTTACAAGGGGTGGGGGTGTAGGGTGATGGAATACTGGACCAGGCATAGCCAGTATCCTTCACAAAGGGTGAGAGGATGGGACCAAGAGTGAATGAGAGACAGACAGACAGACAGACAGACAGACAGACAGACAGAGAGACAGGGGAGAGAGACAGAGAGACAGAGAGAGAGACAGAGAGAGACAGAGAGACAGAGAGACAGAGAGAGACAGAGACAGAGACAGAGAGATAGAGACAGAGACAGAGACAGAGACAGAGAGAGAGAGACAGAGAGGCTCCATAGTCTGAGGTCCCCAGAAGCAGTGGGCATTGATGCCTAGGTTTATTCAGATTTTATAGGGATCCATACAATGCTATCTCTACTTTCCCATCATCTGTACCCTATTCTACCCTCCTTCTTCTATTCTTCTGAATCCTTTCCCAGAGTTTCTGACATTTCTAAACATATGGGAATATTCCTTAGGTTTATAGTTTTTAGTTGAGTCAGGTTTTTTAGGACTGTCCAAGGATTTATCAGATTGCAGCAATTTAAGCTACCACACTCTTTGAAACATTACTCATGACATGTAGTCAAGATTTATAACTTGCAAATATTGAGATTTCTCTCATAGGAATTAGGTCACCCCTAAACTTTTTCCCACAGGAATAGAAGAAAAGGGGGCAGTCTCTCAGCCATATTTGAAAAAGAATATATACCCTATATTAATACATATGCATAAAGCTGCTTAGGGAGGGGGTTTCTTATAATCTTCAAAAGGAGAGATTGATATCTCCTAGTGGAGGACGCCTAACTTCATTATTTTTCTAGAGGAAGTTGTCAATCTATAATTACTAATACTAATCTATGTACATTGGGGAATAATGCAAAAATTTCATCCCACACACTACCCTAGTCCAATTTATCATCATCTCTAGAACTAGAACTAATATAAAAGCTTTCTAATTGATCGTTCTGCCTTCTCCAATGAGTGTTACACCTAGCTGTCAATTTGATATTCCAAAAGTCAGAATTTTATGTCACTTCCCTGTTTAAGAAAATGAAATGACTCCTCCCTAGGACTAAAATTTTCAGTATTTAACTTCTTATTTACTTATATGCATGTCAATGCAATTTTTAATCATTGCTCTCTGACATTTTGTGATCCACGTTCTCTTTCTTCCACCACACTCCCACAATAGCTGGTAACATGGTATAGGTTGTACATTTTATTATACAATACATATGTCTATGTGTATCATGTTGTGAAGGCAGACATATATTTCTGACACTAGAGAAAAATTCATAGAGGAAATAAACTGAAGAATGGAATGGATCAATCTATATTCAGATACTGTCAGTATTTTCTGTGGGGATAGCCTCTTTTGTCATGAGTTGTTGATGTTAAACTAGATCCTTACATGCATCATTTCTTTTAACTTTTTTCCAGATTTTTGTTGATTTTTGTTGATTATATTGATTATATTTTATGTTCATCTTTTCTAATGGCACAACAGTATTCCATTACAATTGTACTCCAGAATTTGTTCAGCCAGTTCCCAGCTGATGGATATCCCTTCAGTTTCCAATTCTTTGACACCCCAAAAAGAGGTTCTATAAATTTCCTCTACTTGACTAAATTTAACTTAATTTAGTCAATCTTATACCTTCAATCTTAGAAACAGCACCATGCATTGATCCTAAGGAATAAAAGCAGTAAATCCTAAGAAATCCGATGACTTACCCAAAAATCCTATTTGATTTTTGAAGATTTTACCTACCAACTAACTTCCAGGCTTTTTTCCCTCTGACTTGTTTCCATGTATTTTAATTTGTGGACAAACTAAACTTATTGATGTTTTTCTTTCTTTCTTTTTCCTATAATTAGCCCAGGTTCCTCCTCTACCAGACAGTTTTTTTTTTTCCCATTCTACCTTCCCCTCTTAGAAACATAGAATCATAAATAATAGACCTTGTAAGGACTTTACAACCTGGTCCAACATCCTCCCTAGTTTCAGTTAAACATCTGCTCATATGTTAATGACTATATAAGTGGCCCATGCAACTGATAGTACTCTTTTTTGGGAAATTAATTTACATACTTTATATTTAAATTTATATTATCCCTCAAGAAGACATAATAGCAGGGCCTATTTCAACATTGTCTTTATAGCCACAGCACCTGGCCTATAACCAATACCTCTTAGATGCTTATAGAAACTTGTATAGATTTTCCCAATATCAATATTAATGAGAGGAGAAATTAGGCATGTGAATTTAGAGTTATTCAAATTTTCACAATCACCATTTTTCATAATAATATGTTTGATTGGGGGCAGCTGGGTATCTCAATGGATTGAGATCCAGACCTAGAGATGAGAGGTACTGGGTTCCCAGCCCAGTCCTTGGGCAAGTCACTTTGCCCCCATTGCTTAGCCCTTACCACTCTTCTACCTTGGAGCCAATACACAGTATTGATTCTAAGGGGGAAGGTAAGGGTTTAAAAATTATAATACTTTTCATTATTTATTTTAATTATTAAGGTAAATTCAACATTTCAATTATCTAAGAAGCCAAAACTTTAAAATTATGCTTCCTCCAAGTTATACGGTGAATAGTGTGACTTATTGCCCCCAATAGCTTAGATCTTTGGGCTTAATAAACACTTGGCTACTGTGGTCATTTCTTTCTGTATGATGTGTACCTAATTTATTACACAAATCAATCACTCTATTTCTTTGTCAGTACAAAATTGTTTTGATGACTAACTGCTTTTAGGTAGTTTGAAATTTAAACCTTATATTGCCAATTTTCACTTTTTTTCTCCATTGATTCCTTTGGTATTCTTGACCTTTTGAACTTTCACACAAATTTTTTTGAGCTCTTGGTAGTTTGTTATAACATAATGAATTAATTTATTTAAATAGTATTTTAATTTTTGTTATATTGATTCAGCCAAATATAAGCAATTAATAATTCTCTATTTGTTTAGTTCTGCTTTGGTTTGCATGAAAAGTCCCTCTAGTAAAAATGTCAGGATTTGTGGGTCATAGGAGGAAGCCAGTTTTTGATTGTTTTTGTTTTGGGGTTTTGTTTAGTTGAATTTTTTTAACATTTCTCATTAATGTAAATTTGCACTATATTTAATTATTTGGTTTAAAGTCATGTTATGTGAACAAAAATTTAAAAAATTCCCTCCCCCTAAAAATGTCATTTGTCAATGTGTTTATATATTTCCTCTGTGTGTCTTTACAAGAGGTCTGCACTACAAAGGCTTCATTTCTCAAGTATATATAGAACTGAATCAAATTTATAACTAGAAAACACTTACCAGTTGACAAATGGTCAAAGGATATGAACAGATAATTCTCAGATGAAGAAATGCAAACTGTTTTTAGTCATATGAAAAATGCTCCAAATCACTATTAGAGAAATGAGAATTAATCTAACTCTTATACCCACTGGATTGCCATGCTATGACAAAAAAGGAAAATGACAAATATGGAAAAATCAGGACACTGATACACAGTTAATCTATGAACTAATACAACCATTATGGAGAGCAATCTGGAACAATCCCCAAAGGGTCACCAAACTAGTCATACCCATTGACTCAGCAATATCACTACTAGTTCTGTATCCCAAAAGATTAAAGATGGGGGAAAGGGCTTACTTGTACAAAAATATTTATAGCAGCTCTTTTTGTGGTGGCAAAGAATTGCAGAGTGAAGAGGCATCTATCATTTGGGAAATAGCTGAACAAGTTGTAGTGTATGAATTTAATGGAATACTATTGTGCCATAAGAAATGGCAAACAAGATGATTACAAAAAAACCTTGGAAGACATATGATTAAGTGATTCAAATTAAAGTGAGAAGAGCCAGGAGACTGTTGTAACTAGTAACAATGATAATGTATGATGATCAACTGGGAATAACTTAACTATTATCAGCAAGGCAAGGATCTAGGACAACTACAGGAGTCTCATGAAGAAAAAGGACATCTATTTCCAAAGGAGTCTGAATGCAAATGGAAGCATGCCATTCTTCACTTTATTTTCTCCATTAATTTTTCTCTAGTGTAAGCAACATGGGTCTTGTTTCACAACATGGTGAACCTGGAAATATATAAGATAATATACATATACAATCTATATCATATTACCTGATTTCCTGTGCAGAGAGGGGAATGGTGAGAGAGAGAGAGAGAGAACATGAATTGCAAAACATCAGAAAACAAAAATTAATAATTATATGAACATGTAATCTGGAAAAAGTAAAAGTTTTTAAAAGAATCTTGCGCTAATACAATGCCATACTGCTTCTGGGAACAGTTTACTTTGGGGATCTCAATATTATTAGATTACAAATACAAAATTATTTATCTATCACCATTTCATAACGAATAACCTTCATACATTAATGTATGTTGCATGCTCATTTTCCTGAGAGCAAGCATATTGACTTATTTTTTTACAAGTACTAAAGGACAACAAATCACAAAGTGATTCACATTCAGTTTCCGTTGATTCGCAAACCATATTATGAAACTGATGATTAAACTCAAGTTCAGTCAATTTAATTCAACAAACATCTACTTGGTTCCTACTATATACAGATCACTGTTATTAGTCTGAGAACCAGCAGTGATACAAAGTTTATATAAAATTTGGTTTCTGTCCTGATGGAGTTTGCATTGAAATGGAATTTAATGATTTAACTGTCAGTGACAGAGATGGTAACTCTATGATTCTTTACTCATGAAACCCAGTCTTAGGAAAACTTACCAGTTTATTGTTTTAAAAATAGAATGTACATGTGATGTAAGAAAAGAATGGACTTAGATTTGAGCTCCTGTTGACATTTATTTGATTTTTTACTTCTTTATTCTGTACTGTATTTTCTGAAACTATGAAATTGGGATAATAATGAACTTGCTTTCCTGCTTGGCATGGCATTTGTGAGTATCAAGTATGATACACATGACAGAGGTCCTCTGAATATGCTTCAATTGCTCAGGAAAAACAAATAATTCATGAATCTTTGACTTTGATTTCAAAGAACTTTGATTGCACACTAAGATTGAAGGCCTGAAATGTTTAAATTACAACACGTATATAAGCTGGAAGAAAATGAAATATAAAAATTCAGACAATGTTAGCTTAGAGTTTTCAGTCAACCAGATAGCATTCCTTTTCTTCCCACTCTTCTCTTCTTCTCATTCCCTAATCAGTTCTGTTTCCCTTATTCTCCCTTTTTTTCCCAAACTCTGTAAAGATTATGCTGAGTTATTAATCTTCCTTTCCTTCTTTTTGAATATTAAATCATTGAGTGATGATTTTGAAATTTTATTTACAATGTAGCACCCAAAGATCATTTGTAAAATCCAAAATCAGCCTATTATTTCTTTCTAATAATCCTGACATTTTCATGTATGATAGCTGAATTTTTTTTATTTTGACTATACAAAACAAACCTAAATTTTACTTCTCATGTAAAATGAACTTTAAAAATATTTTATTATAAGATGACAAAACATAAAATAATAAGTAGTAAAAAGTGAGTAGCAAACAAAATGCCTTCAACACTCTAAGAGATGTAAACTTATTCCTAATTGTTCAGCTGCTATAGAAAATAAAATAAGGAGATATACTACTTTTAGCTCTAAGATTCTTTTTTCTACTTTTGTTTTCTAAATTAACTTCCATTTGCTAACCTATTTCCTGACCCTTAATTGAATGAATATCATTTATTAATTACTTAGCATATGCCAAATACTCTGCTAAGGGCTAGGGATGCAAATTAGAAAAAAAAAAGGAATATTGTTTTACTCTTAAGGATCTTATGCTTTAATTGATGGAGAAAATATATAAAAGAAAGTTCAACTGCAATATATACCAGTGGAAAGGCCTCAAATCCTAAGGATTTAGCAGTGTCAGATGGCAAGATTGTTAGGTTAAGATAACAATAATTTTTAGGAAATTATTCAGATTCTGTAGTGCTATGGTGGTAGTAGCAGGACAAGTGGTAAGGCCTGGTTATCCTCCATATTATGGGGAGGAAGAGTTAGAAACTCTAACATGGTGCCTGGCACAGAGTAGACACTTAATAAAATGCCTTTTGATTGACAACTGTTTAATATCTACCTCACAAGCCCATTTGAAAAAGCACGAAATCCAAAAGAGTTCTCGGTAAACTTGGTAGGATAGAGGACTAAGGAGGAAAACCAGGAGAGAAGTGTGCCCCATTGGAAGGTCTTCCTTCCGTCCACCCATAATGAACATAATGAATTAAGGCAGTCAGAGTGTATATGGCCTTGTCAGTTCCAAATGACCATTTGGCATTTTAAGGTTTGAAACTGGCTATGTGGAGATGGAAAGAGATTCAGCGGCACTGATTAGTCAGTGGAGAAGGGAGAGAGGAGACTTCATGACTGAAATGTGCTTCACACTTTATTTTTTTCAAGAGTAACCTTTTCTTATTTATGTAATCAAATTTTATAAAAAGATAGAGTTTTGGCTATTGAAATAAGACCAAACTGTATGTGGCAGTGTTGGTTGCTGCATAACAACAATATTGAAAGAATCAGTTTTTAGAAACTCAAGTTCAATTGTCAATGTGAAAGGTTTCAGGTTCTTTTCCTTTTGTCTGTGTTTCAGCCTACTCAATGCAAATAATCATACACTTATTTGACATAGTTTTATACCATGTATAGCCAAGTGAGAAAGAATAATCTGTCACTGAAAACTTCACTGCTACTGAATATGTGGGCTCAGCAATTGAATAGCACTTTTGTTTCCTTTGTGTAAAGGGAAGAATTTAATCTTAAGTGAGGAGATGATTTTTTTGATAAAATGAAACTTTATTTGTTGCCCAGCCCTTTGGCTTTTGTTTTCAGTCTGACATGCTATTAAGAGAAAAGCAAGAAAGTGTTTCTTTAGTAGGACCTTAGAACACATTTTCAAGATCTCTCCTCAGACCATCTTTCTAGATAATATTTCAGAAAACAGAATGGAAATTCTAAAGGTAATGGTCCAAATTAATAGATGTATACATAACTTATAATAGTGACTGTAATGTAGTATAAAAAGTCAAGAAAAGTTTGCCATTACTATGATCCTCTCTTTCTACTGAGGACCTCATCTCATACATCCTTGAAAAAGATCCAGACAGCTTTTGAAGAGCTTTCTTTTCTCATTTCCACAATTCAAATCTCCTGAGCATCATATCTTCTCCTTCCCCCTTTATCTCCAGACTCAGAAAATGAGGTGACATTCTTGTCTCAACCCCTCCCCCTGTGCATTTGATTGCCTCCAATTCAGTCACTTCTTTGAACTTAACCCTTTAAACATCCCTTGGCTATCCCTAATTTTCAACTTTTTTTTTTCTTGCTTTCTTTCCAGCTGCCTTCAACCATGCTAAAATAACTCCTTTTATAAACAAAGTAAAATAAAAACCTTTCACTTGGCTATTATCTTTGCTGTCTCTATATTTTGCATTGTTTCTTTAAATTAGAGATGGTATGTAGCTATTGGGGAAATTATGTATATTCTCTGTATACCTGAGAAGCTAAGTGGGAGTTAGGAAGACCTGATTTAAAATCCTGCCTCAGACTTACTATTTGTGTATCCCTAGCAAGTCATTTAACCTTGATAGATCAGTTTCTTAATCTGTAAAATATAAATGATAATAGCACTTGTCTCACAGTATTGTTATTATAATCAAATAAATTAATATGCAAAGTATTTTGCAAGCCTTAAAAAGCTATATAAATGCTAGATATTATTGTCACCACTTTCTCATTTCATACTATTGAAGAAAAAATATTGATACTGATACTGTATTTTGCTAATTGGTCTCAAATTTTATTTAATTTTAAGATTAATCTCTAAGCCATTTTTACTTTAAAGAGAGAGAGAGAGAGAGATGTCCAAATTGGCATAGCTCTCTCATTCTGTCCAACATAAGTCTAAGCCCCAAGACAATTTCAGTTAAGATTGATAGAATATATTAGCAAGGAAAAAAATTATCTTAAAATACAGTCTGGGTTAAGCAGAATTAAGCAACCAAGTCACTGTCACATCCCTCCATGATTAGGCCCCTTGAGGAATCAGTGGGGTTCCTGACATAAACCTATAGCAAGAATGTAAATTAGAGTGAGAGTGCCTCTATGGAGGAAAAGAAGAAAGGCAGGAGAAACCCTTATCTAATACCTTTAGCAGTTAGAGAAAGGAAGTTGCCCTTAAATAAAATAATTTAATGAAAAGCCTTTTTTTGGTTTTTTGTTTGGTTTTATTAAACTAGCATCCACCTTCCTAGCAATCTTTTCTTAGTATTCTAGAACAATTATTAAATTTAATATATATTTCTTAAACATTTGTAGAAAATAAAATTATAGGGAAAATACAGTTTCAAATAAATAAAGATATATTTAATTTCATATTTTACAAACTTCACAATCCCACAATATATAGAGCTAAAAGGAGAAAACAAGTAGCATAGTTAGGCTATGTGACTCAAACAAGCAACTTAGAATCTATAGCTGTGGGGAGAACTCAGATAAGCATTCAGTAATAAAATCTTCTGATGTTAGTTCTCTCTTTTTGGAAGATGGCCAGAAAGTGGTCCTTCCCTGTGGCCTAAAGATTAGGCCTGATATTTATGAGAAAAGTAAATATCATTCTCTCATTTACATATTTATCTGTTTCAAGGCTTTTTGAGCCTTAGTTATCTCAAAGTGAAAGTAGTACTGTATCATAAAATCAGAAAGAAATTACTATTGCTGCATTGGTTCTATGATTGCATACTAATTTCTTAAATCTCTGGATTCTCTTTGGATGCAGGCCATTTCTCTGTACCTGGTGAGCTAGGATAATGATGGAATTGTTGACAAAAATTGAACTATTAGCAAGGAAAACTTTAATACAAACTACAAGATAATGAAATTGGCTATTGAATCAGTGGCCATACTTATTAAGAGACATTTAGAAATATAGCATTTGAGTTAAGGTAAGAGATATGAATTAAAAATTATAAAACTGTATACTTGAAACTAAATAAAAACCTGAGAGGTCATATAGACCAAAATCTTCACCTTGTAGACAGAGAAACTGAAGCCCACATTATTTACCCAAATAACATAGACAAGAAGAAACAGATTCAGAATTTGAACTTGTGTTCCCTGTCCCTCAATATACCACTGTTTTCTACTGTTGGAAGATTTTGGAATTATTAGCATAGAGATATCATTCAACAGACATCTATTAGAGCCTTGATTTGTTTTTATTAGCAATCAAGCCATTATATAAAACAATAAAGAAGATTTTGTTTTTGTTTTTTTTTATCTAAATGAATCTGTGAATGTGTCAGTGGAGGGAGCTCCCAGTAATAGCTTGAAGGCAGTTAGAGGAATGAGGAGGGAGAGAAGGCATAAAAGATTGTTTTTGGCAAGAGGCCAAAATTACTGATGCTATGGAGGGTAGTAATGTGTAAGAAGATTAGAAAGGTAGGAAGAGATAAGACTGCAAAGACACAGAGGATTTCCTATTTGATCCTGGAAGTAATGGGGAACTATTGTTGTTTGATATGGGATGTGGGAGACCTAAACTAAGGAAAATCACTTTGGAAGCTGAGTGAAAAATGAATTGGAATGGGAAAAAATTCCAAGTAATCTGTTGCAATAATTTAGGGGTGAAATGATGAAGGACTACACCAAGAAGGTGACTAAATGAATGGAGAGCAGATGTATATACCAGAGGTATTGTGAAGGTAAAAAGGACAAAACATGACAATGGAGCAAAATGTAAATGTGAAAGATAAGTAATTTGCTGACCTGGAGATGACTGAAGATAAAGTCAAACAAGTGGGTTGACCTCTCTAGGTGGGAGCAAGGCTGTAGGAATCCAGAAGGTACAGTGACTCCATTCTTAAAACTTGGGAGGCAGCTTTCTGTTGGTACCTAGATACTATACCTCTTGGAAAGAACCTTGGTATTGTAGAGCATGAGATTCACTCGGTAATTGAGATATTAAACAAAGTATTATCAGATGGTAGGGAAGCCAGCCAAACTTAGCTATTACCATTGAGAAAGCAGATTCCAATCTTGCAACTATATCTTTACCATAATGTACTCACATGCATAAAGCCCGTCTCCCCAAATTCTCTACTACAGTTTGCTCCCTAAATGAGAATGTACTGAATTTTTATTTGTGTAACTCACCATGTAGAAGGAGCAGAGGTAGAGTTCTGTGACTGAGATTTGAAGAGGAGAATCTTCTTATTTGTTGGAATAGTGGCAGCAGAGGTGGTCAGTGGCAATCATAGAAAGCTATCTTTTTTAAGAATGCTTCCATCAAACCATTCTGCAATCGACATATGTTCAAGGGACATGAATAGGCAGTTTTCACATGAAGAAATCAAAACTATAAATAAGTACATAAAGTGTTTTCTAAATCCCTCCTGATTAGAGAAATGTGAATTAAAACAACTCTGAGGTACCACCTTATACCTAGCAAACTGGCCAATATGGCAGCAAAGGAAAGGGATGAGTGTTGGAGGGGATGTGGCAAAATTGCAAAAATAATACACCACTGGTGAAGTTGTGAATTGGTTCAACTATTCTGGAGGACAATTTGGAACTATGTCCAAAGGGCTTTAAAAGAATGCCTGCCCTTTGACCCAGCCATAACATTGCTGGTTTGTACCCCAAAGAAATAATAAGGAAAAAAAGACTTGTACAAGAATATTCATAGCTGCGCTCTTTGTGTTGGCAAAAAAAAAAATGGAAAATGAGGGGGGGTCTATTGATTGGGGAATGGATGAACAAATTGTGGTATATGTTGGTGAGGGAATACTGTTGTGCTAAAAGGAATAATGAACTGGAGGAATTCCATGGAGACTGGAACAACCTCCAGGAAGTGATGCAGAGCGAAAGGAGCAGAACCAGGAGAACATTGTACACAGAGACTAATACACTGTGGTATAATCACATGTAATGTACTTCTCTATTAGCAGCAATGCAATGATCCAGGATAATTCTGAGGGACTTATGAGAAAGAATGCTATTCGCATCCAGAGAAAGAAATGTGGAAACAGAAATGCAGGAGAAAGACATGGTTGTTTGATGGGGATGTGATTGGGCTTTTGACTGCAAATAGTAATAATATAGAAATAGGTTTTGAACAATTATATATGTATAACCCAGTGAAACTGCTTGTCAGCCCTGGGATGGGGGAGGGAAGAAGAGGGAGGAAATCATGAATCATATAACCATTGAAAAATTCAAAAAAAAAAAAGAATGCTTCCAGTTATTGATACAACAATTATGAAAGGCAAATATAGCTACTTTACTCTTTTTGTGGTGGCAAATAATTAGAAATTGAAGGGATATTCAATTGGGAAATTACTGAACCATGTTGGTGATGAAATATATTGTACTGTAAGAAATGATAAGCAAGATTATTTCAGAAAAATCTGGTAAGATCTGTGAGAACTGATTCTGAGAAAAATAAGCTGAATTGGGAGAACATAGTACACAATAAGAGCAATATTGGATGATGGTTATCTGTGAAAACTTGGCTACTCTCAGCTGTATAATAATCTGGGACAATCCTGAAAGACATACAATGGGGAATGTTGCCCACCTCCAGAGAAAGAACTGTTGCAGTTGTCTTTCACATCAGTGTATTTATGGTTTCATTTTGGAGTTTTGGTTATGTATGACTTTGCTCTTACAACAAAGACCAGTTTGGATATGTGTTTTGCAAGACAATAAAAAATAATTTTTTTAAAGTGCTTCTAGTTCCATCATGACTAAAGGAAAGACTGTAGAGACAGAAAAGTAGAACAATCCAAGGACTAAACAAAATGTTTTAGGATAAGGGAACAGATGGAGAAATGGGAGAGACTGAAAAGCTTGCATGCAAATCTGGGTCACAGAAACTTGAGAAAAAGAGTATTCAGAAAAAAGCATGACTACATGGATGAGATGTTCTGTAAAAGAAAGAATATATTTTGCTTAAATTAATAACTTCTTCCTCTCCACTTTCATTATGATCATCAATGGCAGAGGGTTTTTTAATCCTTTTCCTTATCACTTATATTTTCAAACATTTGTCCTAGTTAACATTTATTCATATGGCACTTTAATTTTGGCATAGTCCTATCTACGTTGTGTTCATCCATTTTTCAGTTATGTCTGACTCTTCGTGACCATATTTGGAATTTTCATGGCAAAGAATCCTAGAACAGTTTGCTATTTCCTTCTCCAGCTCATTTTACAAATGAGAAGCTGAGGCAAAGAGAGTTAAATGACTTGCCCTGGGTCACACAACTAGTAAATGTCTAAGGCCAGATTCGAACTCATAAAGATGAATCTTTCTAACCCTAGAACTAGCACTTTATTCATTCTTCCAACTAGCTTCCCATGTATATTACAGTGCTCCTTTGTATGAGGTTCTGTTATGATTCTTGTTTTACAGATGAAGGAACTAAGAGTGTTGAAAGAATTTAAATAACACATAATCACATATGCTTCAAAATCACACATCTCATAAATCCTGGGACAGGATTTGAACTCAAATTTTACTAAGCCCACATCCTCCACTATCTACTGGACCATCTAGCTGTGCTTTGTGTTGTTTCTTTAGATCCTTATAACAATCTTAGGAATTAGAAACTCTCAGCATCAAAATCACCATTGCAGAAATGTGGGAATTGAAGCCCAGAAAAGTGGTCTAGGCACAAAGTATCACACACATAGCAAGGGCTAAGGACAGAGTTGTAACTGGAGTCTTCCTGCCTCCAAGCCTAAGCAGTTTTTCCATAATACAACAGATAATCTATACCACAGGATACAGACTTTTCACTTTCAAAATGATTATTGCAACTGAATGTGTTTGCTAAGAACAAAATATTTCTCCGTGAACTTCTTTTTCAATTCCTGTGAGTTTACTTGGTAATGATCTCTAAGTAATGGGAAAAAAATGAGATTTACACATTTGAGTTCAATTTTCCTATATCCCAGGAGATTTCTGTTCTCCAGGATTATATGATTTAATGATAGTAGCAACTGGACCACAGTGATTTGTGTATTTGTTACATGTCATTTCCACAGAGCAGAATTTACAACTCATCAAAATATGTGAGAACAGGGATTCTATATTCATAAACAAATACATGAAGAGAAGAATGACTTTATTGGATCCTGGAAGACCATACAGGGACATCATTATGGAGGGAAATATACTTGCTACTCTTCTTTACTGTAGTCAAGATGTCATTTTCTTCACTTTCTCCTCATAAATTATTCTTTGTTAAACATCTTAATACAAAGGGCAAGGATGTTAATTTTATTTTAAAATCACACCCAAGTGGGTGAAAGTCTTAGGATAACAACACCTTTTATATATCAGGCAACACTACTTATATAAAACAAGGCAAATAAGGAAAGCCATTTTAATTAGCATGTTATCATATTGTTAGATATCATATAAAACATCTAGAGTTTTGTGATTTTAAAAACACCTTCTGTTGATTAAAATTATTAAATAAAATTTACCAATTCCATATAGATTAAGCTATAAATAACCTTTAAAATAATCTATTCTAACCCTTTTAAAGTAAGGTCCAGAGAGTTTATTTATTTTCTTAAAGTCATAATTAGCTAATGGTGAAATCAGAATAAGAGACAAGTTCCCCTGGCTCTCAACTCAATTTTTTTCCTATTTTGTAATAAAACTATGACTAGCCTTTGTTAAGATTAAAATTTAGGGGAGCCTGAGGCAGGTAGAAATTAGTTTCTCTCTGTAAGGAGTATTATATTTTTAGAGGTTTATTGAAGATTAAATATTAAAGAAAATACAGGATAAGAAACACATGCCTAGGCCAGAGAGGCCTAGACAAGACCTCACCTACATTATGGAAAGAGCCACATCTGCTCCAAAACGAAAGTCCAAAAGAGAGCTCAAAAACCTTTGCAATCAGGTGAAATACCTTATCGATCTCAGCCCACATGAGAATTCAAAGCATTCTGGGGAAGTGGAGCAAGGACTTCTGGGGATTGAAGTCCAGAGTTCAAGTCTATTTTTTACACTTTCAAGAAGAAATAGAAGTTAAAAAAAAACACATATTTGCCTTACTAAGAAAGTTTTCCTGTGTTTGTTTACCTTTGGCTATGAGCTCTATAAACTTGCTAGTTACTGATAATTCTGCCATTTTAAAAAATAATTGTTAATAAATATTGACCTACCACCATTAGCTTTGAGAAATTTTACACTATTGAACTTTTTTTTCCTTTTGAGAAATGATCAAAACTATTTTCTCTTCTTCATTTCAAGGTTAATATTAACAATTATATGGATGATGGATCAGGGAGGAAAGTTTTCCTTTTTTACATTGTTCTTTCTCCCTTTTCCCATCTCGCATGAGCAAAGCAGAAAATCTTGGGATAAATGCAGTAGAAAATTTTTTCATAGTACTTAAAACCAGCAAATGTTCCCATTTAATCTACAATGTGGTAGTGTAGACTTTCTCATTTTAGCAAAAGTCAGGCAGTAGTATGAATAGATGATAAATACTATATAGATAATTACTAAACTTGAAATATTCATTTTATCATAGAATCATATGAGTATATATTTAGAAGGGTGGGAGTTCTTAGCATCTTCAGATCTATTGTGGATGTAAATCTTTTGTTTTAAGTACCTAGAATTGAATCAACTGTTGTAGTTGGTTAGGATGGTAATATATAGAGTACAAAACTCTCTCTCTCTCTCTCTCTCTCTCTCTATATATATATATATATATATATATATATATATATATATATATATATATATATATATATATATATCTGAACATGAATCTCCATTTGCTTGCCAGATATCTTCACCTCAATGTCTCATTGACATCACAATTTCAACATTTCCAAAATATTGCTCCCCATCACCTTTCTCTCCTAATCCTGTTCTAGGTCTAAATTTCCCTATTTAATTGCCCCCCAGCCAATGATATCCTTAAATTCAGGGTAATCCTTGACTCTTCTTTCTTCACCCAACCTCCATGGACAATTAGGTGGCAAGTCCTATTGATTCTACATCCACAAAATCTATAATATATATATATATATATATATATATATATATATATATATATATATCTTCATCTTTTCTAAGTTTAATTATTTCCATTATGCTTTTAAAAGTTTAAGCCCCATCATCAGTCCCCTGACCAATTTTGTTTTTTATTACTTTTACTCCACCCTCTGTAAATTTTGAAATTTCTCAGACTTGTGAATGTTAAAAATTTCCACATTGAGGAATCCTCCATTGGAACAAATTCCCTACTGGAAACATTTCCCATTTTGATGTGAGAACTTGCCAGGATCAGAAATGGGAGGACCTCTACTCCACCGGTACTTAAGACTGCTTTAGGGGAGAAAACTCCTTGCTAAACAGTGAAAGTACTTGGACCCATGCTTATGATGAGGCAGGGAGTTCTTTGAGCCATGCCTGTTTTTAGAATCAATACAATGGGATGCTAGGTACCTATAAAGGTCGGGCAGGTTTTCTCTTGATGGGATTAGTCAACTCAGATGTGTTTTCTCTGGTTCAGACTTACTGAGGGGATTAGTCGACTTAGCTGGAATTCAGATGGGCTGTCTTTTAGAAAACATTTGCAGTGATTGGTAGATGGAAGAACTTAGGGGAGGTGACATAGGAAAAAAACCCCTATATAAGAAAAGGAATTTCTTGAGCAAGGGATCCTTGGATCCTTGGAGATAGATCTTTTTGGAGGAGGCCCTTTGAAGATCTCTTGAGAAGAAGTCCCTTGGGAGGCTGACTCTGGCTGGAACTCCCTCTGGGGAGACTCTGTTCCCCAGACATCCTTGCTTAAGACAAATCTTGTGGTGAGTGATAACTGACTAGTTTCTCTCTTAAGGCTTAGGCCTGGGTTGGACAGGCCTGCCCTGGGCCGACCTATTCTTTTCTCATTAATTCCTTTTCTCTCTCCTTCTCCTTTTCTTTAATTCCTCATTGATTTATTAATTAAATTCTCTATAAAACCCAGTTGACTTGGGCATATTCATAATTTGGGAATATATTCCCTGGCGACCACCTTATATTTGATTTAAAAACCAAGACACTGTAGTGAAACATATTTTCAGTGGTCACAATTTACTCACCCACTCTTATATCTATCATAATTTGTATCTTCCACCATTTTAATCACTACAGTTTACAACATCAACAATTTTAATTATTACACCTCTAAACCAGAACTCTGAGGATCAGGAAGAGAATCAAAGCCACTCTTGGGTGTTAGACTCTTTCTCACTTTCTTCCTCTTCAGCAAAGAACTGTAATTCCCATTATTTCCTCCTAAAAAGGAGGTGTCAAAGGCTGTCAATCTGTATGTTTTGTCTCTTCCAATTAGAATATAAGATCTCTGAAGATAGCTACTGTTTTGCCATTGAATTTGTATTTGCAAACACTTAAATGTTGTCTTGACCTGAAAAAAAAGAATCTTAAGAAAGAATTTTTCATTGATTCTTCTTGTAATAGCCTGTTCATTGTTCTCCTGGTCTCTAGTTTCCTACCAATTGAATTCCTTTCCACATAGCTGCCAAAACAATATTCCTAAATTACAAGTATGGCCATATTATTCCTCTACTCAAAACCTTCAGTGTCTCCCTATAGCTGTGATAAAATACAAACTCCTTCCTCACTCCAGTTTTTCAGAATCCTTATCTCCTGTTAAGGCTCAGCTCATAAATCACACCTTCATGAAGCCTTCCCTTATCATCAAATTTTTATTGCTTTCTTCCTCCTCAAATTGTGTTTATCTGTAAGCATGAATACTGCTATTTCCCCATAGCAGAATATAAGCTTCTAACGGTAGAGACTGCCTTGTTTTTGTCCTTGTATCCATTCCAAATAGCCCATTTATCTGCCTGAATATAGAAGATAGCTAAAATACATATATTAATTTAATTTAGTTGTTCTGATTCATTGAAATGGTTTCAAAAAAGATTCAAGTTGGGACAGCTGGGTGGCTCAGTAGATTGAGAGCCAGTCCTGGAGAAGGAAGGTCCTGGGTTCAAATCTATCCTCAGATACTTCCTAGCAATGTGATCCTGGGCAAGTCACTTAACTACAATTGCCTAGCCCTTACCACTCTTCTGCCTTAGAGTCAATACACAGTTTTGACCAGAAGAGAGAACAAAGCGTCCATCTGGGACAACTAGGTGGCTCATTGGATTGAGAGCCAGGCCCAGAGAAAGGAGGTCCTGGGTTCAAATCTATCCTCAGACACTTCCTAACTGTGTGACCCTGGGCAAGTCACTTAACCCCCCATTGCCTAGCCCTTACCACTCTTCTGCCTTAGAACAAACACACAGTATTGATTCTAAGATGGAAGGTAAGGGTTTAAAAAAAAGATTCAAGTAAGTGTGCAATTATTAACCACTTATTAAGTTCTAGGCACTGAGAACATCAAGTAAAGCAAAAAACATCCCTTACTCCCAAGGAACTCAGAATCTAATGGATGCAGACATCATGTAAACAATTATGTGTATAAACATGACAAAATGAAATTAGAAACAGAAGCTCAGGTTTATTTAACCCGTTATAATTTGCAAATACTTTCCTCCTAACCACCCTGTGAATATAAGTATTATTATTCCCATTTTGCCCCCATTTCAAGAAAGAAAGAAAGGGAGGGAGAGAAGGAGTGGGGGAGGGAGGAAGGAAGGAAGGAGGAAGGAAGGAAAGAAGGAAGGAAAGAAGGAAGGAAGGAAGGAAGGAAGGAAGGAAGGAAGGAAGGAAGGAAGGGAGCAAGGAAGGAAATAAATAGGTTCAAACAGGTTCAGATAGGTTAATTGACATGCAAATGCCAATAAGTTCCATAAGTCAGACTCTACCATGATTTAGTGATTTCAAGACAAGTGTTTTGTTTTCTTAACCATACTATAGTCACCTTTCTGCCTCTCCCTTGCTTTCCAGTTAGGACAAATCTCCTTCCAAAATCAAAATAACTCACATTTTTATAGTACTTTAAGGTTTACAATATGTTTTTTGTTAAAAACAACTTCATAAGATAAGTAGTACAAATATAATTTATCCTTTAATTATCTCTGTTTTAGAAATTTAGAAATTGAGACTCAGGTTGTCATCATGGCCATGTTCACAAATCTAGTAAATAATGGTGACAACACTAGAACTTTACTCTTTAAATTTCAAGATCATGTTTCTTTCCTTTACATCATACTGCTCTTATCAGATGCATATAGGAGCAGAAAATAAGAAAAATGTAGATAATTAATTTTAAGGCCAAATATATGATTTAAGAAGCAAATACCTTAGTGGCACGATGGTCTAGATTTCTGACAACTAATTTTGGTTCCATTTGATTTACATTGATATTTTTATGGAATAACATGGGATATACATTTCTTTTTTTTTATTTTATTTAATTAGTCAATTTAGAACATTATTCCTTGGATACAACAATCATATTATTTCCCTCCCCTCCCCCACCCCTTTCCATAGCTGACAGGCAACTCCACTGGGTATATTACATGTGTCCTTGATTCAAACCCATTTCCATCTTGTTGGTATTTACACAAGATGTTCATTTAGAGTCTACATCCCTAATCATATCCCCTCGAACCATGTGATCAAGCAGTTGTTTTTTTTTCCTGTGTTTCTGCTCCCACATATCTTCCTCTGAATGTGGATAGTGTTCTTTCTCATAAATCTTTCAGAATTGTCCAGTTCACATGGAATTCTTCCAGTTCATTATTCCTTTGACCACAATAGTATTCCATTACCAACATATACCACAATTTGTTCAGCCATTCCCCAATCGAAGGGCATCCCCTCATTTTCCAATTTTGGGCCACCACAAAGACTGCAGCTATGAATATTCTTGTACAAGTCATTTTCCTTATTATCTCTTTGGGGTACAAACCCAGCAGTGCTATGGCTGGATCAAAGGGCAGACAGTCTTTTATCACCCTTTGGCCATAGTTCCAAATTGCCCTCAAGAATGGTTGGATCAATTCACAACTCTACCAGCAATGAATTAATATCCTGACTTTGCCAGGACATACTATATTTCAATAATCATCATGTCTTTCATCTGCCAATTTTCATGAATGTATACTTTTCACATGTATGTGTGAAATATAATGTTCAATGTTACAATAAATTAACATCACATTAAATTCATTTACATATGGTTAAATAATGATTTTAGAGCAAGTAAAAAACAAAACAAGGGAGATGCTTTTAATAATAAATACCTCATATATAATTTAGTTTTACCTGACATCAAGAGTTCAATACAATAAGCAATTTTTTTAACTGTGGCTATGATCAACATACATTGCTGTGTTGTTCTTCAACTATAATGCAGAGTAATTAAAGTCCTAAAACTTTTGAGAATCTATATTTATTTTTCCTTCTGCTTAAAAAAGTTCAGGTCTTATCATTATTCCCTGGCCAATTTTCTTCCTTGCCACTGTTACTCCACTCTCTAATCATGAGTGAATGAAGTTGGGCTAAGGTAAATGGGCTATCACCCATCAAAAATATTATTGAAGTGTTTACTATTTGCCAGGTGTTATAATTTGACAAGGAGTTCATAGTCTGAAGGAGGAAGCAACATGTAAATCAGTTATGGACAAACTTGTTAAATATAGGATAGATTGAAGTACAAGAACTGAAGAGGATAAGGCAATATTGTCTTGTACAAGGTTAGATTTTTAACTATGACCTGAAGGAAGTCAGGGAAGCCAGGAGATGAATGTAATGAAACAGAGAATTCCAGGCATGGAGGACAGTATGAAAATTCCCAAAACTAAGAATTGGGATGTCTTATACAAGGAGCAGCAAGGAGATCCTTGCAATATCGCTAGATGTCAGGGATATTATAGAATGAGGTGGGCCTGGGGGCAGAATGAATTATAAGGGGGTGGGGAAGCTATGTGTCTCAGTAGATTGAGAGCCAGGCTTAGAGATGGGATGTCTTTGGTTCAAATTTGGCTTCAGATACTTCCTAGTTGTGTGACCCTGGCTAAGTCACTGAATCACTTAAATCCCATTGGCTAGACCTTACCAGTCATTGCAACCAATACATAGTATTTATTCTAAGATGGAAAGAAAGAGTTATATAATATACATATATATATATATATACACATATATATATATATAATTGTGTTTTTATTTGAAACATAGTAAAAGTTTCTTGCTCTCAGCAATTATTTTAGTTACAATAGATCTGGGGACTTTTCTTCTGATGCAATTCAACTTGGTCAATGCTAAGCATTCTGTCATTCAGTGTTATTTTTTTAACCTATCTATAGAAAAGGTAATATTTGTCTGAAGGTACTGTAGTCTTTAATAGTAATGGTGGCCAAAGATCATCATCTGAGGCATATAAGGATAGCAATGAATTTTTTTTTTTACTTTTCATATTACCCAGGAAAGGGCAGTAGGCATGTTGTACTCAATGTTCATCACAACTGTAAAGGGAATTTTCAAATCATCCGTTCTACATTTTATATCTATGAAAGAGATGTATATCATTAAATATCTTACTGCAAGAATCCAGTTCAGTGATATTAGACTTAATTTCCAAATGGATTTATCTACAAAAATCCATAATGGTATCTACATCATAAATCTGAAGAGAATTTGGGAAAAGCTTCTACCAGCAGCTCACAATAGTACTATTGCTATTAAAAAACCTACCCAAATCTTAGCTCAACCAGAAATACTTCCCATCATGCAATATTAAAACTCAATTTCCAGTGCCATACCTACAGATGGAAATTTCACATACCAGATACCTTTTCAAAGCCATATTTAGACATGTTCCAGGATCTTCACTTTTGAAGATGACTGATTTTAGGGCTCATCGCCAGCTTTTGATGGAAGCTTTTGTACATTACTCTCCTAATGATCCTTTTGAGTAACAAACATTCCCCCACGTTGATGTGGACATTGCCATTACATGCAACAAGGGTGCTCTCTCAGTAGGTCTAATGTGATAGAGTCCAACCTAAGATTTCCTGTATATGCAAGATGGCCTCTCATTTGGGCATTCATGAAAAGTCATACTTGAATTTACTTCTGAAGAGTTCCAGAGGAAATTGAAAAGGAGAAACAAATAAACACTTAAATGTTAATGACAAAGGAGGAGTCTCAGGATGAATGGATTACTCTTGCTCTAGACTTCACTGCTACTAAGTCTAAGGTTTCAAATTGGTCTGAAGAAGTAGGTGCAATCTGTATCCAAATAGCAGCTCCCTGTTTTGTAATGAAATGAATGCTTAGCTGACTTCTTGAAGAATGGGGTCATGTCTCCAACTGTCCAGATTACTGAATGGGTAGCAACTACAACAGAGTGGTTCTAAGTTTTGCCCCAAGTAT
Source organism: Monodelphis domestica (assembly GCF_027887165.1). Taxonomy (NCBI): domain Eukaryota; kingdom Metazoa; phylum Chordata; class Mammalia; order Didelphimorphia; family Didelphidae; genus Monodelphis; species Monodelphis domestica. The sequence goes on from NC_077229.1 coordinate 369,331,263, forward strand.
CCTTTTTTTTTAAGTGCTGAAATATGTAAAAGGAAAAAAATTAAATTTTATTATAACCCTAAAAAAGAGCATTTAATTGAGAATTCTGGTAGTTGGTGGGTCTATATGAAAAACATGATAAGAATTTTGATTGTAAATTATTTCATTCAATTGCTATCACCAGGAGTTCATCTCTTTACATTATGTGTATAGGATCAGAGGATTTAAAGCAAAAAGAATTTTAAAGATTTTTGATGATATTTTATCAACTTGTACTTTCCAGTCTTCAAATTGGTTAGAACAGAGCAAACATAGTAGAAAAATGAAATAATGAAATTAATAAGATGATCTTTAAAAATAAACAAACAGGCAAAAAATTCAAAGGAATAAAAGGGGGGAAAAAGAACTAAAAGCAAAACTATCTTTTTTTATGTGTGGAAAACAATGTGAGGGACAGATCTTCTAGATTAAACTATATGTCTAGTCACAGCTGTAGTTGTGTAGATATAGCCTCTGGCTTTCTCCTTTCTTCATTTATCTACTTGACTCCACAATTGTCAATTGATGTGAAAGAATTTCTGAAGGTCAGTCCCACTGATTGTTTTTTAAAACCTTACCTTTTGTCTAACAGTCAATTCTGTGTATTGGTTCCAAGGCAGAAGAGGAGTAAAGGCTAGGCAATGGAGGTTAAGTGACTTGTCCAGGGTCATATAACTATGAAATATCTGAGGTCACATTTGGACTCAGGACTTTTTGTTTTGAGTCCGGGCTCTTAAATCATCAGGCCACCTAGTTGCCCCCTCATTTCCATAGATTTGAGACTGGAAATAAATAAATAATGCATGTTTGATTTGGCAAGAGGTAGAATTTTATTTGTGTAATCCTATATACATATACATATGTTTTTGAAATTATTTAAAAATGTCAGTATATATTATAAAACAAAGTTAAATTTGGAATGATTTGCTACATTTGAGACAAATTTTGTTCTAATATTTGGAACAAAACTGTTCCAAGATTATTAAAGATAACCTTCAACTTTCATTTACACATATATAAACCTTTATATAGTTAGATAGTTAAATCTGTGGCTTAGTAAAGATAATTAAAATATTGTTAATAGTCATTATAAGCAATGTCTAAATATATGGGAGATGATGCTTATGTTGTTGATAATAATATATTTATATAAACAATAGAGAATTTGATGGTCTTATTTTAAAATTATACATACTTACTACCATCAGTATCTCCCAAATATTTAGTTGCTCTTTATTAGTGGTATTATATTTCAGTTATCCTTATAAGTCATAGATAACAGAGAATTAACTGTCAACCTACACACATGAATGCACAAAAGTGGTTAAATATTGAAAACAATTGAAATGATATTTGTATAAAGAAAGAGCAGAATTTGTAATTTGGTCAGCATCTTAAATGATCTTATTTGAATAAATTTAATTTTCTTTCTCTCCCTTCATTAGGTAGAAAATGATTGGATGTGAATATCCATTGTGAAGACTTGGACAACTACAACTTTGTTTTTTAATACCATTTCAGGATGTAAATATGGTTTGACCTTTCCCTAATGGGTAGTTAAACCATGGACAAGTTAAAAAATTCATTTTGGATTGTTTTTCCAAACGAGACTTCACCTTCCTCCTTCAGTGCCCAATAAGGGATTACAGTTGACAAGGGAAAGAAAGAAAATCCTTGAACTGGAAAGTTATCCTACAATGAGAATTACGAGTACTTCTTGCATCTGCCCAGTCCTAGTTTGTCTCTGTTTTGTGCAGAGGTGTTATGGGGCTGCTCACCATAGCTCCATCAAGGTGACCAGGAATCAAACCAAGCATATAGAGGGTGAAACAGAAGTCCATCATCGCCCCAAACGTGGATGGGTGTGGAACCAATTCTTCGTTTTAGAAGAACACATGGGACCAGATCCTCAATATGTGGGAAAAGTAAGTTATGGGTTTTTGAAGTGGGAAGAATATGGTTGGGAAGAGGGAAGATGGCTAAAGACAATCAATTAAGAGATGGTAATCCTAACATGGGGTCCTGCAGATTAAGGGAACCAAAAACAAACAAAAAAAAAAAAACACCAGACAGTAAGTCTTTGCTCATGATATCCTCATGACAAATGCCCTTTCACAGAATATTTCTTGTATTCCTTTATCCTTCTAGGTAAATTAATTTCTCTTTGAACTACAATTTTCCAAGAACAACTTGCTAATTTTGTATAAACTACAATTATTTGCTGCAGTTTTTCCCTTCCTAAATCACTCACTAGCTACCAATAGCCATCTAATTCATCTAATACAATATAGAATATTTGTGATTAAATTTATCTGCAGGTAGCAAATCTGAATCAATAACAAAAAGACAATTCATTTCAAATTTCTAGTATTTGGGGTTAGATTTCTATAGAGAATATTCAATGACTGAATTTATGTGTTCTGTGATTGCATTTATATTTCCCATGATTATATTGATAAGCCCTATTCCTGTTATAGGATGGTCTTTACAATGCTGATGCATAATACATTTCAAAATAGCAAGTTTATAGGAGGAAAAACTTTAGATTTTGTTTTGCCATTCTAAAAGGATGTTATTAAGCAATCAAATAACTACCTTTCTTCAGAGCTGTGTTTACTTTTATTATAAAGTAGTTAGATTTCAATGATACTTAGAAAGTGATGCTTCAAATAAAGCCACAAATTCTGATATAGTAGAAAGAAATTAAATATAGTCGGGATACTGAGGCTTGATTCCCATCCCTAAATATCAGAAGAAAAAGATCTTTGTGATTTGGAACAGATAATTTATTCTCTACTTGAGAAATGTGGACAGAAATACTTATACCAACTACCCCTAGATCAGCTCTGAGGAAGGAACTATATATATTTTGTAAAAGTATGAACTCTTTTTATTTTTATTTTGGAACTTATATATTTGATACTTTGGGACTTCATAATAACATCAGAAATATGCTAATCAATGTAAAGAAGGGTGGAGAGGAGGAGGGAGGATTGTAGTGAGAAAGAATTATCTCTGTATCATCCCCATCACTCTGTTCCCCTAGGTCACCATTGGTGAATGTTTTCCACTTTGAATGCCCAAACTGCAACTTCAAGTTGCCTATAAGCCCCCCATATTACCCCAGAGAGCAGAGGGAGAAAGTGCTTGCTTTGGGCCACTGGAGAGAGGTGTGGGGCATGCAAAAATGTCCTCAGGCACTGGGAAAAGGGAGAATGGAGTTCTTCCATGCTGGCTGGGCACACATGCCAATACTTCAGCAATGCTGCCCTAGGTATTCAGGTTTAATTCAGAAGACAATTTCTAGGATCAGAGCTAAGTAAAACTGACAGTGTTGGTACTTGCAGGAAATTAATTTGAGGAGGGACATAGGCTTCAGTATACTGACCTGAAGGTGGCAGTCACCCAGGGTGACATTTCTAGGGCAACCCTGGCAAAGGTTTGAGGTAGAGAAGAGCAGAATGAAGCAGATTAGGGAGGAGTTCCCAGAAGGAAAGGATGGGAAGAAATATATCAGTTCCCCATTTTAATTTATTCTTCTTTCTGTCAACTGATCATAGATTACAATAAAGTCATAGATTTAAGGAAGCATTTCCTAACATATCTTCATTCTAACACTTCCTTTTAATCATTTCTTATTTACCATATATATTAAATATATATGAAAAAATATGGTCAAGTAACATCTATATTGTTTGTCCATATTTTCTGATTTGTTGTCTCTGCCATTTAACTATGAGCTCCTTGAGAAAGGGGACTGTCTTTTGCCTATCTTTGTATTCCCAGTAGTGATTGACACATATTTGGTATTTAATAAATTATTATTGGCTAATTCATGAATTTAAATTGGAAAAGACCTTGGAAGCTATGCCAATACAATGTTCTCATTTGATAGATAAGGAAACTGAGGACCAGAGAGGCTAAATGATATCTTCAAGGTTCCTCCTCTTGGCTGAGCTAGTATTCAAAACAAGGAAGGTCTTGGAATGTTCTGAACTCATTTGTTTCCTTATTAGGAAAGGAAATTAAAAGCCTTCATCTTCCTTCTAAATGCCTTGGAATAGAGCTAATAAGGTCTTGCCCAAGTTAGTGTTCTGACTAGGATTCTAATGAAACTAAATCCAATATTGCATAGTAGGTGAAAATAAATACAGGAACCAGAACTCAGACAATCATAAAATTCTTAGAATTGGAAGAAGCTTCTGAAATCATAGAGATGTATATGTACTTACATATATTCATAGAGTGCTTCAAAGTTTCAAAAGTGCATTGCAGATATTTCATTTGATCTGCCCTACAAGTTCAGGATATAGATACTATTATTATCCCCAAGATATAAATGTAGAAACTAAAGCAAACTAAGGTTTAATGAATTGTTCACAGTCACACAGCTATTAAGTGTTTGAGATTTAATTTGAACTCAGGTCCTCCTGCATTCTATCCACCATCCACTTAGCTACTCCTCTGTTTTCAATGGCCTCAAATAGGACTCATCTCTTATTGAAAACATCTTGAATAGAAATTTCACTAACATAAAAACACACAAAACAGTTTTAGTTCTACCTTATTAGAAAGTTTTCTCTTATACTAAATTAAAATCAATTTCTCTTAAACTTCTATCCTTTGCTCCTTAATTGTTCTTCCTGGGCCCAAGCAACACAAATCTTATTCTTACTCCCTATTGCTTTACTTGAATTATTTGAAGATAGCTATTGTGCCACCTTCTAAGTCTTTTTCTCTTTTTTTTCCTTCAAATTTTCTTTTACCTACAGATTACATGTTGATACAATTTTCAGCAATCACTTTCTGATATTCTGCAATCCATGTTCTCTCTGTCTTTTTTGCTCCTCTCTCCTGTCCAAGATGGCAGCTAGTATGATATAGATTATATAAGTGTTATGCAATACATCTTTCTATATTTTTCATGAAATTATTGCTTATATTAGAGAAAAATTCATGGAAGAAATAAAGAGAGGAACTGCATGCTTCAATCTGCCTTTAGACTCTATCATTTCTTTCAATGGTGATGGATAGTCATTTTTCATCCTGAGTCCCTTGGAGCTGTCCTTGGTACTGGCATTGTCAATAAGTTAAGTCATTCACAGTTGATCATTCTACACTTTCATTGCCTCTAAGCCTTTTTCATTCTCAGCTCAGCATCACCAGTTTTTTCAGCTAGGCTTCGAGTCTCAAGGTTTTAAATTCCTCCACCAACTTTCTCTTCTTCCCCTATATTTACTAGACAGTCAGTGTCTTTCCTTAAGTAGGGCATCTTTGACTAGAGATAATACTCCAGTTGTACTCTTACCAAGACAGAGAGAAGACATATTCTGCTGTCACTTGCCCTCTGTACTATGCTTTATTTAGGACAAATTAATATCATACTATCCCACCTACCACAGGTTCTGACTTATATTAATCATGCAGACATCTAAAACCTCCAGTTGGGGCCTACTTTTGTTTGGCTTGTATATTTTTTATCATATGTACTATTAATTGTCTGCTACAATATTTTCCTCCTTTAAGATGAAGATTTTTGAACCTGACTCTATTTGCCTTGAACTTTATTAAATTTTGCCTTTGTTTTTATGAGTTATTTTCATTCAAGAAGTGAAACAAAAAGGGACTTTAGATAATGAGGAAATATCACTAATCAACGTGTATGCACCAAATAATATAGAACCCAAATTTCTAATGGAGAAACTAGGAGAATTGAAGGAAGAAATAGACAGTAAAACCATATTAGTGGGAGACTTAAACCAACCATTATCAAATTTAGATAAATCAAATAAAAAAATAAATAAGAAAGAGGTAAAAGAAGTGAATGAAATCTTAGAAAAATTAGAATTAATAGACATGGAGAAAAATAAATAGGGATAAAAAGGAATACACCTTCTTCTCAGCACCACATGGCACATTCACAAAGATTGACCATACATTAGGTCACAGAAACATAGCACACAAATGCAGAAAAGCAGAAATAATAAATGCAGCCTTTTCAGATCACAAGGCAATAAAAATAATGATCAGTAATGGTACATGGAAAACCAAATCAAAAACTAATTGGAAATTAAGCAATATGATACTCCAAAATCATTTAGTTAGGGAAGAAATCATAGAAACAATTAACAATTTCATCGAGGAAAATGGCAATGGCTAGACATCCTTTCAAACCTTTTAGGATGCAGCCAAAGTGGTAATAAGAGGTAAATGCATATCCCTGAGTGCATATATCAACAAACTAGGGAGAGCAGAGATCAACCAATTGGAAATGCAAATGAAAAAACTCGAAAACGATCAAATTAAAACCCCCCAGCAGAAAACCAAACTAGAAATCCTAAAAATTAAGGGAGAAATTAATAAAATCTAAAGTGATAGAACTATTGATTTAATAAATAAGACAAGAAGCTGGAACTTTGAAAAAACAAACAAAATAGACAAAGTACTACTCAATCTAATTAAAAAAAGGAAGGAAGAAAAGCAAATTAACAGCATCAAAGATGAAAAGGGGGACATCACCTCCGATGAAGAGGAAATTAAGGCAATCATTAAAAATTACTTTGGCCAATTATATGGCAATAAATACACCAATTTAGGTGATATGGATGAATATATACAAAAATACAAACTGCCTAGACTAATAGAAGAAGAAATAGAATTCTTAAATAATCCCATATCAGAAAATGAAATCCAACAAGCCATCAAAGAACTTCCTAAGAAAAAGTCCCCAGGGCCTGATGGATTCACCAGTGAATTCTATCAAACATTCAGAGAACAGTTAATCCCAATATTATACAAACTATTTGACATAATAAGCAAAGAGGGAGTTCTACCAAACTCCTTTTATGACACAAACATGCTACTGATTCCAAAACCAGGCAGGTCAAAAACAGAGAAAGAAAACTATAGACCAATCTCCCTAATGAATACAGATGCAAAAATCTTAAATAGGATACTAGCAAAAAGATTCCAGCAAGTGATCATAAGGGTCACCACCATGATCAAGTAGGATTTATACCAGGGATGCAGGGCTGGTTCAATATTAGGAAAATCATCCACATAATTGACCACATCAACAAGCAAACCAACAAGAACCACATGATTATCTCAATAGATGCAGAAAAAGCCTTTGATAAAATACAACACCCATTCCTATTAAAAACACCAGAAATCATAGGAATAGAAGGGTCGTTCCTAAAAATAATAAACAGCATATAACCATCAACTAATATCATCTGCAATGGGGATAAGCTAGATGCATTCCCAATAAGATCAGGAGTGAAACAAGGATGCCCATTATCACCTCTACTATTTGACATTGTACTAGAAACACTAGCAGTAGCAATTAGAGAAGAAAAAGAAATTGAAGGCATCAAAATAGGCAAGGAGGAGACCAAGTTATCACTCTTTGCAGATGACATGATGGTCTACTTAAAGAATCCTAGAGATTGAACCAAAAAGCTAATTGAAATAATCAACAACTTTAGCAAAGTTGCAGGATACAAAATAAACACACATAAGTCATCAGCTTTTCTATATATCTCCAACACAGCTCAGCAGCAAAAACTAGAAAGAGAAATCCCATTCAAAATCACCTTAGACAAAATAAAATACCTAGGAATCTACCTCCCGAGACAAACACAGGAACTATATGAACACAACTACAAAACACTCTCCACACAACTAAAACTAGACTTGAGCAATTGGAAAACATTAACTGCTCATGGATAGGACGAGCCAATATAATAAAAATGACCATCCTACCCAAACTTATTTATCTATTTAGTACCATACCCATTGAACTCCCAAAATATTTCTTTACTGATTTAGAAAAAACCATAACAAAATTCATCTGGAATAATAAAAGATCAAGGATATCCAGGGAAATAATGAAAAAAAAAACACATATGATGGGGGCCTTGCAGTCCCTGACCTTAAACTATATTACAAAGCAGCAGTCATCAAAACAATTTGATACTGCCTAGGAGACAGAAAGGAAGATCAGTGGAATAGACTTGGAGCAAGTAAATGACCTCAGTAAGACAGTATACGATAAACCCAAAGATCTCAGCTTTTGGGACAAAAGTCCATTATTTGATAAAAACTGCTGGGAAAACTGGAAGACAGTTTGGGAGAGATTAGGTTTGGATCAACACCTCACACCCTATACCAAGATAAATTCAAAATGGGTGAATGACTTAAACATAAAGAAGGAAACCATAAGTAAATTGGGTAAACACAGAATAGTATACATGTCAGACCTTTGGGAGGGCAAAGACTTTAAAACCAAGCAAGACATAGAAAGAATCACAAAATGTAAAATAAATAATTTTGACTCTATCAAATTAAAAAGCTTTAGTACAAACAAAACCAATGTAACTAAAATCAGAAGGAAAACAACAAATTGGGAAAAAATCTTCATAGAAACCTCTGACAAAGGTTTAATTAGTCAAATTTATAAAGAGCTAAATCAATTGTACAAAAAATCAAGTCATTCTCCAATTGATAAATGGGCAAGGGACATGGACAGGCAGTTCTCAGATAAAGAAATCAAAACTATTAATAAGCACATGAAGAAGTGTTCTAAATCTCTGATAATCAGAGAGATGCAAATCAAAACAACTCTGAGGTATCACCTCACACCTAGCAGATTGGCTAACAGGACAGCAAAGGAAAGTAATGAATGCTGGAGGGGATGTGGCAAAGTGGGGACATTAATTCATTGCTGGTGGAGTTGTGAACTGATCCAACCATTCTGGAGGGCAATTTGGAACTATGCCCAAAGGGCGACAAAAGAATATCTACCCTTTGATCCAGCCATAGCACTGCTGGGTCTGTACCCCAAAGAGATAATGGACACAAAGACTTGTACAAAAATATTCATAGCTGCGCTCTTTGTGGTGGCCCAAAACTGGAAAACGAGGGGATGCCCATCAATTGGGGAATGCCTGAGCAAATTGTGGTATATGTTGGTGATGGAATACTATTGTGCTAAAAGGAATAATAAAGTGGAGGAATTCCATGGAGACTGGAACAACCTCCAGGAAGTGATGCAGAGCGAGAGGAGTAGAACCAGGAGAACATTGTACACAGAGACTAATACACTGTGGTATAATCAAACGTAATGGACTTCTCCATTAGTGGTGGTGTAATGTCCCTGAACAATCTGCAGGGATCTTGGAGAAAAAACACCATTCATAAGCAGAGGACAAACTGTGGGAGTAGAAACACCGAGGAAAAGCAACAGCCTGACTACAACAGTTGAGGGGACATGACTGAGGAGAGACTCTAAAGGAAACCCTAATGCAAATATGAACAACATATCAATGGGTTCGAATCAAGAACACATGTAATACCCAGTGGAATCACGCGTCGGCTAAGGGGTGTGGGGGGAAGGAAAAGAAAATAATCTTTGTCTTTAATGAATAATACTTGGAAATGATCAAATAAAATATTATAAAATTAAAAAAAAGAAGTGAAACAAAGAATTTTAATTGTATTTGATAGAACCATTAAGCTAGTTTCTTTTTGGAAATTCACTCTTAGAGATTCATTTGCCTGTTACATATCTTTTCTTTCCAATTTTCTATTCATCCCCATTACAGTTTGGTAAGCCTGTGGTGTAGTTGGAAGAGCAATAGATTTTTAGTTATAAAATGTGGGCTTAAAGTAAGGCTCTGGTGTTTACAATCTGGGTATTCACTGGGTTCCATTTTCCTTATCCATAAAAAATCGTGGATAGGATGCCTCTTCTACTTTAAATCATATGATCATGTAAGACTGATAAAAATAAAGACTATGTCAAAGACAGATCCTTCAGTATTCTATTAAAAAAAAAAAAACCCTCTTCCATGCTGACATTAAACCAATGAATGCATTCAAATTATGGCCCTATTTTAAATGGATTTTCTGCAATCCAAAATAGAGGCCTAGCTATATCTAATGTCCTTATCTTAAATCTAAATCTAAAACTCTAAAGTCTTATCAAAGAGGCTTATCAATTACATGTCAATAAGTGAACCAGAATAGAAACACTGGTTCCTTCCAGTTCTGCCTTAGATAGACTCCTGATCTAATATTCAGAAAGGCATGAAGGGATGGGCAGGTTTTATTCATATATTATTTTCATAGATTTTTGATTTATAACAGGAGAGGATTTTAGAGATTCTCTAGGATGACATTCCCATTTTAGAGATAATAGAATTAAGGAAATAAGAGGGGAAATGATTTCTTTAGGTTTATGCAGGAAATAAGTGGCAAAAGCCAGAATTTAAATCTAAATCATATTTGTAGATTTCTCCACATTATTTTCAAATAATTGAGGGATTAGAGCATAAAATTAAGTTGATGACCTTATTCATCACAATTAAATCAATTACACACAGTATAATACTATTCAATACTATTATGCATGTCAAAGTAAGGAGAGTCATGGAGTAAAAAGACGGGAAAATTCTACAATTTATGTATTTGTCTATAGGTGTTTGAAAATCTCAAAAATATTTAATCTTCAAGAAAGTATATCTTTTTCCTCTAAAGTATATCATGAAAGTAATAGAAATGAAAAAATAATAACTAAAAATGTTTTTTTATATTTACTCTAAAAGAAGTCACGTGGAGCTCTGTCAGCTGTAGCAGGTTACTAAATATAATTTCAAATCCATCATTAAAGAATTTCTTCATTCGAAATGTATTATTGTAAGTGTCCTTGAGAACTTGGTTATCATTTTCCAGACCCTTAGCTAAAGATCAATACACTCTATGACTACACTTTTCTGAACTAGCGATGAGGGCTTTAAGATTTGATTTTTATGTAGGTGGTGATCTCTTGTGTGCTGCCTTTAATGGTTTTCTTGGCCTTTCACTATTTAGCAGCTGGCTTTATGATAAGAGTTTGTTTAGTTGACATTGGTCAATATGTTTTGTTCACTGTAAAGATGAGTATGCCTCCCTAGAGCTAGGGATTATCAGTCTATTTTACAAATGAAAAGATAAATAAAAAGATGAGTGGCCAATAGAGGTTTTTTCCCCAGAACTTGGCAGCCAAATCAGATCAAATATGCACTCTAGTACACAGGGATATAATGGTTTGTGGCACTAGCCTAAGGACTTTTCAAATAATTGAGGGATTAGAGCACAAAAAATAAGTGCACATTTGCTAGATGACTTCTCAGCAAAGATTTCCTTCATTTTCAAAGGATGCATACACATTCAAGACTCAATAAGCAAGTAACACTTTTCACCTTGAATAAAATCCTAGCTAATTGGGCATTATAGGATTTAAAATTTAAATTATATACAACACATTAGCTTGAAAGCTAAAACAGCATAGCTAATACATTATTACTAATAATTTTGCCAAAAATATGTTGAAGTGCTATAAGCATTCTTTTATAATTTTCATTCTAGAAATCACTTACCATCCTTGCATAAGTATAGCACAGTCTTTCCATTGGGTCCTTTGCTCACATTACTCTCTCCTTAGAATTCTCTCTTTTTCCCTCCTAAAAGTTGTCCTTAAAATTCTACCCATTCTACCACCATCCATGAAGGTTCCACCTTGATATATTCATTTGAAAAATCCAGACCTTTTACTAACCTTACATCTTTTGGGATTTATTTTTTAATACTCTTACTCTCTATTTTATGCTAGGTTAGAGAAAGCTTTTTTGGTCAACTGGTTTGTTCTTTCATTTAACCAACAGCTTTCGATTTGGGGTTACTGAAATTCTTCCTAAAGTTATCTCATTATTTACACAAAGATTGATATATTAATTGAGATGAATATATTTACAAAATAAAATGTATACTTTTAAAACATACAGATATAACTACCACATCATGAATTTCATAATTTCAATATACCATAGACCAGTATAAGAAATTTCATTAAAGCATTGGGGGAGTTATGAAAAAGCCATAAATGAGGGTGAAGGCCAACAGACAACACAGAAAAAGTTTAAAAGCTCAGAAATACATAAAATATATGCATAGTATTGTATAATGTCAACATATTTTATCTTTTAATATTATATATATATATATTCTGTTTTAACATTGAAATAAGTAAGAAGTGAAAATTTGTGAAAAGAATATGAAAGCCAGAGATGACACACAAAGGATAAAAATACAGAAATGTCTTTAAAAAATGTAGTAACTCACAAATGCATATAAGGTACTGTAAATACCCCATAAAAGAAAAATATTATACTTTGCTAGTACAAAAATGGTGTGCACAAATTTTTATATGGATTTTCCAGATAGCTGTGGGAAGGGGGGGAACACACCTCTAACCTCTGCAATAGAGAAACCAATATTTGTGTATATATGTATGTATCTATGTGTGTATATGTATATATATATATATTCACATATATATAACAGATATAAATTCTCAATTTTAAAATGTATGTTTCCTAATCAATTTGAATTTTCCCTTTCAATGATGTAGATTACAACTCATCCATGCTTTCCTGATGTCTATGTTTCCCCTCAAATTCATCATTCAGCATTCTTGAGACCTTCCTTGATTTCTCCTGACATTTTAAAACTAATGGAGCAACTTGGCTTTCCATCTTTTATTTCTTGTCACTTGATTAGCCTGTCTTCTCTTTTTGTCCTTCAATTCCTTGATATCTTTTTTCTCTAATTTTCTTCAGAGATTCTAATCATTGGCGATATATTTCTCTTGCTCATATACACTATGTATCTTTCTGTTGTTTTTAGTGTGAAATTCATGTTTTATTCTTCATCACCTGTTATATATTTTTCTGACATATAAAGAGTAACCGTAGAATATGAGACCTTAAAATAAGAACATTTCCTTTTACGAGAAGTTTGGAAGGCATTAAATTTTTTTTTTTAATTTCCTGAAGGCAATCAGGCTCACTTAATTTCTCTTGTGTGTCTATCAGTCTGGCTCAATATCCATCTATATCATATGCACCAGATCTGCATATTGAAAGACAAGCTCCATATGTTTCCTTCATCCTTCCTTCCTTCCTTCCTTCCTCCCATCTTTTCTTCAGAAAATAGTAGTATTTTCTTTTTTTCTTTAATTTTTAATTTTTGTCCAGATTTACATGCTGATACAATTTTCAATAACCATTTTCTAATATATTGCATTCCACAATTGATCCTTCCCAGTCTTCTCTCTCCCCAACATGGTATGTATTATGATATAAGTCATACTTTTATTATCATATAACATATATTTCCATACATGTCATCTTGTGAAAGAAGACATATCTCTTTCACTACAGAAAAAGTCATAGAGGAAATAAAGTAGGAAATGGTATCCTATGGGTTTTTCATCCAAATGCATGTTCTAAATGAATGATAGTTATACGTCACCCTTTTGGTGTTTCCCATATGAATTTTATCATTTTAAACAGAAATAATACACATATCAGAGACTGTTTTGTTGTAGTTGTGGTTATTGTTTTTGTTTTTGTTTGTTTGCTCAGGATTTAGCACAGTACCTGATGCATAGTAAGCACTTAACCCACTCATTAATCAATCAATAAGTTAGTTTAGAACCTACTATATGCTAGGCACTGTGCTAAACAGCAAAGATAAAAATAAAAGTATATAGTTCCTCCTCTAAAAGTGCTATAATCATTAAGCAATGAACAAAACACAGAAAAAAAAGATGAAATGAGGAAGGAATGGTACCAAAATAGGGAGCTGCTCTGCCTCAGTGCCTGAAAGCCTGGAGTCAGAAAAAAACTGAGTTCAAATCTGCCCTCAGACACTTCCTAACTGTGTGAGGCTGGGCAAGTAACTTAAACCCTGATAACCTGACAAAAGGATCTACAGGGGAAGGAAATCATAGATTTCTCCAGTATCCTTCCCAAGAAAACCCCATAGATAGTTATGGTCCATGGGGTCACAAAAAGTTGGACACAATAGAACAAAAACAAAACAAGGACAGGGAAAGAGTATCAGAGTTCCAAAGAAATCCAAGAGCAGAGTATCTATTCACTCATTCATTTATTCATTCTCTACTTATTACTTGTGTTAATCTCATATATCCAATCAGCTGCCAACTCTCATCCTTTGTACACATTTATTTCTCATCTCTGTCACCCTCACCCTTTAATCATTAATCCACCTCAGGCACTCACACATCTAGCCTTCATTTGTCTTGGTGCTTGAATCTGTCTCCTCTCTAATCTATCCTTCACACAGTTGCCAAAATGATTCTACTGAAGGGCAGATCTGATTATGTCTACCATTACTCCATAAACCCATTTTACCTTTAATCCCTTTTTTCTCTTGAACCAGTTATAAATTACTTTTTTATAGTTAAAGCTCTTTAAAACTTGGTTCCTTCCTCTCTTTTCAGTCTTCTTAAATATTCCTTTTCTTCTTGTACTCTAACATCTAGCTATACTAGCCTACTTGCTGTTCCTCATATTAGGTTTTGTCTTATTTCTCCCTACCTCTGTGTTTAGCTAGCCCAAGTACCTGGAATGCTTTTTCTGCTCACCTCTGCCCCTTCTATTCCATGGTCTTAGGGTAGCTAGATGGCTAAGTAGATAGAGATTCAGGCTTGGGGTTGGGAGAATCTGGGTTTAAATCTGGCCTCAGACACTTCCTACCTGGGTGACCCTGGGTAAGTTGTTTATCCCCAATTAGCTACTTCTTACCACTCTTCTACAGACATTCTAAGAGAAAAGGGAAGAGTTGAATAACAAAACAAAACAATACAATGGCTTCCTTCAGGACTATGAATCTCCTAATACCTTCCAGTTGCTATTGTCTTTTCTCTTAAGGTTATCTTTCCTCTAACCTGCATTTTATATTGTTTGTATGTATGTGTGGGTATCTATCTATCTATCTATCTATCTATCTATCTATCTATCTATCTATCTATCTATCTCCATCTATATCTCTATCTATCTTCTATCTATCTATCTATCTATCTATCTATCTATCTATATGTGTGTCTGTTATTCTGTCTGTCTATCTCTATCCATCAATCTATCTATCTCTATTCATCCATCCATCTCTCTCTCTCTCTCTCTCTCTCTCTCTATCTATCTATCCTTCCATCTATCATTTGTCTATCTATATGTCTGTCCATCTGTCTGTTACTATATATCTATATCTCTCTCTCTATATATATATCTACCTATCTATCTCTATCCATCTATCTGTATGTCTATATATTTATCTCTATCCATTCATCCATTCATCTATCTATCTCTAGCCATCCATCCATCCATCCATCCATCCATCCATCCATCCATCTATCTATCTGTCTTACTGTCTGTCTGTCTTTCCATCTATCATTTATCTGTCTATTTATCTATCTCTATCTATCCATCCATCCATCTATCTATCTATCTATCTATCTATCTATCCTTCTATCATTTGTCTATCTATCTATATGTCTTTCCATCTATCATTTGTCTGTCTATCTCTCTATCTCTATCCATCTATCTGTCTGTCTATCTCTATCCATCCATCCATCCATCCATCCATCTATCTACCTATCTCTCTATCTCTCTATCTGTTTTTCTGTCTATGTATGTATATAAAAATATATACATAAATATATATATACATAAAATATATACTACACACAATATAAAGTAATTCATGTAATATAAAATATATACCACTTATACAATATAATATATTCAAGTCACATATTATAAACATATAATAAGTATATTATATATTTTGTGTAAATTTATACATATGTAATACATGCTTATATTGTATATGTATACACATATGTGTGTGCATACATGTACACACATCTCCGTATGTACATCAACATACACTCTCCTTATCTGAATAGAAGCTCTTTGTGGTCATTGGTTTCTTTTGCTTTTTCTTTGTATTTCTAATGTTTAGCCCAATCCCAAGCATATAGTAAGCACTAAATAAATACAAGCTGATTGACTGATATACATGTACTATGTTCCAAGAATATTAGTAATGTACAATGTGTTTTCCAACATTTTAAACTTTGCTTCATAATGTCCTTTAGAATTATGCAGTGTTTTTTTGTTTGTGAAGTTCTTTCCCATGTATTATCACCAACATGGAAAAGCAGATAGCTATAGTGAAGAGTGATCGAGCTGGGATTGAGACATTTAAGTCTGAGTACTGCTTCTGACAGTTGAAGGATGGCCAAGCCATTTATCATCTCTGACCATCAATTCTCTTATCTGACAAATGGGGATACTATCTACCTCCCAGAGCTAATCTGCAGATCAAGTGAGATTGTGTATGGAAAATGCTTTGCTAATTTTAAATCAGCTGGCAGAGCCATAGAAGAAGAAGAAGAAAACAATAGAAGAGTATAATTAAAAAATATGACATGTACTAAGTGTATTAGAGTGGTACAGCAAGCAATATACTACAGGCAGGTCATACCAGTTTAATTGTTAGTTTTTCATTGGGAGCATTTATACCTCAGAAATTAACAAATTCTATAAATTAAGACTTAACTAAGTGATTCTTTTTTTTCACAAAGTGAAAAAATTATGGAGAAAAAATGTCCATAATGAAGATTAAAATCCATACACATACATGCATTTCATCTTTCATCTTTTGTTATTTCATCTTTTAGTTATGTCTACTTTTTCTAACATATTTGTTTTTCTCTTGGCAAAGATATTAAACTGGTTTAGCCTTTCCTTCTCCTGTTCATTTTACAGATGAGGAACAGGGGCAGGCGGGGTTAAATGACTTGCCCAGGGATACACAGCTAATAATTATCCAAAGCTGGATTTGAACTCATGAAGATGAGTTTTCCTGACTCAAGACCTGGCATTCTATCTACTGTGCCCCCAAACTGCACATAAATATTTGGTCATCCACTCATTTAATAATAACCAGCATAATCTTGGGTGCAGCACAGAGTTCTACATGAGTTCAGGGGGAAATAATTACTCACTAAGGGAATGGAAAAGGCAGGGAATCAGCTTTACAACACTGTCATATTTGATCCTCACAAGGAAAACCATGTAAAATAAATATTATTACGATCCTCATTTTCCATTTAAGAAAAATGAAGAAGAGACACTTTAGTTGACTTGCCCAGGATCACACAAGTAAGTGCCTGAGGCCAGAAGCCTAAACTGAAGTCTTCTGAATTCAGACAGACACTTTAAGGAAGATGCATGGAAAAAGTATATAACTAAGAGCAGGAAAAAAAGGGAAACATTTTGAAAGTGCAAAAAGTGTTAACGGGGTACAGGGAACTACATTCAGATGCGGATCTTCTTAATGCTCAGAACAAGATAAAAATGTAATTTAGTCGAAGTATAGGATATGTCAGAAAGAGAGTGAGAAGTTTAGAATAGTACAAAATTGTGATTGACTTTGAACGTTAAAGAAAGGAAGGAGATTCTACCTTACTTGTGAGGCAACTGGGAGCCATTGAAGATTTTAGGGGCAAAATATAGCCATGAGCAGATCTATGCAAGCAAGAATTTAGGGTACTTCAAACCTATTGAAGCATGGTTTGTGACAAATAGAACAACCAAATTACAGCTCCATTACAGATAATTGTCAGAAGTTTAATGTTTGAGAATCTTGCTTTAATTATTTTGTCAGAGAAAGGCAATAACTGTTGTGAAGATTATTTTGTATTCATAAAATTTTGGAATACAGAGTTAAAAGGGGCCTTAAAGATTGTTTAGTCCTAGCTTCTTTTTTGCAAAAAGGGGGAAAAAATCAGTCTGAATAGTACTAATGTCTTTGAATGGCCCTGAGTGGTTCCCTGAATTTGTCTTCCCTCTCTGCCAGTTGGCAAATTTTGCAAATATGGTCTTTTAAACTTACAATAATATCCTTGGTTTGTTCTCTAACACTAATGAAAATTAAAGAAATTATCTCTCCAAGTAGTTTAAAAAAGTAAACTGGTGAAGATCTAATGGATAACATTAAGGCAAAACCCATGAGTCTGACAGAATTTATTTAAAGGATTTTTTTTTATTTTTAAATTTAAGAAAAGATGTTGCCATAAAAATTTAACCATTTTTGAAATTACTTAAATACCTGAGTTCTATGCTATTTATTTATACATGCAACTGTGAAACTGAATTTGTAACTGTAGTAATGATTCATACCAATTTTGGGGCTGTATGAAAAGGTTGATGTAATACATTATGTCATTTGACCCTCATAATAAACTTATAGGAGATGTTATAGGTATCATTACTCCCATTTTACAGAAGAAAAAACTGAATCTCTGAGGCAGTAAGAGACATTCCCATCATCCCACAATTAATTTAACTAATATCTATCTTGATTCAAAGAACAATGTTCTCTCCTATATAGCATTGCCTCCTTTTCCCTCTTTCCCCCTAAAATGTCATACTCTTTATAGGACACTATAAACTGAACAATTTAATGTATGCAATTTTTTTCATGATTACTGTTTAGAAAATGAATTAATATCTCCAAATTGGATTTGGATTTCATATTGTGTTCTAAATATCTCAGTTGAGCATCTATTTAAAATATTTATTAACTATTTGCTTGATGCTCAAGCTATGCATTAAAATGTTTTGATGTGATTTTATTTTGATAATATTTAAATATTAATAATTGGATACAAGTAAAATAGACACTTAGAAAATAATGAGCTATTAAAAGCAAAGCATCTGGAAATGTTTTAAATTAATTTCAAGTGATAATTACTTATGATTACATATATGTTGTTTTCTTTTAAAAACAAATTTCCTATGAGAACTGCATCTGTTCTCTGAGTTTGTTTGTCTGTCCCCTCCTGTATTTGATTTGGGAGACAGATATGTATCAATGGGTTGGGTGAGTTCAAGGTGGAGTTCAGATATTCATTTATGTCTGAATCTTACTAAAAAACAGAATGAGCAATAATTATATTGATAAAAGTTTTTATTGTTTTCTTTTATTTTACTTTTTTGGCTTTGACTTCTTATAAGAGAAAGAATTTAGAAAGGTCTGTTTCATTGATATCTCTGTGTTTCTCAGTGTGATGTTCTCAATATTTGTGTTCTCTGACTCACCAAGCAGTCATATGCCAGGACAGGATCTGAGAATGATTGGAAGCTTAATCATAAATTTGGACATTTGATGTTACTTATGCTTCTATGCCATCCTATGTCCTTTCTTTTTTTCAAAGCAATATGATCTGCTATTATAACTTTTAGACATTCTAATTACACAAAGGAGTTTGAGGGAGTGAAAGAATAATCATTCATTCAAATTAAATCATTTATTTAAAAGAAAAATTATTATTCATACAAACACAACTTCAACAACTATTTTTTGTTTTTTAAGTGTTTTGATTTTTATTTTATCTGTTGATTTTAACTTCTTTGTATTCTTTTTTTTTAGTTCTATGCTGTTCATCTGTAAGCACAACTGTGAAACTGTGTGTATGATTTCAATTTTAAGCTAAAATCCTAGTTTTAGAGGAGGAAGGGAACTTGGAAATAGATGAAGGCATTGAGGCTCAGAGAAGGGAAATAATTTATCCAAGGTCATAAACCTAATTAATGGCAGACCTAGGTCTAAAACTCAGATATTCTTTTAGTCTATTGGGTTTTTCATGAAAATGTTGCCTGCAAAACATTTTATTTCCACCCTCTGAGTTACCTCTATCTTTCTTAGTATTATCTTTTTATTTTAGATTCACCTGAGCATAGAATACTTTGAGTTCTATTTTCATATGAAAGATTATATTTTCAAATAAAATGAATATGATCCACAGTTAAAAGAGGGTATGAGTCACTGAATAAAGAAGGGGAAGGGTCATGCTTTATATAAAATTTATGACAGTTCTGTTATCATCATGAACTGCCAAACTGAAAATTAGATGCACAACTAAAAAAGGTCCTGGCTGTCATCTTAAATTTTCAAGATGAAAATTCTTTGAACTTTCTATCTTAGTTTCCTTGAGAAATGAAAACTGTGTATATCACACTTGACATCTGAATTTGTGAAAGTAACAATGTGATGACAGAATGCCATGTACCATTAAAACTGACATGTAGCCATGTTGATTTAGCAATTTCTAAATTATCATCAAGGAATGTGTAATTTCCTAAGATATATCTTAAACTCTTATCTTCCCTATAGATTCAAACAATGAATATTCCTGTACACAGAATAAAGAAAAAGCCTGCTTTCCATTATGCCACACTATCAATTCTGTTTTGTTACTCTTTAAAGTCCAATAAATTTAACTTTATAGCTATATTTTCTGACTATGTTAGAATTAGGTGAACCAGTGAATATCCCTACTGGTCTTAATAGAAATTAATCGGTTTACAAAGAGTTGTTATAGGTTGATATTGACTGACTCTTAACTATTAATCTGTTATAGCTCATTTATACCCTTTGTACCACCCAAGGATCCTTGAAACTTTGATCTTGCTGTATTTGCCTCATCCTTCTTCAACTGCATGTTGGAGAGGCTCAGCACTTTAATGTATTTTGTGTGCTATCTCATGTTTTCAAATGTTTATTGCATTTTCATCAGGAAATCAAATTCCTCCCATCATATGTTAAAGAATGGCAGTCTAATTCATGCTATTAACTGAAACAAAATTGTCTCTACCTGGCTGGGAGAATAATAAAGGTTTAATTCAAAGGAAGCTCTTCAAAATCACAGAGCATTTTATAAAATAAGGAATTTTTAAAGAAATGTTCAAAAAGGCATGATAATGAAATAGAAATTGTATCTTTTTTCCTCTTAAATCATTAATTAAAAATACAATGAATATTTTCTTTTCTATCATTTGTTATTTGTTAGAATCTTCATAATCACTATCTTCTTCAATTTGTATTTCTTGTTCACTCTTACAATAAAGTCAATGAGTTTGTATAAAGCTTTAGAGATGAATCTTGACCATGTAGAGTAATACACAGTATACTTACATATGTTGTATGTGCTCAGTTTTGAAGCAAAGTTAACAGATACAGAGGAACCAGGGATTGCTCTAAACCATTATTGTTGTTGTATTTTCCTGTGCAGGTGACATGGAAAATACAAAAACATTTTTTAAATTTTGTTTATATTTTTCTAAATTAAATCTTATATGAATTTTACTGGTATCAGTACTCCCAGATTAGGATGTCATATGATCCTGAAACTTGCCTCTATTTTAAACTTCAAAAGGTAGTCTCAGGTATAAGCAGGTGGACTTGTGATCTCTAATGTCTTAAGGCATATAAAAAGCAGACTCACTTAAAGCTATCTAATGACCTTCTTAACCTAGACTCCCTATACACTCTTTTCTAGCCTTCTAACAATTTATTATTCCCCCTCCTATTACCCATACTTTGTAATCCAATGACACTGACCTTCTTGTACTTTCTCAAATAATTTTATTCCATCTTTCAAATCCAGACATTTTCACTGGCTCTTTCACAGGCATGGAATGTTTTCTTTTCCCATCTCTATTTCCTGATTTCCATCACTTTCTTCAAGCCCCAATTTTATTAAACTAAACCTTTTATTAAAAGCCATTCTCAATCCCTTTTTATTCTCGTGCCTTCCTTCTGTTAAATATTTCCTATTTATCCTGTATCGATCTCATCTATAGGTAGTTGCATATTGTCTGACTTTTAGATTTTAAACTTTTTGAGTACAGGTACAGCCTTGCCTTTCTTTGAGTCCTCAGTACTTAGCATAATAACCAGGATATAGCCTATGATTAATAAATGTTTATTAACTATCTGAACAGTTGTTTACTACTTGACAAATATAGATCCACTTTAAATCATCGTGAAAGGTCATTCTCAGTTGAAAATTATAAATAAATTATGATGAAAAAGAAATGAAATGGATAGTCTTTAAAATGTTATTATTGGGTCCAAAGGTAAAATATATGCTACAAAGCCATGCTTTCCTAATATATTTGAATCTTTGTAGCAATAATATACTTTGAGCCATATTTAAGCTATAATATAATGATGTACTCTTGAATTTCTGAATACCAAAAATCAATGGAAAAGCAGAAGCAATTTTTGAAGAAAGATCAATTAGTTGTATGACATTGAGCATGATATTTAACTCTCTGGGCCTCTATTTAATCATAGATAAAGTAAATGTATATATATATCAGTTGATGATTAACATTCCTTTTAACTCCAAATGATCAGCTTTAGGAATATGAGCCAAAATTAGACATGAAAATCTAAATCGTTACAAAAATAAGGGGAAATATTCTTCAAAAAGGTTTTCTTCAAAAGTATGACCAATTTGCTCATTTTCAAGTATACCAGTATGAAAGAGAAGAGCACCCTTTAAAAGGAAACTTATTCAGAGAAATTTGCCTCTGCTCTTTTTATTGATTGTCATAAACTAAAATGAAGTATTTAATTGGACTGTAACTCACATATAGACTAGGATATTTAATTTGATATTGTAGCCAAGAGTGCCTTAAGATATTTTTAATGTTACTTGTATATTTTCCCATTACAAAAAGGAAAAATGAAGAGTTTTGCCAGAACATTCTTATATACCTTATTCAAAGAAATATTATTTCAAGCTCCTTTCCTTCTTTTCTGAATGTCGTTTTTTTTTCTATGACTCAACTATTGTATTCCCCAGAAAGTTAAATGATAAGGTATAAAATTATTTTCTACATTGGAAAGCTATTAACCTTTGCTTTTAATTCAAATTAGAATTCATTTTCTTTAACTGCCTAATTTCTTATTTAGGAATGTTCCTTGTTAGAATTATTCAATGAATCAAACTCCCTCCTTGCTTTAAAAAAAAAAAAAAGGCTGCTCCAAAATTTCAGTCAAGAACCAAATGTTAAAGTTTTTTTTAAATGCATGTCTTTCCAAAGGTGCAAGTTTCCTTTCAAATCTCTCTGTTCTGCATAATGAATGGAGATGCAATCATAACTTTTTCAAATTTTGATTTATCTTTGGTTCTCTAATGCTTAAGAAAACAACTGGCACATAGTAGATTCTTAATAAAGGCATATCCAATTTAATTGGATTGAATGACTATTTTCTCTTCCATGGTACAAAATGATTGACTCATGGCAGGCTCATGAGATAGATACCATTTGTGAGGCTTAGAAAAGTGAAATAACTAGTCTAAAGAGATGAAACATCTAATTTAACCAAGGTACTAAATCTAGATTTTGACTTTGTTAAAGGAAAAATAAAATAATTCTCTGCCTAGTGTTTTAGTCACAAGGTTTCTAGAAATACTTTTGATTAATTACACATTCTAAATCTAGCATTCACTAGCACAGATATTTGAAATAATATTTAGAGGAATTTCTAACAGGCAATGCAGAGGCTACTATGACAGGACTAAAGTCAGGAAGACTTACCTTCTTGAGTTTAAATCTGGACTCAAACATGTACTAACTGTGTGACTTTGTTCAAGTTACTTAACTCTGTTTGCCTCATTTTCCTCATCTGAAAAATGAGTTGGATAAAGAAATGACAAGTTCCTCGAATATCTTCGGCAAGAAAACACCAAATGGGGTAAGCAAGAGTTGGATATTATTGAAATTACTGAACAACAACACCATGGAAAAAGTTATAATATGTTAAAAAAAAATAAAAGCTTGTAGTTAACATTCTATTCCACATAATAGAAAAAATAATTGCTTACCTTATCTGTCTTAAAAAAAAAAATCCTTATCTTCTATTTGAGAACAAATACTGTGTGTTGGTTCCAAGGCAGAAGAGCGGTAAAGGCTAGGCACTTATGTGACTTATGTAAAGAATAAAATTTAGGGGAGAGAGGGAGACTGAGGCAGGTAGAGTAGGTAGAAATTAGTTTCTCTCTGCAAGGAGTATTATATTTTTTTAGAGGTTTATTAAAGGTTAAAGATTAAAAATATACAAGTAAGAAACATGTGCCTAGGCCAGAGGCCTAGACAAAATAACCTCACATCATGGAAGAGACGCTCCTGCTCCAAAAACGGAAGTCCAAAAAGGGCCGAGCCCTTCAAAAGCCTTTGCTTAAATATCTTCTCGATCTCGGCCCAGGTGAGATTACAAGGCATTCTGGGGAAGTGGAGCAAAGGCTCATGGGGATTGTAGTCCTGTATTCGAGTCTATTTTTTACACTTATCCAGGGTTTCATAGCTAATGTATCTGAGGTCAGATTTGAACCCAGGACCACCTCTCCCTAGGCTTGGCTATCTATCCCCTCCCAGACACCTAGTTTCCCTCCCTAATCTTCTCTTAAACTACTAGAATCCTTCTTTGCCTATTTCCTACAATGAATGACTTTCCCTTTAGTGATCAATATGTTTTTTTTTTTATTTTTATTTGGTCATTTCCAAACACAATTCATTGGAAACAAAGATCATTTTCTTTTCTTCCTCCCCTCTCCCACACACCGCTACCATAGCCCACACGTGATTCCATTGGGTATCACATGTATTCTTGATTCAAACCCATTTCCATGTTGTTGGAATTTGCATTAGAGTGTTCATTTAGAGTCTCTCCTCAGTCTTATCTCCTCCACCCCTGTAGTCAAGCAGTTGCTTTTCATCGGTGTTTTTACTCCCACAGTTTATCCTCTGCTTGTGGATAGTGTTTTTTAGATCCCTGCAGATTGTTCAGGGACATTGCATTGATACTAATGGAGGAGTCCATCACCTTCGATTGTACCACAGTGTATCAGTCTCTGTGTAAAATGTTCTCCTGGTTCTGCTCCTCTCGCTCTGCATCACTTCCTGGAGGTTGTTCCAGACTCCATGGAATTCCTCCACTTTATTATTCCTTTTAGCACAATAGTATTCCATCACCAACATATACCACAATTTGTTCAGCCATTCCCCAATTGAAGGGCATCCCCTCATTTTCCAATTTTTGGCCACCACAAAGAGCGCAGCTATGATTATTCTTGTACAAGTCTTTTTACTTATTATCTCTTTGAGGTACAAACCCAGCAGTGCTATAGCTGGATCAAAGGGCAGACAGTATTTTATCGCCCTTTGGGCATAGTTCCAAATTGCCCTCCAGAATGGTTGGATCCATTCACAACTCCACCAGCAATGAATTAGTGTCCCTACTTTGCCACATCCCCTCCAGCATTCATTACTTTCCTTTGCTATCATGTTAGCCAACCTGCTAGGTGTGAGGTGATACCTCAGAGTTGTTTTGATTTGCATCTCTCTGATTATAAGGGATGTAGATCACTTTTTCATGTGCTTATTAATAGTTTTGATTTCTTTGGCTGAGAACTGCCTGTTCATGTCCTTTGCCCATTTATCAATTGGAGAATGGCTTGATTTTTTGTACAATTGATTTAGCTCTTTGTAAATTTGAGTAATTAAACCTTTGTCAGAGGTTTTTATGAAGATTGTTTCCCAATTTGTTGCTACCCTTCTGATTTTAGTTACATTGATTTTGTTTGTACAAAAACTTTTTAATTTGATGTAGTCAAAATTATTTATTTTACATTTTGTGACTCTTTCTAAGTCTTGCTTGGTTTTAAAATCTTTCCCTATCCAAAGGTCTGACATGTATACTATTCTGTGCTCATTTAATTTACTTATAGTATCCTTCTTTATGTTCAAGTCATTCACTCATTCTGAATTTATCTTGGTGTAGGGGGTGAGATGTTGATCCAAACCTAATCTCTCCCACACTGTCTTCCAGTTTTCCCAGCAGTTTTTATCAAATAATGGACTTTTGTCCCAAAAGCTGGGGTCTTTGGGTTTGTCATAAACTGTCTTGCTGAGATCATTTACGCCAAGTCTATTCCACTGATCCTCCTTTCTGTCTCTTAGCCAGTACCAAATTGTTTCGATAACCACCACTTTATAGTATAGTTTGAGATCTGGGACTGCAAGTCCTCCTTCCTTTGCATTTTTTTTTCATGATTTCCCTGGATATCCTTGCTCTTTTGTTCTTCCAAATGAACTTAGTTATGTTTTTTTTCTAATTCAGTAAAGAAGTTTTTTGGTAGTTCAATGGGTATGGCACTGAATAAGTAAATTAATTTGGGTAGGATTGTCATTTTTATTATGTTAGCTCGTCCTACCCATGAGCAATCAATGTTTTTCCAATTGTTTAGATCTAGTTTTAGCTGTGTGGAAAGTGTTTTGTAGTTGTGTTCATATAGTTCCTGTGTTTGTCTCGGCAGATAGATTCCTAAATATTTTATATTGTCTAGGGTGATTTTAAATGGAATTTCTCTGTCTATTTTTTGCTGCTGAGATGTGTTGGAAATATATAGAAATGCTGATGACTTATGAGGGTTTATTTTGTATCCTGCAACTTTGCTAAAGTTGTTGATTATTTCGAGTAACTTTTTGGTTGATTCTCTAGGATTCCTTAAGTAAACCATCATATCATCTGCAAAGAATGATAGCTTGGTCTCCTCATTGCCAATTTTAATACCTTCAATTTCTTTTTCTTCTCTAATTGCTACTGCTAGTGTTTCTAATACAATATTAAATAATAGAGGTGATAATGGGCATCCTTGTTTTACTCCTGATCTTATTGGAAAGGCTTCTAGTTTATCCCCATTGCAGATGATGTTTGCAGATGGTTTTAGATATATACTGTTTATTATTTTTAGGAAAGTGTAAACCTCAAATTTCCTTAGACTTATAAATGTTGGAAATTTCACCATTGGGATATTTCATACTTGGAAAATTTCTTACTGATAGTCTATTGGAATGGGAACCCCATTGGCATGGGAGGTTCTTTCTCTTCCCTTCTTAAGATTACTTTAGGACAGAAACCCTTTGCTGAACAATGGAAAGGACTTTGACCTATGCTTGAGCATAGAACAGGAATTTCTTTGAGTCTTGATTGATTTTAGAATTGATACAATGGAGATACTTGGAATAAATCTCTACCCTATTCAGTCCTAATAGGATTGAGTAAGGGCTGCAGCCTAGATCAAAATTTAATTATTCCAATCTCTACCCTACTCAAGTTAACAGGATTTAGAAAGGGCTGTAGCAAAGGAGTAAAGATTTAATCATTTGAAAATATGACCTTCAACAGACATGTGCAAAAGCCAGAAAACTCTGGGTGGTCCTGGGTTAAGCTAGAGCCTCCATTGACAGGGAAATTGATGAACAGTGATTGGTAGATGTGAGGACTGAGGGGAGGCAACTTGGAGGGTTTCCTTAAAGATAGGGGGTCTGAAGACTGAGGAGGGGGGTTGAGGTTTTGGTCGGTGTGGTTCCTGGGCTCTGAGAAGGCTTGCTCTGAAGGAAGCTGAAGGTGGGGGCCTCTGAGACTGTTTCTCCATTTTGGACACGTGAGTAATAGGGACTGATCTCTTTTCTTTGCCCCAGCTATCTAAGGGCTTGGGCCTTTTGGCCCAACCTAAACAGAAGGGGTATTTAAGCCCTATTCCCTTCTCTCCCTTTTTTCTCTCTCTCTATCTCTAATTCCCTTCTTACTCCTATTGTAATTAAACTCCAAAAAAGGCTGATGGCTGACTTGAGTTTTTCATTTAGGAATTACATAGCTGATTCCTTGGCGACCTTAAATTAATATATATCAGTCTTTTAAAGTGATTCCCTTGTTACATTGTGGCGACCACGAAGGGAGTCTAAAGAATCCTCTCAATAAACTTTTGAAATTCCTTGCTTTTTTACTATACCGTCTCACCACTTAGTCCCTCTTTTTTTTTAACAAAAAATTTGGCTTAAAGACACAGCTGCTAGAACACGTGACTATAAAAAACTTTTTCTCTTTTCTCCTTAAGTTAAATTGGAATCAGCAGTTTTTTCTTTTTCTTCCCTTTAATATTAAGGGACAGCTGGGTAGCTCAGCGGATTGAGAGTGTAAAGATTAAAATTTAGGGGAGATGGGGAGACTGAGGCAGGTAGAAATTAGTTTCTCTCTGCAAGGAGTATTATATTTTTTAGAGGTTTATTAAAGGTTAAAGATTAAAAATATACAAGTAAGAAACATGTGCCTAGGCCAGAGGCCTAGACAAAATAACCTCACATCACGCAAGAGATGCTCCTGCTGCAAAACGGCCATCCAAAAGCCCCTCAAAAGCCTTTTCATCAGTTTAAATCCCTTCTCGATCTTGGCCCAGGTGAGATTACAAGGCATTCTGGGGAAGTGGAGCAAAGGCTCATGGGGATTGTAGTCCTGTATTCGAGTCTATTTTTTACAAGAGCCAGGCCTAGAGACAGAAGGTCCTGGGTTCAAATCGGACCTCAGATACTTCCCAGCTGTGTGACTCTGATAGACAGAAAACAGCTGTTTTAAATCTCAGCAACAGGACTCTAAAGTCCTGGCTGGAAGAGCTGTTTCTAAATATCCTTTCCCTTAAGGAACAACTTCCTGCATTAAAAAAAAAAATCCTGTGGAAAGTTTGTTGCTTTGCCCTGCTCCCCACGTGTTTTGTGAAATTACAAAATATATATATATAAATGAGTACTACATTCTTTGACAATTATATGGCAGCTGAAGAAGTAGGGGCATTGAGGAATGAAGGATACCTCCAAATTTTTATATTAATAGGTACTGTCATTTTTGTAATCCTCAATACTATATTTAGAGATGAAAAAATAAAAAATATTGAGGATAAAATAAAACAAAATGAGGATAAAATAAAAAGAAATGAGGATAAAATAAAACAAAATGAGGATAAAATAAAACAAAATGAGGATAAAATAAAACAAAATGAGGATAAAATAGAAAATATTGAGGATAAAATAGAAAATGTTGAGGATAAAATAGAAAAAAATGAGGATAAAATAGAAAATATTGAGGATAAAATAGAAAAAATTGAGGATACAATAGAAAAAATTGAGGATAAAATAGGAAATATTGAGAATAAAATAGAAAAACTTGAGGATAAAATAGGAAATATTGAGAATAAAATAGGAAATATTGAGGATAAAATGGGAAATATGGAAGATAAAATAGGAAAAATTGAGGATAAAATGCAAGCCCAATTAGAAGATCTAAAAAGTTTCTTACAGGATCAATTGGCAAACAACCACTCTACCAGAAACAGACCTGTTTCTGAACCTTTGAATGAGGAAATTTCCTTCCCTGAAATAGAGATGGAAAACACCTTCCCTATAGCCCAGTTAACAGACTGCTTCTCTCGTGTAGTGCAAATCTTGTCTGAATTTAATCCCCAAAACCCTTCCCCTGCAATCCCAGCTTCTCATGTTCCTTCTCCTACAGAAAACCAAATTCCAATGCAAGGGAGATCTTGTCCTCTTAGAGAAACCTGTCCTTGTCAAACTGACCCACAGGTGCAAAATTCAACTAGAGGCCTGTTTCCTCTAAGAGAAGTACCTGAAATAGGACGAAATGGGGATGTGGTGACTTTAAGACATAGGATACCGTTTACTCCCCAAGAAATAAATGAATTTACACGAAATATCCCCACATATGAACAAGATCCTTTTCTAGTAACAAAAAAGATGGGAGACATATTTTTTCAGTATAATCCGTCTTACAAGGACGTTGAGAGCTTACTACAGGCTTTTTTAAGTGAACGTGAAAAAAATAAAATAATTGCTCATGTCAACAAAACCCGGGGGCGTAATGCAGCACATTGGCCATCTCAGGATCCCGAATGGGACTATAATAATCCTGAGGACTATCTACAACTATACCGTTGTAGAGAGGCCATCCTCACGGCCATGAAGGAATGTGCAGACAGTACAGATAAGTGGATGGAACTGGAAAAAATTAAGCAAAAGGAAAACGAAACACCCTCCAGATTTATGGACAGAATTATCGAGTTTGGGGACAGATACTTAGATTGGGACTTAACTAAAGAGAATAGTTTAAGACAAGTTAGAAGAATCTTTGTAAACAATTCTTGCAAAGTAATTAAAAATTATTTTAAAACACAATGCCCAAGATGGTCAGATATGGACCTTGAAGAATTGCGAAAAACAGCTATATATGTTTTAAAGGGAAACGAAGAAAAGGAGAAAGAAAATAATGATGACATGGAGGAAATGATGAAAAAAATAAGATATTTAATAGATAGGATAACTAAATTAGAAAGTGGGCATGATAATGAACCAACGACAATTGCCCCTCTCCAGAAATCCAATTATCAATCCATTACTTGCCACTTCTGTGAGAAGAAGGGCCACAAAATGATGGAATGTAGAACCTTTCTTAAGATGTTTGGAAGGAATACACAGTTTAATAATAGTTTTAGAAATAATAACTATAGAAATTATGATAATGGTTATAGAAACCAGAATTCTAGAAATTATAATAATGACTATGGAAATAACTATAATGAATATAGAAATAAGAACTTTAGAAACCAGAATTATAGAAATAGGAACTGGGAAATTAATGACAATGCTCAAATTGAAGAAAATTTTAATGATAATACTCAACAATATATGAGAAATGGCGCTCGTCCAAAAATTACTCGAGGTACTAATGACCCTCAGAGAGGTGCCCTTCAGGGGGGTGCCCAAGGAATATCCCAAACACAATGATGGTGCCCGGGGGGGGCTGGGGCACAGGAATCAGAGGATACAACCTTTGATTTCCCAGACCCTGATGTCCTACTACCCGTTGTCCCTATCCACTGCCCTCCCCATACTAATGAACCCCATGTTACCTTAAAGGTGGGTAACACCTATTATGATTGTCTATTAGACACCGGAGCTTCCTGGTCTGTATTAAAGAGAACACCTGATTTACAATGTTATTCTATTGGCTCAGAGAATGTAATGGGAATATCAGGAATAACCCAAAGAGTTAAAAGACTTCCTCCTAGAATGGTGTCTGTAGGACCCCTAGAGGTACAACACTCCTTCCTTTTGATGCCTGACTCCCCTTTAAATTTGCTGGGGAGGGACCTTCTATGCAAACTCAGAGCCACAATAACCTGCTCCCCAGATGGCTCATTATCATTAGAAGTACCAGAGGAATCTTTAAATTTACTCCCTGTACTTCTCTCGGAAAACCAGGAGGCAAAAGAACCTTCCATTTTTGAAATACCTAAAGATATACCGGAGTCTCTTTGGGCCACATCTTCTTCTGATGTAGGCTTACTTAAATCTGCTGTTCCTGTGCAGATAAAAACTAAATCTAGCCCACCTCCTTCTATCCCTCAGTATCCCCTCTCAAAGGAGGCAATTGAGGGTATTACACCAGTTATTAACTCATTAATAGAACAGGGAATAATAATCCCTTGAAAATCTGAATACAACACGCCCATCCTGCCAATTAAAAAACCAAAAAAAGGGCCCGATGGCAAGCACATCTATAGATTTGTACAGGATCTAAGGGCAGTGAATAATCACGTTATAAAGAGACACTCCGTAGTTTCTAACATACATACTATTATTTCATCTATTCCTAGCACAGCTACATACTTTACAGTAGTAGACTTGTGTTCAGCTTTCTTTTCCATACCAATACATGAAAACTCCAGGCATATTTTTGCTTTCACCTGGAAGGGCTCACAATATACCTGGTGTCGGCTGCCACAGGGTTATGTCGAAAGTCCAAGCTTATTTGAGCAAATTTTGAGCCAAGACACAGACAATATAACATTTAAAAATAGCAAATTAATCAAATATATAGATGATCTACTCTTGGCTTCAACAGATGCAAAAACATGTCAAGAAGATAGCAAACACCTTCTTTTGGAATTGCACAAAAGAGGACATAAAATCTCTAAGGATAAAGTTCAATGGTGTCTCCAAAAAGTAGAATATTTGGGATTCATCTTGACTGCGGGTGCTCGTTATATTTCTCCAAAACGAATTGAGAACATTCAAAAATTGAGTGCTCCTACCACTAAGAAACAGCTGAGAGCAATTTTAGGAGCAACAGGGTTTTGACTTCTTCTTGGCAGCTTGTAATGTCTTTTCTTTGGTTTGATAGTTCTTGAATTTGGCTATAACCTTCCTGGGTGTTGTCAGTTGGCGATTAAGTACAGGAGGTGATCTGTGGATTCTATCAATCTCCACTTTTCCCTCTTGTTCAAGGATTTCGGGGCAGCTTTCTTTAATAATTTCCTGTAATATAATGTCCAGGCTTTTTCTTTTGTCATGGTCTTCTGGTAGGCCAATAATTCTTAAATTGTCTCTCTTTGAACGATTTTCTAAATCCTCTGTTTTGTGAATGAGATGCTTCATATTTTCCTTAATTTTTTCATTCTTTTGGTTTTGTTTTATGGAGTCCTGCTGCCTTGTGAGGTCGCTCGATTCTAATTGTTGTATTCTGGTTCTGAAAGACTGGATTTCATCCTTAGTTTTTTGGTCGTCCTTTTCCTTTTGGTCAGATTTTCTTTGGAGGTCATCTTTCATCTTCTTCACCTCATCTTTCATTTCCTTTGCCTCATTTTCCAGCTGGTTGATTTTGGCTTTCAAGAAACTATTTTCTGTTTCTAGATGACTTATCTTAGTTTTGAAGTTCTTTTCCCAATTGTCTTCAGCCTCTCTTAATTGTGTTTTGAATTGCATTTTGAGTTTTTCCAAAGCCTGTATCCAATTTGCTGGGATTTCTGATTTTTCCTTTGCTGATCCCTCCCCCTCTGTTTCATTCGCTCTTTGCTCATTACCTGTGCAGAAGCTGTCTATTGTAATTTCTTTCTTCTTTTTCTGTTGTTTGCTCAAGTTTACCCATTCTTTGCTCCCAGTATTTGGCTGTGCTCTTGCTCCTCTCATTTTGTTTTGGTTTTGGGGCTGTCAGTCTCCTTTCTTGGAGCTTTGTCAGATCTCTTGGTACAGTCTCTAGGGGAGGAATGTTAGCTTCCCTGTCCTCTGGAGGCTTTTGATTGGATTGAGTTCAAGTGGGTTGGGCTGTATGTGGTATGAAGCTCTGAGGCTCTGAAGACTCCTGGAAGGCTGGGCCGCCCAGGCTCTTTCCAGTTCTCTCCAGCTGCTTCTCCACTGTCTGCAAGTGCCTTTGCCCGCCTCTGTAAACTCCGAGGACTTCTGATTGAATTAGGTTCAACTGGATTTATCTGGTTGTGCCCCGAGGCAAAGGTGAGGCTGGAGCCCAATAGAGGGACCCAGCCATGGCCCTGTCTCTCCCTGGCTTCCTCCCCACTGTCCAAGCTGGATGCTCTGAGCCCGGCGCCCCGCTGCTCACAAGGTAGACCCTTCGAACCAGCACCTTTTCCCGCTCAGAGGTTCTTGCTGCTGCCAAGGGCTCAGCAGCTCTGCCTTCCCCTTAGCCCTGAGTATTCTTGGATTCCAGCTTTTGGGGGGGTGTACCTTTTGATTTGAGTCCAGAAGGAGGGTTCCCTGCTTCTGTCCTATTTTTCAGCTTGGATTTCGGTGCCCTTGGAGCATTCAGTCTGTATCGGTAAGGAAGGATCTTCCAGGAGGTCTGAACTTTTGCAGCTTGCTAAGCCACCATCTTGACTCCGCCCCCTGATTAATATCTTAATTAAAGAAACAGGAGGACTTTAAAAAATAGATGAGATATTTTCTTTTAATATTATTGAAAAGTTCCAGAATTTCCCACATAAATAATGATGTTATATAAAATGTTCTTCCAGTTTTGTTAGCTTTACTGAAGCAGTTCATAGAAGTCTTCCCATCTCATGTTACCTTATTTCTTATAGCACAATAGTATTTTATTAATGTTCATATAGCACAGTTTATTCATCCATTCCTAAACCTATGAGTATCCCTTTAGTTTCCAAAATTTGCCATTATCATAAAGAGCTATTTTAAATATTTTGTACATTAATATAATTTTCATAAAATTTTATTTAATTCCTCATTTCTTGCTTATTTTTTGTTGTTGCTAGATTTAAACAGTACTGGTAAGACTAGAAGTTTCAGAACATGATTACAAGAACAGAGAGAAGGAGTTTCCTCATCTGAACATTCTTATATTGATTGATCCCTTCAACAGTAAAGATTAAAATTAAAAAGTTGAACTAAATATATAAAAATGTGATCGCCAAAATTATTACTCAAGTCAGAATGACTGTTTTGTAGTTTATTTACAAGATAGAGGGAAAGAATTAGGTAGAGGAAAGAGAAAGAGGGTAGAATGAGAAATCTGACTTACCAAGCTAGACTATTGCTCAGGCTGTGGATTTACTCTGGGAGACTTCCAAAAAGCCCCAGCCAGAGGGCCTAGGGTTAAATTAAGCAAAGGTTCCTGCCATGTGGCCTCCTCCTCTAAGATGGGGAGGGGGGCCTCTGCAGGCACTAGTCCTTCCAGAAGCCAGGAAAGGAGTCAGCCTTTTTCACTTACCCATGTGATAGTCCTAAGGGGAAATCCCAGAGCAGGCTGAGGTCCAAAGCCAGAGTTCCTTCAAGGTCCTGTTCAATGGTGAAAGAGCTGGTCACAGGAAGTTTCTTCCACTTCTAAAGACCATTCCTTTCATCACTTCCTGTGCCTTCCTTCTACTTTACATGGACCAATTGCAGCTATAGCTTTGCTTAGGACTTCCCAGGGGGCAGACAGTAGATTTTTGTTTATCACCCATTATAGCACACTTGGATCACAGATCTCCCCATACTTGAGGATAAGCCCAGTATATACACAATTGGTGATTAAATCTAAAAATAGACAGGGTAGAGTTAATCCCATCTCATAGAACACTCCCTATTATTCTCTCCTCTCCAGATATGAAAGAAAGAAGAATGGTATAAAAGGGTGAAAAATCATTTTAGAGACATAATATGGTATGGAAATTTGATCTTTGAAACATAAAGACTTAGATTTATGATATGTGACTATTTTTTTTTGAAAATTTTATTTAATTAGTCAATTTAGAATATTTTTCCTTGGTTACAAGAATCATGTTCTTTCCCTACTCTCCCTCCACACACTCCCATAGCTGAGGCACAATTCCACTAGGTTTTACATGTGTCCTTGATCAAAAACTATTTCCATATTATTGATGTTTGCATTAGGATGTTCATTTAGAGTCTATATCCCCAATCATATTTCCCTGGACTCATGTGATCAAGCAGTTGTTTTTCTTCTGAGTTTGTACTCCCACATTTTTCCTCTGAATATGGATAGTGTTATTTCTTATAGCTTCCCTCCAAATAGTTCTGGATCATTGCATTGTTACTAATGGAGAAGTCCATTACATTTGATTGTACCATAGTATATCAGTGTCTGTGTACAATGTTCTCCTGGTGCTGTTCCTTTCACTCTGCATCAATTCCCAGAGGTCATTCCAGTTCACATGGAATTCCTCCAGTTCATTATTCCTTTGAGCACAATAGTATTCCATCACCAACAGATACCACAATTTGTTCAGCCAATCCCCAAATGAAGGGCATCCCCTATTTTCAAAAAAAATTTTTGTCACCACAAAGAGCACAGCTATGAAGATTCTTGTACAAGTCTTTTTCCTTATTATCTCTTTGGGATATAAACCCAGAAGGGTTATGACTGAATCAAAGGACATACAGTCTTTTAGCACCTTTTGGGCATAGTTCCAAATTGCCCTCCAGAACGGTTGGATCAATTCACAACTCCACCTTCAATGCATTAATGTCTGAACATTGCCAAATCCCCTCCAAAATCCATTACTTTCTGTTGCTGTCATGTTAGCCAATCTGCTAGGTGTGAGGTGATACTTCAGAGTTGTTTAAATGTGCATTTCTCTGGTTATAAGAGATTTAGAATGCTTTTTAATGTGCTTATTAATAGTTTTGATTTCTTTATCTGAAAATTATCTATTCATGTCCCTTGCCCATTTATCAATTGGAGAATGGCTTGATGTTTTGTACAATTGATTTAGCTCTTCATAAATCTGAGTAATTAGGCATTTATCAGAGATTTTTGATGAATAAATGTTTTCCAATTTGTTGCTTCCCTTCTAATTTTGGTTGAATTGGTTTTGTTTGTAAAGAAACTTTTTAATTTGCACGCCCAATTCATTGATCTCTGCCCTCCCAAATTTATTAATATATGAACTCAAGGATATAAATTTCCCCCTGAGTACTGCTTTGACTGCATCCCATAGATTTTGAAAGGATGTCTCATCATTGTCATTTTCTTCAATAATATTATTAATTGTTTCTATGATTTGTTCTTTAACTAACTGATTTTGGAGAATCATATTATTTAATTTCCAATTAATTTTTGGTTTGCCTCTCCATGTGCCCTTAATAATTCTATTATTATTGCATTTTGATCTGAAAAGGTTGCATTTATTATTTCTACTCTTTTTCACTTTTTTGCTGTGTTTTTATGCCCTAGTTCATGGTCAATCTTTGTGAATGTATCATGTGCTACTGAAAAGAAAGTGTATTGCCTTGTGTCCTTATTTATTTTTCTCCACTTATCTACTAACTCTAATTTTTCTAAGATTTCATTCACATCTCTTAACTCTTTCTTATTTTTTTTTTTGGTTTGATTTATTTAGATCTGATAGAGGAAGGTTCAGTTTTCCCACTAGTATAGTTTTGCTATCTTTTTCATCCTTGAACCTCACAAGTTTCTCCTTTAGAAAGTTTGGTAATGTCTCCCCAAAGTAGAATATCTGGGGTTCATTCTGACTGCTGCTGCCCATTCTATTTCTCCCAAGCAAATTGAAAATATTCAAAAATTGAGTGCTCCTACCACTAAGAGTTACCAATATCCTCTTTTCTTATAGGGATACAAATCATTTTTACTTATTGATTCCCTTAAATATGTTTTGTTGTTTTTTCCCCCTTCCTTAATTGCTTTTTTGTGATTCCCATGAATTCT
This sequence comes from Monodelphis domestica, assembly GCF_027887165.1. Lineage (NCBI taxonomy): Eukaryota > Metazoa > Chordata > Mammalia > Didelphimorphia > Didelphidae > Monodelphis > Monodelphis domestica. The sequence goes on from NC_077229.1 coordinate 369,367,875, forward strand.
GTGTTTGAGCATTAAATTTTCTGTTTAACTCCAGTCTCTTCCTTATGAATACTTGGAAGTCTTCTATTTTATTAAATGACCATACTTTCCCCTGCAAGAATATAGTTAGTTTTGCTGGGTAGTTGATTCTTGGTTGTAGACCTATTTCCCTTGCTTTCTAGAATATCATATTCCATGCCTTTTGGTCCTTCAGGGTAGATGCAGTCAGATCTTGTGTTATCCTAACTGTGGTTCCATGGTATCTGAATGATTTCTTCCTAGAAGCTTGTAATATTTTTTTTTTCCTTGGCCTGGTAGTTCTTAAATTTGGCTATAACATTCCTGTGTGTTGTCGGTTCAGAGTTAAAAACAAGAAGTGATTTGTGGATTCTTTCAATCTCCACTTTTCCCTCTTGCTCTAGATTGTTGGGCAATTTTTTTGGATAATTTACTATAGAATGAGGTCTAGACTTTTCCTTTAGTCATCCTCTTCTGATAGTCTAATAATTCTTAAATTATCTCTCCTGCCTCAGTTTTCCAGGTCTCTTGTTTTGTGAATGAGGTGTTTCATATTTTCCTTAATTTTTTCATTCTTTTGATTTTGTTTTATAGAGTCTTGCTGCCTTGTGAAGTCATTCCATTCTAGTTGTTGGATTCTAGTTTTTAAAGACTGGATTTCATCCCTGGCTTTTTGGTCATCCTTCTGATCTGATTTTTTTGGAGGTCATCTTTCATCTTCTTTGCCTCATCTTTCTCTCCTTTGCCTCATTTTCAAGCTGGTAAATTTTGGCTTTCAAGACACTATTTTCTCATTTTAGTTCAAGTGCCTCTGTTTCCAGATGACTTATCTTGCTTTTTAAGTTCTTTTCCCAGTTGTCTTCAGCCACTCTTAATTATTTTTTGAATTGTATTTTGAGTTCTTCTAAAGCCTGTGTCTAATTTGCTGGAATTTCTATGTTTTTGCTTGGTGTTCTTTGGTCCTCCTCTGATCCAATTGCTCTTTGTTCATTAACTAGATAGAAGCTGTTGATTGTAATTTCTTTTTCTGTTGTTTATTCATATTTTCCACTTCTTTCACCCCTGTAATTGCCTGTAATCTTGTGCCTTTGATTATGTGCTGGATCTGTGTGTTTGGGCTTTTCTGTCCTGAAGAAGCTTCTTCTCTGCTCTGATGATTGGTAAGGTTGAGCCCTGATGTCAGATCTTCCCTAGCTGGCAATGGAAGCTGAAAAGAAGCTGGGCTTCCCATCCTCTTATCAAGATTGTGGCCTGTGCCTTTGGGGTTTAATCAGCAAGGCTATTGGAGCAGTTTGGAGGAGAGGTATTGAAGATTGAGCTTCCCTGCCCTCTGAAGGCTTCTTATCTGCCCTTATGATAAGATTGAGCCAGGGCAGAGTTTATCTGCAAAGCTGAATGTGCCCTGAGGCCAAAACCTCAAGAAAGGGGTGAAGGACGGAAGGTGAAATGCTTTGGCTGAAACCAGGCTGCCTTCTATACACCTCTCTTCCAGCTGCCTCCGTGATGCCTGTGTTCAATGTCCTGAGCCTGGCACAGCTGTGCCAGCAAGGCACTCCCCCAGATTAGATTCCTTATCAACCCAGAGATTCCAGCCACTGCTGGAAGCTCAGCTTTTTAGGTGGGGGAGGGCTCCTAGGACCTTTCTTCTTCCTTCCCCTTAAACCTGAGTTTTCTAGAATTCAGGCTTTTGGGGGGCATACCGAACCATTTAAATTGAGTACAGCAGGAGTGTTCCCTAGCTCTGTCCTGTTGTTTGATTTGGTTTTCAGTCCACTCAACGCATTTTGTTTTTAATTGGTGAGGAAGGGTTTTCAGAGGTCTGAACTTTTGTTGCCTCTAAGCCTTCATCTTGACTTTGTCTCCCCACAATATTTTGATATGTGACTTTAGCAACTTATTAATTAATGATTTTTTTTCTCTTAGTAATTTATTCTCTTAGTCACTCAGGCAAATCTCTAAGTCCTTCCTACCAGTAGAGGGAATTTTTATGCTTGGAGTTTCCCACACAGATGTAATAATTAAGATTTTTTTTTAAAGAAGTTATTTAGTTAATTTTCATACAAATATTATGTTTTTCTCTGATGTATTATATTCTACCATCTTTTATATCATCATCATATTTTTAAATTCTCTACTTGATATTTTCCAATAATTCCTCATAGCTTGAATGGGACATTAATCAAATGGCAACAAATGCAAAGAAACTGAGTATGAAAAACCCCAACTCTGCTAAACTTGTGCCCATTAAAAGTTAGCCACAGAGTGATGAAGCATTTTCTAAAAAGTAAGGAAGGTGAAATCTTCATTGGAAAAAGGAGTTTGCATAAAAGGAAATTATATAATGTGGTAATAAGATCTTGAATAATCAATTAATTACATTTCCTCCAAAAATAATATTTAGCTCTGAACAAATTGTCTTTATCTTGGGCCTTGAGAATCACAAAGTTTCCATCTTTCTGCTTTCTATATCCTGTTTCATGTGGACTTTACCATTAATGCACATGAAAATATATTTATCTTCAAGTAAGATTTAATTAACAATGTGGGTTACTAGCCACATTATCTCCTATCCAAAAAGCAATCATCAACCCAATTAAAATATAGAGAAGCTAAAACAGCTAGGTTGCTCAATGAATTGAGAGCCAATCCTAGAGAGAGGAGGCCCTGGGTTCAAATTTGGCTTCTGAACCTTCCTACCTATGTGACACTGGACAAGTCACTTGACCCCCATTGCCTGGCTCTTACCACTCTTCTGCCTTGGAACCAATACACAGTATTGATTCTAAGATGGAAGGTGAGGAATTAAAAAATAATGTTATAGATAAGCAAAAGTACAAATGACTCAGCCTTTAAAACAAACAACAAAGACTGGAAAGCAGCATTGTTCTCTATTTGGTACTATATTGATGCTTATTATCTCATCTATGGGATAAAGGAAACCCTTGGTATGTTTCTCTTGTTAAAAGTAGATTCTTCACATAGTGTATGTTTTAGCGACTTTGTGTGTATGTGTGACACAACAACTCAGGCAGAAGGTTTCTTATTTATTCATATTTTACTTACAGTTCTTTTTTTTCTTTCCCCCTGTGAAAAAAATTCAATTTTATTCAAGCAACCCATTTTAAAGCTGAGATGACAGAGATTCAGAATGATGGGAACTCAGAGTTATAATGAGGACTCCTAGAGTAACTAGGTCACTTTCTTTCCTTTTTGAACACATACAGAGATGCTTAGGAAAAGGAGAGATTATTATTTATTATCTTGTAGAAAACACAAAGTAATGATTCATGAGCTTGTTCTGGAACATCTTGTCTTTTCTGTAATTGCTTGTTCAGTTCATTAGATATTTTGCACGCATGGTTTCTTTCAATTGTTATATCAAAATTATGTGAAGTACTAAGAAGTGCATCCATTGTGTGCAAGGCCATATAAAATGCTTTAATTGTAATAAGAAAGAACCAAATCAGAAGAAAAGGTATGAGTGTGGCAGTAAAGTTCTACTTGGATTTGTATTTCCCTAACAGATGAAAATAATTCAAAGGTTTATGCTATAATTCAAGGGATTTTATGATCATTACTATCAATTAATATGACCATGAGGAGTCTCCATCTTTATCAATGTCTTTCTAAACACTTAGTTATGAAAAGAACCAAGTAATCTCTAATTACAACAGCAATTATCAGCCTGAACAACATGAAGCAAATATTTATAATCTTTCAGAAGGGGATAGGGCATAAATATTTAATTGTACCAATGGGAAATTTTGAAGGTTTCTGGTGTCTAGTTAAATTGTACATAATATAGTTTTCCTGCAAAATCTTGCAATAGCATTTTCTCAGTGTCTATCAGAAACATTGAAAATGGCATAGGGAAAAAAAAATATTAACTCCATTTCTGTTAATGTTTAAAATGCTTAAAGAAAATACCCAAAGAAAATCAGCATAAGTCAATTCAATATGTCCATTGATCTAATTAAGTTCATCACATTCAGATAAAATTGTCATACTCTAATAGGAGCAATAACATAATATCAAACATTCTTATAATTGATGGTTAATAAGTAATGCCATGTACCATCTAAAGTATTTAGAATTTATCATGTAATAAGCCTTAGACTTATCATGCAAAGTTCTGTAATAAACTTGCTTGGCTTTGGAGAGCAAACTCTTCCAGATTGATGGACCCTAAGGTTTCTGAATGAAAAAAAAGTTTCCAAAATAGCTTATTTTATTCATGCAAATTAACTGCTTTTTGTTATTGTTATATTTAATAAACTTTGATCCATCTATCCCAAAGGGGCATGAAATGCATTACTGGTGAATTGGAAGGTTCTTACAAAACAGCATTTATTTCATCAAACAATCAATCAACAAGTATTTATTAACTTTCTACTGTTTTCAGGTACTCTGCTAGGCCCTGGGAATATATATATATATATATATATATATATGTTAAAAGAAAGAAACAATCTCTTTTCCCTAGGTGTTTACATTTCATGGGGGAGATGATAAGCAGATATTAAATATATATATATATGTATAATAAATATATACAATTATATTCAAAATAGTTAAATGCAAGTAATTCTGGAGGGAAATCATTAGTAGTTGAAGAAACAAGAAACATTTCATTGCTATTTACAGAAGACTGCATGAGCTGCATCTTAAAGCAAAAGGGGAATTTAATGGGGTAGAATGAGGAAGGTGTAGATTCTAGACACATGAGGCAACCAATGCAAAAATAAATAGTGACAGATAGGAGGGATATGACAATTTGCACCTTTTCACTGGTTGCCAACATACCTAGAGTGACCAGAGGGCAGGGCAGTGTTCAACACCTAAATGGACTAGAAAGATAGGTTTGGGATAATTATGAAGAATTTTAACAGCTAAAGAGAGTTTATATTTTTATTTACATTGAAGCAATGAGAAGCCAGTGAGTTAACTAAATAGGGAAATTACATTGTCAGATTTTTGCTTACAGAAATTTATTTAGGCCGCATTATGTAGGATGGAATGGGGAGATTATTATTTTTATTCAGTCATTTCAGTCATGTCTGACTCTTTGTGATTCCATTTAGGGTTTTCCTGGCAAAAATACTGGAAATGTTTGCAGCTGATTTTGTAGTTGAGAAACTGAGGCAGACAGGGATAAGTGACTTGCCTGGCCTCACACAGCTAGCAAATGTCTGAGGCCAGATTTTAACTCTGGGAGATAATTCTTCCTGGCTTCACACCCAATATTCTAACCACTGTACCACCTAGCTGCCCTGATCAGTTAAGAGGCCATTGTAATCATTAATTGAAAGATAAGTACCTGAACTAAGAACAGAAACCATGAGTGGAGAAAAGGGGATATGTACAAGATGTTTTATTAAATATAAATAGCAAGATTTTCCAACTGATTTCTTATGTAGAGTGAGAGAATAAAGAGTCTAGGAAAATGCTAAGAACATGAACCTGAGAGGACAATGTTGGCGCCTAAAAAAGTAGAGAAGTCTGGAAGGAGAGGAAGGGTATTTTTAATGTGGTGGGAGGGAGAATATGTTGAAACTAGGTCAACTGGACATTCAATCAAAAATGTATAATAAAAAATTGCTGGTACAGAACTGACTCTCATTTAGAAGGCTGGGATTGAATATATTCATTTGTGAACTATCATTACAGAGATGGCAATTAAATCAATGATGAGGCAATGAAATGAGCAAGTTTAGAGGAAGAGGCAAAGAAGATATAGGATGGAACCGTATGGAATACCCACAGTTAGAGACTGAGGTGTGGGTGATAAGTTAGCAAAGGAGACTGAGGAGTCAGTCGACAATCAGGTAAGAGGAAAACCAAGAAAGCTTATCATAAAACCAAGAGAGGAGAGTGTTTTTAAAAAGAAAAGTAGTTAGTGAGACCAGGGTCAAAAGGATGAAGAGTGAGAAAAGACCATTATATTTAGCAGTTAGAAGATTAGTGGCAATTTTAAAGAGGGCAGTTTCAGTTGAGTGATGAGGTAGGAAGCTAAATTATAATTGACTAAGCATTGCAGATAAGAAGAGGGAAAATCTTCATACCTTAGCTCTTCATGCCATTATTCAACAAATAATTTATTGGTTTAGAAAAATAATAAAGCACATTGTTTCCCCTTGCATTAAACATAATACGGTGTAAAAGCCATTTGCTACTCCCTATGGTGTATCTACAGCAATGAAATTACAGTAATACCCTTTGCTATTTCAGTAGGTAAATAGAAGCTGTGCATTGCATGTGTCCTAGGGCAATTCTGTATTCAAATCCCTGCTATGTCACTCTGTAGACATTTAGTAGATGTAATTGTTATGTATGATGATACTTTTTCCTTGATTTACTTTAACCAAAAGTCATGAGAAAGTAACAAGATTTTTATCTATTATTTTTTTCTTTTTTTAAAACCCTTACCTTCCATCTTGGAGTCAATACTGTGTATTGGCTCCAAGGCAGAATAGTGGTAAGGGCTAGGCAATGGGGGTTAAGTGACTTGCCCAGGGTCACACAGCTGGGAAGTGTCTAAGGCCATATTTGAACCTAAGACTTCCCATCTCTAGGCCTGACTCTCAATCCACTGAGCCACCCAGCTGCCCCTAATCCATTATTTTATAGGGGAGAAATGAAAAAAAAAAAAGATTCAAATTAAAATGCCTTTAGATTTTGATTCTTAGGTTTATTCTGAGGGGAAATTATAGCGTCTCTAAAAAGAAACTGCACCAATAATATATCTGTCTAGGATGATTTATCTGTAATCCTGTTAAAGTTATAGATATACACTATATGAACTCTTAAGGTTTCTTCCAGACTCATGGGCCTATGATTCTATAATTCTCATATCAGATAATGAAACATGATTTAAAATAAAGCAAACTTTATCATATATGTTTAAGTTATTTAGGAAAAATGCTTTGAAGTATCAATGACTGATACTATAAAAAGTATTTATCAGTAACAATGGGTGGATTTCAGTTTGGGGAATTAATCATAAGAAAGTTAGTACCTTTCATACTTTGTCATACACTGAATTATTCTATTTACTGGAATAAGAACTTCATTGTTCGATTTGTCATTCTTCTGGATTTTTTTCTAGGTTATTTTTTGTGCAGAGTCTTAAAAAGAAACCCAACACTGAGTTGACTATGTTATTGTTATTATCTTTATGTTCATTGACTAAGGCCATAATTGTATGGTATGAGCACAATATGATATAAGAAAAAGAATAGGATCATAGAAGTGTAGAGTTAGGAGGAACCTTAGAAATAATTATCCTCAAGTCTCTCCTTTTCCCCATTTTACCAATTTCCTAAATAGGAGCCTATAAGGATAAGTCAATTGAATTCAGGTTGTATGCCCATTACTATCTTGGGTTTCTTATATAATGATATTTTATCTCATTATCCTCTCTCACTGGAAATCTTTTTTTTGAGTAAATATCCACTGTAGATACCACTGTGTAGGGGCCAGTTATCTGAGCAGCCACAGTGACAACCACCCCTGCTGATGCCTCATCTTTTTGGTTTGAAGCAACAAATATTCAGTCCTTAGGCAGTCTACAGGACACCTGCAAGTACCTCCAATAGTCTCCTTATATGCTTTCTGCCTGCAGCAATAGATGTATTTATTATCTTCCTTAAAACTGACTTTGAAAGCAGGTGGGACAAATTTATTTAGAAAGGACTAGGGCTTTGATGGAAGTAAAAAGTTTAGCGTTGAATGCTACTAAAAGTAGAAAAAAACTCCAAAGGTATATTTTTGTCACCACTAACAATACTAATCCTGCCCACAACATCTACCTATATTCTCTTAATTGATACTTTGGCTTTGAGGAGAATAGGCAAAAAAGGAAAAGCAAAAAATCACAAAATTATGAAATTTTACATTGAAATATATGAATGCCTTTATCTTAAAAAGATAATTCAATTTAAGTAAAAGTGTAGGAAAAGGAGTTAGAAGAGTTTGGGGGAGAGAAAGGAGGAATTGACCATTTTGGAAGTATTTGTAGCATATGTTGAGAATTTTGGTAGTAAACTGGTAGTTATCAAAAGAAAAAAAATGCTTCAACAACTCAAGCATTATTTAGACAAAAGTAAAATAATATATAATGAAGAATTTAAGTAGAAAGATCAAGGACTAGTTTTTGCCAAAAGGATGAGAGGAGGCAGCTGGGTAGCTCAGTGGATTGAGAGCCAGGCTTAGAGATGGGAGGTCCTAGGTTCAAATCTGGCCTCAGAAACTTCCTAGCTGGGTGACTCTCAGCAAGTCACTTGACCCCCACATTGCCTAGCCCTTACCACTCTTCTGCCTTAGAACCAATACCCAGGATTGATTCTAAGACAGAAGATAAGGGTTTCAAAAAAAAAAAAAAAAGCATGGGAAAAGCATCTGTTTCTGTTTCTGGAACCAAGGCATGCACCAGGAAGTGCTAAGTACTGAGGTGAGGGCTATTGGGGGTTTCAAGAACCCTGGTATTAGTGTCTGGCTGCCCTTGGGGTGGGAAGGGTAGGGAAGGTCTCTTCTGTACCCTTGTGCCTTGCCTTTTAAGACAGGAATCAAATCCTTTAGTCCTAGAGATTTTAATCCTTTCATCCAAATAATTTCTTCTCAGAAGCCCTGCTGCCTGGATAAATAACTGCTTTACTTAGTCTTCTGTTTCAAATAGGACATAGTCATCCTTTATTTCACTCACTCCATATTCAGAGGCAATCTTCTGTACGGTCTTCTCAAAAGCACCCTTTCAGGGTTCATTCTTCCTCTAGCCCTGCACAGAACCTCCATCAAATCATTTCTGCTGTTCTTCTTGAGATGGGTTAGTCTTCAAATCCCAACTAAAGCCCCATTTTCTATAGGAAGCCTTTCCCATCCATTGTTAATTCTAGTGTTTCTTTCCCCTTAATTATTTCTATTTAATCTCTTTATATAGCTTAATTCTACATATACATTTGCTTATTGTCTCTCCATTTGACTGTGAGCCCTTTGAGGGCAGGAATGATCATTTTCCTCTTTTTTGTGCCCCTAGAATTTAGCACATTCTTAGCACATAGTAGGCACTTAATAACTATATTGCCTGACTGACAGACTAAAGTATAGAATGGGAGTCCGACAGCCCAGTGGAGGTTAATGTCCAACCCTATAGACCAGTCTTCAGAGATCAGCCCAGGAAGTGCAGCACAGGTAGCCACTGTGTTTGAGAACACTGTAGTAGAGGCATGGAGAGGACTTGTAAACCAAGATTCAAGAACCAGGGTTCCAAATGGAATGTTCCTAGGAGTTGGCAGTTTGAGCTGCCAGGGGGAGGGGTCTGGACTTGGAGTCACTCTCTCTCTCTCTTTGAAGGTTGAAAGCTGGCTAAAAGACCCTGGTGGGCTGTCTTGGTTTTTTTGAGGTTCTCTGACTTTGGACAGTTGAAGTTGACAAGAAGGAAAAACTTGGCTTTTCAGTTGGTGGTCTATTTGAGAGTTGAGCTGGCCAGGAGAAACTGAGAGACTTTGAACTTTGTTTTTCTCTGGAGTTGAAGCTGAGAAAGGAGACCAGCCAGGGTGAAGAAGATACTATTCTTGCTGAAGAAGAAAGAAGATTCAAACAGTTGTCCTCCATCTCCCTAACTGTCTTAGAGTCACAGTTTGGGACTGGAATACTTCCTCAAACCTTCCTAAAATTATCCCCGTATTTTAGGGAAATCCTCATCCCTCTTACCTCAGTTTCACATCCTGTTATCCTAATAAACCCCTTGACTTGAAAAAGGAAAAGAAAAGAATATCTTTATAGTTTACTCAAGTGGGGAAGGAAGGCGCCAAAGGCTTCAAGAAAAACTGGGTAGAGAGGGGTGGTTAAGGGAGGGAGTGAGAGAGGAAGGAGTTAGGAAATAGATTGATCCATCAGCCATCAGTAGGGATCAATAGGCAAAACCCCAGAGCAGACTCTAGAGCATTCCCTTGTAGGCAGCTCCCCTGTGTACCTGCATTCCTGTGTGGCATCCCTCAGCATTTCTCATTTCTACCTCCATTATAAATAAGCAGCCTCAGGTTCCTGTAACAGCCCCCACTAGTCAAAACCAGAGAACAGAAGTCATTGCAATAAGAAATAGGTTTCCCCTCAGTTTACCTTCACTATTTCAAAAGTAGTAGTTTCCCTTCAGATTATCTCTCTATTTCAAGAACTAATAGATTTCATCAGTTTACCTCTCTATTTCAAGAAGAAACAGTTTTCAGTCACTTTACTTATTCTATTTCCCAGCATTTTCCACATGCAAAGGAAGACTGAGAGCACTCCAGAGCTTTCACTACAAAACGGTGCTGGTCATTGTTTCTAGTTCATTGATGGAAGAAAAAAAGAGATGGGCTTCCATCCAATGATAAGACAGTGATAGCTAGTGACTTCATGAGCTCAAGAAATCATATATAACACACTACCATGAATGCTGATGCCCCCCAAAAATGACTTTTGAAGGAAAACTTGGAGAAACTGCACAAATCACTGCTTCTCTGTACCTGGGCAGAGTAACACATTCCTACCAACTCCTGCTTCAATCTTCTAGATCATCTACTTTGTTATTGCTGTCCTTGAGGCCCCCAATTTCAAATGGCTTCAAGTTAAATATGTAAAAGTGCTTCTAGCAGACATGCCCCATTCTCCCATTGCCCTATATCTAGATACTGTGGCTGACAAGATCCACAGTGTGAGAAAAAGCTTTCTGGGCCTGGTAAACTGCTCTTCTACTCTCCGTCTTGCTTATTAAAAGAAATATGCAGTATATGCCCTTTAGGGGCTTACAACTCTGTCAAAGCCCAGAGGCCTCCATTAGGCCCAAGGTAGGCTGCTGTAGACAGCTGACACAGTATGAGCAGCAGCTCATTTGGAAGTCAATATTAATATGATACCTACAATTTAGGGTACAGTCCCAGATGCTTACTTAAACCTCAACAATTGATGCTTTTTCTGAGAGATTGAAGGCCTGAATTAGCAGCTCCATAGAGCAGTACCAATATCTGCTACACTCAGTCTACACCCTTTACACTTTTATTTTCAAAGGATTGACTTCTGGTTCTCCCTCAAAAAAAAAAATCCACGTTTTTTTCACAATTATTAAAGGTATTCAAGTCTTTTTTTTTAAAAAAAGAAAATGGAAGGATAGGAGTAGGAATACATGAAATCACTAGTGCTGTTTTTATAAGTTATCTTTTGGATTAAACATTTAATCATTTTTAAACAATTTGCTGGTTAAATTTGAAAGTTAAGTAATATAATTACATGTTTTGTTCCTCTTCAACATCATTACAAGTATCTGAGCTCAGTTCAAACTGACAGTCACTTGTCCTAGGATCAGCCCTTCATAGGATTTTAACGCAAGGTTGACAACTAAAACAGGTGGAAAAATTTGTACACATCTCCAACCTTCAGAATTTAATTCTTCTTTTCTCATTCACTAGTCAATTGGAAATTTCAAAAGCTTTATTTAACTGTAATGATAATGAAATCTCCCACAAAGATCATCTTGGAATTGCTAATGTGTTTGAAGACTATATTATAATTTCTTATAAAATTATAATTTTTGAAAAAAAGTATCTAATGGAGTTTCCCCACCACCTTTTAATGGAGCTTTTGAAGTCATTATTTTAGCTTATGTATTCATTGGCTGCTTTATAGCTTTACACAGGGGAATGAGATGTGCATAAGAGTATTTTTTTTTCTCTTTGAATTTTTCTAACATAAGGGATATGCGTCTTCTTTCACAACATGATGACTGTGGAAATATCTGTTGTATGTTAACACATGTAAAACATGTGTCATATTACCTGCCATCTTGAGGAGAACAAAAGGATAAGAGTGGAGGAATTGCAAAATGTCAGAAAATAATTATTAAAAATTGCATTGGCATGTAAATGTTTAAATTAAGAAATGGCCTGGGAAAATGGTATATAGATTTAACCCACAATAATTTTTTAAATTTTATGTTAAAAAATTAAAACAGAGACAACAACAACACAAATTTTGCTTTTCAAAATATTATGGTTGACCACCTCTCAGCAATTAGCCAATAGAGAAGAAAGTAGACTATTCTAAAAGAATATAAGGAAGGGATTTAGTGACTGAAATGTCTTTTAACATAGTAAAATGTTCTATTTAAAGTAAAACCATTTAGGGCATTTTAACAACCCCTAAATGACTACATCTATTGTTGTGTTGTTGTTTTCATTCTGAAACTGTTTGAAGGCTATCATTTAGCCATAGGCTTCATATTCATGTTTTTCATTTTTTTCTTTGATTTGAATATGTAAAAACAAATTTCATGTAGAGTTTCACTGTAAGATACAAAATTTGGCAGTGATACAGGTGAAATATATAATCTCAGCATGAAAAGCCACAATACCAAAGGTAATACAACTGCTGACACATTCTTTATATTTGGAATGGAAGATACTGAGAGATGATTGGGAATTAAAGTGAATCACATCAAATGAAGGTCCATTCAATTCTTAATCAAATGAAAATTTGATGAGAACTAGTAACAAAAAATATTCTTGCATTATAATTTTTTCAAAGGCATATATTTAACTAATTAGTATTCTTATTAAGAACCACCACTGTATTTAAACATCTGCTGTGAGAAATTTACTTATTATAGGAAAATGTATATACCATACAAAAGGTGGATCCAAAGCATTGCTAGCTTAATCATAGCTGGGATTCCCAAATAAGTAATGTAGGACTGAAATTACTTCATTTTCTCTCCATAGTTTACTTACGTTTTTCAATCATTTCCTAAGGAGGGTACTGTGGGTTTTAAAATATTGTGGCCAAGGGAACTGCATCCCCCAGAGTGCCCCACAGGTCCCTCCTCACTACTGCCTGATATGGGATTGATCTTGAATTGGACCAATCCTGTGCTAGGGAGGGACCAGCCCTCCCACCCCCCCCACTTGTGGACACTGGACTGGTCTATATAAGGACCAATCCTGAGCCTAGGAGGGAACTTTGAATCTGAGAAGATGGAGGGTTTAGCTGGGTTAGTTAATTTCAGCCTAGGGGAACCCCAGTGAGATTTTTCTTTAAATAAAAGTTTTAAAAAGATAAAAGTCAGATAGTTTTCTTTCACCTCTTCAGTTTGACTTCACTTCAGTAGTAACAAAGCTGCCCAAAGGGCCATGAAACTGTGCATACTCTTTGACCCAGCAATATTATGACCATGTCTGTATCCCAAAGATATCAAAGATAGGGAAAAAAAGACTACTTGTACAAAAAAAAAACAACATATATATCAGCTCTTTTGGGGAGTCAAAGAATTGGAAGCTAAAGGGATGTCCATCCATTGAGGAATGGCTGGACATCTTATGGTATATGTCATGGAATACTGTTATACCAATTACACACACACACACACACACACACACACACACACACAAAACTGGAAACATTTATATGAAGTGATGCAAAGTGAGCAGAACAAGGAGAACTATGCACACATTAACAGCACTAATATTCAATGGTAAACTTTGAATAATTTAACTACTGTCTTATAGATCATGGGACCAAAACCTCCTCTCCCCTTCCCCAATCCATATCAAAACTAATATCCCCCCCTTCCCTTGCACCTGCTAGAACTCCAGAACAAGGAAAGTAGTTTCACTTCTTAGGGCACTGCTACTTCCCATGCTGTGACCTGACAAATCCATGATGGATTGATGTTCTGGATTTAATCTGTCTGTACCATACTAAGGACTATATAAGCCTGGGAAACAAAAGCCCCCAACCCAAAGCCACAAAGCCCAAAGGGACATCCTATCATCTAGATACAAGTACCCAGCTTTGCCCAATAGAGACAACACAGGTTACCTCATTCCAGACCACCACCCTATAAAAGATTGTCCCCACTCGGATGGAGACTCCTGGCCATCTGCAGGTTCTGTGCTCCTCTAGTCCTCTTCCTTCCTCTCTTGCACCCCCATCTTTTCCCACAATAAAGCCTTGCTGAATTACTCAATCTCTATGTCTCATTAGTCTTGAGTTAGATGCCCTTCAGCCAATCTGACATTATCAACAAAGTAAAGATCCAAGAAAACTCCAAAGAACTCATGATGAAAAATGCATTCCACCACTAAGGAAGGAACTGATGGAGTCTCAATGCAGATTGAAGCAGATTATGAAGGACTTCTAACACTGAATAGAAGATTATCATATTTGTTCCTGGAGGCAATGGGGAGTCACTGGAGTTTATTGAGAATCTGTATGTGTGTTGGTGTGTATGTGTGTGGGCGGGGGGGGGGGTGGTGGTGAGTGTGACAGGGCATGATATGGCCATATCAGAATTTGAGGAAGATCAATTTGACAGCTGAGTAGAGAACAGATGAGTGGAAGAGATTAGAGACATGGAGACCCACATTGATATTGACACAGGAACAAATTCATTTGATGACGGACCTACAAATAATTTCATATGGAATTCAATAAGCATAATGCTAAAAAAAAAACTGGTAAAATTTATTACAGGAATATGAAGACCCAGTGGGGATGTTGTTGCTCAATTATTTCACTGCTGTCTGACTCTTAATGACTTCATTTGGAGTTTTCTTGACAGAGATGTTAGAACAGTTTTCCTTTTCCTACTTCAGTTCATTTTATAGATGAGGAACCTGAGGCAAATAGAGTTAAGTGACTTGCCCACATAGCAAGTATGTATCTGAGGCCAGATTTGACTCAAGAAGACTCATCTTCCTTACTCAAGGTCCCACACTCTATTCACTGTACCACCTAGCTACTCCCTCTAGAGGGGACACATTAAATCAATTAAAGTATATAAAATGACTGATATCTACCAGAAAGATTACACTCTTTCTGTTTGATTTGAAGTCAGAACTAGCAGTAGACATTTCAAAAAAAGCCCATTTACAAAGCATAGTTAAAGGAGATAGGCATGAGGAACTTACATCCAAAGGGGCTTCAGAATCACGTGAATGTGTCTAATTAAAAGAGGAGGAGTTTGATAAAGTACTAATGAATTAGTCCAAATAGAGGAACAGCAGTTGGAGAGAGGTTTATAGAAGGAGATTTAAGACTAGATTGTTTGAGGTCCTCCCTTGAGCTTCAACTGAAGTGAAAGCAAAGGAGATCCACCTCACTTCAGATAGGAAGGAAGAGGGAGAGGTACAGGAGCCAGTGAAGAGGGGTGTGTGTGTACGTGTGTGTGTGTGTGTGTGTGTGTGTGTGTGTGTGTGTGTTTAGATGATGTTGGCAGCAGGAGACAGAAGGGGTTTTATCCCTAGAGGGTATCCTGGTACTAGAGATTACCCTAGAATAGAACCCCATTCAAGTGGAAGGCTGGTGGTGACCCTGAGCTTGTGGAACTGGAAATGAATTTGGGGAATCACTTTCCATAGTGCATGTGTATTAAATGAACTAGAAAGCAGAAAAGAAATTGCTACCTGAGGCCTGTGAGGAAAAAGAAAGGTAATTCTTGCTTGAATGAATCAGGAAAGACTTTTTGTAGGAGTTGTTATTTGTGAAAAAATTAAGGAACACTAGGGGGAACTGACATTTAGGAACAAAAAGAAAGGCAAACCTGTCCTCCTTAGTCTCTGAATTTGAAATCTGGAGGAAAGAGAGGGAATGGGTTGATAAGAAAAGGTTGAACAGAAGGAGAAAGGAAGGCAAGCAATGTGATGCTTTTGAGGGATTTCCCCCCCAAAAAAATATAAAAAATGAAAAAGAAGAAAAATCAAGATGTAGGAGAATTTTATAGAATAATAGAGGAAGTACAGTAAAAGGTTAATTTCAGAAGTTAGTGGATTAGGAGATGTAGAGGTGAACCAAGAAGAGAGAAATACAACAGGAAAAAGAAAATGAAAAGGTGACACTTTAGAGGAAATAGCCATAATGGAGCAAAATATGAAAGCAAAATTATTAAATGGGCAAAAGTTTAAAGAACACACAGACCATAAGTTTATAATTATGTCTATGCAAAAGGAAAATAAGTATGCTAGTAGTATGTGCAATGATTGCATTGGAAATAAAAGAGAATAGAAACAGAAAGACCAGTTAGCAGGCTATTACAATAAATAGCCTAGACAGGTATTTAGTCTATATCAAGGGAGTGTCTGTGGGAACAGAAAGGAAAGAACATATGTGGAAACTATTTTACAGCTAAAGCAATAAGATTTTATAAAACTTTGAAGAAAAGAAAAAAGAAAAATTTTTTAAATCAAAGATAACACAAACTTAACATGCAGATTAGGTGAATAATTGTTCCCCAGAATCAAATAGTAAAACCAGCACATGCAAAGTGTGTTATTAAAAAAAGTTACTAAGACATTCTGGATAAATTGTGTGATAATCAAGTAATTCATGTAACACGTAAGTATGCATCAAAAACAATGTTTTCTGAAGTGACTGGAATTACACTGAGCTCCATACCTATGAATAAGTGTTGGGGAAAAGAGAATCTGAACTATTCGTTAAATCAATGTGTTAAATTCATATTATTACAGAGAGTTTGTATTCCTGAGATCAACAAATAATAGAAACATAACTCCCACAAGACTAGTGTTTAATGGATATCACTAAGAGCTTATGTCCAATTTAATCAAAGATGAGTCATTTTTGTATTAATCAGAACTTCTAATTTTTTAAATTAGGTATCTGTATCTTTACTCTTCTATAGATTCTTCATTATATTTATTTCAAACATTGTAGGGGGCTTTTAAAATATGTCTACCTCTCAAAACAAGTATAGTTCTTGCAGTTATTTTTCTTAGAATATTTGTTTAAGGTAACTTTAATCATATCCTTTTCTTGTTCTGTAGCCTGGACTTTTATCTGATTCTTGTTGGCTTTTTATCTTTTTTCATGGGGACTTTTGTCTTCTCCTGACAGACTTTTATCTGCTCTGTTTTCTTACCTGGTCTTTGATCTATACCTGGCTAGCATTAATTGAGATTTGGTTTTCTTTTATCTGGTTCTACTTCTCTCGTTTTCAGTATAATTTTAGAGAAACTGTCACTCTTCATTATCTACCACATCATCTTTCTTTGGAAACCCATTTTAATAGTAATAACTATGGAACTGAAAACTGTTTTAGGGAATGTAGAGAACTGAAAAACTCTGTGGAAAATGAAAAGGGTGAAGAAATCTTGTATTCTTAAAGAAAAAATGAATGAAAATAAAAACAAATGAAAGGTGGTTTTTGTTTTGTTTTGTTTTGTTTTGTTTTGTTTTGTTTGTCCATTTTTCCCTTTCTAGTTAATTAGCAAAGAAAGGAAACAAGCAGAAAGTTCTGCTGAGAGACAATCCCAATGATCTAGGCAGTGGGGACTCAAAGAAAAAGAGAGATGTAAGCTATATGGTGGAGGTAAAAGCCTGAGGAGGAGGAATGTGACTAAATGAAACAAACAAATTAAACTGTACAACTTTGAGCATTAGGTTATAAGTAGTCTTTTCCACATTCACTTTTCAATTGTCCCATCGGACTGACAAATTTTACTCCTCCTAAGTATATATGTATATTCTTCATACTTGCTGAAGTTGTTAATATTTTGTTGGAGACTTTAATGCTTCAGGCAATGTGTTTAACTTTGCTTCAAAAGTAGATTTAAGGGAAGAAATCCTAAAATAGGCAGGTTTTTCCCATTTGTTTTTTGTTCTTGTCTTCCTATATATTCAAGGGAATACATTTCATAGTTATATGTAAAAGGGAAAAAAAAGTATCACCCTTCTATTTTGACAGATAAACAGAGGACATTCTAGTATAATTTTTATTCACTCTACTGTTGGGAATTTGGAAAATTAACATTGAATTGTTATATGAAAAATTATCTTCTCCTTAATCTTGCCAGGATAGGCTGAAACATTTTGCCATCAAACTTGAAGCTACTCCCAACTGTCTTTTCCAGGCTATCAAATGAAGTAGGGACCTTCTCTTTTTTTAATATATGTATATATTTTTAATCTTCTGTCTTAGAATCTATACTGTGTATTAGTTCCAAGGCAGAAGAGCAGGCTAGGCCATGGGAGTTAAGTGACTTGCCTAGGGTCATACAGCAAGGAAGTTCCTGAGGCCAGGTTTTTAATAACTTAAAAGGATAAACTGATTAAGGGCAAGGCTTATCTTAGTGAACAATGACCTATTCTGGAAATACTCTAGGCCAGCCAGGTAGCTATGGACTCTGTCTTCTATGCTAAGATAACAACCTACTTAGCCTGTGATGAAGGGATGAAGAAAGAGATGAGGTCTCTAAGTCTACATTCTCTTTTTTCAAAGTATCCACTATTAGGGTTCTTCAGGAGAGATCCACAAGTTGAACTGTCAGGCCAATCAGAAAGAGGACACCACTCACTTTATAAGCAGGAAACAGCATTTACCTGCTCTTTTTTCAAGGTAGGAGGCTGGTGAAAAGGACCCATTCTTTTTAATGGGAATTGCTTGCCTCCATTAATAAACAATGTTATTCTCAGGGAAAATGACTCATTTCTTTATTAGCAAAAAATTGGAATACTACAGGATAGGATAACTAATGTTTTAAAATTTAAAAGTTAATCTAGAATAGCATTTATTTGGTACTAGATATATGGAAATGGTATTTTTACAGTGTTGCTTACTCCTTTAAATTTTCTGTGACATTATTGAAGGTTGAATACTGCTCTCTAAGACAACATTTAATTTTTTTTTAATTTTCAAATGCCTTTTTCCTTATTTCTTAAATCATTTGATTATTTCAAAGCCTTTTTTAAGCTATTAGTTTTTGGAATAGTTTTTATGTTTAGTATAAATTATTATACATTCAAGTAAAATTTGGCTTATTTGCATGAATATAAAGTAATGTTAAAATGTTTTAAGAAAATAATATACTTATAAGTATATATTTTCTCACATTAACTTCCTTTATGGAAGTCAAATGAATGACTTTAAGTTGTATAATAATTTTTGTCATACTCATAAAGATATGATGGATATTGAAAATGAATATCCTGCATATAATATGCATTAACATATTTATTTGTGGAAAATATGTGTATGCACATATATATGTGAATGTATATGTGTTTGCATATATAAATGTATATATATATAAGTATATATTTATGTGGTTTTCAGAAAAGGCTAAAAAGGATTATGTCTTTAAGGGAAAAATTACTTTTCTTTGCTTGACCTCAATGCTTTGTTTGGTTGATTTGTTGCATTTTTATAATGATAGAATTCATAAGATAAATCCAAAACA
The DNA here is from genome assembly GCF_027887165.1 of Monodelphis domestica. Taxonomy (NCBI): domain Eukaryota; kingdom Metazoa; phylum Chordata; class Mammalia; order Didelphimorphia; family Didelphidae; genus Monodelphis; species Monodelphis domestica. The sequence goes on from NC_077229.1 coordinate 369,387,092, forward strand.
TCTAAGATCAACTGTCTAGTTTAATACACACATATATATGTATATATATATACATATATATACACCTACACTCCTCCACACACATATATATTTATATTTATATCAGTTTTTGTGAATTTATTTCTAAATGTCCTTCTAACTATGATTTTTAAAAAAATCTGACTATAACTAACTCAAATTTTTAATGGCATTTTATTTGTAGTTATTAGAGTATTAACCTAGAAGTCAGGAAGACCTAGATTCAAACTGTATCTCTGACATTTACTAGCTATCTGACTCTGGAAGATTTGTTTAGCCTTTATATGCCTCTAGAAACTTCTGAGGATTTATCTATTAAATCTAAGAGAGGTTCTAAGTTTCATTTGTTGGCAAAAATCATAGACCTTAATCCACTTGTTAATTTTCCTTTAATAATAACTGAATGTTGTCGTCAATTTTTTCAGTTTCCTTCAACAACATGTAAGGGGTAAGATAGACGTTTGTGTTGTGTCTGTTCCGATTCTCTTAGTAACAAAACTTTGTATTCCATAATATACTAAAGCTTTGGAATTTCTGATGAAAAAATGCTTCAAGTTATTCTGACACTAGATTATTTATGTAAGAACATGAATTTTTAGCCATGATAAAAATCATCCTGGGGTTAAACAATCTAATATCACAAGCCTTAAGGACTGCAATGACCATGCAAGTAATAGCATTAACAATAGTAGTGATAATAATAATGGTGAGTCAAAGTATGTTACAGAGTCCATCTGAAAACACGAGGTCCACAGAGCTAAAATTTTTCCTAAGAAATGTTCTGTTCTAGTCCAGCTGCCTCAGCTCATACATTTCCATTCCATAGCACACAGTGTTATGCAGAATTATAAGGATTTTTTAAAATCTCTGATGTTAATGTTGTTCAAAGGAAATATTTTTTAATTATTTCAAAATAATTTTCATGCATATTAATACTTAAAAAAACATATTGAACAATGCTGTTGCGGATCCACTATCAGGAGGATCATTATATGGAATTGTTTTTCTCCTTATTCCAATGTATTTGCATGGATTCCTCCCCTCTCTCACCTGGGAAGTGGGATTTGAGAGAAGCAACATGCATTTGGAACAGAGTTGCCTTGAATTCTAAGTGCGGTATGTGGTCAGGGAGCAGCATAAATTAGCTAAGTGACCCACATGGGCTCTGAGCCCACAGTCATAACCTCATTAGCACTGTGTTCTAACCCAACTGAAGTAACCAGAAACTAATAATTGTACATCAATCACCTTGCTATAAAACTTGTAGAAGCAGCCCTGGCCTCCCTCCCATTAATCTAAATGAAATGGAAAACAAATGTATTAAATCACATTGTATTTTCTTTGTGGAGTAAAATGCTCCCTGTATATCTTGCATACTGATCCGCTTTTCCCAGCTAGGATGCCCCAGAGGCAAATGGCTCCTCTGAGTATAAGGACTTTTATGTCTGACGTATGTGGGCTCTTTGATTAGTTTGATAAAATTATGATTCATTTTTTTTTTCAGTGCTTTCTCCTAGATCTTCCATTCTCTGGACAGATCAGCATGTTTTATTCTTGACAGATAGACTATAGGAAAAGAAAACTGCTTTAAAATAAAGGTTTTGTTGTTTGTTTTTTAAGAAAAAAAGCTATTTTAACTTTTTTGAAGATGTTCTATATTTTTTTTTTTGCTAAATTTACTCTATTTGCTGATACTTCTGTGAGAACCTATTTTTTCACAGTTTAAATAAATGTGCCCAATAATTCATATTTCTAATAAAAATTGCTATGGATTCATACATGAGATTTGTATATTTTAGAAGTTGGACTTTCTTCTCTCAAGTATCCATGAAATTTTATTGCCCTTATTCTCTGCAACAAAATTAGAGGGTGAGTGATGGTGGGCAGCTGGGTGCCTCCATGATTTAAAGACAGGAGATCCTGGATTCAAATCTTGGGGAAGTCATTTGACTCCCATTGCCTAGTCCTTACTGATCTTCTGCCTTAGAACCAATACACAGTATTGATTCTAAGATAGAAGTAAAAGCTTATTATTATTATTATTTTTAGTTAGGGTGACTGGGAAAGTGAATATATTCTTTTAGACTTCTAAGGTAGTATCTGGTGCATTATTCATTCAAAGCACTGGAATATTAGGGAATAATCATGTAAAAGCCCATATCCTGACTGTGATCATGGAGTCTTTCATACTAGCAGGCACTAATATTGGCATCAGGTAGGATCAGTTTTATCATACCTACTATGTTAAATCTCTCTCTCTCTCTCTCTCTATATATATATATCATATCCTATATGTATATACTTATAATCCCCCACAACAAGCATTTATATATAACTTAATCTCTACCTCATCTCACTTCACAAGATGCTCCAGTATCCAGAGAGCCTGAGAATCTTTGTCCTCCTTCATTCAACAAAGTTTTCACTGATTATGTTCACATTTAGGGCCTCAGGTACTAGTACACTTTCCTTTAACCATTTCTCTGATACTACACAAAAGAGTTACTATAAACATCTTCATGATATGTGTCCTTTTCTTCTTTCTTTGATATTTATTGCTGGGTTCAAACCTAGTAGTGGTAAGTTCGATAAGAAGGCTGTGCACTGTTTACTAACATTGAGAGTATTTTTCCAAATTGCTTTCCAAATAGCTAGATTAATTCATAGTTCCACCAACAGTGTATCAGTGTGTCTTTTTTTTTTCTGTAGCCTATCTAACATTTGTCATTTTCCTTTTATTCAATTTTGTTGATCTGGTGTGTGGTAGAACTTCAAAATTATTTTAATTTACATTTCTCTAATTTTTAGTGATTTTTAAAAACATTGTTGGTTTTGTGAAGTGATCTAACTATTCTAGAGGGCAATTTGGACCAAGGTCTATATCCCAAAGAGATAAAAAAAGGAGGGTAAGAGGAGGAAGGACCTACTTATACAAAAAAGTTTATGGCTTCTTTTGTTGTGGGGATAAAGAATTTTTACTTGAAGAGATGTCCATCCATTGAGGAATGGCTGGGCAAACTGTGGCTTATGATGGTGATGGAGTACTATTGTTATAAAAGAAGTGATGAGCAGGATAATTTCAGAAAGAGCTGGAAAGACCTTAATGAACTGATACAGAGTGAAATAAGCAGACCCAGGAGAACATTGTACACAGTAACTGAAATATTGTGGAACAATCAAATGTGATAGACTCAGACTTTGCTATTAACAGTAACACAATGACCCAGAACTATTCTGAGGGGTTATGACAAAGAATGCTGTCCACCTCCAGAGAAAGAAGTGTTGGAGTCAGAATGCAGATCAAAGTATATGATTTTTCACATTAGTTCATTTGTGGTTTTATATGATTATTCTCTAACAAAACAAACAATGTTTTGCTTCATAATACTTGTATAAGCCAGATTGAATTGCTTGTCAGCTGTGGGAGTGGGGAGAGAAGGGAGGGAGGGAGATAATTTAGATAATATAACTTCAGAAAACTTATGTGCAAATTTGTTATGTGCAACTGGTAAAATATTTTTTATAATAAAATGATTTTAGTGATTTTGGAACATTAATTTTTCATTTTCCTTTCAAATTGTTTATTTCAACACACTATAAGTAAATTAATGCCATTATTAGGATTTTCAGTCCATAAACAAAAGCCATATACTCCTATCCTCTCTTCTTTTTTTTTTTTAAACAAATACAGAAAACAAGACCCAGATGTGTTAGATGAGTTGCCCAGTGTCACACAGGTACTAAGCAGCAGAGGCAGGATTTGAACCAAGTCCTCTAACCCCAAATCCATTGATCTTTTCATTTTGCCACTAGTCCCTTCCTGTGCCCTCCAAACTATATATGCCTTTGTATAGACATTAAAAGTGTATGGGACAGATAAACCAAATATACATCTCTATACCTGACTGTACACATTGTCCTCTGTCTGGAACATCTAACTACCTTCATTTTCCTGATGAATTATATCCAAACTTTTGCTCAAATCAAATGGCACTTCTTTTAGAAAAACTTCCCCTTGTAATGAAACATACTTCTAAGAGCAACTCATTTTGTAAATATCTAATGTACTTGCTCTGTAAGATTATATAATTTAGTGGATAGTATTCTGTATTAGACTGTATGAATGCAAATACTTATTTAAGCTTTTGATCCTTCTACCCTTCTCAAGTTCTCTGAATACTCTAGATATTTAATAAATCATTGTTTAAATATTACAGCGAAAGGAGATGAAAATTTCAAGAGTAAAACCTTGGGGGAATAGTGACTTTAAGAAGGCTGAGGAAGAAGATGAGGGCTTAAGGGAGGAGAAAGGCATAGAAGGAATGAGAATGGGGAAGAAAGAACTAAGGGAATGCAATATGACATCTAAGGAAGCCAAGGACACAGATAATGGAGAGTAAACTCCTCCACAATGTTAGTTTCTATAAACCAGTTAAAAGAGATGAAGACAAAAATCCAAACAAGAAAACAGCCACTGGAGTCAAAAATTTTCATTATATTGCTCTGCTTTTTTAGGGAAGATTCAGAAGGATATTAAAGGCAGAAGGCATCAAATTATCAGGGACTGATGATGAGGAAGTAGAAACAAAGAATCTATGTCTTTTTCAGTAACTGTCACTACAGAAAGCTGGTTCTGATAGGGCTGAATGTCCAAAGGATAGCATTTTTTTAAATAGTGTAAAATTAGAGAGACTTAAAGATGCTTATTGCCAGAGAGAAATAAACCATTAGAAACTGAGAAATTGAACATTTAAGACAGAAAAGATGATCATAAGTTCACTGAAACAAAAATATTTCAAAATATCAAAAGTAAAATAAAAAAGCATTATTATTATTTTCATTCTCATAAGAGTAAAACGGCCATGAAGCAAATGTTGGGAAATTTCTTTCAGCTCTAAGATTCATGCCTCCTGGAAATATAGTTCTGCCAGCTGTGATACTGAGGGTATCAGACAAGGCAAGCACAAGTTTATTCAAAGAAATAGACAAATATTGTATACATCACCAACCTCAGAAACCGAGGATAATGGTATTTCCATAAGATCCAATGGTATTATGTACGTAGTCATTAGTATTCTCTACAAGCATTATGAGGCTAGTGTTTACATAGTAGCTTATTATTAATTTTTTTTTATTTGGCCAATGATTATTTGGAAAATCATATTTGATGTCTTAGAAATTTTGTGAGTCTTTTAAGTAATTTTCCTTTGAAACAGTAAAATTTTCCACAGAGGAAATGGAAGATCAAAAGAATTCAGTTCAGTTGAAAACTTTATTTGATTTATTAATTGTAAAATGTTGGGGCCCTAGCCATACTAATCACTTGGAAATTTTCCCAGGCCCAACCATTCTATTTATATGGATAGAGTAAGCATTTTACATTGTTTTAAATACAAACGACTTTCTGAGAGTTAAATTGCTTAAAATCCCAATATTTCTTTTTGTAAAGTTATTTACATCCCATTTCTGGAATTGTTAAGGTAATGAATTGCTCATTATCAGTAAAATGTGTAGAAAGTTCATTATGAGTTCCAATATTTTGAATCTTCAAAAATAAAAATAGCATTTTAAAAACTTATTTAAAAACAAACAAACAAGTCTTTATTAAGCATCTTCTATATATTGGACCCTGTGATAAATGTTTGATAAATATTATATCATTTGATGCTCATAAACTTGGGGCATGTTATTATTATCCACATTTTACAGTTAAGGAAACTGAGGCAGAGAGAAGTTAAGTAACTTGTCAAGGACCACAGACTTTATAAATGTCTCATGCAGGATTTAAATTCAGGTATTTCTGACTCTAGGCCCAGTGCTCTCTCCAAAGCATCATAAAACTGCCTCTGTGACTAAATAGAAAGCCAGTTCTAACAAGTAATATGTTCTATTTGATTAAAAGTACACTAAAATTTGTAACTGTCCATGTTCACATTTTATATATTTCTAGAAATGCTAGCTATAACAATAGGATCAGAAAAATAAATTATAGAAATTAGCAGAGGCAAAGAGGAAATAAAATAATTCTTTTTTCAGTTAATATGCAGTTTTATTCAGAGAAACCTAGAGTCATCAACATCTGTAAAAATTGAAACAATTAACTACTTTGGCAAACTTGCAGGATACAAAACAAGCGTACATGTCTATGTTACTAATAACACCAAGCAAGAAGCGAAAGAGAAATCTGATAAAAAATAAATACAGAATATATAATTTATTTGAGAGTATACCTACCAAAACACAAATTGAAACCATATCCCTACCATTATAAAACATTCTTCATGGAAAAAAATCTAAATAATTGTAGAAATATAAAGCATATGAACTAATATGATAAAAAAGAAAATTATTAATGTTATTTTGTTTAGTGCTATACCAAACTATCAAAGAATTATTTCATAGAACTAAAAGAAAAAAATACAATAAAATTCATCAGGAAGATAAAAAAGACAAGAATTGAAAGGTAAATCCCCCCCACCCATTTTTATGGGTGAAAAAAGAGACCAAGAAGCATCAGATTTCAAATGATAATATGATGTAGAAATAATACCCAATTGAATTATTATGAAACAGAGTTATCAAATAGTGAAACAGATTAAGACTGCATGATACACAAATGGAAACCAATGCAATAATTGCCTAATGTCTGATAAGACCAAAACTACTGGGGGAAACAACAGATTCTTTAACAAATATTACTGAGAAAACTTAAATGAAATCTAGTAGAAAGCAAGTATAGACCAATAGCTCATATCATATACAAAGAAAAGCTCTAAATAGATAAATAACTTCATAATAAAAGACATCATGAATGAAATAGAAGAGCATGAAAAAAATCTATGGATCTATGGATGAAGGAACAATTCATCACCAAACTAGAAATGGAAAACAAAAAGAACACATTTGACTATATGATTTTTAAAATTACACAAATGAAACTAATATAGCTAAAATTATAAAAGAAGTAAGTAACAGAAAGAAAATCTTTCCAGCAAGTCTCTTCTGTCTAGAAATAAATGCACAGAATTTAAACTCTGCATGAATGAATAAAGACAAATTATTCACTAAGTATTTAAGATGGATCAAACACTGCGCTAAATGCTGGTGATATACATGGAAAAGCAAGATCTAAATGGTTTCTGCCATCTAGGAGCTTTCGTTCTATTAAAGGAAGCCAATATTTATAAGAAAACTAGAGACCAGGAAATAATGCATTGGTCAGTGAAGTTCTGGGGATGGTTAGATGGAAGATGAGAACAATTCATTTCAGTTGCCATAAAGGTGGCAGAAGCATGTAATCAGACATAGAAACCAAGGTCATCCACTGCATCCCAGGCCACTCCCATCAGTCCTGGCAGTTGTTTTGCCATGGAACTTCAATGACTGGAGGAGAGAATGAGACTGAGGGCTTTGAGCAATTTTACCTCACTTGAATGCAATTTATTGTTTTTAAAGGCCTCACTAGTGATACCATTTTAGTCATCTTCAAGTATGAAAAACAACAGATTATGGAAATAGTGAGTATAGAGTCATGGGGTAATATAATAGCCAGCATTTATATAGAGCCTTCAGGTTCAAGAAATGCTTTATAATTTTAATATCATTTTAGCTCCCTAACAACACTAGGTGCCATTATTGTCCCCATCTTACAGATCAGAAAACTGAAGTAGACTGAGGTTAAATGATTTGCCCAAGATCACAAGTGTAAAATTTAGGTTGGAAATCAGATCTTTGTGACACCGGGTTTAGTGCTCTGTCACTAACAATTTCTAGCTGTTTCTAAATGACAAAGCACTGTTTAAGGTGAAGCATCCTACTACATTTAATAGAACAATAGTCATTTATTCTCTTGTAGCTACTCAATCTTTTTCTTTGACTTTTGCTTCACTCAGAAATAAAAGGATCTCAAATTGAACAATTGTCTAATCCATATAAAATGTGGAAAGAAGTAGTGAGTTTAGGTGAGTCATAATAGTAGTCTTGTTAGGGGATGGGGAAAACAAAGGAATGACTTTAACTGGACTAGTGACATTTGTTGTTCTTGTTCTTTATTTGATTATTACACTTAATTCATAGTCCCCGAGGCATTTCTTTTTTAATCTTGACCTCTTATACCTCTTAAAAGGAAGAATCTGGAAAAGATTTTAGGCTAGAGAAATATTGATTTCTTAATAGTTTCAGTTGAATTTAAAAAGGAGGTTTATAACATTATTCCACACTTGCATGGCATGGAAATGGCCTGAGTCAGGCTAAATGCAGTCAGTTCTCAACTGAAACCCAACCCCCTCCCCAGTGTGGAAGCACTCCAGTGGGAAGACTGGATCATCCCTAAAGATGTTCCAGGAAGCACAGAGCACCATTGAGGAGTTTTGATAGAAGAAAGATAAGATCAAAGCTATGTGTATCCAACCATCCAATCCAATACACATTTATTAAATGCTAACTATATGCCAAGCTCTGTACCAAGGGCAGGGGATACAATTAAAAGAAAGAATACTTAATTTAAGGGGGATTATAATTCAGTGGGGTGAGACAAGTCACAAAAGGAGACAAAACAGGGAGGAGGGCATGAGATGACATCTTGTTCAAAGTTTGAAAGGAGGAAGAGGAGATCAAAAGTGGAGTGAGCTGGGAGTCCAGTTTCTTTTTTTATTCTAATTTTTTCTAGATTATAATTTTTAATAATACTTTCTGGCAATTTGTGATCTGTGTTCCATTCCATTCTTCCTCCATGCCTGGCAGATAATGTAATCCATTGCATGGATTATACATATGTTGGAGGTCATAAAGTGAAGAATGATATGCTTCAAACATATTTAGACTTTGTCAATTCCTTCTGCAGGGTTGGATAATGTTTTCCATCATGAGTACCTCAGGGGTTGTCCTGGATCTTTGCATTACTGGTAGTAGTTAAGTCACTCACAGCTGATCATCTCACTTTTGATACTGTGTACAGCATTCTCTTGGCTCTGCTCAATTCGTACTTTGCATCATTGCATGTGTCTTGCCACTTTTTTACGTGTGCATGTGATTGTTGTGTTCATCCTTTCTTATGACATAATAGTATTTGATTAAAATCATATATCAGAACCTGTTTGGCCATTCCCCAATGGATGGATAAGCATCAGGCCCAGAGCTACTATTTCTTTGAGGAAAAATTAAATAAGTAACTTCTGAGAGGGTGACTCAAGTTATATATTGACCACCAGCTAATTAATTCCTTGTATGTAATAAAATCATATGCTAAGCTATGTAGGATCTGGAATCTGCAGTGATTTAGTATGTGTATAATCATCATTGTTGTTTGAGAGAACAAATCTTCAAATTTGAAATAGTTTTTAAAAGAAATTCATTAGGACTTTTGGTAGAGGAGAGTGAGTAAGAAAGAAAGTAGGACTCATTAATTTTCTGAAAATTAAATTATATAGAATTTAGATAAGGGTATACACACATGAGCCATATGTACACAGTTAAGCAATTTTTTTGCCAAGAAGGTATCTTGAAAGCAAGATAGATTGAAATGGAAATGAGTAAAGATAAACATTCAATAAAATCTAGTAAAGCTAAAACACAAGAGGAGACCCAGAATAAGGCTGGGATATAGAGACCCCAAACAAGAATGTTTATATGGTAAGTTTTGTACCAAGTACCTTGGTACATGCCATGGGGTAACCCAGATTGCATTCTTTCTGACCTTAATTAAAGACTCTTCAAAAGAAAGAAATATAGAAAGAAGAAGAAAGGAAGGAAGGAGCAAAGGAAAGAAGGAAGGAAGAGAAGGGAATGGAAGAGAAGAGAAAAAAAGAGAGAGAAAGAAAAAAGAAAAGAAAAAAGAATATTTTGGTTGGATTCAGAGATTGGAACCCCAAATTCCTTTTAGCTATCTGCAGTATACCTGGAAAGTTACTGAAATCAGGATGATATTCTGGATTCAAATAATCTCTACTTAGATTTAAAAAGTGTATAAGTAATTAATTACTTAAGTAATTATAAAGGTTTCCATGGAACAGTATTAAAGCATTTTTCACATCTTCTCTTCCTTCTTCCACATCCTTCTTCTTTCTTCATCATAGTTAGCATTTTTATAATGCTTCATGGTTTGTGATGAAAAAAACTCATTTTATCATCCTAACAACCCTGGTAGTTTGGTGAAACTAGTATTCCCATTTTACAGATGTGACAATTAAAGCACAGAAATATTAAGTGGCCTGCCTAAAAGTCACATTTCAAATAACTCAGCTCTTCTTATCTCTAGATCCAACACTGTCCCCTACACTGACTAGCAGCATATATATGAAATGAGAGATCTTTCAGAGTTTTATAGTGTAAATATCATTTTTTAAAATGCTAATTCACCTAACATTTATAAAATACCCAATTTGTCAAACTGACTCATTCTGTGATAACATTGATGTTATGCTTCACCATCACCTTAGTCTTACATCCTTAGTGCCTAATGCATAGGAGCTAGTCAATAAAATATTTGTTAGGGGCAGCTAAGTGTCTCAGGAGATAGAAAGCCAGGCCTGGAGTGAGGAGGACCTGGGTTCAAATCTTGCATCAGATGCTTCCTAGCTGTGTGACATTTGGCAAATCACTTATCCCTGATTGCCTAGTCTTTTCAGGTCTTCAGACTTCAATATTAATTCTAAGAGAAGGTTAGAGTTTTTAAATAAAATAAAATATTTGTTGGTCTCTTAGTTGTTCTGAGACCTATGACATCATCCCCATACATTATATAATAAAAATGGTGCAATTGTTTTTCCTGCTGATCAAATATAGCTCATTCAGTATTATGTATTACTTTACCAGCTTGTCTCAGGAAATAAGCTATGATTCAGAAGCTGTTCAGTTTAATGAGAAGGAGCCACTCTATTATTACAATGTTAACTTTTCTATGACTCAGAAAATGTGCTGTAAGTGCCTGAATACCCCAAATAGATTAAAATCTGCTGAAATGCATTTAAGTCTTCAAAGAACCTCGTAAAGTACTTAGAGAAGACGTGACCAATGTCAATTGAGCAGGCTGAGCGGGTAAGGGGAGAAATGCATACAAATGTAGGAATCGGGGGAAATACTCTCCATATTTCCTTTCCACCATTGTCCTCCTTATATTCTCAATCTGTCTCTCTTTGCGTGTCTCCCTCATGCACACATAGAATAGATTCACACTCTGAAACACAATGTCTGTATATGTTAAAATAGGAAAGAATATAATTTATCCTCTTTGTGTACATCAATACGAAAAGCCTAAAGGTCCTATTTTAACAATAGAAAATAAATTTTCATGCAAACAGCTGGATCCAAATGATCCTCCTGCTTAGGAGCATGTGAAATACCTAAATTTTGCCAGAATAATGGGCTCCTTCGTTGTATTCTAGTACAGGACTATGTTCCTAGAACACCTGGTGCCCTAAGGATAAAGGTAAACAGTCAAGTGGCACTGATTCACTTTCAGATGTGCCTGAAGTGTAAAACAGATTTCTTGCCACATACTTTTTTCAGCAAACACAACAATAAAAAATGAAAGGCCAACTTTTAGTTGGTGGGAATAATTCTAAATCTGTGTCTCTTCTCCTAACTTTTATTTATAAATCCCAAAAGACATTTGCAATTGTCTATGGAACATTTTCATTTAACCGTTTCACTGTTACTTTAAAATAAACATACATGGAACCAAATACATTTTCATTAAGTTTGTCAAATCCATTCAACTTTACTGTTTTTGTGAACAGATGAAAAAACTATCAGCAAAACACACTGGAGCTGCAAGTGGAATAAGAAGACATTTTGATTTCTTAAGGACTTTACATTCAAATAAGGGAAAGAGAAAAAATACAGGGAATTTCAGCTAGAGGTCATGGTGAAAAGCCCATTAAAGTTCTGCATCACTGTACATAATCTATCTTTAATGCTATTTCCATTCATCAAGCCATCTCTGTTTCTAATGATAAACCATTTGACAGTACCAAGGACTTTAGTGGTGAGAACTTTCTTTTCCTGGTCTGCAACTGTGGCTACTATGGAATTGGGGGCTACAATACCATGAGAGGCATGACATAAGTAGCATAATGGATGTTCCTCTCTATGATAGAAAGGCTGGAAACTGGGCTTGGTGACTCTTGGGATACTGCCATTTTTAGGGCTCTTAATATCAAGATCTAGAGTTGTCTCCACTTAGTCTAAGAGGAAGTAATGGTATAAGTAGTGGCAAGGATTTGACTTCTCTTTGGGACCTAGTGTTGCTCAGCATTTTTATTAGTGACTTGAAAAGAGCTTTGAATAGTATCCTTGGACTTCTGGTCAAGATGGTGGCTTAAAGAAAGCTAAAGTTCAGATCTCCGGAAACCCTTCCTTACCGATCTCAAAGTATATGCTCCTAAGGCACCGAAATTCAAAACGAACAACAGCATGGAACCCTCCTCCTGGACTTGGATCAAAAGGTATGTCCACCCCCAAAAGCCAGAACCTGAGATCACTCAGACCTAAGGAGTAGGAAGAAGGAAGGTCCCAGGACCCATCCCCCCCAACCCAGAGCGCTGAGTCCGAGGCAGCAGAGGGAACCTCAGAGCCTCAGGGCCGGCTATTCTGAAGGCCACTTCCTGAAAACAACCTGACTCAGTCGCTATGGCACCCAACACAGACAGCAGGGAAAGAGAGAGAGGGAGGTGGGGAACCTGTATCCCCCTGGCTGGATCCTTCCATCTGAGTCTCAGGGAAGGTCTCTGCCTAAGGGCATACTCAATTCAACTGGAGCCCTCGGAGCTCCGGGAAGCAGCGGCCCCTCCCCCCTCAGAGTGCTGGGTCTTCTGGCCCACAAAGGCATTGAAACACCTCGCCAAGCCAGGCTCAGAGCATGGAAATAAGGCAATGGAGAAGCATTGGGAAGGAACTGAGGAGGGCAGTAACACCAAAATACCAGCAATTCCTGGCTTCCTCGGGAAGACAGAACAGCTGCTGAGAATGGAAAAATTTGCCTAGGGCTAAAGCCTCTGAACACCAGACAGAGATAAGAAAAGCTATGCCTCCCCACTCAGATAGAGATGGAAAACAGCACAGAAGCACAAAAGCCTCAAAAGTCCAACAAAAACAAGAAGAGGGGGGGACTTTGGACACATTTTATGGAGCAAAAATACAAAATACAGAGGAGATAGAAGAGAACACAAGCAAATGCTCTGAAACCTTCCAAAGGAAATGGAAACTCTCAACAAACCCATGAAGAATTGGAATCGGAAAGGATCAAAAAGATGGAAGCCTTCTGGGAGGAAAAGTGGGAAATAATGCAAAAGAAATTCACGCATCTACAAAACCAGTTTGACCAAACTGAAAAGGAAAACCAGGCTTTAAAGGTCAGAATTAGGCAACTTGAAGACAACAAGCAAGAATTAATAAAGCAAAGCCAAAAGACCAAGAAATTAGAAGAGAACATAAAATATCTCATTGACAAGGTCATAGACTTGGAAAATAGAAGGAGAAGAGACAATTTAAGAATAATTGGACTACCAGAAAAATCCAGAAATAAACAGCAAACTCGACATCGTAATGCAAGATATAATCAAAGAAAATTGCCCAGAGATCCTAGAACAAGAGGGCAATACAGACACTGAAAGAGTTCACAAAACACCCTCTACACTAAATCCCCAAAAGACAACTCCTAGGAATGTAATTGCCAAATTCCAAAGCTTTCAAGCAAAAGAAAAAAATCTTATAAGAAGCCAGAAAAAGACAATTTAGATATAAAGGAATGCCAATTAGGGTCAAACAAGACCTTGCAATTTCCACTCTGAATGACCGTAAGGCATAGAACATGATTTTCAGAAAGGCAAGAGAGCTGGGCCTTCAACCAAGAATCAACTATCCATCAAAACTGACTATATACTTCCAAGGGAAAGTATGGGAATTCAAAAAAATAGATTTCTAACTTTTTGCAAAGAAAAGACCAGAGCTCTGTGGAAAGTTTGATATTGAAAAACAAAGAGCATGGAATAGCTGAAAAGGTGAATATGAAGGAAAGGGAAAAGGAGAAAAATGTTATCTTTTTCTTTTACTCAAACTCTCTTCTAAAAGGACTACATTTATATCAATCTATGTATATTAACATGTGGGGAAAACATAATGTGTAAATAGGGGGAAAAGAAAACCAAATAGAATAATCTTTCTCACACAAAGATTCACACGGGAAGGGGAGGGGAAGAAAACTCCTATAAGAAGGAGAGGAAGAGAGTTTTTACTTAAACCTTACTCTCAGGGAAATCAACTCTGTAAGGGAAGAACATCCTATCCATTGGGATCTTGAATTCTATCTTACCCAACAAGGGTAGGGAAAAGGGAAAACCAAGGGGGGTAGGGGGGAAGGAACACAAAAAAGGGAGGGAAGAAGGGGGAGGGAGGAAACAAAAAGGGAGGGACTAGAAAGGGAAACATATCAAAGGAGGGGACAAGGGGGACTGATTTAAAGTAAATCACTGCATTAAAAGGTAGAGCTAAAGAAGAAAGGTTAGAATTAGGGAAGGATATCAAAATGTCAGGGAATCCACAAGTGACAATCATAACTTTGAACGTGAATGGGATGAACTCACCCATAAAACATAGATGAATAGCAGAATAGATTAGAATCCAAAACCCTACCATATGTTGTCTTCAAGAAACACACATGAGGAGGGTAGACACCCACAAGGTCAGAATTAAAGGATGGAGTAAGACCTTCTGGGCCTCAACTGACAGAAAGAAGCCAGGAGTGGCAATCATGATATCTGATAAAGCCAAAGCAAAAATAAACCTGATCAAAAGGGATGGGGAAGGTAATGATATTTTGTTAAAAGGGACTTTAGATAATGAGGAAATATCACTAATCAACATGTATGCACCAAATAATATAGCACCCAAATTTCTAATGGAGAAACTAGGAGAATTGAAGGAAGAAATAGACAGTAAAACCATATTAGTGGGAGACTTGAACCAACCATTATCAAATTTAGATAAATCAAATCAAAAAATAAATAAGAAAGAGGTAGAAGAAGTGAATGAAATCTTGGAAAAATTAGAATTAGTAGACATATGGAGAAAAATAAATAGGGACAAAAAGGAATACACCTTCTTCTCAGCACTACATGGCACATTCACAAAATTGACCATACATTAGGTCACAGAAACATGGCATACAAATGCAAAAAAGCAGAAATAATGAATGCAGCCTTTTCAGATCACAAGGCAATAAAATTATGATCAGTAATGGTACATGGAAAACCAAATCAAAAACTAATTGGAAATTAAACAATATGATACTCAAAAATCGTTTAGTTAGAGAAGAAATCATAGAAACAATTAATAATTTCATCAAGGAAAATGACAATGGCAAGACATCTTTTCAAATCTTTTGGGATGCAGCCAAAGCAGTAATCAGAGGTAAATTCATATCCCTGAGTGCATATATTAACAAACTAGGGAGAGGAGAGATCAATCAATTGGAAATACAAATAAAAAAACTCAAAAGTGATCAAATTAAAAACCCCCAGCAGAAAACCAAACTAGAAATCCTAAAAATTAAGGGAGAAATTAATAAAATCAAAAGTGATAGAACTATTGATTTAATAAATAAGACAAGAAGCTGGTACTTTGAAAAAACAAACAAAATAGACAAAGTACTGGTAAATCTAATTAAAAAAAGAAAAGAAGAAAAGAAAATTAACAGCATCAAAAATGAAAAGGGGGACATCACCTCCAATGAAGAGGAAATTAAGGCAATCATTAAAAATTACTTTGCCCAATTATGTGGCAATAAATACACAAATTTAGGTGATATGGATGAATATATACAAAAATATAAACTGCCTAGACGAACAGAAGAAGAAATAGAATTCTTACATAATCCCATATCAGAAAATGAAATCCAACAAGCCATCAAAGAACTCCCTAAGAAAAAATCCCCAGGTCCAGATTGATTCACAAGTGAATTCTATCAAACATTCAGAGAACAGTTAATCCCAATGCTATACAAACTATTTGACATAATAAGCAAAGAGGGAGTTCTACCAAACTCCTTTTATGACACAAACATGGTACTAATTCCAAAACCAGGCAGGCCAAAAACAGAGAAGGAAAACTATAGACCAAAATCCCTAATGAATATAGATGCAAAAATCTTAAATAGGATACTAGCAAAAAGACTCCAGCAAGTGATCAGAAGGGTAATCCACCATGATCAAGTAGGATTTATACCAGGGATGCAGGGCTGGTTCAATATTAGGAAAGCCATCCATATAATTGACCACATCAACAAGCAAACCAACAAGAACCACATGATTATCTCAATAGACGCAGAAAAAGCCTTTGATAAAATACAGCACCCATTCTTATTAAAAACACTAGAAAGCATAGGAATAGAAGGGTCATTCCTAAAAATAATAAACAGTATATATCTAAAACCATCAGCTAATATCATCTGCAATGGGGATAAACTAGATGCATTCCCAATAAGATCAGGAGTGAAACAAGGATGCCCATTATCACCTCTACTATTTGACATAGTACTAGAAACACTAGCAGTAGCAATTAGAGAAGAAAAAGAAGTTGAAGGCATCAAAATAGGCAAGGAGGAGACCAAGTTATCGCTCTTTGCAGATAATATGATGGTCTACTTAAAGAATCCTAGAGATTCAACCAAAAAGCTAATTGAAATAATCAACAACTTTAGCAAAGTTGCAGGATACAAAATAAACTCGCATAAGTCATCAGCATTTCTATATATCTCCAACACAGCTCAGCAGCAAAAACTAGAAAGAGAAATCCCATTCAAAATCACCTTAGACAAAATAAAATACCTAGGAATCTACCTCCCAAGACAAACACAGGAACTATATGAACACAACTACTAAACATTCTCTACACAACTAAAACTAGACTTGAGCAATTGGAAAAACATTAACTGCTCATGGATAGGATGCGCCAATATAATAAAAATGACCATCCTACCCAAACTTATTTAGCTATTTAGTGCCATACCCATTGAACTCCCAAAATATTTCTTTACTGATTTAGAAAAAACGTAGCAAAGTTCATTTGGAATAACAAAGGATCAAGGATATCCAGGGAAATAATGAAAAAAAAAAACAAATGATGGGGCCTTGCAGTCCCAGACCTCAAACTATATTACAAATCAGCAGTCATCAAAACAATTTGGTACTGGGTAAGAGACAGAAAGGAGGATCAGTGGAACAGACTGGGGGCAAGTGACCTCAGCAAGACAGTATACGATAAACCAAAAGATCCCAGCTTTTGGGACAAAAATCCATTATTCGATAATAAACTGCTGGGAAAATTGGAAGACAGTGTGGGAGAGATTAGGAATTGATCAACACCTCACACCCTATACCAAGATAAATTCAAAATGGGTGAATGACTTAAACATAAAGAAGGAAACCATAAGTAAATTGGGTAAACACAGAATAGTATACATGTCAGACCTTTGGGAGGGGAAAGACTTTAAAACCAAGCAAGACATAGAAAGAATCACAAAATGTAAAATAAATAATTTTGGCTACATCAAATTAAAAAGCTTTTTACAAACAAAACCAATGTAACTAAAATCAGAAGGAAAACAACGAATTGGGAAAAAATCTTCATAGAAACCTCTGACAAAGGTTTAATTACTCAAATTTATAGAGCTAAATCAGTTGTACAAAAAATCAAGCCATTCTCCAATTGATAAATGGGCAAGGGACATGGATAGGCAGTTTTAAGATAAAGAAATCAAAACTATTAATAAGCACATGAAGAAGTGTTCTAAATCTCTTATAATCAGAGCGATGCAAATCAAAACAACTCTGAGGTATCACCTCACACCTAGCAGAATGGCTAACATGATAGCAAAAGAAAGTAATGAATGCTGGAGGGGATGTGGCAAAGTAGGGACATTAATTCATTGCTGGTGGAGTTGTGAACTGATCCAACCATTCTGGAGGGCAATTTGGAACTATGCCCAAAGGGCGATAAAAGAATGTCTACCCTTTGATCCAGCCATAGCACTGCTGGGTTTGTACCCCAAAGAGATAATAGACAAAAAGACTTATACAAGAATATTCATAGCTGCGCTCTTTGTGGTGGCCAAAAATTGGAAAACGAGGGGATGCCCATCAATTGGGGAATGGCTGAACAAATTGTGGTATATGTTGGTAATGGAATACTATTGTGCAAAAAGGAATAATAAAGTGGAGGAATTCCATGGAGACTGGAAAAACCTCCAGGAAGTGATGCAGAGCGAGAGGAGCAGAACCAGGAGAACATTTTACACAGAGAGTAATACACTGTGGTATAATCGAACTTAATGGACTTTTCCATTAGTGGCGGTGTAATGTCCCTGAACAATCTGCAGGGATCTAGGAGAAAAAACACTATTCATAAGTAGAGGACAAACTGTGGGAGTAGAAACACGGAGGAAAAGCAACTGCCTGACTACAGAGGTTGAGGGAACATGACAAAGGAGAGACTCTAAACGAACACTCTAATGCAAATACTAACAACATGGCAATGGGTTCGAATCAAGAACACATGTGATACCCAGTGGAATCACGCGTTGGCTATGGGGTTGGGGGGGAGGACAAGAAAATAATCTTTGTCTTTAATGAATAATGCTCGGAAATGATCAAATAAAATATTAAAAAATTAAAAAAAAACGATGAATAGTATACTTGTCAAATTTTCATATCCACAAGTCTCACACTGTCTGTTTAGATGAAGTATTAAAAGACCAGTTACTTTATAAATGTTTATTTATTTTAATTGAATTTTCAATTATTTTCAGTTTCAAAGCTTTTCAAATTATCATAGTTCATTTTTTCTTTGTTTCTTTTCTCATCTTTTTCTTTGTTCTCTGTAAGTTATTTGTCCTTCATGCCAATCTTTGATTGATAAATTATTAAATATATTCAAAATATGTTGGAGATATTGGAAAACTTGGAATGGTTTGTATTTTTTTTATTTCATGTCACCATTGACGATTAATAAATTTTTCTTAAGGTATGTCTGTGTGACAAAGAGCCCCTTTTCCTGAGCTACTTGAAGACTAGAATCACATGAGCCAGGGAATGGCATTGTGACATAGGTGCAACTCACTGTCCCCAATAAGATATATCTCTTTGGAGAGGTAATTGGCAAAGTATTCTAGTAGGATCAGTATCCAAAATATGTAGCTGTTATTTGCATGTTCCCCATAATTTATTTAATTTTTTTCAAAATTGCTTTAGAATTGATCAAGTGATCATACCATTAAACTATAGATTTGCAAGCTATGATTGTCATGGAAATTAATTTCCCTCTACTTATTATGGGAAATATTTTATAATTCATCATTTATTATAATTGTTGGAACCTAACTTTATGTGGCTAGAAAATTGTCTAACTCAAAGTTTATGGTAGAAGTCAGAGATACTATAGAGAAGACTCTACGGAATGCTTTGATCCCACCCAGGCCTTCTTTTGGGTCAACCTGAAGTTTGCATTTTGGGTTCCCCAAATTGGAATGTTTATATTTACTTTATACACCTCAAACTGCTAGCATCTTTTGAGGTCAATCAGGCAGAAATCTTTATACTCTGATCTTAATTTTGTATAATGTAACTTCACAAAGACTTGAAAGGGGAAACCACACCTTTTCCCTAATTCTATTCTTTTCCAAATGATCTAATAACATTCTTTCTAGAACAATTTCAAGTTTTAAAGTATGTTCTTTACTGGCATTTACCAACATCACTTTGCTATGAAATCTGTATTGAACACTGTTTAGATTAGTTTTCCTAAAATATCAATCTTTGTTCTATCTCTCCTTTGTTCTCTCATTAAATTTCCATGACTCTTTACCATCTGTAAGGTAAAATAATATTCAAACTCTTAAGCTTTTGGCATTCAAAATCTTTTATAATTTGCCTATTTCTCTCCAACCATGATTTGAAGCACGATTTAACCAAGTCATTTGTCCCTTCAGTTGTCTCAATGTTCATTCTCAACTTGGGCTCTCCCTCTTCTGAAATTCTTTTTGTTGTTGTTTATCCAAATTTTACTCAGTTTGAAGACTTAATTTAAGTGTTATTGTCATTATGTATTCACTTTTGGCTGGGCCTCCCTTTTCTTATCTTCAAAATAGCTCAGACTGGGCTATTTTATCTCTCTGATGCACTCCAAAACTGAACTCTTTTTGTTTTAAGAGAAAAAACTATTCTGAATTGCTGGATGAATGATCTCTGCCATCTATATTGGTTCAAAATCAGGTAATACCTTGCATTATGATTTAACCATAGAAGGTGTATTATCTAATAATGCAAGATATTACATGACTAAGTACCAATATTTGTTAAGTTTATGAATACTTAATGAATAGATCAATGAATGAATGAAAAAAGGAGGTACTTACATGGTACTCTGGCTAAAATGCTGGCCCTAGAGTAAGGAATAGCTGAATTCTAATCCAGAATCAGATATTTGACAGCTCTATGACCCTGGGCAAGTCCTTAACTTCCCTATCCTTCAGTTTTCTTCACTTGCAAAATGGGGATAATAATAGAACCAATCTTGTAGGATTGTTGTGAGGATAAAATAAAATAATAAAAGGAAAGTACTTTTCAAACCTTAAAGTGATGCTCTTATACCAGCTATTATTGTTAATTTGGTTTTGAGCAAAGATTTTGAAAATTGGGTAAAAAATAACAATTTTTTTCTCCTATAGGGATCCAAAAAGCTAACTTATTGGGGGCAGCTGAGTGACTCAGTGGATTGAGAGCCAGGCCTAGAGATGGGAGGTCCTAGGTTCAAATTTGGCCTCAGACACTTCCCAGCTGTGTGACCCTGGGCAAGTCACTTGACCCCCATTGCCTAGGCCTTACTGCTTTTCTGACTTGGAACCAATGCATATTATTGATTCTAAGATGGAAAGTAAGGGTTATTTTTTTTTTTAAATTACCTTGTCATTTAAAATTGTGAATGAGGTATTATGAAGTTACAGATGACTTGCTATTGTGGATGGAATACTAGGACTTGGACCCAGGAAAACTTGGCTTTGAATCCCACTTTAACACTCAGTGTGTCCTCAAGTTATCTATTGACCTCCCAATAGCTAAAATTTCTTCATCAGTAAAATGGGGTATGGACTATCCTCATTGTTGCTCATCTGTTGTTTTTGAAGAGGACCCAATGATCTCACAGGGTGATGTCTTGACCTGCAGGTAATTTGGATTCACATGGGGCAAAGTCCCACAAAGTCCTCAGCCTTAGTAACTTTTCCAGATTTATTGAAGTCCAGTGGCCAGACAAAAATCAGGACAAGTGGCAAACAACTGACAGCCTCAGGATGCAGTGGATGACCATGGCATCTTCCATATCTCACCTAACTCTAAGCTCTGCACAGAATATGTTTCAGCTGCCTTCATGGCTATTGGAACAAATTGTTTTCATATAATTTAGAAAAGTATTCATTTACTACGGATAGATATCTTTTCCGCTACCCACCCCCTTACCCCCAATTCATTGAGGAGTTTGAAGTCTATTAATTACACTCAACCAGGTTTAGCCTGTCTGCAGAGGTAATTTTGCAGCCCATGCTACGGGTACTTGGAGGATCCACAGGTGAGAGTTGGTGGAAAGTGCACACCAAAGGTGGATAAACAGCCCTGAAAAGGGCCCAGCAAGCCCTCACTCACACCGCATGTGCTTGTCCTTCCTGAATATTCCATACACCCAACCTCCCTCATAGGATTGTTGGAAAGATTAAATGAGGTGACACCTGCCATTTTGTTTGTTATTTGTTTGCTCTTCAGCCCTATCCAACTCTTTAGGACTCAATAGACCACAATGTCCATGCAGTTTTCTTGGCAAAGATACTGGAGTGGTGGGTAGCCCCTTCCTTCTCTAGAGAGATGAAGTGACTTTCCAAGGATCACACAATAAGTGTCTGGAAATGGATTTGAACTTAGATCTTCCTCACTCTAGGTCCAGCTCTTTATTCACTGAGCCACCTAGCTGTCAAGTGCTTTAAAAACCTCTAAGTGCCCTATAAATATCAGCTATTATTGTTGTTGTTGTTGCCTCAGAGTTATTAACTTCTTTCTAATATATTTTAGCACATTATTGTCATTTTCCAATCTTCTCCAACATGCAGGAGGGGAGGGGAAGTGGACTTTAAATGACTGCATCTTACAGAAACAGATGTTTACTTGCTGTTGTTCCTACACTTCATTCTAAATGCCATTTCCATCCTGAGCTCTTAGTTGATTACGATCCAATTATTTCTTCTATCTAGGAAAGCTTGAGCACCAGATGGGGACAATTTTAGTTCCGTAGTGTTGCCCTTCCCTTCCTCCACACACAAATTTATGTGGGAATATTTTTCTCTCATTCCTTTGAACTTGTTGCCAGAATTGCTGTCTTCTCCCATAACACAATGATTACCTTGGGGCATTTATTATAAAAGTCTTGATATTCATTACCCAGAATTGTCACACTTGAATTCCAAAAGAAAAGGAAAAGATTGACTTGGTGAACTTGAACAGCCTCAAAGGTCTTAGATTGCACCATATATCATAAGTGATGTTACACAGGACTTTTGTTATAAACATTTGAGACTCATTTGAGTTCTGTTGCTTAAGCTTGAGCTCTCAGAAAAGTTTCTGTAATCACATAAATTTACATAAAAGCAGAATAAAACCACTATACAGAAACTGTATAGTAGAATAATATTCCTTAAGTCCTTCAAAACATTCATTGTATAGAATGCTTGCTTATCTGCTATCAAATTTAAAATATTGATAATGATATTATTTGAAACCAAGACTAGCAAAGTAGAAAGAAAATCAAGTATAAGAAACAATCTTTCTTTATTCTATCTGTGAGAATTAAATAGAGGCAGCTAGATTAGAAGTCAGGAACCAGAATTCAAATGTTATCTCACATTGACTAGTAACTGTTTGATTAGTCACTTTTAGCCTGTATACACACACACACACACACACACACACACACACACGTAGTGCTTACAAATCTTAGTGTAACTAAATAAATCATGATTGTAAATTTATAACAACAAACTATTTAAAAATCAAGATGAACAATAATTCACAATCATATTGTTATCATGAAATTTTAGGCACTATTAGGAAGTAAATGATCCCAGGGTAAGATTTCCACAATGTAACTCCGATTTGATCTGTAGGGTAGATTTATGCCATAGTGCCTGAATTCTTAGTAAAATTGATTTTAGAAGGGTTGGTAATAAACTGTCTTCTGCTTATGCCCATAGTTGGAGAACAAAACTAAAAATGACCTGGCACTCTAGCCCTTTCCTAAGAAAGATTCTTTTCTCCTAAGTGGCAGCCATTGATCCCTTTTGCCATAAATTAAAGGATACCACCTAAATAAAAGGTCAAGGTTGATCATAGATATAGATGAGAAATGATGCAAAATCTTCCAATAATAAAATAATTAATGAGATGATAACATTTTATTTTATTCTTTTTTTTTAAAACCTTTACCTTCTGTCTTAGAATCAATACTGGTTCCAAGGCAGAAGAGTGGTAAGTGCTGGACAGCTGGGGTTAAGTGACTTGCCCAGGATCACACAGCTAGGAAGTGTCTGAGGCCTGATTTGAAGCCAGGACTTCCAGTCTGTAGACCTGGATCTCAATCCACTGAACTACCCAGCTGCCCCCTAGATGATAACATTTTAAAAGTGCATGCAAGTGTGTGGGAGCTACATAGGGCCCAGCCATTGTTCTATACAGAAAATTTATTTCTCTCCTATCTTCTACTTTTAGGGGAACCAAGACACATGAGGCAAAACACATATGGTCAATAGCACTTTATGGCTTTCCCATTCAAATGGAAGTTTTCTTTCACATGATCATAAAGAAGGAAATGTGGTATAAACACACTGCTATTCAAGCATACCTCTTCATTCTTCTCTTTCTCCTGCAGAGGCTCCTCCCTCTCCCTAAGTGCTTAGGTGGAAAAAAAAAATACTCATAGAAATATAGATATATCTCCCTTACCTGAGGGTTAATCATGCTGGTCATATAAAACAACCTGGCCATGGTAATATATCTTCCTTCCCTTCCTCTCTTATTCCCTTTTATTCCTTCCTTCCTTCCTTCCTTCCTTCCTTCCTTCCTTCCTTCCTTCCTTCCTTCCTTCCTTCCTTCCTTCCTTCCTCAAAGTCTACAAGTACAAGGGTTACTCATGATCCAGTCCCACTGTTAATTTTTAGAGTGTTTTAACCTCTGTTTTCTTGACCTAGGCTGGTTTTCCATTCTGTAAGCAACCTGATAGACAGTCTCTCACCTCACTACATGAACACCCAATTCCCACAGCCCATTGTTGCTTGAAAATTCAGAGTTCAAGAAATCCATTAGCTTTAGCCTACTAGTTATCTGAGATTACAGTTCTCATAGACTGTTACAATAGGCTGCTGGTTGATTTTCATGAAAGAAATCTCTCTGCTCATCTGTCAGTGACCTTCTAAAGTGCAAATCTGATCAAGTCATGCTTCTACTCAATAAATTCTACCCATATCACTTATTGGGTCAAATAGACTATCTTCTCTTTTTGTGATCAAAACCCTTCATTACTTGATCCCTAATTCCTACCTTCCTAGTCTTCTAACAGTTTATACTCCCCATCCTCTTCCTGAGGAATACTCTGCATCTAGAGACACTAATTAGTTTGGGGGTTTTGGTTTTGTTTTGTTCCCCCCCACCCCCAGCAAATCCCCTGAATGCTGAAACTTTTACTTTCTATACTCTTATGTCTAGAATGTCCTCACTATTTATCTCTTCCTCCTGGCTTTTAAATCCCACCTTCTATAGAAAGCATCCCACTTTATTCTAATGCTTTTCCTTTATTCATCATTGACAAATTATCCTGTAGGTACCTTGCCAGTACATAGCTGTTTTTATATTGTCTCCTCCTTTAGACTGATCTACTTAAGAAGAGGAATTGACTGCCTATTTTTGTAGTCCTCTTCACAGTGCAAAGTCTGGCACACAGTAGGTACCTAATAAGAGAGGAAGGCTTTCAGGATTAAATTGATTCAGTAAGTATTCAATATGGACAATGGAAAAGATCATAGCTAGTACAGGGATAAAAGTTTTGAGAAAGAGCTGAAGGATAAAGGAATTAAAATTCATGATGTAGATAAAGAACAGAGAATGAGATTGCAAGGCTGAGGGAGAAATGAGTCCTTCAGAATTGTCCTGGATCACTGCATTGCTGCTAGTAGAGAAGTCCATTACATTAGGTTGTACCACAGTATGTCAGTCTCTGTGTACGTTTTCCTGGTTCTGCTCCTCTCGCTCTGCATCAATTCCTGGAGGTTATTCTAGTCTCCATGGAATTCCTCCAGTTCATTATTCCTTTGAGCACAATAGTATTCCATCACCAACACATACCACAATTTGTTCAGCCATACCCCTATTGAAGGGCATCCCCTGAGGGAGAAATGAAATGACAACAGATCATGATTAGATAAGGGAATTTCAGAGTTTTAAAACATAAAGGTTATCCATTTATGGTTGATGGCAAGATAATGTGATTTACCTTATTTGTGTGTGACTGAAGTAGGGTGGAACAGAAGGTCATGGGAAATAAATAAACTGCTTAACAATGTGAGTGGTTGAGGGAGCATATACACTGAAGTCCTCTTATATGAGTATAGGATTAGAGAAAGAGAAAAAGATTGTGAGTCAAATACTGAACACCCTGAGGAAAAAAGAAGTGTCAGGGAGGTCAAGTAGAAAACAACTATTAGAATTTTGATTGGATGGTAATGTGGATAGAGCCAGCCTCAAAGGAGGAGAGATTATTGAATGATGGTGGTAGAGGGAGAATCTGGAAGTAGCTAGAACAAGGAGGATTCAAACTCTTTACTTTGACTAAGGAGCTAGAGTGAATGGGTTAAAGTACAGTGAATGCTGTATTGTTTTATTTATTATCAGGCAGAAGCCAGGTCTTAATGAAAGCTAAATGATGGGAAGAATGGAAAAGGAAAATAGGAAAAATAAAATTGTTATCTATGGAGTATATGGAGAGAACATGGTGAGAAGGACGGGTAATTTTAGAAGGGGTTCTTAGCAAGGATGTTTTGAGGAGAATGGAAATAGAGGATTGAGGAGTGGTGGATATAGGGAGAGGTTTGAAAGATAGCACGGAGAAGGTTCATATTCAGTTGAATGAGAAGAATTCAACTAGGAAGTAGTTTATTGACCACTAACTAATGGAATTAGGAAGGTTTTCATAGAAATTTGGGCTCAAGAAGATTTTCTCTCAGGGCCTCTGGTAGTTCAGCCTAGGGAACAAGTGCTAAGAGCTAAAAGAATGCCATTATATTATTCTCCTTATCTACCCCAAGTCACAGGACCAGACTTATTGCTTAATCATTTTCAGTCATGTCCTATCTTTTATAACTTCAATTTGGAGTTTTCTTGGCAAAGAAACCAGAATGATTTCCTTTTCCAGCTCATTTTACAGATGAAGAAACTGAGGCAGACAGGGTTATGTGACTTGCTCAGTATTACACAGCTTGTAAGTATTTTAGGTATGATTTGAACTTAGGAATTATCATCTTTGCTCCAGGCTCAGCACTTTATGCACTGTGTCACCTAATTGCCTAAAGAATTATTGCTTAGTAAGGTCCAAATAATCATGACGTCATTTGGCATTTTCTTTGGCAAAGATACTGGAGTGGTTTGCCATTTACTTTTCCACTAGATTAAGCCAAACAGAGGTTAAATGACTTGCCCAGGGTCACATAGCTAGTGACTCTCTGAGAATGGATTTGAACTCACTTTTTTCTGATTCTAGGTCCAGTGCTCTACCTCCTGAACCACCTAGCTACTTCCAGACCAGGCTTATTCCTTTTCTTTGGAAAGGAGTGGTAGACTAATTCTTAATGGAATAATGTTTCACTTCCTTTTAAGAATGTGAGAGACCAAGTAAATTTGCTATATCTTATTGCCTACAAACATGCCCATATCTCCCCCATCCTTAAAAACAAAAAAACAAACAAACAAACAAACAAAAAACCCCTCACTTAATCTAATCCACCCTGTTGACTGGGAAAAAACACAGAATTATTAAATAGTCAAAATCACTCTTTAATCAAGGGCAAAAGGGGTTCAGCACTAGTAGGCCTCGACAACAGAGCTACACTCCACACAGGACTGCATAGAGTCCCAGATTGAATGAACTCTAGCCTCTCTGGTCACTGACCCCACCCTGGGAAATGCCAAACATAAGAGAATGACAATTCCAAAGAGCCATTAAAGTTGGGGAGCTTAAATACTGTTCTAGACAAAACCTGGGGGTTTAGGATGAGAGGGACAGTTGATTGACCTTACAATGGTAAGAAAGGAAAATGAGGAGTTCCAGATAGGAATAACAGTGAGGGGCTGATGCCCTACTATGGACACAAAAGGGAAAGGTTCAGCCCAGGGTAAAGCCACCTTGGTAATGGACTTTAGCCCAGGGGGAGAAACCATTGGGACCAGAGAGATACTTAACATCTGATGGTATTAGCTATTTCCACCCAAACTCCCAGGATGTTTATTGTTAGCCTGAGACCCATGAAGTGGGACCTTCCCTCAGGGGGAAAACTCTCCTGTGACAAGGTCAAAACCTGGGGTATCTACCTCCCAACTAAATAAACTGGGGACTTCTGGATTTCTGCCTTGACAACCCAGTTCACTATTGGTATTTGTCTCTCCAACCTTCCTTGGCTAAATTAATTGAATGTCCATAGTAGGTGTCCCCAGGTCCTATACTCTTATTTTCTTTTTAACTCTTAACAGTCTGGCTTCTGACCTCATTTTACCAAATCTGCTCTCTTAAAGGTTAATGAAGATCTCTTAATTGCTGAATTTACTAGCCTTTTTCTCAATCCTTACCCTTGTGGGTGATATTGTCAAGCAGTCTTTTCCTTGATGTTCTCTTCTCTCTAGCTTTTTTAATCTCTCCCGGTTCTTTTCTTAACTATCTGACCACACCGCTCCAATCCATCCCCCAAACCCCTGCCAGATCAATATTCTTGAAACCTAGATGTGGTTATATCAGACTTACTATGTTTTTTCGCTCAGGAAACTTCAGTAGTTTCATGCTTCTTCCAGATTAACATTCAAAATCCTTTATTTTTCATTCAAAACCCAACATAATCTTGCCAATCTGGTTATACCTTCTTTCCCCTCATGCATACTACAAACCAGCATCCTTGACTGATTGCTTTTCCTGTATCAAATTTCTCATTTCACACCTCTGGACTTTGCCTAGGTTGTCTCGCATTCCCAGAATTCTCTCCTTCCTTATTTCCACCTCTTAAAACTACTAGTTTCATTTAAGTACCACCTTTTTCAAGAGTCTTTTCCTGAGTCTCCCATTTGCCAGCTCTCCTCCAAAGCTCCAAATCTGTCTTCTCTCTCTCTCTCTCTCTCTCTCTGACTCTGTCTCTGTCTCTGTCTGTCTGTCTGTCTGTCTCTTTTCTTTCCTCCTTTCCTCCTTTCTTCCCTCCTGTTTTTTTATCTTGTGCTCATACTTTCACAGCATATTGCCTCACTATATAGAATGTAAGTTCCTTACAGGCATGGACTTTCACTTTTGTCATTTCATCTCTAGTGCCTAGCACAGCACTTGGCATTTAATACTGATTGTTGATTGAATGACATGGGAGACCTGATTGACTTAAATGCTTCTTAACTGTAAATCTAGTCAATTCTCCATGGAATACCCTTCCATAAAACAATTAAATTTAAGAAGCTCTTTGAACATAATACTAGTTAAACAAATCAGATTTCCAGAAGTGTCATATTTGTTTTGGCAAAGGTGAATGATGGGGTCATAATAATTAAGATAAAATAATATATCTATAAAGTAAAGAAATAATATTCTTTTATCTAAAAAATAAAATCTAGACATGGAAAAGAAGGCAAAGGTCATAAATTTCATGAACTAGTTGTATTTTCTTCTTATAAAGGAGTCAAGATAATTCTTTCTTTTCCCCTCCCCTTCTTTTGTCTTCTTCATTCACTACCACTATTCAATGGGGACTAAATCTATTTAGAGAATATAATTGTTATGTAAGAGATTATAGTATTACAGGAAGAAAATTTTAAATTGTGAAAATACTAAGGCTCTAATCAACTCCCCCCACCCCAGGCTATAGGCCAAATTATCTTAATTAAGAATCAGGAGAATTTAATCCACTGTAATATAAAATTGAAAGACAACTAATCAAACTGGTGAATTGAAGTTGATTCAACTAACTCTTAGGTTTATAGAATCTATTTTTAGAGAAGCCACATGCTATGTAAAGGACATATTCTTTTTTATTCCTTTTATAGTGATCTCAGTGTAGTTTCCTAGGAATTTCTTTGCAGCTTTATATAATGAATTCCAAGAATTTTTCCACAAGTACAGTGCAATGATCTTGTGTTTTGATCTGTGGAATTTAACTACTATTCTGTGGAATATTGTGTTAGAACACTTTTTTGGTTCAAGTCAGATGAATTTGTTTATTTTGATATCACATGTACCTAACCAAACAAATAAACAACTAAATGAGTTTAACTGCTGGTTTTTTCTTTTACAAATTGAAAAATGAGGAAAACAAAAATGTTTCAGGGTGACTAAATCTAACCATTAGTAGTGAAAAGTGATATTCTCTTAATTAAGAGGTAGCTCAAAATTGTTATATGCTATGTTATGGCAAGTATATAATACCCCACTTGAATGATGGCTCCTCTATTAAATACCAAAGGTTTTTGGTGGGATTATATCACTTTATAACATTTAGCAAAAGTCACACACTGATATTTTAAGCATATGAGTCTTTGGGAGACCATCAGTTTAGAGTATTCATTTAAAAAATGAAAGAAATTTGGTTCAATCAAATTTCATTTCAATTCATTTAACTGGCTACTCAGAAAATCATGGTTTTGGGGCATTAATGAAAGTAATATTCTTTACAAATAATGATAATACTATAATAAACTAGCTCATTTTTTCCCATTGTATTTCCCACTTCTAAACATTGTTCACTAAGAAATGTTATGGGTATTAAATATAAACAAATTTAAAGTATGGTGAAATTATGAAATATCTATTCTAGGAAACAGAACAAATACAATACAAAAGAGTACAAGAAAAAATTAAGTTTAAAGAACACTCTCTGTTCCCCTCCAACTCTGCAGACTGTGAGCCTCCCACCTTATCCACTGTGTATTCCCATTGGCTACTAGTCAGAGGGGCAGTGGATGTAAAAAAATGTCATCAGGCATGGTGAAGAGGGGGAAGGAAACAACTCTACCCAAGTCCCTCTGCCCTTCTAATAATGAACTTTGGGGAAGGAGAGGACAGCAGCCTACAGGCAAAGAGTGCTCTGTGTGCGATCTATGGCACCTGTGTCATAGGTTTTCCATCACTGATCTAGGATGCAATATTTTCCTTTGTTTTATACCTGGCTTGTCATCCAAGAGATATAGAATTAATTGAAAGTTATTTTATCTAAGATGAGGAGTTTGGTTATAAGCAATAAAAGTAAAGGAATAATTATTGGTATGCTGTGGAAAAACAATTAGAGCTATGAGGCAGCTAGATGGTTCAGTGGTTTGAGAGCAAGGTCTAGAGACCAGAGGTCTTGGGTTCATAACTGTCCTCAGACTCTTCCTAGCTATGTAACTTTTTATTGGGTCTAAAACAGAATGTAAGGGTTTAAAACTTTTTTTTAAAAGTCATACTAGAGTGATTATCTGCATTAATGAAAGAAGGAAAAAGAACACTAAGTTTTGAAATGAGATAGCAAACATATTGGATTAATAACTCTAAGGAAAAAATTAATAAAAGCAAAAAATGTTAGAAAATATGAATTTTTTAGGATATTACTTTAATAAAGAGCAAATTTTGGGCTAAATGAAATAACTGCATTAGTTGCATATGTGTTTGCATTAGTATTCTCATTCCTCACTTTACTGTAAAAATTAAAATTAGATCTCAATAATAAAAATATTATATTATAAGGGATTTATTATAGATCATTAGAAATAAATGAATAAAAGGAATACAAAATTAAAAAAAAAAAACGTTCCCATGGTGGATCAGCCAGTTCATATGCCTGCCTTAGCACCACCAAGCTCACTGACATCAAGCCAAAGAGGCCCAAGAGGGCTATCCACTCCCTAGTATCCTCTGTCTACAGAAATACACAATGACAGGAAGTCAGTGGGCTCCTGGGAAATGTAGTTTTTTTAGGGTAACAGATTTTCAATCACACATTAACTTCCCTAAAACTATTATTATGAAACCTTCACTACCCAGTTTTGACCAACCTTGGTCAAATGATATTACCTTTGTTTTATTGCTAGTGGGACCCATTCCTCAAATATCTATGACTTAGAGTTGTCATCTGGTCTTTGTGAATTCTTCAATACCTTTATTGGATCACCAACTTATATTACTCCATTTTCCCCAATGTCTTTGTACCTGGAAACCTTTCCTTCATTGTCATATGTGATCATCATCCTCTGAACCGTTCACATCAGTCCCAAGCCATCCCCACACTTTATATATTCTCATTCCTTCTTGATTTTGGCCTGTTGGTAAATCAGTTCAACTTTATAGGAGAATTACTTCCCTTCTTCTGCCTTCTGATATTACTGACCTCTCCTTGAATTGCTTGTGAGAACAACCACAAAATCTGAAATAATTTTAGAATGAAATTTATTAGATAATTTGGTAAACAGAAAGCCAGAAATATGTTTCCTTCCCCAAATCTTTGTGAGGTTACATTATATAGATTTTAAATATAAAAATATGGACATTTGCCTGTTGGCCTCACTGAGGCAGTAGGTAGTCTCTAAGAGAAGGGCAATTTGATATTTTTTTTTGTGTATATATATATATATATATATATATATATATATAATCAGGAAAGTCAATCTATTTTGGGAAATAAACTTTAGGTGTACCTAACTACAAAAAGACCTGAGGGGACCCAAAGCTAGTGCTGAGTGGAAGCTAAGAATTCCTTGCAACCATCAGGTTTCCCTTGAGTATATCTGAGGTTAGACTGACCTTTATAGTAAGTTTTTTGGGTTAGACAGTTTTTAGCCAGATAAATCTAGGTTCAAACAATATTAATAAATAATAAGTAATAGTACACACTTGCCAAGACATACTTTATTATTCTTAGTCTATCTCCTTCAATATTATGTAAAAGCTACCATATGCAACAGCAGGTATTTACAAAGCCATGTTGACTGGGTTCATGATTGCTTTTATGTTACATAATCTTAACTAGGCCTTCTGGTAAAAATCAAACCTTTTATTCTTCCCTAATCTATTTAATTTTATATATCACTCCTCAATAATAATTCTTCATCTTCTAGTCACACCCTAAGACCCCTAAACCATCCCAACATCGCTGTTTTGCCAAGGACAAAGCCATATACTTCACTGAAAATATGGAGGCCATTCACTGAATTTTTTCCATTTTCTTCCACTCAAATGAATATAATTTTCATATATATATATAAAACTACTAATCTCACTACTAATGCTCCTTCATTTTAGGTCTCCATTGTGGTCTTGGCCTTCTGTTTCCCAAAGTCAAGCTCTCTACATACATCATTGATTTCCCCAATTATTTTCTAGTAGATTGTTCCAAATATAGTCCCCATACCCTCAGTAATCTTCACTATCTTTCAATTTTTGTTTCTTCTGCATTCAAATGAAAGTGCCCTTTAAAAAAAATATTCCTTGTTTTTTCAAGGTTACATGTTGATAATTATTTTAAACCCTACTTTCCAATTTAGAATTAATACTGTGTATTAGTTCCAAGGCAGAAGAGAAATAAGGGCTAGTCAATGGGAGTTAAGTGCCTTGTCCAAGGTCACACAGACAAGAAATATCTCAGGCCAGACATGAACATGGGACCTCCCCTTTCTAGACCTGTCTCTCAAACAACTGGGCCACTTAGCTGCTCTCAGTTCATGAGTATTTTCCTGATTTCTTGTGATTGTCTTATTTGTCATTTCTTACAGCACAAGCATATAACACAACTTGTTTAGCCATTTTCCAATTAATGCACATCTCTTCAGTTTCTAATTCTTTATCACAAGAGCTGCTATGAATATTTTTGAACAACTAGGTCCTTTTCCCCTATTTTTTATCTCTTTGGCATACAGACCTACAGTGCTATTGCTGGGTCTTAGAGTATTCAGAGTTTTATGCCCTTTGACGTATGGTTCCAGAGTGTTCTTCAGAATAGTTGAATTAATTCACATCTACACCAACAATGTGTTGTGTTTCAGTTTGCCTTATCCCCTCCAACGTTTATCATTTTCCATTTCTGCCATGCTACCTAGTCTGATAGGTGTGAAGTGATATCTCAGAGTGGTTTTAATTTGCATTTCACTAATAGTAATTTGAAGATTTTTTAATATGATTAGGATAGTTTTAATTTCATCTAAGAACTGACTTTATAATTTTGCCAATTTGTCAATTGAGGAATGTTTTGTATTCTTATAAATTTCACTCTGTTCATTTGAGAAATGAAGCCTTTGTCAGAGACAGTTATAAAATATTGTTTTGAAATATCTTTAAGGTTCTGATCTTTTCCACAGAAATGCCTATATATCTTCTATTATGTTGAAGATTAATTTCCCCCCTTCTAGGGTTATATAATACTCAGTTTAGGGGTAAGTTTTTTGTGGTAACAAGTCTATATCTTGTGACTTGGAATATTGTCTTTCAAGATCTTTTTTGGGTTTTATTCAAAGCTACCAGGGCTTATGTGATCCTGAGTATAGTTCCTTGGTATTAAAATCCTTTCTGAATGTGTATAATAATTTTTCTTTGATGTGGGATTTCTGATTTTGTCTATGGCATTCCTGGGGCTTTTCCTTTTGTGATTTCTTTCAGAAGTTGATGAGTAGATTCCTTCTTTTAGCACTTTCTTCTCTGGCCTTCAGATATAAGAAGTTTTCATTTATGATTTCTTAAGATACAATCACCAGGACCCTTTTCATTAATCATGGTTTTCAGAGAATCAAATGATTCTCAAATTATCATTCTTAGACCTTTTTTCTCCCCCAGGACATTTCTTTTTGCTATCAGATGTATTTCTTTTTTTAAATTTTTATTTTTTCCATTATATTTTTCCTTTCCAAAAGAATCACTAACTTCTATTTAGTTTATTCTAGTTTTAGGAGTAGATTTCTTGGGTAAGTATAACACTTCCTCTTTAATCTCTTAATTCTACTTTCAATTCTTTCCTCAAGGACTTTTCTTTTTTCTTTTTTAAAGTATTCATGTAGTCTTTGTTTTAAATATATTTCCCCCTCCTTTGAATCTTTATTTTCAGTTGTTATATAGTTTAATTTTTTGCATCTGCTTTAGAGGGATAAGGAGCTCTACAATAATATGCCATATTGATCAATATTTTCTCTTACTTTAATTACAATATTAGGACTTCATGCTAGAACTGGTTTCTTCTCCATTATTACAATTTTGGATTGTAATAATTAAAATTGGTTGCCAAATGTAATATATTAAAAAATTGTGGTTGCCATTTATAAAAGTTAAAGTTAAACTATGAGTCAGTAGGCTGTGTAGTAGCTTTATTTACAGCAAGGTAGAGATATTAAAGTGGGAAATATAGGAAGTTGGTAGAAAACATCACCTAACTAAAAATACCCTAAGTCCTAATCCTAAAGCCTCCAGACCTCAAATGCAAATTGGTATGCAAATCTTATCAGAATCCAAAGTCAGGATCAGAAATCCAAAGAGCCAAAGACCTGAAAATCTTCAGTGCACAAGAGGACAAGACCACCAAGAATTCCACCGGAGCTCACACTCTCTATTGTGAATCTTAAAATTTCTCAGACCCTACTTCATAAGGTTTGGTTAAGACCATTGCCCATTTTAAACAATGAAGGGACTTAGATCAGGAATGTGAGGCCTCTACTCCACCCCTACTTAAGCATACTTTAGGGGAAGAAACTCCTTGCTGAACAATGAAAAATACTTAAACCCATACTTATAGTAAGGCAAAAGTTCTTAAGCTGTGCCTATTTTTAGATCTAATACAAAAGGGTGCTAAGTACCTATAAAGGTCAGGCAACTTGTGAATTTACAAGGAGCAAAGAGGTAAGAACTTACTCAGGTGTGAATTACTCAAAAGTTTCGACTACTTAGGTGTGAATTAAGAATGGTCTGTCCTTTGGAAAATGTCTACTGTGATTGGTAGATGTGAGAACTTAGGGGAGGTGACATAGGAGAAAATTCCCTTTAAAAGGAGGTCAGAAGCTGAGAGAAGAGATCCTCTCAGGACAGTCAGCTGGGAAAAGCTGAATTGGAGGAGGCAGCTGGTGTCTCTCTGAACACTAGAATTTTGCTTGGGACAAATCTTGTGGTGAGTGGATTGAAGACTGACTGATCTCTCTCTTTTAAGGCTGGCCTAACCTTTTTTCTCATTAATTCCTCATTGTATTAATTAAAATCTCTATAAAATCCAGTTAACTTGGGTATATTTCATATTTGGGAATTTTCCCTGGCGACCACTTTATATTATTTGATTTAAAACAAGACACTGTCTTGAAAACATATTTTCAGTGGTCACAATTTAAGGCAACCACTCTTTTATCTGCCACAGTTTATAACTCCCACTATTTTAATCACTACAGTTTATGACAACCAACTATTTTAATCATCACACTATGCTAAAGGCCGCCAAGAATAAGAGCCAAGAATCTCCAAGAATCCAGAGTGTAAGAATTACCAAATGTCTCTCAGGATCCCACTTATATACAGTTTTCTTTCCACTCATCAACTCTCCTCTTCACATCTCAGGAATCAATCAAATCCTTTCAATTTGCCTAGCACTGTGCATGGCAGGGCAGTGCTTGTGTCCTGTTTGGGCATGAACTTTCTTTGTTAGTAACTTACTAAATATTAAGTAGTGGTATTTTAAGTTCTTGATTGATTAATTTAAAATATACAAAGGGAATAAAAATTCCATTTTACAATCTCCATAGTGATTCTACTGGGAGAGGAACATGTTTAAATCTCCCAGATTTACATGCCTACATTTCCACAATGAATCATTTCAAATATCCAGCTTATACCTCTAAAGTTCTTCTAGTTAGAGGTGCATATAATACTGCACTTTCTAAAAGGAAATTACAATAGTTGGAGATAAGAGAGAAATAAAAGAAGAAGAACATTTGTCAATGAATTTTAATTATTATAGGATGATTGCTCCAAATTTTTCTTTTCCTGGGTCCCTTAGCTTCCAATGTTGATCTCTACTTACTTGGATCACAGACATTCCAATCTCTGCATTTTGAAGTTTAACTTTCATCTTAGAGCAAAATAAATCTCTTTTTGTTAAATCTTATATAACTTGTTGTTGCCACTTTTCATCCTCACATTGAAGCTGAACTAAGAATGCTGTTGTTAAAACTACTTCTGTTACAATAGGGGATCATACTTTAGTTATTATGATACTGTAGAGATAATTACAGTCCATATCTTCTTCCTCATTTTTACCAACTCATCTCCTTTTCTCAATATGTACCTCTCTAATAGCATCCTTCATTTCACCTCTCTTGCTTACTTACTGGTTCTTATTGTCTTACTGACTATGTTTTCCCACTGCCCTTTGGATGCCCTTTGACTTAAGTTCTTTGACTACTTTTCTATGCCATGGCTGAAGAATTTCAAACTCAGCCTGTTCAAAATGCAAGTCTCCATCTTTTACCCTAAACAAGCAAGCTTTCAATTCATTCAAGTGAAAACATATCAAAATATAGCTTAGATACCTAGTGTGTACATGTTATTGTGCTAAGATCTAGGCTAAATGAATGAATGAACAAAACAAATAATAAATATTTTTTCTAGACATCAAATAAAAGGCTTAAAATATGATATATATATATATATGTATATATATATATATAGAAAGACAGAGAGACAGACAGAGAGACAGACAGACAGACAGACAGAGAAAGAAAGAGAGAGACCTGAATGCAGTAAGATGTGGGAAAGAAGAGAGAATTAACACTCTCTTGAACTGAGGCTTGAAAGATTATCTCAAGGAATCTTAGAAATCTACAAGTTGGAGTTGAGAAGAGGTAGTATTGTAAGTATGAAAACACAATAAATAATTCTTGAATTTATTAAATTGAATTGATCATTATAAGTGAAAGGAAAATAAGCTCACAAAAGGCAGGTAGATATAAAAGTAATGGAAAAGTAGAATTTTGTAGGATGTGGTAGCATTAAAACATGTTAACAAAGGGCCTGAGTTAAAATCTTTTCCCTGACTTCTATGACCTTGGACAAATTGTCAACCAGTCAACCTAAATATATTAAGATTTTACTAAGAGCTGGGCAATGTATTAAATGCTGAGGATATAATACAATGTAAAAAACAAACAAAACTCAAATATGGTCCTGGCCTTCAAGGTGTTCAATCAATTTAATTTGAACTCCTTCACTTTTATTAGAATTTTTAATCCAACTTGACCTATTGAAAGGAACAATTGAATGAAGAGTTAATAGTTATTTCAGTTGTGTCCAACTTTTTGTGACTCCCTGTGGGATTTTCTTGGAAAATATATTGGAGTGGGAGGAAGCTAGGTGGCTCTGAGAACAAAGCCAGGCCTAGAGACAGAAGGTTTGGGGCTCAAATCTGACCTCAGACACTTATTATCTTTGTGACCCTGGGCAAGTCACTTATCCATACTTGCCTAGCCCTTACTACTCTTCTGACTTGGAACCAATAGTTAGTATTAACTCAAAGACACAAGGTAAGGATTTAAAATAAATTATATTGGAGCAATTTTCCATTTTCTTCTCCCTCTCATTTTACAAATGAGGATTTGAGGTAGACATGACCAGGATCACACATCCAGTAAGTGTTTGAGGCCAGATTTGAAAATAGAAAGATAAATGTTCCTGACCCCAGTCCTGGCACTTTATTCACTGTGCCATCCAGCTGCCTCAGAATGAAGGGAGATCTAGGTTCAATTCACTTAACTTTTCTGTAGTTTAGTTTCCTTATCTACAAAGTGAGAAAAATAATACTTTTACTACTATAACCATTGAAATATGGGAAATGTTTGCCTTTTAAATTTATTTTTTAAATTTATTCGTAGCAACACTTTCTTAAAAAGCATATAACTGGAAACAAAGTAAATGTCCATTGAGGAATATCATCACCTCAGGGACATTATCGAGTGTTTGATAAGAGACAACTTATTACAATTTGTAGAAGATATGTTTGCTTTTTAAAAATTATTTTTAAAAAAATTTATTCTCATGCAAAATAGACTTCCACATTGGTCATTGTTGTAAGAGCAAAGTTAAACATAACCAAAACACCAAAATAAAACCCAAAATACACTGATGTGAAAAACAATTCCAACAGTTCTTTTTTGTGGAGGTGAATGGCATTCCCTGTCAAGTCTTTCATTGCTGAGAATAGTCAAGTTTTTACAGATAATTATTGTCCAGTGTTGCTGTTATTGTATATAATAATTAGACGTGTTTTCAAGGATCAAATTAGATTAGATGACTTCAAGTTCCTTACAACTTTTTTTCAGTTTGTAATTTATTTGGTTATCCCATTAGAATGGGAACCCTTTTAAGGCAAGTTTTGGGCTTTGTATCCTCATCATTTTAAATAATATATGGCACATAGAAAGACTTTTATCAAATACTTGCTGGTTTTGTCAATATGAAGATGATGAAATATATTTTAGAATCTTATGCTGCATGGAACAATTTGCTGAGTGCTGAGTATATTAAAGACTATTAACTATTATTTTCCCTTAATGAAAATAAATATGCTGTTTCTTTTTAACAAAGTTATCTAAATTCATAAATTTTCTAACTAGGTTCTATAAATTTATATACTTAAATTTTAATGTAATGAAACTATTTATCCAAACTCACTTGTGCCGCATATCTCATTCAAGTTGGATATTGCTTGCAAAATAAATGACTGAAATTAGATATTTCATTAGATTCAATGATCAAAATGTTTAACATCATAACATAAGAAAGACACTTTACTTTTCATTTCCACATGGTATATATTTAAAAGGCACATTAAAGATAGAAAATCCATGAAAAATCATCCTGAAGGCAAATTGTTATTAAATATGTCAAAATTAAAGTCTGTTGAATCAATAAAGTTGACATTTCAGATGTACTATTCTGATAATGTTCCTGAGATGATATTTTTGGTGGTCTAGGTATAGATCTATGTAAATAATTCAATTTATAAATTTGTCAAAATTGAAAAAAATTAAAGAAAAACATGTCTTTGTGAATAAGGATAAGTTTTAATAAACTAGATTACATGAGTTAGATGAATACATTATGTCATTCAGTGCAAACTAAGGATCACAAACTCAAGGGTTGTTTATAGTCTTTTGTAATCTCCTGTCATGTAATATAGTCCTTTTTTTCCTTTCTAGATTAATAAGATTTTTGAAGAAAATAAAATGTTATTAATATATACACATTAGTTATACAATTATTCCCTTAAAACTAATTTACAATTTCTTTTTAAGAACACTGCCCTGTATCCTATTTCTTTTATTTATTTAAAATTTTTTATTTAATTAGTTAATTTAGAATATTTTTCCATGGTTTACATGATTCATGTTCTTTTCCTTCCACTCCTCCAACCCACTGGATTTTACTTGTGTCACTGATCAAGATCTATATCCATATTATTGTATATCATTCTTTCTTAAATGATAAAAAAGATAAAAGAGGAATACAATCATATTTACTTGGATACTTATGTTTAACTATATATTTTTATTTATATGAAGCAAATATTTTCCAACTCTAATATATTATTTGTCTTTAAATTATTTTCCTTGGCTTATCATATTTTTTTTTGGTTTCACATTAATTAGAAGACATTTGTTTAAATCCTACCTATATCCCCTGTGAGGCTTTGTATTAGACACATAAACTTTCTAGGTCTGATTTTCTTCATCTATAAAAAAGACATTGGACTAGATTGTCCTACCAAATGTATGATCCCATGATTTGTATCTTGCATAGAAAAAGCAAACAAATGTTTTTAATAAGTAGTCTGTTCTTGAGCTCTAATGCTAATATGGTCCCCAAGACAAAAATATATTAAAGTGATTGTCTCTTTGTTATTTCAATGTTTTATTATATGTTTTAACTTTTAAGTCATTTTTCATTTTTTAATTCAATTTTATTATATTTTAATTTCCAATTTTTCTCCCTCTTCCTTCCTTCTGTCTATTGAGAAAAAACAAGGAAACAAAACCATTTATAAATATGTATAGGTAAGGAAAACAATTTCCCACATTAATCATGTTATTTTATCATATTATATTATTTATATGTAATTATTCCTATATCAATCATAATTATCAAACCCAACATATTCAAAGCAGAATTAATATAATCTCCCCAAATCCATCTCTATTTTCTTGCATTTACATTGATACCAACACAATCCTACCATTTACCTGGATTCAGCCTTATAGCCATTCTTAACTCCTTTCTCTCCTTCAGCCTCTGTACATACACTCACACACACACACACACACACACACACACACACACACACACACACACACGGATACTATAATGATGG
Source organism: Monodelphis domestica (assembly GCF_027887165.1). Lineage (NCBI taxonomy): Eukaryota > Metazoa > Chordata > Mammalia > Didelphimorphia > Didelphidae > Monodelphis > Monodelphis domestica. The sequence continues at coordinate 369,427,782 of NC_077229.1, forward strand.
AGAGTAGGACAAAAGAACCATTGGGGGAAATGGAAATATTAAATGGGTAGTATCTGGGTAGCTCAGTGGATTGAGAGGCAGGCCTAGAGACGGGAGGTTCTAGGTTCAAATCTGGCCTCAGACACTTCCCAGATGTGTGACCCTGGGCAAGTCACTTAACCCTCATTGCCTAGCCCTTACTACTCTTCTGCCTTGGAACCAATTCACAATATTGATTCCAAGATGGAAGGTAAGGGTTTAAAAACAAACAAATAAATAAACAAATGAATCAATAAATGAATCAATCAATCAATAAGAAATATAAAATGCTTCCATCTGTACCCTGAGCCTACCACCTATCTGTCCAAATGTAGAAAGCAAATTTTATCAGTAATGCTCTGGAACTGTTTGTCCTTCTTTATCTGTTGCCTTCCATCCTTGCCAAGAAGCCCTACCACATTTTTCCCCCAGCATTAACCTTTGTCACATGTAAGTATCTACCTGGCAGTTTCACCCTTCTTTTGTAGTACTAAAGATTGCCCTACCTGTTCCTTTGACCCTAAATATTCAAGACTACAGAAGGCCATAGTCATAGCCTTTTTTTTCCCCTCTTGATTATCTACAGGCTGGAGCTTAGCTCCATTCGTGGGCTGGGGAGAATACTGTCCTGCCCTTGCACAGTGCCTCAGATTGGGTCGGTTATCTGTATCTCAGATGGAGCAGTGGGCAGAGGAAGCCTGATTGTTCTGCAGTGTGGAGGTCTGACACTCTGGGGTCCCACTGACGCTAGAGTTCTGCCCTATCCTGTTGCCACTGGACCTCCCCCTGCTGCCTGAGCTGGGTCTCCATTGGCCTCTGATCCAGCCAGGTAGTTTGTAAAGGTAGATGGGAGCTGTTTTGTGGTATTGTCAGTCAATAGACATTTATTATCTTCTGAGTGTCAGGTTCTGTGGCATACAAAGAGAGTCAAAGGCAATTCCTATGTTGATAATCTAATTTATATAATTCATATAATTTAATATTATGCATTATATTATTTAATTATATTTATAACATATAATTTAATTATCATATAATAATGTTATATACTTTACATACAAACAAATATTAACAAAGATGCTATATGCAGGTTTAACAGTATAAGTTAACAGAGAAAAGGCTCTAGAATTAAGAGAGACAGGTGAAAGCTTACTGTAGAAGATGGGATTTTGGTTGAGACTTGAAGAAAGCCAGTAAGTAGAACTGAGGAGCAAGTGCATTTCAGGCGTAGGAGACAGCAAGAGAAAATTCCTGGAGCCAAATAATGGGGAGTCTTATTCATGAAATGGCAAAATGGCTAGTCATTGTGTTTGAAGTGTAACAGAGGGAGACGGTTGATAACATGTAAAAATAACCTGGAGAGGATTATATGGGGGGAAAGTTATGAAGGACTTTGAACACTAAACAGAGGATGCTGTAACTGATCCTGGATGTGATTGCCATTGCAGTTTATTAAATATGAAGTTGACATATTTGGACCACTATAAAGGGTAGATTTTTGTAATTTATCTTAAAGGTAATATAGATATTTTGTTTGTCGTAGACAGCATCAGATCTCTAGTTTATGGTTTTTTAAAATGCTGGGAAGACTGAATATGATAGGGAGAAATGGTGACTGTTGAAAAAATAGGAAGTTATTGAAATGATCATGGAAAACAATCATGAGGGCTCTAAATAGTGTACACACAAAAATGACAGGCATTGTCATGTTAGGATAGGAAAAATTTGGGAACTAATTGTTTCTGGAGATTGAGAGAGAGGGAAGAGTCAAGGATGGCTCCAAGGTTGCAAATCTGAGTGAATGGGAGCACAATGATGACATTAACAAGGAATGGGAGAACTGAAAAGATAAATGGGTTTGGGAGACGATATAACGTCTGCTTTCAGTAGATTGAATTTGAGATGCCTACAGAATACTGAGGTGATCTCTCCTAGCAATAATCTGGAAATGCAGTTCAGGAGAGAAATTAGTATTGGATATGTAGATATTGAAATTGTCCACACAGAGATGAGGTTCCTGAAAGTTAAAAGATTAATGTCACTCAATGAGATGTTGTAAAAGAGATTCTTGGTTAGGTATTAAAGTAAATCTAGTTACTAGATGGACTCAGATGGCCTTTCCACTTAGATACTATGATGCTATTTATAAAGTCACCTTCTTACAATAACCCTGTGAAGTAAATTATACATTTTTGCTGTCTCTATTTTATAATAGCAAATTATTAGGTGCAAATAGGGAGCAAATTGGAAAGGTAGGATTTGACTTTGGACAGTTTGTCAAACTCCCAATCTAATGCTACTTACACTAAGCCACTGTCGACTTAACAAACAAAAACAAAAATCTATTTTTTAAATATTGTTGCAGATATCTATGATAAACCTTTTCCTTACTGGGAAGAAGACTTTCATTCAACAACTGAATCTGGAAAGTAACAGAATTTGCTGTTTTTTTTTTTTCTGAAACAAATTATTCATTATCTCTCACTCATAAACACATAGATAGATACAGAATGTCTTAATATTGGTTTTGTATTATTTAGAAATGTAACAATAAGTACAGGATACACATAAAACCTCGTGTCCCACTGAATTTTCTTTAATGGCACTTATTTTAACCTTGCTTCCTTACCAAGGCCCCATTTATTTGAAGATGTATTATTCATTAATTTTATTTTTGTGGTTGAGCAAAAAGATATATTAATGTTGCTTTTAAAAATTCTTCTGCAGTATTAGCAGCAGGACAATTAGAAGTAATAGTCAATGAAAACTTTCTTGTGGAGCGGGTGAGAAACTGAAAATCCAACTCATTTTTACTTCATATTTAGAAAAGATATCCACTCAATCAAGTTTGGCTTATTTGGTTTACAGATGAATAAAAAATGCCTTCTGGAATGAAGGGCTAAGTGAATTCAAGATATGGGAATACAGTAGGCATCCGACTCACTCTGTCACAAACTAGGAAAGTTTCCTTATGCAACTAGGGTTTAAATTGTTGGTAGGAGGAGAACACAGGCAGCAAGGGCACCATAATAATTCTGTCTTTATTTCTGGATCCACTGACAGGTTTGTGAACCTAACTTTCCTATCTAAGAAATAGGTTTTTTAAATCTGTAGATTGTGATAGGGCAGTATTCAAAAAGTCAGCATGTGCTTTTCCCTCGAGCTTGCCAGAAGTCATTGACCAAAATCAGCTTTAAAAAATTATTTCCCCACCACCATTTCTTGGCCCTAACTTGCCTTAAACACACATTTTCCTGGGCATAGAACATAACCCTGAAAAGGATGCCACTATACAGTGAACGTTATAAATCTATAGATTTCTTTTTTCATATAATTTGGATTGATGCCTGACCTTTATGATGTGAACTTATGTGAGGTGAGTTAACTTGTAGGACCTTATGTTCTCACTTAGATCTGTGGAAGAAAGAATTTGCCAAACAATGCTATGGAAGAGTTTGTTGTACATGAGGGATGTTGTGTTTTCTTTTTTCTCCTTTCCTTCACTCTTCTATTCTTTTCTTGCCTTCTTTCTTTTCTGTCTCTTCTCCTTTACTTCCCTTCCCCTTCCTTTTTTTCTCTTTTTACCCAGACAGATGAACTAACCTAACCAGAATCAAACATACTAGAAATTTGTTCCATGCTGGATTAAGACAAAAGAATATTTTCCCTTCTGAAGGGATAATATAAAATGATAATAAAGGAATTGGACTTATTTTGCTTTACTTGTATTTGTCAGGTTTGGGGTGGGTAGTAGAGCAGAACTATTAACGGCAGCTAATAGAGAGGCAGATTTTAACTTAAAAAGAAGAAGCACTTTTAAAAAGTCTAAAAGTGGAATGGTCTACATTAAGAGGTAGTGAATTTCCTCGTTTTAGGAGTTCTTCAATTAAGAGGTTTAATGAGCCCTTTGCAGATTATTATAGAGGGAATTCCCACTTCAAGTATGGGTTAGAATACTTGAAATGCAGCATTGGAAAGAACAATAGACTTGAAGTCAGAAGAAAGAGATTCAAATAACACTGCTGTCACTTATTAAATGTGAACATTTCTTAAGCTATCTGGGCTTCCGTTTCCTCAGTTTACAGAGAGATAAAATGGTAAAGTTCGACTAGATTTTCTGCTATATTCTGTCTGGCCCTAAATCTGAGATCCAATACTTTTGATGTATCTTCCAACCATGAGATACTATGATTTTGTGTTTCTATTTCCTCCCAGTGATTTCTTCCCAAACTGTTTTACCACTCCCTCTGCTCTCCAGAACATTATATCTATCTTTAAGAAATTATCTGTTGAAATATTTTTTAATACAAGGATAAACACAAATGTCTGAGATGAAATGAAATTTTTAAAAACACCTTCCATTTTAGAATCAATACTGTGTAGTGTTTCTAAATCAGAAGAGCACTTAGTGCTAGACAATTGGGACTTAGGTGACTTGCCCAGGGTCACACAGCTAAGAAGTCTGAAGCCAGATTTGAACCCAGGACCTCCCATCTCTGAGCCTGGCTTCTCTATCCTTTGAGCCACCCAGCTGCCCTGAAATTATAATTATTTATCCACAATGTGTGATTAACCACTTTCTTAGTTTGTGAGGTATTTAATTTAATATTAATTAAATGTCCCACCATCTCTAGATAGCCCAGCATCCTAGTATTATTAACTCACTTGTGAATTCAGTCCTCTGTTTACATTAGCAATGCTTTTTGGTATGTACCACAATGTTGCCTGTGTGATGAGATAACTACATTTTTCTTGCTAACTCACTCTAGCCTTTGGATCTGCGATGCCCTATCCATTGCCTATACCATTGTCACCATTCACTGATTTTTTTTCTTTCAACTATTTATCAAATCCTAGGTGCAAGATTATTGACTATTTCAAGGAGGGAACAAGGGAAGGAGCGAAAGAATTTGGAACTCAAAATTTATAAATATATATTAAAATGTTTTTTTACATGTAATTGGGGGAAAATAAAATATTATTAGAAAGAACTATGGAAGATGTATTGCTGCACTTAAGGAGAATGCAATTTCATTTGGAAAATAGCCATATCCTGAAAGAGGAGTCAATAAAAACAAAAATTAATAACATGATCATACTAAATTATATTCAATTGGTGGTCACTTGATCAAATCCAAAGGTAGACCAAGTTGAGTATATGAGAATAAGGATAGTGAGTCAGTGACAGGCAGAGAGGAGGGGCAGTAAAGGGAGGAATAATATACCTGCATCAAGAAGACATGACTTCAAGTTCAATCTCATACTTATTTTTTATGTGACCATGGGCAAGCCACTTAACCTCTTCCTTGTCTGTGAAATGGGAGAACTTACCTTCCTTGGCTTTAGCAAGCATCAAAATACATGATATTTATGAAATTAAAAAGTTATAAAGTGGTTTGCAAACTTTAAAGTGCGGTAAAAATACTAGCTTTACTAGAATGTATTGTTTTCTTACTGTATTGACTGGTTACATGCTTAATAGTGAAATATTATAACTTATTGACATTTTTTTTATTACTTATTATTGTACTAGAATGTAGGGCTCAAAAGGATAAGGATCATTGATTTAAAATCTGGTCTTTTCTTTGTAAGCACTATAACAGCCAGCCCAGAAGACTGCACAAACAAGTCACTTAACAGTTTTTAGACTGTTCCGTAAAAGTCATTCTGACCCTGTAGTCAGTAGGATAATGGTGAAAAGCCTGCCAAAGTAGGAAGACGTTCAGTACAACTGTGGGGACCAACTAGATTTGTTATCCTTAAATCATCCTAGCTAAGTAAGAAGGTCATCAGAAATATAAGATTAACAGAAAAGGTGGATTGTTTTGCCAAAGCAACCCAGGAAACATAAAAACATAGAATAACCTCAGTTTCTCTGTACTGCTCTTTCACTTTCATAATTACTGTAGAAGTATGGTGGAAAAAGAGACAAAGGGTTACTAATAACTCTTTCTTTTGGTGTATCTATAAACTAATTTATCTGTTGAGGCTCTAAATATGATCTCTGTCTAGTGACCAATGAAAATATCCCCCCTTCCTTCCCTCCAACTTAAAGATTTGGGAAAGATTTTTACAAGATATGGACTAGGGAGAGATTATTTGAAGAAGTAGGTTTTAAGCATGGAACTATTTCTGATCATCTTTTTCACTTATTATTTTTAAAAACATTATAAAACAATTATATTTTGCTAGCAGGAATAACTGTTAGTAAGGTTTCTAATACAGTGTAACCAACTCATCTCTGATTGATAGGTTAAATAATTTTCTGGCCAGTTAGGGCAGATTTTGCAAATATTTCTCCCATAAATGAGGTGTCATGGCTCTAAGGTCAGTGGAAATATCGGTGGGAGGAAATGGTGGAAAAGGGGTCACTGTCTTACAGATAGTTTTGAAAAACTGCTGATTCTTTTGCTTTAATGTTGTCAATCACCATAAGAAAGACAGCTCTACAATCCAAAAACCCCTTGGAAGATGATGAAATTGGAAAAAAATGTTTCTTAAATTTCTTTAGTTTCTTCTCTTTTCTCTCTTCTCTGTAGTTGAAATGTGAGCAAGACATTTGAAAATAAATTTTGAAGTTTTGTTAACACAATCTGACTAGTTTTCTTTTTGCTTTCAATAATATAGCAACTATTTTCTACCACTCAAGTAACAGCTACTTTGGCAATTTTAAATTAACATTTAGCAGGACTTGCAATTTGTTTATGCTGGAATAAGCTATTCCTGTCAGAATTTCATGAATATTGTATCATGGTCCTTCAGTTCTGCTGGTGAAAACATAAGACAAAGAATCCATGTGAAGGTTATTTGATTTCTGCTCCATAAAAATACTAATTTTCCATTTTCTTTCTTTTCTTTTCAACTATCTCTTAAAACTATATGGACTTGAAAATAATTTTTAAAAATTCTGTTAGTGAGAAATTGATTTGGTGTGTAATGATCTCATTTCTTAAAAAAATCAACAGTTAGTTGATTGGACTTTCAAGTGAACTAAATGTTATAATTATAGTCTTACTACAAACTTAAATATAAAAAGAATACCATGGAACAAAAAGTCAAAATGAGATGTATTGAATAAATCCTTAAGTGAGAAAGGTAAGAAGTTCATAATCTTTTGATTCAGTTAATCAAAGTATGATCTTCTCAGTCTCATATCATTTCAGTTGAAGCACTCTATATCTCCTTATTCACAATAACATCAAACTGGTTAAAATTTATTATTGATTCCTTCACACATACACAGATATTAATTTTAAAGAAAGGATTTTAAAAACCTATTATTTCATCACATTGGTATGGGCAACTTCATGGAGAAAGTTCCTCCACCAAGGCAGATTGTAAATAGTTCATATAGAGTTGTGACTTGCTATATTTTGTTAGTATTTGCTTGAAATAGGCCCCTTAATGCAGTTCTTCTAAAATTAAAATACCTACATGAAGCATTTATTAAGTGCTTGCTACTTGTCAATTGAATTAAGAATTCAAGCAAAGAGAAAGATGTCCCTGTCCTAAAAGAACTTACTATTTGATAGGAGAAAATGATATATAAAAAGGATCTTAAACTAAGAGGAGCACCATATGGAAAGGTGAAATGCAAAAGCAGTACAGAGAGTCTTTCTTCTAGGAATTTTTCCAACTCCAAAGATAACTATCTCTTACATTCCTCTACTTTCCTAAGGACATATAGAAAAAATAATATGGTTGTTATGAAAATCTACTTTTATAAAAAATTTCAGTTGAATCTTAAAAGTCTACCAATTTTGCTGGCTTATATTTTGAACTCCTAAGTAATTGTATTTCTTTTCTTTCTTTGTTTCTTTGTTTCTTTGTTTCTTTCTTTGTTTCTTTCCTTCTTTCTTTCTTTCTTTCTTTCTTTTTTCTTTCTTTCTTTCTTCTTCTTCTTCTTCTTCTTCTTCTTCTTCTTCTTCTTCTTCTTCTTCTTCTTCTTCTTCTTCTTCTTCTTCTTCTTCTTCTTCTTCTTCTTCTTCTTCTTCGCTGAGATCTAGAGTTTCTTTCATAGTGATTTTGTTTTCTGCCAGCACATGTATGGCTTTATCAGAAGTGACAATTTAGCAGCTACTGGGTTCATCTCAAAGAAGTTCTAAACTTCTAGCCTCACCTCAATAGCAAGCTGAGCTCTGAATGGGTTACTCAAACAAAGACTATTCCTAACTGAGGCTTTATCTGTTTTAGCCTAGATCTGTAACTCTGAAGTTATATCTTCTCCTATAGGTCTGTTAGGGCTTTCGTTTAAATCAAGGATGACAAGCACTTGATAGTGTACTTGATCATCCTTAAGTCTCAGGTGTATTAGCTGCTAAAATAGAGCTTTCAGGATTCTCTAAGATGGGGTAAAAAGAATTCCAGCTTTCTGCCTAGAAATAGTTGAACAGATAGTTGAATAGTTGAACAGTTGAAAAGAAATATAGTTTCTCTTGCCATCGATATACTAGCAGACAACTTTTTAGTAATTGAAGGAAGTTTCAATTCTCTTATTTTTTCCTTGTGTTTTTAATGTTGAAATGGACTTGGAATCTTGGAGATGAGGGTGCACTGTGGATAGAGCACTGGGCTGGAAGTCAGAAAGACCAGAGTTCAAATTCAGTTTTAGACACTTGCTGGCTGTTTGACCCTGGACTTTACTCTTTTTGTCTTCATTTCCACATCTATAAAGAGAGCTGGTGAAAAAAATAGTATCCCTGCCAAGAAAACCTCAATTAGGGTAATCAAGAGTTGGATACAACTGAACAAGTAAACAATTGGATTTGGGATCTAATGGCATCAGAACAATACCATAAATTAATTCTTCCAAGGAAGGAAAGATAAGTGTAATGTTGGTTATAACACAATGTGGACATTTTTGTGGATTAAATTCTGGTCCTGAAACTTTATAGTGCAATGAATTGCTTTCGTTAAAAAAAGGTGGTTTATTAACATATTGAATTCAAACATAAACAGATTATAAAAAATATTTATTCAAGTAACTTAGAAAAGAAACATTTTTAAGAGTATGCTATTACCATTGATTTTCTTAACCAATAACTGAGTTTCTTAAAAAAACAAAAAGCAAATCATTTTTACCAAAGTCAGGCCATTATGAAAAATGGGAATTGAAGCACTTTTATAATAATTTTTTTATATTGTACTTATATTACAGTATAGAATCATGTGATATAAGTATATACTACATTATATCATATCTTTTACAGCTACACTCCAATTCTGACAAAGGTGATGGATCAGTCAAATACATCCTTACAGGAGAAGGGGCTGGGACAATATTTATCATTGATGACACCACAGGAGATATTCATTCAACCAAAAGTCTAGATCGAGAGCAGAAGACCCACTATGTCCTGCATGCCCAGGCAATTGATAGAAGGACAAACAAGCCTCTTGAACCTGAGTCTGAATTCATCATCAAAGTACAAGACATCAATGACAATGCACCTAAATTTACGGATGGACCATACATCGTAACTGTGCCAGAAATGTCTGACATGGGTAAGAAAAATTATATTTCTCTCCAAGGAATTGACTCTTAATATATCAATAAATATGTTGTAATACCATAAATGCTTTTTTCACTTGTATTTAAGATTATGGGAAAAATTACATCAGTAACAAAAGCTCAAGCTCATTTTAAAAATATATATCTGATTCTAAGGAATATTATAAACAGATAGTATACCCACTGTACTAGATGTGATACATATTTGATGGGAAAATATAAATTTGGTTACGAAAATTTTAAAAAGTCTTAAATTTTCAAACATCTACATAGTTTACATAATTTCTAATGTCTTTGTATAAATAATATGTATAAAATGTGGAGAACAAATAACAAAAAGAGAGAGCATTATTTTGTTTATCTTTTTCATTAATAGACTGATATTATCTTTCTAGATGAAGAAAAGGGAAAATCTACTATTTGAACACTTCAAATTAGACATCATTTGTTTTTCTTTGATATCAATAGTTATATCACATTCTAAGATATAAGAACATATTTATCTTTTCACTAAAGTTATTATATGTTTCATATCCTCCCTAATTTTTATTATATATCTTGTCTGTAAGTCTGGGCCTTTCATTGTCTCATACTCTTGACTGTCTTTATCTGTGTATATGACTCTGTCTTTCTGTTTTTCTCTGATGTGTCTTTCTGTTCCTCTGTCTCTGTCTTTCAGTTTCTGTTTCTGTCTTTCTGGCTTTTCATTCCTCCTTCAATGTTAGAAACTAATTTTTAATTTTATTTTATCAGGTAAAATTCCTTTTACATATCTCTTTTCTGTTCATATTTTTTCCCTGATCTTCCAAAAGAGTTGTAAACTTGAACATCTCAAAAATAAAGTTTCAGTTAATAGATCTTTAGTATGGTACCCAACAAAATGAATATGAAAATTCACAGTAATTGTGCTTTGAATAAAATTTAACCAAACTGGATATGTAGAGATATTCATGAAATAGACATTTTTAAAAGCATTAACATAGTACTTAAAAATTAGACTATTCCATCTTAAACTTTTTAAAATCATTCCATTGTTAAGCATAAATACTTAAACCTCTGTATGCTTCTTTAGAATAATGTTTTTGAAAGTATAATATAAAATACCTAGGATTTCAATGGAAACAAAAAATATATATGTGTATATATATATTTACATATACACACACACATGCACATATATGAGTATATAAGCCCCATTAAATTTATCCAGAGACTTTTTAGATGAGTGTGTGGGGATGAAGTGCTGTTTGTGGATCGTGGATTAAGAATTCCAGCTAATTCACTTTAAGTAAACTCATTAGTTCTCATATATTTAATTTTCATTGCAGTGCAAGTCAAGCCCTAGTTTCCTTCAAATTTAGATCTAATGCTAGTTTCTACCTGCAGCCTTTCCTAATTCCCCTAGATGTCAATACCTTTCTTCCAAAATATTACCCTGTCCACCATATTTTTGTGTTTTGTATGCAATTATATGTATGCATATTTCTTCTTTGACAGAATATAAAGTATATATGTGTGTGTGTGTGTGTATATATATATATATGTATATATATATGTATATATCTAAAGGAGAATATAGAGCAGGAGCTATTTCACAAACATTTGGCACATAGCAGGCACTAAGTTAATATTCACAATATGATCCTGGGACAATGAAGGATCAAGAGGTGCTTTAAAATTCAAGAAAAAACAATAAGCTCTTTTAGTACACCTTTAGTTATACAAAATTTGTGTGATTTTTCTTGATGAGAGATAAGCTATTCTCTCATAATACAGCTATTCTCTCATTAATAGTTAATTATATAATACCTGAAATTTTTGGGTGTTTATATATATATAATTATATAAATTATAAAAATATTTTATTAAAAAGTTTATTAAAATTAAAATTATATATATGTATGGAGAGAGAGAGAGAGAGAGAGAGAGAGAGAGAGAGAGAGAGAGAGAGAGAGAGAGAGATACAGTGTGACAATTTAGCTAATGATCCCAAAGAACCATGCTATCCTCCTTTTGGAGTAAAAATAAAACATATTTTCAAAGTTAAAATTCTCAAATTATATTTTAAAAACCACTTGAACTTTTTCTCCTTCCTTCTTATTGATTGCATCATAATCTATCAGAAGCTCACTACAAATGTATTCTTTATTATTTTTAAGGTCAGATACTGTCACTGGTACCCACAGGCAATTCCTCACTTTTTTTTTTTTAAACCCTTACCTTCCATCTTGGAGTCAATACTGTGTATTGGCTCCAAGGCAGAAGAGTGGTAAGGGCTAGGCAATGGGGGTCAAGTGACTTGCCCAGGGTCACACAGCTGGGAAGTGTCTGAGGCCATATTTGAACCTAGGACCTCCCATCTCTAGGGCTAGCTCTCAATCCACTGAGCTACCCAGCTGCCCCCAATTCCTCACTTCTTTGATAATTGAAGTTGACCAATTTCTCAAAATTTATTTTGGTAGTAAGTTATCAAAAGAAATATGCTTAATTATATGCATCAGTAAAACATTAGCAGCCTTTCAACCCAAAATTTGTACTCTAAGCAAAGCATTTCACATCCCCCCATTTCTCCCAGAGATGGAAAATTGAGTGTCTGATTCTTGTGGCCTCGCCCTGTCTCCAAGTTTAATCTGGAAAATCTTAAAACATTGGCATAATGAGGCCCAGGACCCCAGACAGGGGTAGCAAGTTTTAGGATTGGAAGCAGGGGTTGCTTGGTCTTGGAATAGCTCTCTTTCAGAGATGAGGAGTGGACAGAGTCTACAGGAGTGTGGAGGCTACATTATATTAATAAACCAGACATTACTGGAAGTGATGAAAATGCCCGACAGGATAGCAATATGGAAACATCAGCACACAACACGCTACTTCAGCAGGAAGGAAGGAGAGATCATAGCCTCCAGATTCCTAGAGAGTATAATACCCCTCCCCCTGCTTTTCCTTACCCAACCTGGATGTCCATTCATACTGACTTTAAATCATTTGATCTGGCATTTCTCTCCTAGGCTTTCTCCCTGGCGTAAGACTTTCTCTTCTCTTTTCCCTGCCTTGACCTCTTGATGAAGCACTCCAACTCTGTATTATCCTTTATCTTTGAGTCTCTCATTAGGTCACTGATGACACTCTGCCAAGCCTGAGTCTTGCAGTGCTCCCACCATCTGCCATCTTCTCTGCTGAAAAAAAAAAGCCAAAAAAAAATATTTCACAACCATTATGAATGAGTCCACTATAAATTTGCTGAACAAGCCCTGCTGAGCCCTCGCTATTGCTAGGATCTTCTCTGATAAACACAAATCAAACTTTTTCACGTGCCCTAAAGAATCCTAAGGATTTTCTTCCCCTATCCAAGGACAGGACAGGACCCACTAAAAGACTGATTTCATGATGACCACATATGCTACTGGTTTATCAAAGGCAATGAGGTGGCACAGGGGACTTTGAATCAGAACAAATTGAGTATAAATCTGGGCTCTGACACAATATGAATGGATGAATGAACCTGGGGAAATCCTTTAATATCTCTGCCTACTTCACTGTCTTTATATTTTTAAAATGTCTACAATAGTATCACTGACTTCTCAGGAGAGTTAGAAAAATAAAAGGAAATGATCATTTAAAAAAAATTTCAAATCTTAAAGCATAATATAAATGTTAATCATTATTATTTTAACTAAATTTATTTTCTTTGCCTATAGATAGGATTAGCCTCAGAGTCTAAGCCAGAGCGAAATAAAAACATTTTTGGACTATTTAAAGCCTTTAAAGTTAAAGGACTATATAAATTTACACACACACACACACATACACACATATACACACACACACACACACACACACACACAAACATATATAGGCTTTAAATAGCTTCCATTATAAAAGCTGTAGGGCCCCAAAGGGCAAAAAGCCACAGAGATCATTAGAGTAAACCTCTTCATTGAATAGTCCGGGTTTTCAATCTGGAACTTAATTTTACATGAATGTATATCGGGTAAAGAGTTTTTCAATAATGAGTTTATACAGACAATCTCATTTCCATTAATGTTAATGAATCATTCATATAGGAAATCCTTTTTCTTTCAGGCAGAACATATAGATTTAACATATAGATCTGGAGTTATGACATTTTAACAGATTAACTTCTATTTATAATTAACTACTAATTTTGCAAAGTTTTGCTTTGCCAAGGTATTTACAGAAAATCTGATTTTTTTCTCAATAAATCATTTTGGAGATTTTTCTTGTAGCAGAAACATGAACTTTATTATGTCATTCACTCCCCCCTAAATAAATGAGTGTAGTAATATAAACATTTTAAAATAATAGATAATTTTCTTTATTGTGGTGAAAATTAGTAATTAATTTATATAGTTATCTATATCCATTCATACCTTTCACTTTTCTCGATGTTAAGCTAATAGCTGTGTAGGTTAGAATAAGAATTGTCTTAATCTAAGAACTGAGTGCGGTCATCAGAATTTTGATTAGTTTGCTCTTGTTTTTTAAAGGATTACTTTGTAGTGATCTTGAATATAAAACCACTTCCATTGTAATTCCACTCGGTCATATGAAGCAAAGGAGGGAACTAATGATATTGATTCTAATTTCTTAACTTCTTCCTAGTAATTTCCCTGCCTCACTTCCCACATTTTTTATAAGGCCTTTCCTATTTTTCTCCCGCTACTAATATCTTCCTTTTTGGGACTAAATTTCCTTTTTGGGACTAAATTAACTCAGTAGCTAGCATTTATATAGCACCTACTCTCTGATCGTCACTTTATAAACATGTTCCTTTTGACAACCTTGGTAAGATGTTGTGCTTAGGAAATTAAGAGAAACAGATGTTAAAGGACGTAAAAACATTGTTTAATTTCACATAGGCACTCCATCCCATTTTCCTCCTTTTATTCATATACTAGTCTATGAGATCAATATCATTTTTAATTAATTCTTTTCCAAAACAAATTTTAGTAGTCATTTTCTAATACTTTGTGATCCATGTTCTCTTCCTCCCTTCAACCCTCTTTAGAACAGGAAGTAACAGGATATAGGTTGTTCCATGTGTTATCATGCAGTATATGGCCATCATGTTGTGAAAGAAAACCCATATCACTTATGCAAGAAAAAAATCATGAAGGAAATGAAGTGAAGAATGATGGGCTTCAGTCGGTATTCAAACTTCATCATTTCCTTCTTAGGCAGTGAATATCCTTTTTTCATCTCTTGGCGTTGTCCTGGATCTTTATGTAATAGTAAAGTCATTCACAGTTGATCATTACATGTTATTGCTTTTACTGTGAATAACATTCTCCTGCTTCTGCTCACTTCAATCTGCATCCATCACTTCACTTAAGTCTTTGCAATTGTATGTGTGTGTGTGTGTGTGTGTGTGTGTGTGTGTGTTTGTGTGTGTGTGTGTGATCATCTGGTCTATTAAAATATATACCACAACTTATTCAGTCATTTCCCAATTCATGGTCATCTCTTCAGTTTTCAGTTCTTTGACACCACAAGATGAGTTGCTATGAATATCTTTTGTACAAGCACACCCTTTCCCCCTATCTTTGATCTCTTTGGGATACAGACTTAGTAGTAGTATTCCTGGATCAAAGATTATGCACAGTTTAATGGCCCTTTTTAATGCTATTCCAATTGTTTTCTAGAATGGTGGCCTCAGTTCATAGCTCCATCAACAGAGTGTATTAGTGTACCCCCCCTTTTTTTTACTACATTCCCTTCAACATTTATCATTTTCTTTTCTTTCTTTTCTTTCTTTTCTTTTCTTTCTTTCTCTTTCTTTCTTTCTTTCTTTCTTTCTTTCTTTCTTTCTTTCTTTCTTTCTTTCTTTCTTTCTTTCTTTCTTTCTTTCTTTCTTTCTTTCTTTCTTTTTTTTGTCATATTAGCCTGTCTGGTGAGGTGGTACCTCAGATTTTTTTTTAATTTTGTATTTCTCAAATTAATAGTGATTTTGGAACAATTTTTCATTTAACTGAAGATAATCTTAATTTCTTTATCTGAGAATTTCCTGGTCACATATCCAATTGACCATTTGTTAATTAGGGAATACTTTGTGTTTTGATAAATTACAATAGCATTTTCCTTGTACTTATCCCTGTGAAACTCTCTGTAGCCTTTGAAACTGTTTGGATATGTGACAGGCTTCTGTCCTAGGTTCTCTTTGCACCCTTTAATTTTTCAGTTGGTGATCTTGTTGGTTTCTCCATATTCAATTATTGTTTCTGTATGGATGATTCTCAGATATCTTTATCTAACCCTAACTTCTCTAGTGGTCTCCAGGCTTGCATCTTCAGCTGCTTATTGAACAGTTCAAATTGGATATACTATAAAAATGTTTAATTCAATATATCCAAAATATTTCCACTAAAACCTCCTCTCCTTCTTAACTTCCTTTGAGGGTACCACTATCTTTTCAGTAAACCAGACTTGTAGCCCAGGCATCATTCTGCGCTCTTCATATTCTCTCACCAACACATCTGAGCTGTTGCTGTCAATCCTAGTTTTGTACCATCTCTGGAATATGAGTTCTTCTCTCCTTTGACACTGCCACCACCTGGTACTGGCTCTCCTCATCTTACACCTGTCCTTTCAGAATAGCTGGCTGTTTGGTCTTTCTCCATTCAGCTGAGAAAGTAATCTACTGAAAGTGCATGTCTAATCAATTGTGTTACTCTGTTACTTAATAAACTTTGTATTCTTTCCAGGATCAAATAGAATACCTTCTCTTTGCCATTCAAAAGTCATTGACAACTAGTCTTTCCTCCCAATTTTTCATCATCTTCTTCCAGTCCTTGCCCCTTACACTGTCTCTCCCATACTCTATGATCTATTGAAATTGAACTTGCTCTTTTTCAAACAAAATGCTCTATACCTTGACTTTTGACATTTTAACTATTTTCCTTTGCCTTGGCTTTCTCCAATTCTCAGCTTTTATCCCACCTTCTGAGGTATTTTTTTCCAGATTCTCCTGAATTCTAGTGCTTTCTACCTGTTAATTGTCTTTTTATCCAATATATGGATTATTTATATATGTGTTTGAATTTTATATCTCTTATTAGGCTGTGATCTCCTTAAGAGTAGAAGAAGGTCCTTGTATCCTCAGCACTTAGCAGAGTTCCTAGGACTTAGTAGATACTTAATAAATACTTATTGATTGAATTACTAAGTAATTTCTAGCTTACGCATTCAATTGTATATTATCATTAAATTTCTTCATTTGCTTGGTTAATGTTATATAGTTAGATCAAATTATTTTAAGTATCTATAGGTATCATTTCAAAGGCTCTACAATGTGTCTTGGCTCAATTTTTTAAGCCATGAGAAAATATCAATATGTTTGAGACACTATGATAGAGATAGTCATGTTTATATTGTTTGTCTTCATTTGAGATAATGTAACAGAGTGCTTAAATATAAATGGAAAGAGAATTTATATATATATGTATAAATATTTCAAATGCAAGTAAATTTTTGAGCCTTTACTACAATTTCAAACTTTCTATTAATGAAACAATATTATTCTGTCATTTTATGTGCATCATAATATTATATTACATTAACAATTCATAGAAACTGTCATCAGTTATTATATACAACTTATTCCTTTAATTTGGATTCAGCTTAATCTGATTAAAGTTTTAAGGTTTTTGGAGCATAGAAATACAAATTGAGAATGAATAGTTTTATTAATGCTATCAGCTCATGAACCCATGTTGATTATGAAGGCAGAGAAAGCTGCATAATCATCTGGAGAAGTGCATATCCCTGCTTTTACAGTCAGCAGTTTCTGGCAAATACATTGCATTACAGATATAGAAGGTGAATGAGATTTTTTTTTCTGTAAAGTGCATTGTCATTTTCAGATGGAATATGCACTATAAGTGTCATATCACCAATTGTATTCCAGTGTTATTAATATATATATATATATATATATATATATATATATATAACATTATCATCAAGGAAATGTGAGAGGCAAAAGGGTTTGTCTTAATAATATTTCACCCTCTCCCCTTTCAGTAACACAACTGTATTAAATTTTTCTGTTCTTTTTCTTAAATTTATCATGAATTTCTTAAGTTACAGTCCAATTTTTAGTTTGTATGATCACAGTAATAATTAACTTTGGATGAGTTTATTTCTTGAAATTCCTTATTACATAAGTTTCTTAGTTCATATCTATGCTCTGACTGAAAATGAAGCTCACTATTTCTTTTATTTATACCTCAAGGGAAATATGTTATTTTATAAGCAACATTCATATGTATCCTTATTTCATCTTTTTTTATTGGACATTATTAAAAATATGACATATACATTATTCTTCTTATTCATTTATCCAAAACAGAGAAAAACTAAAATCTCATTGAATTAAAGATCAACATTGGTAAATTCCTTTCATGTTCACAACATTTACATATATTACAAAATAGACATAGCAATGACATAAGAGTCTTTGGGAAGATAGTTACATTAAAAATTTAATCAATAAAATTGAAATTTGTGGCAAATATTCTGGAAAATATTTGGATTTATTAAAAACTATCAATGAATCATTCATATGTTTCGTCTTGTCATCACACTACTAAGAACATATTGCATTGATGTCCTTTTAATAATAATATGCTGAAAGTACCATTTCTGGGATTACTAAAAAGAAGGAAACAGAATGAGTGCATAGCTAAACAAGTTGTGAGATATTAATATCAAGAAACTCTGATAAAAAATTTGAAGAATTCAGAGGAACATAGAAGAACTCAATGCATAGGAAGAAACTAGAAAGAAAGAAGGAAGGAAGGAAATGACTATTTATTAGGTGCCTATTGTGTATTAGCTATTCTGCTAAGTGTTTTACAAATTTATCACATTTGATCCAAACAACCCTTGGAAAATGGTCTTATATTTCAATCCTTTGCATTGTCCATCTCTCATGCCTGGAATGCATTTCCTTCTCACCTCTGATGCTAATAATATCTAATTTCTTTAAAAATGATTATTTGTTATTCATTTGTCTTCATTATCTTCATGGCTTCATTTGGGGTTTTCTTGGCAAAGATGCTAGGACTGTTTTATACTTCCTTCTTCAGCTTTTTTTAAAGATGATGAAACTGAGGCAAAAATGGGTTAAATGACTTGTATACACACACACACACACACACACACACACACACACATATATATACATATATATAGTATTTGAGTTCAAAGATGAACTCCGATCTGCATAAAGAAATGGCTAACTACAACCATATATTTGCCAAGAAAACTCCAAATAGGATTAGAGAGTTAGACATGACAAATGAAACCAGACTTTTTTGACCCCAAACTCCATGCTTTATCCATTGTACCAACAAGCTGGAAAATGTAATTACCACTAATGTACACAAGAAAATACTTACTAGAAAGAGCAAGTCTTGAAGTCAGGAATACTTGGATTTAAGTTGTGGCTATGTGACCCTGGCAAAGTCACTTAAACACTTAATGATCTAAAGAACTCTTTAAGATGATGAATTGCATGAAAAGATGCTGATCTACATTAGTAGAGGGAATTTCCTCACCTGAGACTTCCCTCAGTCAGTGGAATCTCAGGACCAAATTCTTTCCTTAAAAACATGTAAATGAAAGCAATAGTAGTAAGCTGTTGAATTTTAATTGTTTACAAAAACCTGTCTTGGTTCCAGAGTAAATCAAAGCATTCCCCTTCACTTGGTATAATGGCAAGTGAGCATGTTTATGGAATGTATTATAAGCTATAACCCATGGTTGTTTTATCATTTGGGGCTTGATTAACCTTTTTCTTGTTGTAAAATAGGATTCCTGAATAGGAGAGGAAGTGGAATTTTTAATTTTAATTTAATTTTTAAATGATGGTTCTAAAATAAAAATGACATCTATAAATTTTAAAAGCACACTAAAAATAAAATAGAAACAAGTAGAGAATTTGTTTCTATGGGAATTGTACTCTCTCTCTCTCTCCCTATATATATATATATATATATATATATATATATATATATATATATATATATATATATATATATATTAGAATTTCAAAGGTTCATTGTTTTTGAACTGGTAGAGTTCTGATGTCTCTTTCTAAGTGTGGACTTTATATCTTAGCCTGTATAGACCCAAGACTTGCCTACTTTTCTTGAGAACCATTATGTACAGCATTAACCCATGAAGAGGAAAGCTATACACTCAAAAATACTATCAATAAATTATTATTAGTAAATCAAAGGGAATAACCTACTTTTACCTTGATCTTCCTATGGATATTCTATGTGTCATTTTTTCTCTGGAAAATAATGTTCAAATATATGATGAGTAGCGCTCTTTTTATTTCAAGTTAAATAAGAATAGAATCATACATAAAATATCATATTAATGATCTACAGGTTCTAAGCCACATAAAATAATTAATTTATGTTTCCTAATTAATTTAAACTTACAAATATAACATTTTATACATTTAAAGAAATTTTATTGAATGATAGTCAAAAGCTTTGTCCACTTGACTAGAAACAGTTAATCATTTCAAGATTAGTTCATTAAATTTTTTTAAATTACTGCCTGAATAATTATTCCAAAATAGAATTGGTATGTACATTCCCAACTTCTTCTTCCATTCATGCTATTGTAGTTTTTTTGATCCTTCTCTTCTATAACATGCTTGATTTTTATACTTTTTATTAACTCCTTGAGCTTGGAAGAGATTTTGTGGTACTCCAATTGCTTCTCTATTAGTCTCTTTTTTACCATTTAATTGATCTGTTTATTGCCACAATATAGACATATATGACAATATAGACTAAAATATGATTTTAGTTACTTTCCCATTTTACATCAAGTTTACTATCTATAACCTTAATTAGAAATTTAGTAAATTATTTAAGCTTCTATCTTTCTACTCCCAATATTTGACATGTTTCACCTACTTAAGCTCCTTCTGATGGCAAGATTTCTTCTGTTCCTTGTTCAGATGAGGTCCAATTGAATTTTCCAATTACAATTAATATACAAGCACCTTACAAATAATTTTGGGAATATGACTTCTTCTACAATAATTTTGACTCCATTTGCCCACATTAAATTCACTTCCTCACATTTTAAAAAATACCTTGATGGATTTTTTGTCAGTGTATGAAGTAAGATACAATTAACTGGTAGGAAGATTGGTAGAAGTCATTGTGGGATGATTCTACAATCCAGAAAAATGTTTGGATGATTATTTTGTATATTCCTTGAACATTTTTTGGTAGAAGAGTGATATAGCCAGATCTTTGTTTTAAGAAGATACATTTGGAGTAGTCTGGTTGGTTAAGGAGAAAATTTGAAGTGGGGAAATCGATTACAAGGTTAGTGTATAAGTTTAAGTGAGAGTTGGTGAAATTTGACCTGAGTGGAGCAAAGATGTATATAAGAAGTTGATGTGGTAAAATTGACAAGATTTGGCAACTTACAAGATACTGGAAATTAAGCAAAAGAAATCATTAAAGTTGACTCCAGTGTTCTACACCAAGATGTTAATAGATAGTTAAAAAAACAGAAACTACAATTCTTTGAACTCTCAGTGAAAACATGACTAAAGCAGAGTGGATTTCTGTGACCATTTTGTTTTATGGGTTGCAATAGACAAGTAATTCATAATATGGTGGCCAAGTTGCTAGTGGTATGTCTCTTTGTTACTAAGATTAATTAATTAATTCAATTCCATTCTGGGAACCATTACTGAAACCTTTCCAAGATAGAAGAAACTGCCAGTAGTTATTCTGCATTGGCATAGATTCCATGGTGTTTTTTTAAAGACAAAAGAAGAAAGCACAGCAATGAAGCATCTAAAAATAGAGATTAGAAAGAAATTTTAAAGGGGACACATGCAGGAAAATTTCACCATTCTTGTGTTTAATTTATTATATATGCTTAAAAATTTGAGGTATATATAAGCAATAGAATTTCATGGTTTTACATGAAATCCTTTTTCTGTTCATTATCTATGGATTTGTATATTTTATTGATTTTTGTCAAATTTACCATAAAGGAAAGGAAACTATAGACGAATCTCCTTAATGAATATAGATGCAAAGATCTTAAATACGATACTAGCAAAAAGAATCCAGCAAGTCATCACAAGGGTCATCCACTATGACCAGATAGGATTCATACCAGAAATGCAAGGATAGTTCAACATTAGGAAAACTATCCGCATAATTGACCATATTAACAAGCAAATGGACAAAAATCACATAATTATCTCAATAGATGCAGAAAAAGCCTTTGATAAATGCAACACCCATTCCTATTGAAAACACTAGAAAGCATAGGAATAGAAGGGCCTTTCCTAAAAATAATAAACAGTATATATCTAAAACCATCAGCAAACATCATCTGCAATGCCGATAAACTAGAAGCCTTCCCAATAAGATCAGGAGTGAAACAAGGATGCCCATTATCACCCTTATTATTTAACATTGTACTAGAAACACTAGCTGTAGCAATTAGAAAAGAGAAAGAAATTGAAGTTATTAAAATTGGCAATGAGGAGACCAAGCTATCACTTGATATGATGGTCTACTTAAAGAATCCTAGAGAATCAACCAAAAGACTAGTTGAAATAATCAACAACTTTAGCAAAGTTGTAGGATACAAAATAAACCCACATAAGTCATCAGCATTTCTATCTCCAACCCATCTCAGCAGCAAGAATTAGAAAGAGAAATTCCATTTAAAATCACTCTAGACAATATAAAATATTGGAAATCTATCTGCTGAGGCAAACACAGGAACTATATGAACACAACTACAAAACATTCTCCACACAATTAAAACTAGATCTAAACCATTGGAAAAACATTGATTGCTCATGGTTGGGAAGAACTAACATAATAAAAATGACAATCCCACCCAAATCAATTTACTTATTTAGTGCCATACCCATTGAACTACCAAAAAAACTTACTTTTTTACTGAATTAGAATAAAAAAAAACATAACAAGGTTCATTTGGAAGAACAAAAGATCAAGGATATCCAGGGAAATCATGAAATGCAAAGGAAGGAGGACTTGCAGTCCCAGATCTCAAACTATACTATAAAGCAGTGGTCATCAAAACAATTTGGTACTGGCTTAGAGACAGAAGGGAGGATCAGTGGAATAGATTTGGGGTAAGGGACTTCAACAATCTATGATAAATCTAAAGACCCCAGCTTTGGGGATAAAAACCCACTATTTGATAAAAACTGTTGGGAAAATTGGAAGACAGTATGGGCGATATTTGGTTTGAATCAACATCTCACACCCTACACCAAGATAAACTCAAATTGGGTGAATGACCTGAATAAAAAGAAGGAAACTATAAGTAAATTAGATGAACACAGAATAGTATACATGCAAGATCTTTGGGAAAGGAAAGACTTTAAAACCAAGGAAGATCTAGAAAAAAGTCACAAAATGTAAAATCAATGATTTTGATTACATCAAATTAAAAAGTTTTTGTACAAACAAAAGTAATACATCCAAAATTAGAAGGGAAGCAACAAATTGGGAAACAATCTTCATTACAAAAACCTCTGACAAAGGTCTAATTACTCAAATTTATGAAGAGCTAAGTCAATTGTACAAAAAAATCAAGCCATTCTTCAATTGATAGGTGACCAAAGGGCATGAATAGGTAATTTTCAGTTAAAGAAATCAAAACTATTAATAAGCACATGAAAAAGTGTTCTAAATCTCTTATAATCAGAGAGATGCAAATCAAAACAACTCTGAGGTATCACCTCACCTCACACCTAGCAGATTGGCTAACATGACAGCAAAGGAAAGTAATGAATGCTGGAGGGCATGTGGCAAAGTTGGGACATTAATGCATTGTTGGTGGAGTTGTGAATTGATCCAACCATTCTGGAGGGCAATTTGGAACTAGGCCCAAAGGGCAATAAAAGATTGTCTTCCTTTTGACTCAGCCATAGCACTGCTGAGTTTGTACCCCAAAGAGATAATAAGGAAAAAGACTTGTACAAGAATATTCATAGATGTGCACTTTGTGGTGGAAAATTTGGAAAATGAGGGGATGCCCTTCAATTGGGGAATGGCTGAACAAATTGTGGTATATGTTGATTATGGAATACTATTGTGCTCAAAGGAATAATAAAGTGGAGGAATTCCATGGAGACTGGAATGTGAGATTTAAAATGGTTGAGGTCTTAAACTGTAGTGAGTTAAAATGGTGGAAGATATAAATTGTGATAGATATAAGAGAGGGTGAGTAAATTTGACAGCAGAAATATGTTTCACTACAGTGTCTTGGTTTTTAAATCAAATATAAGGTGGTCACCAGGGAAATATTCCCAATTATTCAAATACCCAAGTCAATTGGGTTTTATAGAGATTTTAATTAACAATACAATGAGTAATCAAAGAAAGAGAGAGAAAGTAAGAAAGGAATATGTATGAAGGGCCTCAAGCCAATATGGCCTAGACCTGTAAACCTTAAAATTCCTTAGACTTATAAATGTTGGAATTTTCACCATTGGGATATTTCATACTTGGAAAATTCCTTGGCGACCTTAAATTAATATATATCAGTCTTTTAAAGTGATTCCCTTGTCACAGACCTGAGCCTTAAGAGAGAAATCAGTCAGTTTTTTAACACTCACCACAAGGTCTGACTAAACAAGGATTTTAGTGACACCAGGCCAGTTCCATCTCAGCTGACTTAACCAGAGAGCCTTCCAGCCAGAGACTGTTCCAAAAGGCCTCTCTCAAGAGATTCTTCCCAAGCGGTCCTCATCAGAGATCCTCCAAAAGGATTTCTCTGAAAGGATATATCCAAAAGGATATATATCTCCTCAAGAAATTCTGCTTTTTCTTATATAGGGATTTTTCTCCCATGTCACCTCCCCTAAGTCCCTACATCTACCAATCACTGTAGACGCTTTCCAAAGGACTGCCCATCTAAATTCCTGCTAAGTCGACCAATCTCCTCAGTAAGTCTGAATCAGAAAAAATGCTGCTGTGTCGACCAAGATCCTCAGTAAGTCTGAACGAGAGAAAACACAGCTAGTCAACTAATCTCATCAAGAGAAAACTTGCCCGACCCTTTTCCGTACCTAGCATCTCATTGTATCAATTCTAAAAACAGGCCTGGCTCAAAGAACTCCTTGCCCTACCATCAGCATGGATCCAAGTACTTTCTTTGTTTAGCAAGGAGTTTTCTCCCCTAAAGCAGTCTTAAGTATGGGTGGAGTAGAGGTCCTCCCATTTCTGATCCTGGTGAGTTCTCACATCAAAATGGGGAATATTTCTCAGTAGGGAATTTGTTCCAATTAAGAATTCCCCGATGGGGAAATTTTTAACATTCACAAGTCTGAGAGATTTCAAGATTTACAGGAACAACCTCCAGGAATTGATGCAGAGTGAGAGGAACAGAACCAGGAAAACCTTGTACATGATACACTGTGGTACAATCGAATGTAATGGACTTCTCCATTAGGGGCAATGCAACATCCCTGAACAACCCAGAGGAATCTATGAGAAAGAACACTATTCACAGTCAGAGGAAAAAAAAAACTGTGGGAGTAAAAACAGAAGAAAAACAACTGCTTTAATACATGGGTTTAAGGGATATGATTGTAGACTCTAAATGAACATCCTAGTGTAAACAACAACATGGAAACAGGTTCTGATCAAAGACACAAGTAATACCCAATGAAATTGCACCCTTGCTTCGGGAAGGGTGGGTGGAGGGGAGGGAGAAAAATAATGTGATTATTGTAATCAAGGAATAATGTTCTAAATTGACTAAATAAACTAATTCAAATGGAAAAAAATTACCATAAAAGGAGATTAAAAAGAAAATAATATATAAATTCCTACATGCGATCTAACTTAATCGTCTCCTATACTGAAATAAGCCCCAGCTTATTCCTCAAATTTCTCCTAAACCCATCATCCATTCATCCATCCATCTATCTATCTATCCATCCATCTTCCTCTATTTTTTTCTATCATCTTACAATTGATAAAGATTACAGCCCTGATATATGTGACTTTATTCACATCACTTTATGATTTGTCCAAGGTCATACAGGAATTATATGTAAAAGATGGGACTTAAATATTTGTCATCCTGACTCTGAGGCCAGCCATCTGCCTACTATGCCATTCATTCTTTCTTACATGTATAGTGTATATATGCATATATTGCAAACACACAAATATACAGAACAGAGAAAGAGTGACTAACTTGAGATTCTGTCTGACCAATTTCTTGCTAGAGAAATTTTATATATCTTTTTACCTTTTTTTGAAATCTAGATAGTAAAAATAATCTCAATTATAAAATAATGTATTCCACTCATGAGACTTTGAAAATTGTTCCAATCTTCATTCATTCAGGAAGAGAAGTGATTTTTCTGTGATCCCTGCAAAAATAAGTGGTAGATTTCAGAACAAATGGGAAATAAGATGGTAGAAGTGAAATGGGATTTCTATTTCTATGAATTTTTGAAGCAATTGTGGTAGGCAGGGTATACTGTGAGGACACTTAATGATGGTTAGTCATTTTTTTGCTATTATTAGGCCTTGCATTTTAAAGAACCAACTGTCTTACAATACTAAGGTATGGCTAATAACGAAAGAAGAAAATATCACAGATACTAAAAATAAAATATCACTTATTCCATTAAATTCAATTGTTAGTGAATTGTGAAACTTCATTAATTTAAAATATAGTTTTAATGGCATACAAATTAGGAGATAACAAAGAATAGGTTGTAATTAGGTGTTCTTTGTGACAGAAATAATTAAGGGTCAAAGTGAATCAGAGGACATTCTACTGATACTAGAAAACTGGGATTTTAAAATACAATAATAAAAAATAGCAATAATAATAATATAAAATATTTGTCAAACATTTTAAAGTTTACAAAGTGCTTTACAAAATCTCATCTGAAAGTTAAGTGAGGAGGAGGCAAGATTCCATAGAGGGTTCCCAAGACAGAACTCTAGGGCCAGCGGTCCTCCCCTCTGTCACACCTCTTTCTGCTTCCACCACCAAAGAGTCAAGCTCAGGAACATCACTCCTTCAAATTGTGCCTGTGTGTACAACAGGAGTAATTGAACAGGACTATAGCCTGAACCAGCAAAAGCCATATATATGTAGAAATTGTAAAATGCGTTTGCCAGGGAAGACAGTTCCATATATTGGTTGTAAATTTTGGAGATGAAGAAACGGCAGAGAGGTATGTTAAAGGATACTGCCCAGGTGAATTACCCTGCACATAGTGATGATCATTTATTGGTGTTTATTTGTCCAGACCTGCTTTTAGTCATTATAGAATATGGATGAGAAAATTCTCTCTTCTTAGGCACACTGGCAACTCTTGGAATCAATACTGTGTATTGGTTCCAAGGCAGAAGAGGGGTACGGGCTAGAAAATGGGGGTCAAGTGACTTGCCCAGGGTCACACAGCTGGGAAGTGTCTGAGGCCAGATTTGAACCTAGGACCTCCCATCTCTAGGTCTGGCTCTCAATCCACTGAGCAACCCAGCTGCCCCCTTGTTTGTCATTTCTTATAACATAATAGTATTACATTATAATTGTTTGCCACACTTGTTCAGTCATTCCTTAATTGATGGACATCCCTTTAGTTTCCAGTATTTGGTCAATACAAAGAGAGCAGCTTATATTTTTTTTTTTTTACAGGTAGGTTCTTTTCCCTTATATTCAATCTATTCAGATCAAACATAGTAGTGGCATTATTTGGCCAAGGGTATATACACACTTTGGTCTTCGGCCATGGTTCCTGATTGCTCTCCAGAATGGTTGTATCCATTGGCAATTCCACCAGCAATGTATTAGTCTCCTGATTTTTGCACATTCCTATCTAGCATTTATACTAGCATAATCTTTATCAAAACCTTTATAAACTAACAAAATAATACTCTTTGGATTATAATAGTTTGGAAATAATAAAATTCACCTATGATTTAAAATCTATATATAATAATCACAGTAGACTAAACTTTGAGCAGAAAATTTGTTGCCTGGAGAATTGTGGTAATTTAGGAATGAAATGATATGTCTAATGTTACAGTTGAATGAATATTATATAGTATGAGGTAAGTACTACATGGCCACATGACAAATATGTAAAATTTTAAATTCTGAGGTTCTAAAAATATTCAAAATTGTCACAAACAAATAAAGTTTCCATTTTCTCCATATTCTTCTAATCTATTAGCTATAATAATGATAATCCACATTTATGTATTGCTTGTCAAGTTTATAAAGTATCTTTATGCATAATTTCATTTAGTTCTTTTTTAGGGGATTATTATCTTTTCATTTTATATTTACCCAAATTACATGTAAGTATAATTTTAATAATCACTTTTTGGCATTTTGCTATTAATATTCCCTTCCTCTTTCCCTTTGTTCCTTCCCCTCACTCCAAGACACAGGGCATTGTAAAGATCGTACATGTGCTATCATTTTGGAATCATATGGAAATACATATTTACATATTTGTCTTGTGAAAAAAGATAGATATTACTTACACTAGAGAAAAATTCATGAAGGAAATGAAGTGAAGATTGCTATTCTTCAATGTGCATTTGGACTCCATCAGTTTCTTCTATGGCAGTGGATATCTTTTTTCATTATGAGCTCCTCAGATTTGTCTTGAATCTTTGTATTGTTGATAAAAAGAAATAAGGAAAAACTGGAGCCATAAATCTGAAATGAAACTGTCTTTATTATGGGCAAACACAGTCTGTGATGAAAGACCTCTTGTGCATGTTTACAGTTACTTCCATAGGCTTTTGACATTAATACAGATTATTGACGAACAAAACCCATTTATTTAAAGTATGCTAGATAATAGTTGATAAGTTCTAGTGCAAGGTCCAAGCATTTTATTGATCTTATGATTAATACCTTCAGACAATAAATCGTAAGAGAAAACTTAAAGATAGAGTCCTCTTTTAGTCATAAAATCTGAGAACTGTATTATGATATAAATTCCTAGAAAAGCAAATGTTAAATAAATACCTACTTTTACAATTGACTCTAATATCACTTCTGTTGTTCATATCCAGAATCAGGATTTAGTCTAACTGTGTACAAAACATTCCAAGGAACTCTTAGGCCAACTCTTCTCCATATCTATCTCTGTTTATACACAGTTAATTAATAAGTAGGACTGTGCTTTCTAGCATTCTAATTACAGATATGACCTAAAAGTTTGAGATGATTTATTTTTACAATAAATGATATAAAAGCAATAAACACGATTTCATCTCTTCACTGATAGTAGTTAAGTAATTCAGAGTTGATCATTGTACCTTATTGCTGTCACTGTGTACAATGTTCTCCTAGTTCAGCTCTCTTCACTTTTCATCATTTCATATAATTCTTTCCATTTTGTGTGTGTGTGTGTGTATGTGTATGATCATCTTATCTGTCATTTCTTTTGGCACAATAGAATTCCATTACAATCATAACTTGTTCAGCCATTCCTAAATTGATGGACATCCCTTCTGTTTCCAGTTCTTTGGTACCACAAAAAGAGATGCTATAAATATATTTGTACATAAAGGTCCTTTTCTCTCATCTCACTTAGTTCTCAAATAGCTCTAGAGCTCAAAAATAGTTTGAGCTAACACAGAAATTATCCTGTGAAGTCACAGGCTAAGCTGTTGATATGTATACTTTGGGTTTCACTATATAATGCCTGTTTTCAGTTAAAAAAGAAAACTAAAGAAATTATTAAAACAACAAACACTGTGACAGTGGCACATATCTGTAATCTGTTTCTTGGGAGGCTGAGGCTGGAAGATGACTTGAGCATCAGACTTCTAAGCTGCATGTGCTAAGCTGATTAGATGTTTACAGTAAATCTAGCATTTACCCAAGGGGTTTGGAGAACCAGGCTATCCAAGTGTGTCCAGATGGGAAATGATAGAGGTCAAAGTGACTGCAAGTTGGAAGTGGGACAGAGCCTATGAATGAGCTTCCACACTTCTAGCCTGAGTGAGATTGGGTGACTCAGTTTGAATAAAAAAAGGAAAAAGAAAAAGAAAGGAAATGAAATGACCAGTATAGTGAATTGATAAATCAAAGTAAAACATATAAAATATTGATTCTGACAAGATTGGTAATATTTGCAAAATATTACATATTTGGTTATAGTTACTTGTAAAGAACTTTTTTTAAAAAGTCCTACTTTTTGTAGAGACTTGCTTTGGATTGGATTTGGAACTGGCATTTGTATCTGATTTTTCATTGTTTAGAGAATATATAATCTAAAAATTCATTTGAGATATTCACATGGACACATCCTCATCATAAATAAGTTTAGAAAGGTGACTAGGGAACTTGGGGGTTAAATGACTTGCCACCTTTATTCAATTATTATAATTCAGCAATAAGATTTATCCAGTTCATAAGGTCATTCCTCTATCCACTATAGGTCACTGCCTCTTAAGAACTCAGTAAGTACCATAATTAAAAATATTTCCCCAATCCTCATTTGGGTCTATGATCTCATCACAGTTTCCTTCCCACAATTCAGAAAACAACCTTTACCCATCCTATGTGACTTTCATCTTTATATACCAAAATGTTTCTCTAAAGCATTTTACTCAATGTGTCTGGGGTGGGTGGGCTTTTTAAAATATTGACATCACAGGAATACCACTGGAAAGCAAATTATAATTGATTCTTCACTCTCTTCACATGACCACCAATTTTCTCCTTAGCTCATTTATTTCTTTGGTTTCTCTCCTTCTTTTGAATTTTTTTTTGTAATGGGATGCAACCTATTTTAACTATTATGAACCCTCTAAGTGATACACATTTTCACTTCCACTGTGGTTATAATGTTTACTACCTCAGACAAAAAATAATGGCAAAAGGAAGTTGATATTAAAAGAAGAGTCTGTTTCAAAGAGGATTTTTATATCATTCAGGGAAAGAAAATGAAGGCAGAAAAGAAAATAAAAAAGGAAAGAAATGAAGAGAAATTAGCAGTTCTTTTCATGTTTGTTGCAATCTTAATATCACATTGTGTCATCATATTAAATCTATTTTTGTTCTGCTTTATATTAATATTGATCTTTGCTATAAAAAGTCAATGGTTTAACTGTACAGATACAGCTGATTAAGCAATTATTGCTTTTCTCATTCTATCTATATATACTATAGGAATTGCATTTTCATTAAATTATACTCTATTTCTTTATTTTTGTGATTTAAAAAATTACAAGCCTTATCTAGCATCATTTGATTGCTTTCTCAAAGAAAGTTTTTAAAACACATAGTCATGAAGTTTCTTTGTAGTCTTCAAGTCTTTGACATCTTTTATTCCTTATTCTATTTCATGTTTTCCAATATTTCTTACCATCTTTACCCTTTCTTATCTTCACCAAGCATCAAAGTTTATTATATTTAATCAGAAAGTCTAATACTATTCTTCACATTTTTTGCTTCTTCAAACTCTGCTACAGATGTTAGCATATAAACTAAAATTATTTCAATGATAGTCTTTTGTTAATGCTTATCATGAACACTGTTATAAAATTCCCCTCAAATGATATTTCTTTCTTTTCCCTTTTGATCAAGGATAAAACAATACAACCATGTTTTTTATTTGCTCCACTGACAAGAACCTATAAACCATATTACTGTTTTACTGAATCTTCCTCCTGACTTCTAGTTTAGTTTATAACAAGAATTTCAAGATTGTTATATCTCAAAAAGTAAAAATTATGAAGTATCACCATCACAACAATTCTGTGAAACAAGTATCACAAGCAGCAAGTTTATCCATGTGTGTATTCGCGTGTGTGTTGTTCAAGAAGATAAACACGTTTGGTGTCAGGGTTTGCTGAACTCTTTTCAGGGCTGCTCGTCTACCTTTGGTGGCTACCTTTCACCCACAGTGGCTCCAAGAAGCTATAACATGTACAGAGGCCACACACTGGTAAAACTGTCTTAGATAATGGGTTAAACCAGATTGAGGGTAACCAACAGGGCTTGAACCCATTGGTGTGCTAGGGATGTCTACCCCAAGCATTGGAAGACTTCTCCAGGTGGAGTGGGTGGATGACAACAGTTTTTCCAAAGGCCACAAAGGCTGAAAAAGATATTGCAGAGCAATTAAAATAATCCAATATATCCCAGACCGTCCCCGAGTAATCCGTAAGCCAGACATCCTGACTTTTGCCTTGCTACTAGACTTTGATTACAGGAAGAAAGAATGAAGTTGACAATTTTTCACAATTCTGCCTCACTTAAATGCAATCCATGCACATCGTGACATCACCCTAGGATGTCATCGGTCCTCTTCTAAAAATGAAGAGCAAACAAAAAATTCCTTCTTTGTTCTAATTTATGTTTTAACAAGAATTTCAAATATATTGGAAATTGCAAAAATATGTTTTACAAGGGATTGTCTTCATAACAGTCTTGTGAAAAAAGTATTTTGTGTCTGTGTATGGATGTATGTTCCTTTCAGATTCTTGTTCCTCTTCCATTTGTGCAAGAATGGCAATAAAGGACAGAAAATGAAATAGGGTTTCAATGAATCCTAAAGTTTTTATATGTAAATACACATACATACATATTGGAGTGACATATACATGTATATATGTGCATCAACATTTCTATATAACATTTACATGCAAAAAACTGTTTGCTTTAATATACAAGTAAAGGAAATAGCAAACCAGTCCTAGATTTTTGCCAAGCAAATTCCATGAATAGTATTGGTGAAATATGGTCTATACAATCATGGAGACTTACACAGAATTGAACACTATACATATGAGTATACATATACATTCATGCATTTGAATAGATAAATACACATGTACATTTATTGCAAAAGAACAACATTTATCTAGAAAAATATAAATAAAAATTTTGTAAGTGTGATGTATATACATATATGTAGAAACATGTGAATGTGCATGTTTGTACATATATATAAACACACATAAAGATAAACTTAATAGATGTTCATGCATATATATACACATTTACATTCATATATATATATTTAATATTGAATGTAAAAACATGGTGATTCATTCAAACTGCCCTCTTCTACCCTCACTGCAAAAAAAAATGTATTGGGAAGAAGGAACTGAAGATTATTCTGCATTTATATTTGCTTCTTCATTTTGTGCATTTATAAAACAATATTGTGTCATAGGCAGCCTAGTAGTGATGCTTCTCTTTCTACTTAAACTGACTATCCTTCAGAAAGTAGTTATAATCTGCAAGAATGGCCAAGCCTTTGAGATAGAGGTTCTGATCATGGAGTAATAACATACAGATACCATTAGTACAGATCTCAGTTGAGATTTCAGCTCAGATATTTGGTTTCAAGCCTAATATCCTTTCTATTTGGCCATACTGCTAAAATTGGCATGAATTCTAAATTATACAAGGGAAAAAAAGTTAGTAGTATTGATTATTGCTCCCTGGGAATCAGAGGCTCAATAATTTCACTAGGCACATGAATTTTCTAATTCTGAAAACTGTCTCCAGAGTTGAAAAATGTTCCTCAAGATACTTTTTTTCCTTTTGATTTGTCAGATAAAAAGAACACAATGGAGGACATATATCTTAGGAAGATTGACCAGATTCTGATAGGCTGAATAATTGAAGTTTACTAATTGAAAAATGACTCCAAATTCTCATAAAACTAATTTCTTGTCACTGTGGAATCCAGGGTAGATTCTGCCCTTGGGATTTAGCAGCATACTAGCTTCCTGTATCCATTTTCTCTCACTTATCTTCTTCCCCGTAACCTTTTGTGGTCTCATGATCAAATGAGATAATAAATCTAAAACACTTAGCACAGTAAAGCCAGGGCCATAGTAGGTGATTAATAAATGCTTAGGACCCTCGTTGTTCCTCTGATGACTGATTGGAGGATTAGTGGTCCAATCACATAGCACTGTTTTGTTACTCAGCTGAACTGTCATGGATTAATTTATGTATCCCTCTGCACTAGAACAGCTTCCTTTATAAATGGAAGAATCGCCATCATGGTGCACTTAGTTACACATGGCTAATTTTTTGTAGTTTAACGTTGATAACTGCCTGTGAGAAGTATCGTTGAGAACTTGACTACCCTCTCAATATTAAAATGTTCCAAAAGTATTTTTCAGGCTACTGAGCTCACCCAAAAGTATATTTAATATTTTCAATTCCATTAAAACATGTGGATTGCATATGCTATGACTGAAAAGAAACTATTATATTTGTTTGATTATTCCCCTTTTCCTCATATTTAGATAAGAATCAAATGGCAAAACTTTTAAATACATTATACTTTCACTAAGGGAGTAGTGTGGTGTAAACATCAAATTGTAGGCAGCAATAAAAATTAACAACACACAAGATAACAAAAATTAGCTTAAGTCAAAAGCCAGAATAAAAAGGAATACTCGGACTTTTTCACTAACTCTTGTTGCAAAAGGATAGTAAAAAAAAATCTTATGAGTGTTTCCATAGTGCATACTCAGAAGCTTTATCAAATTATATAGCAACTAGAGTCCAAGTGTTATTGCTTTGCCGGTGAAATTACTGTCCTCCTGTGGAGGATGAAATTAAAGTTGTATCTTGTTGATGATTGCTTTTTCACAGTCCCTGGAAAATCTTTTGAGAATTACGCTCTAAGCGATTCACTTAGGTAAGTACCCTTAACATCTATAAATCCTCACCTTACTTCTATTCAAGTTCTTGTTCAACATTGATTCATTTGAGATTTGAATAATGCAGCAAGTCATGCATTCCAGCTCACATTCTGTGGGCATTTGCTGAGTATTAAATTGCCTCATTAAATATTTCAGATTTGTCTTTAGGGATTATGTAGAAGCCATAATTTTGCTTTTCATTGATATAATTTTTAAAAATTTGATCTATTGACACAATAACATCGACAACAACAACAACAACCAGGTGGCATAAAGCGAAGCAGAAGAGGAAGACTGACACTGATTATCTTAGGCAATTTCTAAGAGAATCTAGTTTTATTTTTCACAATATAAAATAAATTTTGGGAGCTCATTCTTAATGAATGTAGATCTGAACAGCAGATTTGCTTATACATCAGCCAAGTAACATTTATCCCTAGTATGCAATTTCTGAGGGTGCCCCAGAGAATACTTTGATCTAGTAATTGTACACTGAACAATCAATGTTTCTTTTTAAATGAAAATCTTTGTAATATTCATTTATAAATGTGAACTTAGAAATCAGAAATGCTTTCTCTCTATTTAAATATGTTTAAAATTTTCTGCCAATTATCTAGGTAGAGTATTGAAGTTTCCTTTTGGAATCTTTTGATCCAGTGCATATAATAATCCCTAGGGAAATTATAGTCTTGGTTTAATATTGTTCCCTCTTGACAGTATGCTAGAGGATGATTATTTTTGCTCTTATCCTATGCTGACACAAGTAACAAGATCTTTTAGGATAAGATTATATAGGCTACCAAGACAGTCTTTGCTTAGCCATTAATAACTCAAAGAGCATGAATCCTGTGTTTTTCCCAGAAGAAATAAAGATTTGTTAAAATTTTTGCATATTTAATAATATATCCTTAAAATGTAAAATTTAAACCAAAGTTTAAAGAAACAAACATATAGGTATAATAATCATTTTATACTAAATGTCAACTGCCATAAATAACTAGTTAATTAATTAACCTCTGAATTTTTATTTCTAATGGTCTTTTTATTGTTTAAAATTCCCCTTTGGACTATGCATAAATTCCTGGTAATTTGTAGTAGAGCTTTCTTAGAATACTTTAGGTTACAGGATAGATTTGGTATCCAACTCTTTGCTTGAAATGTATTTTAATTGAAGTGCCAATTACACTACTCTCAGAATTTTTACTTAGATTTGTAACATCTTTTGATCTTTTTGATTGTTAATGTTATTTATTTGTCACTTTTTATGAAGGATAATTAACTTTCTGCTAATGTCAACTTTACCCTGACTTCATAGTCCCTTTAATTCTTCCCTTTCATATGTAAAATAGAAAAGTGAGAGATCAGAATCTGAAGAAATTTTAACATTCTTTATAAAACCCCATCATGGTCTTTTGCCAATAATGAAAAGGTTTCCCTGGCAACTGTGCTTGTAATTCACTGAATTCCCATACTTTTTCATGATGGATACCTAATTTATGTTGAAAAGAACATAAATTGGGTCTTGCCATTTTACAGCCTGCTCCTTGCAAGAGATCTATTATTAATTTTTAAAGGACATTCACCCTCCCACCCTGAACATTTTTAATCATATCTATACAGTATAGTTGTTATTTATTAGAAATCCATACAGGCTTAAGATATATGATTTTTAAAATCTTGGGTACACAGTGAGTCAGACATCTGCATTAAAGTAATATGGACTATGCCCAAAGAAAGGGAAACTATTTAAGCCTTTCGAACTATGCACTGGGCAGCATTAGGTTGTCATTTGTATATGTAAATCTGCATACACACACACATATATGTCTCTGCTATTAGAATGTTAGTTCATTGTGTCCAGTGATTGCTTCTTTTTTATACAAACAATGCAATTAGTGTGGATTTGAATAATACAATATTTGATTTAGTTCAAATTAGAAAATACCAGTCCACATTTAATGCATGTTCAAAATTTAATTTATGTGATATATGTGGGCTAGTGGAGTGTTTTAACATGAAGCCCTCTTGTCAGATTATAATCACCCATCATTGCCTGTAGATGTGATATGTTTCTGTGTCGTCATTTTGCCAATAGTTGAGTTATTTTTTGAGGAGCCCTTAAGGGACAAAAAGAAGACTACTTTAAATGGAGGAAAGTTCTAACTAAAAAAAAGGAGCTTATTTTGATATTAGAACAAAAATGTTATGTAATTCAAATGAATGAATGAGGTCATAGTAACTCTAAGAAGGGCAAAATTTGGGGATATCTGTATTTGAAGACTATTATGAAAAAGGAAACAAAGTAAATGAAAAGGACAAAGTTCTAGCAAGTTTTTTCACACATTACAAACTACTTAGTTAGTAGTAGTCTCTCCGTAACCGAGGATGACGATTGTCTTTGTGCATTTTCATCTATAGTGTATAGATGAGTGTGCACAAAACACTTGAGCGTGAAGATTTAAGTGGAAAAGTGGATGCACAGAGACAGTCCCACCCTTCCGCTATGGAAGCCTGGGTCCAGTGGCACAAAAAGTCGTTACACCAGGAGACTTCCTCAGCTGCATTGGATGGCCATGTTGTCTTTTGTGCTCTAACACGCCCTAACCACTCCACAGTGCTTTGCTGCATCGCCCTCTCAGCCGTTGAACCTTCTTATTGGTTTCTTCCGTGTGTTCGGCTGGAGCAGTCTTCACATGCTGGGTAAGCAAAGCCCTGGTTCACCAAGGGTCTATGACCCGATGACACAAACTACTCCAAGACACAGAAATATTAGTGTTAGAAATGTTCAGTGGATTGAGAGCTAGGCTTAGGGATGAGTTCCTAGGTTCAATTCTGCCCTCAGACACTTCCCAGCTGTGTGATCCTGGGCAAGTCACTTGACCCAGTGACTAGTCCTTACCACTCTTCTACCTTGGAGCCAATACACTGTATTGATTCCAAGATAGAAGTTAAGGGTTTAAAAAAAAAAAGAGAGAGAAATGCAGTATCTTTTACGTATATGGATTGAAGATGGTAACAAAAATGCATTCCTCTTAGAAGAGTCATTCAGATGAAAGTTTCAAGTACATTCAAGACGGAAATAACAATTAAGTAGATTATGAAGAATATTTTATAGTTATAATTGGTTTAAACTCTTCAAAATTAAATTCAGATATTTCTAATGAAATATTCTCATGTTTTGAAAAAAGGCTGATCATTAATCAATAAAATTTTAATATCGATAAGACAGGGTTATTCCAAATAAAAAGGTTTTGCAAAACTTAAATTATTTCTAAGAATAAAAAAAATCCTTCAAGCTTTAAAGTGTCAAAGAATCACCTGAAACTTTTATTAGGAAGTAATGCCAAAGGGAATTTAAAATAAAAAAAAATATTGGAAATTCTTGTGCTTTGGAAAATTTTACATATCAGTCTCTGCCTGTTCTATAACAAATAGGAAAGCATAGGTGACAAGCTTTTTTTAAGACTGCTTTTCAAGATATTTTAAGCCAGTTGTTGAAAAATATTATAAAGATAACAATGTAATAATTTTTTTTAGTGTTACTGATTTTAGATAATACCCCGGGGCATCAAACTATACTTGCTTCGTAGTGTGAGAATGTGAATATGTAAATATGAAGTTACTTATAAATAACAAAAATCAGTCTAAAATTCTGCCTAATTATTTTTACCCACATAAAAGCACAAATGAATGAGCTATTGTAAATTTTTTGTCAATTTTGATATCAAAAGGAATAATCATATTTAACTGACAACTCTTTGAGAACTGACATTTCTTTTTCAATTAAGGAACATTTCAATTGTGGCTTTAAGCCTCTATCACTGCAAGTGGCCTTTAGCTTCAGTTTTAGTAATTTCACTAGAGAAAATTACTGTGAATTACCACATGTATACCAACCTTTTCCCCAGAGTTTTTGCACATGCACATACACAGAAAATCTGGTACTATATTGGTGTGCTGGCTAACTAAATTGCTTAACCAGAATTCTCACACAGAACATATGTCAGATGATTGTCATTTGGTTAAGTTAGAAGTCAGCATTTTAGAGGACTGAAAAATTTCGTTTTGTACATAATATATTTCCTAAATTTATCACAGAGCCCATGCCATGGACAAATGATTGGTATATGGGGCAAACTAATTCTTCTAATACATATTAAATAAATTTCACACATTATAAATTTAAAATATTCATTTACCCCAGAAGTGAAAATAAGTGGTCATCCCAGTTGAAATTTTGTTAAAGATGCATTGTGTCTAAAAACCAGAACTTTAGAATACCAGAGATGAAAGAGATATCAGAAATCATCTAGTGAAACATGTACCTGGATGTAGATCTCTTAAAACATACTAAACAAGTGGTCACCCAGCCTGTAGTTAAAGACGTCTAATGGGCTAAAAGACCTCTCTCTTCCTCAAGATCACTCATTCTACTTTTGAATAGTCCTGAATATTATGTAATTTTCCTTCAAATAAACATCTTCATCTATCTCTCTAATTTTATCATCTGCTTCTAAATGAACTAAGCTTAAATCAAATCACTCCTTTAAATATTTATTAAAACCTTTTTAAATTGCATAATTTTCTCCCTATGTTTCTCCTCTTAGATAGATATCCCATATAATAAAGAATATTTTCATTTAAAAAGAGGAGGAAGAAGAAGAGAAAAGTAATCAGTTAGACCTAGCAATAATCTGGAAAAATCTAAAAATATGTGCAGTGTTCCTAACTCAAGGCTTTCCCATCGCTGCAAAGGAAAGACTACAAGGAGATAGCTTCTCCTATATCTTCTTTGGAGGAACCATTGTCTTCGTAATTTTGCAGAGATCATTTTAACTACTTTATGTGTAAGTGAAGTTTACATATGACAACCCTTCAAATTCTAGAAAACAGTTAGCATGTCTTCCTTAAGTCATCCATTCTCATTAGACATGGATGCATGTTATATCCAATCCTTGAAGAGCTTGCTAAACCAAATTAGTTGGGACGCCAAGCAAAGAGGTAGTATTCAAAGTCAGACACAGATGTGTTATAATATTTGAACATACTACATTGGAGTTTTTAAGTATATATCTATGATTTAATGTGTGCTTTTGGAGGTGAAATAAAATCTTGATATGGTTGAGATATTAAATTATTTTAATTAATTAAAGGCCAACAATTATATAGTGAACTTGACCACTGCTTACACAGTACCTTCCAACATAGCATTCAGCTTTCTTTAAGAATAAATATTCCTGGAATCAGGCTTCTACAAAGAAGATTCTTTGGTAAACAAATAAGAAATGGGGGAAAGAGGGAGGGAATAAGCTTTTATATAGTACCTATTACACAACAGGCATTGTTGTGAGTACTTTTTAAATATTATCTCATTGATCCTCACAAAAATGTGGTTTTGTTTTTTTGTTTTTTTTTTTTTAATTTTAATATTATTTTATTTGGTCGTTTTCATACATTATTCACTGGAAACAAAGATCGTTTTCTTTTCCTCCCCTCCCCCCCCTCCCCGCCTTTCCCTCTCCCATAGCCGAGGCATGATTCCACTGGTTATCACATGTGTTCTTGACTCGAACCCATTTCCCTGTTGTTGGAGTTTGCATTATAGTGTTCATTTAGAGTCTCTCCTCAGTCTTGTCTCCTCCAACCCTGTAGTCAAGCAGTTGCTTTTCAGCGATGTTTTTATTCCCACAGTTTATCCTCTGCTTGTGGGTAGTATTTTTTTTTTAGATCCCTGCAGATTGTTCAGGGATTGCATTGATACTAATGGAGAAGTCCATCACCTTCGATTGTACCACAATGTATCAGTCTCTGTGTACAATGTTTTCCTGGTTCTGCTCCTCTCGCTCTGCATTACTTCCTGGAGGTTGTTCCAGTCTCCATGGAACTTCTCCACTTTATTATTCCTTTTAGCACAATAGTATTCCATCACCAACATATACCACAATTTGTTCAGCCATTCCCCAATTGAGGGGCATCCCCTCATTTTCCAATTTTTGGCCACCACAAAGAGCGCAGCTATGAATATTTTTGTACAAGTCTTTTTGTCCATTATCTCTTTGGGGTACAAGCCCAGCAGTGCTATGGCTGGATCAAAGGGCAGACAGTATTTTATCGCCCTTTGGACATAGTTCCAAATTGCCCTCCAGAATGGTTGGATCAATTCACAACTCCACCAGCAATGAATTAATGTCCCCACTTTGCCACATCCCCTCCAGCATTCATTACTTTGCATAGCTGTCATGTTAGCCAATCTGCTAGGTGTGAGGTGATACCTCAGAGTTGTTTTGATTTGCATCTCTCTGATTGTAAGAGATGTAGAGCACTTTTTTATGTGCTTATTAATAGTTTTGATTTCTTTGGCTGAGAATTGCCTGTTCATGTCCCTTGCCCATTTGTCAATTGGAGAATGGCTTGATTTTTTGTACAACTGATTTAGTTCTTTATAAATTTTAGTAATTAAACCCTTGTCAGAGGTTTTTATGAAGATTGTTTCCCAATTTGTTGCTACCCAAAAATGTGGTTTTATAGGTACTATTATCATACATTTGGGGAAACTGAGGCCCAAAGAAATTAAGTGATTGGCTCAGGGACATACAGATAGTTACTGTCTATGCCCAGATTTGAACTTTTGACTCCAGATGCAGCATTCTGTCTATTGTAGCAAAGAGGTCATATACTGGCTAGCTGCTTCTAAGATGGCTTCCCTATGAAGAAAAAGAGTGGGATAGGTAAATAAACTGAACAGAAGAGAAAAAACATAATATACATATTTATATATATATATATGTTTGTGTTCTATATATACATACACACATGTATGTTAAATTTTATATACATATATACGCACATATATTACCTGTCCTAGAAGAGTGTTTTAGCATATATAATATATAATATAATATAAAATAGTACCATGAATTTACTATTGGATTCCACAGTACCCTAGAGAAAATAAAAGGAATAAGTATGGGGATGGAGTAAATGAACCTGTCCTAGAAAAGAATATCACAAAGTTATAATTTTTTCCAATTTAAAATGTGAAGAGATTTGGAAAGGGAAGGTACAAAGTATTCTGAAATACATTCTTGATATGAAGTAAAGAGTGACAACAATACTGAAGTCAAAGAACTTGAGAGAAAAACAAGCAATTAGTTTGGGAAGAGGCTTTGGAAAGGATCTGGGGTAAAAGTTGTGCAAAGGAAATAAATTTGAAGGACTCTGTGCCATATTAAGAAAAATAAAACAAAATATATGTAAAAATTAAATAGAAGAAAATAAAAACCTTACAATCATCTATCTCAAAGGTGAATAGGTTAAGCTTCTCAATAAATTAAATTAGAGTAACAAAATAGCTATGAAACAAAACCCAACAAATTGTTATGCATAATATTAATGATTAAGTAGGAATTCTTCCACCTGTATAGTTAGAAATTCTTGAATCCCTAAAATTACATTACCCAAAATTCCTTTCTGTATTACCTAGAATCCTTTTCCCTTTTCCTGAGTCCTCCTGTTTTGTGTGAATTGTATTTCAGTGGGCTATAACTCCTCCCATGCTCTCTTTAATTTGCTACCAGCTGTAAATTTTAGTTTTTTTTAATAAAACTTTTAAAATATAGTACTTAGTTATTGAATATTAATTTTAAAACCCACACACCTTACCTGAACCTTTTTAGTGATTGGGGTTAGTTGCTGGCTATGCCAAACTCTGAATTTTATACATCCATCTTGGTACCAGAGATAAGAGTAGAAGTGATGTCATTGAGTATTTTTTCCCCAGCCTTCCTGCCAATATCTCCTTTTGTTTTCTACTCCTAAATGGATCGTGATTCCCTAAGCTTACTTCCTCTAGAGAGAAATCAGATCCCTTGCTCCATTTTGCCCTTTGGGCCAATACCTCACGTCCTCCATGTTTGAGGAGAGACCCCTCCAACACTTCATTGAATAAACATGGGTACTCCCATGGCTTGAATGAACAAGGAGTCGTCAACTAAAATCATTACCATGAGAAGGAACAATCCAGGTCTTACCAGGGTTCCTGATACTATTCTCTCTAGCCCACTTCATCTTAGCATCTGCCTTGCTTCTCTTTCTCTCAGATGACCAGGCATTGCCATTGAGCTGTCAGGACACCCTAAGTATACCTGAGCCTTGCTGTCTTCCCTGATAAAGCACACTGAGGAATGCCAGGCTGGCCATTTCCTTTAATATACACTCTCTCACTTCAATGAGAATGTGATCTTTTGTAAAGATTGATTTTATATTTTTTCCAGATTACATGTAGATAGAAATTTTAACATGTGTTTTCTGACACTTTGCTATTAATCTTCTCTCCCTTCCATTGCCTCTCCACAATGGCAAGTAATACAATAGAGACTGTCCATGTGTTATCATACAATACATATTTCTATGTTCATAATTATATGAAAGAAGACTTATATAACTTAAACTAGAGAAAAAGTCATGGAGGAAATAAAGTGAAGACATATGCTTCAGTAAGCATTTAGACTCTGTCACTTATCTTCTGAATTGGTGGAGATGCTTTTTTATGGAGAGTTGTTTGGAGTTGTCCTACATCCTTGCACTGATGATAATAATGAAGTCATTCACAGTGGGTCTTTGTACAGTATTGCTGTTACTATGCACAGTGTTCTCCTTTTGCATCTCTACATACAATTCTTTCCAGTTTTTTTTGCATGTATATGTGATCATCTATCTTGATGATCATTTATTATGGTGCATATGATTCCATTGCAATCATACATCACAACCTGTTCAATCATCCTCAATTAATGGAGAGCACTTGAGTTTTTAGTTCTTTGCCACCACAAAAATGAGCTCTTAAATATTGTACAAGTAGTCTTTTCCCCCATCTTCAATTAATTTGAGATAGAAATCTACTAGAATCATTGCTAGGTCAAAGGGCATGCACAGTTTTATGGTCCTTTGCCCCAAATTACTATCCAGAATG
This sequence comes from Monodelphis domestica, assembly GCF_027887165.1. NCBI lineage: Eukaryota > Metazoa > Chordata > Mammalia > Didelphimorphia > Didelphidae > Monodelphis > Monodelphis domestica. The sequence continues at coordinate 369,471,007 of NC_077229.1, forward strand.
CTTATATCAGTTCACATCTCCACCAAAAATGTTTTAGTGTCCCAATTTTTCGAAATCCCTTCCAACATGTATCTTTTTTTTTTTACCATTTCTGACATATTAACCAGGCTGATAGGTTTGAGGTAGTACCTCAAAGTTGTTTTAATTTTATTTTTTCTAATTAATAGTGTTTTGGAACATTTTTTCATTACCGTAGTTTAAATTTCTTTATCTGAGAATTGCCTACTCATATCCTTTGACCATTTACAACTGGGGAATGTCTTGCTTTTTTAAAAACAATGGACTCAGTTTTCTATATATTTCAGAAATGAGGCCTTTGTCAAAAACATTTCTCATTTAAAAAATCTTGTCCCTAGTTTTTAGTCTCTCTTCTAATCTTGATTATATTGGTTTTGTTTGAGCAAAACTTTTTAATTTAATGTGATCAAAATTATCTACTTTACATCTTATAATGTTCTGGCTCATTTGGTCATAAATTCTTCCCTTATTTTACAATTTACTATTTTGTTCAACACTAAATTATTTATACTATCCACCTTAGTTTCTAAATCATATATTCATTTTGACTTTATAATCTTGGTACATGTCATGAGATGTTGATCTATGACTAGTTTTTGTATTCAGTATTGGATTGTTTTGATGGTTGCCACTTTATAAAAGTTAGATCTGGCACAGGTAGGCCACCTTGTTTCATTTTTCTTCCATTCACCTTTATTATTCCTAGCTATTCCTAGTTTTTTGTTCTTCCAGATGATTTTTTTTCCTAGTTCTATGTAATAGTTTTGGGTAGTTTGATTACTAGGGCACTAAGTAAGTATAATTAAGGAAGAATTCTTATTTTTAATATTCTGGTTTGGCCTTTCCATGGGAAATTAATGTTTTCTGTATATGACATTTTGTGGAAAGTATATTGTAGTTGTGTTAATATAGTCCCTAGATTTGTCTTGGCAGATAGACTCCCCTGAAAATAGTCTGGAAGCCAATTCAAATAAGATGAGGAGTGAAGCAAGAATGTTCATTTTTCACCAATACTATTCAATATTTTACTAGAAATGCTAACTATAGCAATAAAAAAAGAAGAAGAAAATTAAAGAAATTTGGATAGTGAATGAAGAGACAAAGATATTTACTCTTTCTAGATGATATATTGATATACTTAGAGAATCAATCAAAAAAACTAATGAAAGAATTAAATACTTTAGCAAAGATGCAGGATATAAAATAAACCTACAGAAATCACCAGCATTTATTTATACTAACAATAGAGTCTAACAACAAGAAATAGAAAGAGAAGCCCCATTTAAAAGAACTCTAAACAATAGAAAATACATGGCATTGATTGATGCACATGAAAGAAAGATAACATTTTTTTACTTCTGATACTAAACTGAAGTTTTTTAGGTCTCTGGATATTTGTAATTGGTTTAGGATTACGGAAAATCCTATCAATAATGCCAGACAGCTTGTTGCTTTTTAGCCCTGGTTGACAATTATCTAAGAAGGTATAATTTTAAAGATAAGCAGACTTGACTTGTTTGAGGCATGAGAGCCAAATATAAGGATAAACAAATAAGGATATAATGGGTTATTAAATCTTTAGGGACATGAAATTTCTTTTCCAATTTTTTTTCACCATTTTCATATAGAGAGTAATAGATTATTTTCCCTAAGCCCTTAGATCAAGGCACATGTAGCTTTTTTCCTTTGAATTCTACATATAAAAGTTAACATGTTCCACAAAAGAGAGAATAATAAACAATTATTACAAAAAGACCTTAACTAGGAAAAAAGTTCCAATTGTTAGTAGAGCTATGCATCAATGTTAGATGTATGTATGCATATTCATGTGTTCATCTATTCATATTATTGATAAAATGCCTATGCATCTATATTACATATATATATATATACATAACCATTATTTTGCATGCAATATTAATTCATTTATATCTCTAGAGGAAAAGTATAACTCATAGTTACAAAGATTTTAAGAATCAAAGCTATCCATATATATATACATCATTGGAAGGGTCATAGTAACCATAAATCAGACTCTTGTCCTTATCATGGTTGTCATAGTTTAATGGCTTCAATAGCCATTTTATTCTGTGATTTCTTACATTTACTAGGCAGCAGTTACTTGCCTAGTAAATCTAGCAGGTAGATCAATAAAGATTTATTTAATTAGAGTCTAGATATAAGTCTTCCATTAATAGAGAAACTGGGTTATCTTCACTAGTCTTCAGAGTATCGATAAAGCCTAAATAAATGAAAATGGTATAAGCATGCTTATTTACTCATCAATCTCACTTACAACTTATAGTATTTCTTTGACTGATTCCTTGTGTGGCTGCTCATTGACTGGGCTGACTAGGACTTTAATTTCTTCTTCTTTCTTCATTTTCACTAGTGGAGTTGAAAGTATCAGGTAGTCCAGTTTTAATACTGGCCTTTGCTTTGTCATATTATAGACTCCTGACCGCTCCTTTGGTTGCTGATTATTCTTTTTGTCTGGCTTGGTTTTGTTAACTAGTATATAGAAATTACACTTGCTACGTAGGAAATACCCATAAATAAAGGTGTATAATAAGTGAAAATGGTGGTGTGGGACAAAATATATTTAACTTCCACTAATTAAAAAAAATTACAGTTGCTAAAATATTTTCATGTAGGTTAACTATAAAAATTCAAAGATTTGATATAAATAAGTAAATTTAAATATGATTAAGCCATGATAGACAATGAAAACATTATTATTAAATGCCTATGGAACAACAGGCATCTGTTCTGTTTAAAAAAGGCTAAAAAATAGAAAAAGTAAATATGGAAATATAATTGTAGGAAGCACACTTTCCTTTCTTAGAGATAACTAAATATAAGTAAAAAGTTTTCTTTTGTTTCATTAAGAAGACATAATTCTGATCAGACCTCTGGGAAAAATGTACTGGAAAGATTTCATGGAGTCTCCTTGTCAAGGATGTTGTAGAACATGTATATTAATACCAAATGGATTCTTTGAAAAATTAATCATATGCATGACAAAATCATGAATAATATAGGACAAATTTATGTATGTAAAAATAAATAAATTGATAAGACAGGGAGCATAAGTAAAATATGCCTTATTGCACAATAGGTAACATAACTAAATAACTGGTGGACCAAAAATCAAATCTATATTAAAACAATGACAATGAGACACCTTACTAGCATTTGGAGGGTGAAGTAAAGTATTACTTAGGGAATAATTCATATATCTGAAAAAATATTAACCAAATCCAAGAGATAATCAGTGATCTAAAAATATATAGATTTAGATAATGAACTGACCTCTTTATTTCTGTGTCCCTAAGATTAAAACTAAACCAATTGCTTGCTACTTGTACTTATCTTGTTAGAAACACTACTTCAAAACACTGATTGTCTCTCTACCCACCAGTTTCAAGAGTACTTGAATAGTTAATGGATGTAATGGGAAACATACTAGATTTAAAGTCAGAGCACATGTTCAAATTCCAGTTTTGCTGGAAAGCATGATAGGGCCATAGTCCTAGAAATGAAATGGACAGCAACTCATAAGCTACTTTCAACCTGCCTTTTTTTACTTGTGAGGAAACTGAAGTATAGAGAAATTGTTTGTACACTGTCATAATCATAAAGGTCATACATTCCAAATGTGGCATTTGACCCCAGATCCTTTTGAGCCAGTAATGATTCCAGTATCAAAGGGCATCTTTATTGATCTGTCACCCTCAGCAAGCCATTTTCACAATCTGAGGCTCAGTTTCTTCATATGTAAAATGAACATGTTGTTCTAAAAGATGCCTAAGCTCTAAATCTATTATCTTTAATACAATCCCTTTAGATTCTCCAAAATGAATGATTGCTTATTCCAGTTGAGTAAATCATTTAATAAGTACCTAATGTGTACAAGGTGATATGGATACAAAGAAGAAGGAAAAAGTATAACAGTCCCACAGTCCCTGGGGCATTTTATTCCATTAATAGAGGCAACATAGAAGCATAAAAGTATACATAGTAAACATATGCAAAAATAAGGTAAACTGCCTGGAAAGGAAAAGCACTATCAGCTGATTCAGAAGAAGGTCCCAGTCAGAATGTAGGGTTCTAATTGATCCTTGAAGGAAATGAAGGATTCAGAGAAGTGGAGATGAGGGAAGAGTACATTCCAATTATGTAAGAGAGTCAAAGCAAAAGCACAGAGATGAGAAATGGAATTCCACCTTTAAAGAATATGAAAAAATGTAAATTTCATTTGACCAAAGAATGTGTGGTGGGAATGGTATATAATAAGCAAGGAAATAAATAGGAATTATAGGATGGGTCTAAAAAATATAAAAATGAGTAAATTTTCCAAAGAGCTATCAATAAAGAACAAAGGGATTTATATTTGATCCTTGAGGCAATGGGACCCTCCTAAAATTTACTGAGTAATAGGTAGATATGGTCAAATCTATGAGTTGGGAAAATCATTTTGGCGGCTGCCTAGAATTTGGATTTGGGGGATAGGAGGGTTTTGAACCTCCTTTTGAATAGGGACACATTTAGTCTCCAGTAGGTAATTTATGATGAAAATCTTAAGCTTAGAATAGAGCCTAATTCTGGAGAGGGGAATTATCTACATAGAGAGTATAATAAAACTTCTCAGTGGCTGATGATCAGATAAAAATATATGGTATTTGCTCTGAAAGTCTAACTAAAATTGTCCAAGGAAGGTTAATATGTCATTTTGACTTCTCTAGAAAGAAATGAAGAAAAACTGGAAACAAGCTAAGTTCATTTGTTATTCAACAATTCAAATGCAGTATGGGGTCAAATATCTAATGCTACATCCTTTACCAGCCTTTCCCCTATAATTCTCAACTCTCACAAGATTCAGTCTTTTACTAAAAGCTTTACCACAAATGTCTATACATATTGATGAAAGATCTAGGTCAAAAATCTCATACATACCAGTAATTGTCTTTCTGAAAATGTGATTTCCTCTCCTGATACTCAAAACATATTAGAAATGGTGATAAATATCTGGCATATGGCTTATCATTGAAGCAGAGAAATGCATTATTTATTTTTCTTATATAAATATGTCTTTTATTCACCATCTTCCTGATTTTGATGATGCTATTCTTTTTTTTTTCCTCCAGGAATATTTTCCTCTGCTTGTTCTTGTTTTCTTTTCCTGTTAAATTCTTCTTCTTTTTAAAAGAAATTCACACAATTATGGATAATCAAATTTTGATTATAACATTATTCTATTCAAGTTCTCAAAGAAATTTTTTGTCTTATTTTTCTTTGAAAGTACCTATAACAAAGATTTTTATATAGTTTCTAGATGAGAAAGATTTGGCCTCTGATCTTTTCAGAATGAGATGGTCCACTATCTCAAACTTTAAGAATTATGGATTTTTATTTATTATTAAAATATTATGATTAAAGAAAGAGTAACAACATGTCATAATGGATTGAGAACTGATCTAAGAATCAGAAATACCAGGATCAGGCAAATGCTATCTACTGCAGAAGCCTTTCTTAAACATCCCCAATTCACTTCATAAGTTGGTAATGAATTATCTACTGTCAAAAATTCACACATGACCTTTCTTAAATCATTTAATTCATATTTATTATATATCCCCATATGTTAGTTACCTGTGCTTCTGTCATTATTGTCCTCTATCCCTCTGACCTCCTCCAGGATTGTAGATTGTAAGTTCCATGAATATCTTTTGTTATTTTCTCCTAAGTTTACCATAATGCTCTGTACAAATTAGACAATAAATGTTTATTTAATTGAATTTATTCTTAGAGACAAATTGAATTCTTTTTTTGAAAATCATCTGTTATTTTATATTATCCATAATTATTTCTTTTTTCCCTATGTGTTTATGGATAATCAAATCTTGACTATAACAATATTATATGTTAGCTCACAAAAAGCTTTTTTGTTATTTTTGTCTTCTTTTGCTTTAAATCTATTTAAAATAAAGATTTTTATAAAACCAGTAGGTGAGAAGGATTTGGACTGTCATGATTATTATGAAATAGTCCACCTAACTCATTCTTTAAGAATTTTAGAATTTTATTTATTATCCAAAATGTTAGGACAAAAGAAAAAGTAGCAATATGGCTTCGTGGACTGAGAGCTGGCCTAAAAATGAAAAGGACTTTGGTTCAGGTGCCAATTTTTACACCTACCAGTACCCCAAATAAATTATGTATGATATTATATAACAGATGCTAATTGGTTGAGAGCATTTCTTCTCCAGGAAGAAGTTCACTAATCTATTGAAATAATATTATATGCCTTACTGTCCCCACAACAGAAGAAAAAATAGAATGTATTACTTGTAACTATCTTTCATATAATCCCCCAAGCAATTGTTTTTCAGACTAGGTCAATTGTGAGACTGATAGAATTTCAAAATTAGAAAGACCTCAAGGTCATCAAATCTATTCTATACCTGAATAGGAATCTCTACAAAAACATCCCTGGCAATTGATCATCTGGCTTCTAGTCATTCAGATTTTCACATTCCAGTGATGGAAAATGTATTACCTATTAAGATAACCTATTCTACTTTGGGTGACTCTAATTGTTAGGAAGTTTTCTTTACATGAAACTAATATATGTTATTTAACAAATAAATCTTGTAGAAATTCAGGCATCATAACCTTGTTTACGCTATATTGATTGTTCTTAACTGAATTTATCACAATCTCTTGGCAGCTAGTGAAAAATAACTAGAAATAGCCATATGTGATTGTCTTCAGAGTATATTTTTTAAATGTATTGAAGGATAATGCTGGCAGCCATGTTTCTTTTTCTTCATTAGTCTAGGAGAAATGCACATTCATATAGAAAGAATTCATGAATTAACCCACAACGTAATTAGCTGTAATTATTGTTCATTGCTTTTAATATAAATAATGGAGTATTAATATATTGGAAGAAATAACAAATACTGAGAAAAAATCAAACTATTCATGGCCATAGCTTTCTTCTGCTTTTCATCCTAAATACCATGTTTTTTTCTCTTTTATTTTTTTTAAGTTTAATTGATTTGACAAGTATTCCTTGAATGTTCTTAAATTACTTTGTTTACTAGACTAATTATAGAAAGCTCATAGATTTCTCTTCTCAAAGAGATTGTACTTAAAGAGGGCTTATTCTAATAAGATTAACTTTTAAGAAATATTGTGTTATTTTTAGTATTTATTATGACTTTCTAGAGATGACACATGTATGCATGAGGAGATGACTATATAACATGTCTGTGTTCTACTTTTGTTTTTAAAACTTTCTTTATATTTAATACTATTGTCAACTAAATTTTGTTTTCCTGAATGCACAGGTACCTCTGTTCTACAGGTGACAGCTACAGATGCAGATGACCCAACCTATGGAAATAGTGCTCGAGTAGTGTACAGTATTCTTCAAGGACAGCCATATTTCTCTGTGGATCCCAAAACAGGTTAGTCCTCTATATTAATTATAATCTTTGATCTGAATTAGAAAGAAATGCATCTTTCATTCTTTGAAATCATCTCTTCTACTAGGTATCATGAACTGGTCATTCTATTTTTAGTCATATATGAAAAAAGGTTCCTATGAGCATAATTGCAATTACTAAAGACTCTCAACTCTACAGTAAACTGATTATTTATATTTCTGATATGATTATGCCCACATAACTATATCTATCTTGATACCAGGGGAAAAAATTACTTAAAAAAGTAATGGCATAATCTTAAAATGACTTTCAATGTTTCAATTTTGATTATTCTTTAATATGAATTTTTAAGTTGAATGGGAATATATTCAACATTTAATGTCACATTATTACTGCTAAAGAAGGTGGAGAATTTGGTAGCTGCTTCATTCCTAACATCATTCGATTTGTATGGAAAGCCAACTTTTCCACTACCATACAGTGTGTGTGTGTGTGTGTGTGTGTGTGTGTGTGTGTGTTTGTGTGTGTGTAATCAGAGGTCATTTCCCTTAAGTAAAAACTTAGTTGTAAGTAATAATTTAATTTCTCCACCAAAGGAGTTCTTTACTCCTAATCCCTGCCCCCCACCCATGGGAAAGAAACTAAAATAATTGCCTTAAACTGACTTAAATAGGGGGGAAATGTTTCAGAAAGTTAGATAGTAGTTGGTACATCAAAATTATGATGCTATCCATAAATTCATTCAAGAGGAAAGGATTCTATTTTTTACCATCTCAACCTAACCAACGAATTAATGTTACTAATGATGTAGCCTTATGTTTAAATAGTACTTTCTGGTTTTCAAAAATGCCTTTATCCCATTTTGTGTAATTACAGAAATTTGGGGCTAGATAGGTAGGACCTTAGAGGTTCAGTCCTCTCATTTGATAATTCAGGAAACTAAGGCCCAGAGAGGCTAAATACCTTCTCCAATATTAAACATGTTTTTGTAGTACAGCTAGGACTAGAAGCCAAAGCCTCTAATTCTGAATCCAGTGCTTTTTTTCTTCTTAATAGTATCAAAACGACTTTGTGAAATAAACAAGGGAGATGATATTACCGTGATACTTTTTGAGACAATGAATTCTGGGAAATTGTGACTTCTCAAGTTATATGACCAGAAATTGCAAATAGAGACTGTATTCTAAACTTTTATTGGAGTACAAATAGGGCAGGGAGATCCACTCAATTTAGCTTCATAAGCAAAAGTAGTAATAAGCTGTCAAATATAGTACAACTCTTGGCTGCATAAATGTCCCTACGAATCAGAGGAGAAATATCTAGTTTCCAATCATCTACAATAAGAAAAAAATTAATTTTAGGAAAGCTGGTAAGATTTTAATTCTCCTTTTTGAAGGGACCATAACTTATAAGCTCTTGTTGACTCAGCGCATTTCTCTACATAGTCTGTGCTCAATAAGTGCTCATAGTAATGTGGTACTCTTACCAGCTTTATTGTTGCTATCAAGGGAGAGCCAAAGGGGAAAAACTCTTCTTAAAACTATAGGAAACTATTCCACCTTGAAATCAATACCTAGTTATTATTTCTAATACAGAAGATTGATAAAATAAAAGAGACACTTAGTTAGCCCAGTGGTTAGAGAGCTTGGTCTAGAGACTGGAAGTCCTGGGTTCTAATCTAGCCTCAGGCACATCCTAGCTGTGTGATCCTGGCAAGTCACTTAACCCCATTTGCCCAGCCCTTACCACTATTCTGCCTTGGTACTGATGCTTAGTATCCATTTTAAGAGAGAAGGTAAAGAGTTGTAAAAATAATAAATAAATAGAAAAAATAAATTTAATGAAGCAAAATGTAAGTTTTGATTTATAGCCAAATATAGTTTGTAAAAAGAGGGGAAGATTAATGATAAATATGCTTGAACTTGTTTGATGAGAATGGTCTATGATTTAGCTAGTCTATGGAGATTTCAATATAGGAAGGACACTCCATCATGGCAGCATCTACTGTTTAGCCAGAGACACTTAGAGGCCAAATTACGTGATCAAAGTCATTGAACTATTAAGTAATGAAGGCTGCTTAGGAAGGCCACTTTTCCTCCCTCCAAGCTCTCTATGTTTTCGCATCCTACTTTTAATTTGAACATTTTTAGTTACTGAAAAACCTTAAACTTTATATATATATATATATATATATATATATATAATTTTATTTTATTTTTTTTGGTTACAATACTCGCTTTATTTCCCTCCTTGCTCTATTTCTTTTTTTTTTATTTTATAGTATTTTATTTGATCATTTCCAAGCATTATTCATTAAAGACATAGATCATTTTCTTTTCCTTCCTCCCCACCCCCCATAGCCAACACGTAAATCCACTGGGCATTACATGTTTTCTTGATTTGAACCCATTGCCATGTTGTTAATATTTGCATTAGAGTGTTCGTTTAGAGTCTCTCCTCTGTCATGTCCCCTCAACCGCTGTAGTCAGGCAGTTGCTTTTCCTCGGTGTTTCTACTCCCACAGTTTATCCTCTGCTTATGGATAGTAAAACCTTAAACTTTTTAAAGGAATTGGAATGTATCAAATATGACACTGTATCATTTGGGATGAGGGCAAGTCTGTTAAACTGGAAGGAAGTGGAGGGACTTTGGGTTTCGGTGTGGGAGGCTAAAGAGTTGTGTTAGAAAATTTGGGCCTCCCAATACCTAAATGCCAAGGATAACTGTGTCACTTTCAACTTCTATTAGCAATAATGGCCACTTTATCTAGTAAGAAAGAAATGTCTTTAATCCTATATTTTCTAATGATTAAAAAAATAAAAAGACTGAAATAGGGTCCTTTGTCTACTTTTTGTAAGTATTAAGAGGAATATGCACATATTTGAATTTTGTTTTTTTTCTTTGCAAAGAACAGTTTTAAAGTCAATATGTGAAATTTAAACACATTTTTCTTATTCAGAAACATGTTTTCAAAATATTATTATAATATTTTAAAGTCTCCTAATTTGTCATTTTCTCAAATCATACACACATACCCAAGAGACCCCCTACCTTTTGGCTAAACCCCCCAAAGTATCTCCACTACTAATTATAAATGGTTAATAATGAAATGGGATTTTGTGTTTGTTTTTTGTCTGTTAATGCATTATGGCAATTGAAGAAAATGTTTGACTAGTCTCAGGTCAGATTATAGTAGTAAACGCGCTCTACTAAATTTCTATAAAGAAATTTTATACAATGCAATGAAATGTACTGGAACAAATATGCCTTTTAAAGCATTAAACATTTCTACTGTAGAGATGAAAACTATGTTTAAGGATAAATTAGTTCTTGTTCAAATCCTGTCCACTAGGTATATACATATGTCTTTCTCCTGAAAGAATAAGGACTGCTTGAATGAAAGGCATGCTGACTTTGTTGATACACTGTTATTTCAAAGCTATAATATTTTCAAGTTATCAAAATGAAAACAGCATGAAAACACGACTATTAGTATATATCCTATGCCATTAGTATATACTGAAAGTTTTTTTCTCCTTTTTAATGGTATTGAAATGTGAACTTGTTGTGTTACTATTTTGTTAACTTTATTTCTATATAATTCATTTCCTTTGCAATCCTATGTACTTTAATTTATAAATTTAAAAACATTATTCTGACAAGTAGCCCATGGTCCAAAATTATGTGTGCCCTTATATATTGACTATTTAAAAATTTATTGTGACATTGATGTTGTTTTTTTTTCAATTCTAACCCTCATTTAAAAAAAAAGTTAGTTATATAATATGTCCATTAAATCTATGCTTAAAATAACTAGATTAAAAGAGAGGAGCAAAAATTTTTGAGTAACAGGAAGTAGAGGAATATTATAATTTAACTACAGGGCACTACCAAGTTTAATTGAGGAAATGACTTTCATATGTATGTGTCATTCCATGTTAAGGAGTAATTGAAGTCTAGGTTATGTACCAAGGAAGTTCAGAAGCAAACAACTGTTAGGAGTTTGTGCCCCCTGAACTGGTATGGAATCTCTTTTCCAGTTTCTAGCCAAATCTGAATCCTGCAGTAGAATATTTGGCAAAGGGATCTGAGACCAGATAATGTACTGAACTGTCACTGAGCTAGTAGAATTATGAGACTGTTTATAGTGGTTGTGTCCAGCATCAGTTTACTTGAACTTTCAATCAGGGGCAAGCTCAGAGGAGTGTTTCCTAGAGCCAAAACTACACTAATGACTTGCAAATTTCCAACCAGGAGGGCAAAAATCAGATTTTACCTTCAATTAGGCAGCTTTAAGACAACTGAAAACTTGCAGATGCCCCAATTGTGCTGTCCTTGAGATCCTGGGGGTAATAACAACATTCATTAATATAGAAAGAAGCAGTCAGCCAGCCTTGATGTTTCCTCCAGAAGTGTGCAGATCTGAGCCCTAGCATAAAGTATGAAAGTGAGGAAATAATCTGGAAGTATGTGAGTAAGCAATAGCCATAAAATCTATCCTACCATATAAAGCAATTGTGGTGGAGTGGGAAAAATTTTATAGTAGAAGGAAGCAAGGCAAATGAACTCTTATGCACAATATCTCCAGACAAATCTAAATGCACCATAAAAATACTGATTAAAGAAAATTCAGCAAAAGCATTCCAATTGAGGTTAACAAATAGGGAGACAGAAAAAGATGGGTGCAGAAACTAGAAAAAAATTGAAGTAGGTGCATGTAGTTAGAGCATTCTAGGGTCCAGGGAAGGGCTGTACATCACCACAGATGGAGGTTCTAAGTCTATCCTGGGGCACCATCAGACCCACAGTGGGGCACTGGGACAGGTATAGTGTCAAATGGAAGCATCACTACTCATTCCCTAGTCTCATGAATGACAACAAGATCTGCTTACAGCAAGGGGAGATTCTGGGCAAAGAAGCAAGAAAGAAAGAAGTTTCAAAAGCCAGAATCAGCTACAGACCTTAGGCTGAAAACATCACCTTCTTTTGAGCTTTTAGTACAGCTTGCAGGAGAATACCTAATTGACAGTGAGTGAATCATTTAGTTTCACTTTCCCACAACTTCCTTCCTTCCTTCCTTCCTTCCTTCCTTCCTTCCTTCCTTCCTTCCTTCCTTCCTTCCTTCCTTCCTTCCTTCCTTCCTTCCTTCCTTCCTTCCTTCCTTCCTTCCCTCCTTCCTTCCCTCCTTCCTTCCCTCCTTCCTTCCTTCCTTCCTTCCTTCCTTCCTTCCTTCCTTCCTTCCTTCCTTCCTTCCTTCCTTCCTTCCTTCCTTCCTTCCTTCCTTCCTTCCTTCCTTCCTTCCTTCTTCCTTTTCATTTTTGTTAATGTGATGAGTTGAGGTAAAACAATGGGGTGATTTAAATTGAATTTACCTTATTTTTGCTTGTTTAGAAACATTTCTTGGGATTATTGTTATTCTTCACAAACCACCTTTTGGAAAATCTCATGCTCTTTTATATGTATTACTTATTAATCAGGTAATAATTTTATTGTATTGTTACTTCTAACTTTGAAAACCTATGATTCCCTTTGACAAGAATTTAGTATTAAATAAATGGTGGCAGTGAAATTGTTTTTAGCCAGGTTTAAAATGATTTAATTGAGTTTCTTCATAAACTTAAGAACAACAAGAAATCTGACTGAATACCATTCACCAATATCACAGATGACAAGGCTTGTCACAAATGCTCCACATAACAGATTATTTATATATTGGAGATCACAGAGGTTAGTTAGTAATTGCTCAATATAGCTATAAGAGATTATTAGACATAAATGAATAAATTTACATCATATAATATCACTTTTTCAAATGGTACATCATAATTCATTACATTTTTTATAAAATTCTTTTTGCTCAGTTGTGAAACCTTATTTCAAATTTAATCATATTTCAAAACAATATTGATAAATTATAGATTCCTCTCTTAAAGAGTAAGAATCTTAAAAATCTAGATTTCAGTTCCATAGAGACACTCATTGATATATTACACTGACTATTACAAAATATTACACTTGATTAATTACTACTACATGATATTAAAAAAAGGTCATTGTTAGGAATCACAGCTCTTATTGGCCATGTCCTTTTTCTTCAGAGAAAACTGCTTTGAACAGAATAATTCTCTTCAACTTAATCTAAAAAGGTGTTGTTCCCACTTCAGACAATCAGTTTTGAAGATATAAAACTGTTGGCTTATTTTCATTCCCTTAAGATTTCATTTCAATTTTATGAAACCATTTCCCTCATGATATTAAAAATTATTATCAAATATGTAACTAAAGTTTAAGTTCATAATGCAATTTATTTTTAATTTCTTTCTCATTTTATCAAATTGATTGAATTTAAAAATTCACTTAAAATTTGTTCCCAAATACTTATTTTTTTTCTTCAAAGAGCTGAAAACAGGTTCAAAACTAAAACAAAGAAAATTTTGTAAAGGTAAAAAAATTATACCCATCAATTTGTAAATGGCTAAAAATTATTGAATATGGATATAGAATATTATTAGAAATGTTGAATATATAGGGAATTAATAGAATCATACAAAAATGTGAATTGATGCAGAATAAAACAAATAAGAAAAACACTATACATAAGGACTTGGTTGTTTGTTGTCCTTCCTACTTCAAGAAGACAAAAATGATATCACCATGTCCAGGTCAACCTATAGTACATCTATCTTTGGTTGATCATCCCAATACAGTCTGGAAAGGCTCTATCATGAGTCAGGTACAAATAGCCCACACGAACATTTGGAGTGGAGATGTCACTAAATTTGTGCATCTCTTTTGCCAGTGTTGATATTTATAACTCTTAATGAAGGTAGAAAGGTTTAAATCAGAACAACAGGTAATTAGAGCTAACAAAAAATACAAACAGGTCAAATATAAGGAATATAACTTACAGGAATATGTTTGCTTGGTAACTCATTGCTGAAAGTCACAAGAAAGTGTGGTGGATTTGGTATACAGAGATCTGGGTTTAAATTCCACTTTCAGGTGCTTATTTATCAAACTGACTATAGACAAGTCACGAATCCCTCTGAAATTCATTTTTCCCATCCATAAAATAGAGATAATAAATTCATTAAAATTATTCTACATTATAAGACTAGATGCTTTCAACGTGTTAATTATAATGCCACTGAGAAAAAGTACAGAAAGCAAGGGCATAGAAAAATAAGAAAAGTTGTTTTTAAATAGAGAGGAAGAGAAAAAAAAAGTTCATTCAGAGTGTTTTTCTGATTACCCTTAGTATACAACAGGTAATGTTGTATTACTGTATAATGGTGTAAGACTACTGTGCCCTATGGCAAGGAAGTTTCAAGAGAGGGCAGGAAACACTGAGAAGAGTGGTGGGAATACCAAAGTCTAACTTGCTTCACAATGTTCCCAGAGGTTGCTGAGCATTGAGAAGAGAGAAGTCATTTTTCTCTCTTCAGAAGAACTCCCTAGTGGCTCTTTTGTCTTCTCCTTAGTGTAAGGAAGCCCACCGAGGGACCACCTGGTACATAAACTTTGATCTTACTTTATATTTTGGAATGGGGATTTCTAGAAAGAACAGCTAAACTCTTTTCCCAAAAGTAATTTTGAAAAAGCAATTCCCTAATTTGTTCAGTTTTCAAAATAGATTTTCTGTCTGTGTGTTCAAATTTTATAACATTTATTTATAATTTTCTAGTAACAAAGGTATTTTCAAAGGGATAAAATTCTTACTATTGTAATTCATGATTATAAATCTATTCATAGATTTTTTTCTTCCATTTCTTTAGCATGAACTACAAACTACCTAATTATAATAGCATGGGAAGTATTGTGAGGTAATATCCTATTTAACACACTAGAAAATTTCATATCCTTAATGATCAATTATACATTATTTTTAATAGGCATAAATGAGAAAAAATGTATGTTTGTGTGCATTTGTTTGTGTGTATGTATTTGTAAGTTTACATAATTAAAATTTTAAATCATAAATCAGTAATAATGTTTTTAATTCATTTAGAATGGGAGCCAATGTATTGTGACTACTTAATGGTCTCAATCTTAAACTCTGTCCTTTTGGACTCTTTACTATCTAGAAATACTACTTTACTAACTAGAAATACAAAGAAAGGCAAAAATATGGTCCCTACTCAAGCATCTATCCAAAATACAAATTTCTTTTGCAACATTCCCAGTAATTGACTATCCAGCTTCTTTTTTAAATAGTCCCCAAATAGGAAATCATTACCTTAACAAGCAAATTATTCCATTTTTGTGAAAATCTAAAATATTGTTTATCATATTGTGCCAAAATCTGCCTCCCTATAATTTTGACCCTTTAGTCTTAGTTATTTGTTTTTGATAGCTTCTTAAATAATTTAAAATCATTTATTTATTTATTATTTAAAATCATTTAATTAAAAACCTTTTTACCTTTATACTAAGCTTATATAATGTAATCATTCAATCAACTAGCATTTTTTTTAGTTTCTGTTTTGTCTCAGGCACCAAGACAACCCCTACTCTCAAAGATCTTCCATTTTATCATTAAATCATTCCTCACATAACAGCTTTTTCAGTGCTTTTATTATTCTGACCAACCTTCTCTGGAAACACTCCACCTTGTCAGTGCCCTCCATAAAACTCAATTTAGTATTCTATATGTAATCTGATAGCATCAATGATACTAGAGCTACTACTTCTAAACATGATATTTCAAGTAGTTTACTCTAAGATTACTTTTGCTTTTTTTACCTATCAGAATAGTCACTTCTATTTTATTTTGTTTCTCACATGAACTATTTATTTACCTTTGGAGTGTATATGTGGAACTTATCTTTTTAATTAAAACTTAAAATTTTTAAATTGACTTTTATAATGCTTTTTTATTAGATTTAGATAATTTTTTTCAGTCTTCCAAGATTAGTTTGGATACTTATTCTGAAATTTTAAGTTGGCCCATAGGTCATATTTTAATTGTATGGGGAGAGAAATGTCATCCTATAGAAGTCATCCTATTTAAAGGTATTTTTTTCTTTTTCCTTTAGAATTATTTAACATTTTTAAGTTCAGGATTAAAATTATTGGCTGACATATCTGTAGAACCAATCAAGTTTTTAGTTTTAGGATAATAAAACATAGAATGTGGAGTTGGCATAAACTTGGATGTTACCTAGTCCAAGGTCATCTGTGGAAACTGAAAAAGAGAAAGAGATCAAATGACTTGTGCAAATTTCCAGAAAAACAATATGTGATTTGAAGTCTGTTCCTGACTCTAAATCTAGTCATCTTTTTTATTTTTACAAATGCTGATTTACTTTGTATGCTATGAAGACAAACCATGAAAATAATACCATTAAAATACCATCAAAACAACAGTACAAAATGATATAGACTAGAAGTACTGATTGGAAATGAATCCAGTACCAAGTACCATATTGACTAGTAAGAATTTCTAGAGAGAAAAATCTTACCCACAAGCAAGGGATCCTTAAGCAAGTCCTAAATTGTATTTGGGAGAGAAGATAGAGAGCTATTAAAAAAAAAAAGGAAAATGACTTCATTTGGCATTTAATAAAGGTCATGGAAACCCTTTTTTGACATTTTTTGCTTTGATTCCAGGATTGAGTTTTATACCATGTTGCTTGAGCCTCATATCAAGGAACTGTCCGAAATTTACACCACACTGAGTGGATTGACCTTAAAGGAGCTTACATAGATTTGCTACCGGAAGAACTGGTGATTTAATCTCTTCACATAGCACCGCTCAGTCAAGGACTTTATTATAATAAAGATAAAAGAGGAAGCTGGACAAATCTTTTGAATCAAAGTTAAATTGACTTGATTTTAAAAGAAAAACATAGAAAATAGAAGCAATCTGGTGTGACAACCTTTGAATGGGGAAGTCCTGTCTAAGACATATGTTTATGTCTTATGGTCACTCGACCATGAGTCAATCATTTCACCTGTCAGTCCACCAGACAACTCTCAAACATTGTAAAATACCCATCCAAGTTGACATTATTAATGACTGTTTTAGAGCAGAAGCAGCAGCAAGTCACACATGCTTTGCCCAAGCAATCTACTGGTGTAAACTCTTAATTATGTAGCATCTATGGAAAGAGAAATCATACGGGCTGAGATGATTTCCTGGATTCCAGCTTTTGGAAAAGTGTTCGGAACTCCTTAACCTTTACTTAGCTAGGTAACTAGAGGGTAAAGCAATAATTTGGGCAAAAAAGGGACTTGGATTTTCTCTTCTACTACTTCTCTGAATAATGAAGATCAGATGGTATGGGGGTTGCCTTCTAATTAAATTTCATTTTTGAGAAGTCTAAGCCCCTGGACTCTTTGATATGACTAGCACAAGATAATCCATCTCCTAGATTTGGGCATTCTCACATGTCCAAAAATGTTCTCCTTCCTATTCTCTATCTTCTCGCCTTCTTGACTTTCTTCAAGGACTACTTAAAATCTAATATTTTACAGGCAGCTTTTCCTGATCTTGCTTAATTCTGGTACCTTTCCATTATTGAATATTTCTACTTTATTTTGTATACAGTTTGTATATAATTGTTTGCATGTTGTCTTTTAGACTATTTAGACTATTAAACTTGAGAAGTGGGAGCCTCTATTGCCTTGTTATCTAGACTCAGCACTAACCACAGTAACTGACACATAGTACACTTCTAATAAATGTTTATTGAACTATGGATTAACTGACAGTAGAGAGGGAGAGATCAAAGTGAGATATTGGGGATGTTAAAAGAGGCATTCTGTAAGAGAAGACATGATGTAATGGGGTGGTTTTCCTTGGCAAGAGAGATGGAAGTCATCTTAGTGATATGACTTAGTGATATGAGGATTAAGGAAAAAAAGGGGACTCTTAGGAAATGGCCTCAACTTTTGAAGTGAAACCCAAGGCAAAGTTTTATTTTATGAGTGTAAAGAAGAGGAGAGCTTTAGGAGAATTGAAGAGCTAATCTTTCATCTTTTTAATATATGTTTAATAATGTTAAATCAAACATAGCCCAATGGAATTAACTACTATGTATTTAAGTTGATTCTTGTATGAAGTATAGGTCCATACTATAGTGAAGAAAAATCTTAATTTATTTAATAAATATTTATTTAGTATTATAAAATGTTCAGTGGTAGACATTGAGTTTTGACTATTTCATGTAATGGAGCTGGGGCTTATACTGTTTTTATGTCCACAATTATTGTCACTTTTGTTTAATACCGTTTTTTTTTGCCTCCTGGAGGGGAAGAGTTTCCTTATTGACGTTTTTCAGTAGAACTAAGTTCACATTCTGCCTTCTATAGAGATTAATACTGGATAAAGTGTATTTTGATCTTGTAAAGGGGCATTCTTTCTTTGAAAGTCATAAAGAATAGTTTTGTATCAATCATAACTAGCTAAAAAAAAACATAACCCATACAAATGACTTCATGAGGACACAACCTATATCAGAATCAGAATAGATTCTTACAACTGAAAAGACCGTAGAAATTAGCTCTGACTTTCTACTCATTAATAAGAAGTACTGCAAAACATTTTTGCTAGTAGTTATGCAGCTTTTATTTTAATAACTTAATAAGGGAAACTTAAAAATTCATTAGGTATCTCCTGTCTGTTTTTGGCCATCTCTGTTTACAAATGGTCAGCTACATGGTTGAGAAGATAGAGTGCCAAGAGTCCAATCAGGAAGACCGGAGTTCAAATGTGATCTCAGACACTTGCTGTATGATCCTGGGCAAGTTACTTAACTCTTTGTCTGTTTCCTGATCTGAACTGGAGAAAGAAATAGCATACCACTCCAATATTTTTGCCAATGAAACTTTTTTAAAAGGGGAGTCATGAAGAGCTGGACACACCTGAAAGACAACCAAATAACAAATACAGCAACTTGTTAGAAAATTTGTGATGTGTTTTGGGCTAAAACCTTTCCCACACTCCGTGACTTGCAAATTTACTACTTATTTTATCTGTGCCACTGAAGCACAATGTTAATTTCTTATATCCTATTTTCTATGTTTGTATAATAAGCAGTATAAATTTCAGATGAGTATTATTGGCTGTTGTAAATGTTTCAGTTCTGCTAATGTGCCTGAAATCTAAAGTAGGAAGAAAACATAAGGAGAGAAAATTGACACCTAATTCTTAATGAAAATGTGTTCATATAATAAGAGAAAACTGATAGCCACAATGATGAGTAATCTATTTCAGCTAACTAGAAACATCTTGAAAACAACTTAAAATTAGATATTTTAAACACATTTTTTCAAATTGTATGGAGGAAATTAGTTAATTGACTTACTCACATATAACATTCTCATCCTGATGGGTTAAAATCCTGAGGAAAAAAACTACAAATAAAACAAAACAAGGATTTTTTTCAGTGAAAGGTATGGATTCTTTAGATTAATGCTGAGCCCTTAAATCTTGAAATTATTCTGGAAAAGATGTCACCATGAAACATCTTCAAAATAATTATTTTGATATATAAATATAATTTTATATGTAAATATAATTACCTTGATAAATAAATTTATTTATGAAAGTCAAATAAATGCCTAAATATTCCATTTCATAATTCTAAACTAATGATGATAAAAAATACATTTGAAGTAGATCTAATTTTGATCTTAGTATTTTAAGTCAGCATGACTGACAGGGATTGCTTTCTGAGTGTAATTGGGAATGATGACTGAGAACTCTTTGTAAGTAGAATACAGGTAAAGCGTGTTCTTTGGAGCTTCGACTCTTATTTACAAAGAATTTGTCTTCAGTCTGGGCTTGTCTTCTTAGGATTGCAATCAGTCTGAACTCTTTGCTCAGAAAGAGCTAGAATTTTCCTGACTAATAAAAAAGGATTCTGATTTATTGATGAGATATGCTTATCTCTTACATGTATGTATTGAGGTACATGAGCAAATGAGAGTTATAAAATAAGGATGCCTATGTGATAGACAAATTAACTATAAAAGGAGATGGACGGTTTTCCATCCCACTATTATCTTTATAAGCCATTATGGTAATTCTGTTGCAACAGGGGGGCACAATGGACAGATTACTGGATCTGGAGTTAAGAAGACTTGAGTTCAAATCCATTTTCTAGGAGTTTAAACCTTGGCAAATCCTTAAACTCTCCCTTTTTGCTTCAGGTTTTATAATTATAAAACAAAGATAATAATGTCATTTACTTAATAGTATCCTTAAGGGGATCAAAGGAGATGTTTGTTTAACTTTTCCTTATTTTCTGTCTTCTTTTCAATTCTACCACAAAAGAGCTGCAAGGAGCCTCAGGGTCTTGCCCTGGGTCCCCAAGAAAAAAGTGTCTGAGGCCAAATTTGAATCCAGGACTCCTATCTCTTGGCCTCAGAATCTATCCACTGTGCCATCTAGCTGCCCCAGGAGATAATATTTGTAAAGTGCTAAGGGTACAAACTAGGTGCTTAAGATATGTCCCTCCCTTCCTTTCAATATGATTGTCCTCCATAGGGCTGATAATTTAACATTTTGGTCATTAAGTTGGACAGTATCAACCATATACCTAGCTGATTATTTGACTTTTGCAAAAAAAAATAACACTAACCACAATTTGATCTCTTTCTGAATACAATGCTGATATTTAATAATGTTGGGAATTGCTTCATTAGTCTTTGGAACAAAGAATAAACAGAAATGTAATTTACTCCCCTAATGAATATTCATTGAATAAACAAATCATTAAGTTAGAAATAAAAGGTTAATAGACAAAAACTACAAAAGTGCATCTTGGCCTGTATGTGGAATTTACTTTATATAAACCCATATAGACAGCTCTACAAATATATTCATACATATATACATACTGACATTTATACACAAATATATATACACACGTATATGAATATATGTGAAATTGTACAGCTCTACATATAAAACCATTTAAATATACTTTCACTTACAATTGAAAAGCAATATAATTTTTAATAATATACATTATGCAGGAAATTTATAATGTAAATTACATTTATCTATAATTTATAATATATAAAGCCTCATTGCTTTTTTCCCAGAGTTTCTCAAATCTACAATGTTTAGTTAGTTAATTTAATTACTGCTGACATATTAGGATAATCATGACAGTTGTCATCATGATTGTTTTCTTCTTGACAATCTTTCCTCTTCCAATTTTTCCCTGTCTTTTTGTCTCTGTAAGAATATAAAAATGTAGGTTTATATGCTAATATAAAAAGTAATATTGTGGTCACTGATTTTAAAAAATATTATAGCTTAAGTCAAAATGACTTTTAGTAGCTTTATTTACAAAAAGGTAGGAAGAGTGAAAGTGGAAAAATATAAGAATAAAGTAGAGAAATATCTAGCTTATCACCCTAAATGTTGCTCCATTGTCTGGGTAAGCCCCAGCAGAGCTCAGTAACCTTCAGCCAGAGGATCTGGTGATGTCTTATGAAAGGGTTCCACCAATTCAGTGTCCTCCAGGAAAGGAAGGCCTCCCTGGAACCAATCTCTCCAGAAGCCAGGAAATGTAGGCCACTACTCAGCCAGTAAGCTGACTCAGGATCTAGGGAAAGAGTCTCCTCCTTCAGTCCAACTCACTAAAGCCAATTCCCAAGACGAAGTCCAAAAAGCCAAGTTCTAAAGAACTCAACTCTCCTAGACAGGAAATTCAGGACTTTTTATATTCCTTTTTTCCTCCACTTGATGGGAACCAATCGCAGTCTTTCATTTTGCCTACCACTGCACAAGGGTGTTGGCAGTGACCTCTGGAGTTGTAACACACTCTAGCAAGTGAATTATGAACACTCATAGTGTTAACTAGGGATGCTTAAATTTTTGATTGATTAATTTAAAAGTTGCTGATTGATAGACAAAGAAAGTTGATTCCCTCTTCACATCTCCCTCTTTCTCCTCTCCAATCTTTCTCTTCCTTTTTCCCTTTTTGTATTTAACACCTATAGAGTAGTTAGCAGGTACTTGTATACTATCCTTAGGTAAAAATTTCAGTAATAAAAATCAGTAAAATTGACTTGAATGAATGCAGCAAATTTTCCAGTTTTATAAAGAATTTAAGTAGTTTCAATTTATTTTAAATTCTATGCTTCTAAATTAATTTTCATTTATATATCTAGCCATTCAAAAATAACTAATCTTGAATATTAATAAGTAGATAATTTGTATATATTTATATATGGATGTGGGCAGTTCTCACTTTACATAAATTTGGACTTGGCAAATGTGACAAGATTCCTGAAAGAAATCTGCATTCTAAATATATATCACTGTGTTCTCTCTTGGCTTTGGGGCCTTTCAATCTCAGCTCCCTTGTCCCCACAAAACAATAACAACAACAATAACTAAAAAAACTTTTCTCCAAGTGAAAGTGGAAATGGACACTTGATCTCACTGACCTCACTGCAGCTAGATCAAGGGCTTGGCTTGAGAATTCTGAGAGCTTTGCCCAGCTCAGCCCACTGGTGTGTGTGTCTGTCCAAGTGTACCTCCTTTTGAATGCAATTCTCTGCCCTTAATAAACCCACCTGTCCTTGATCCAAGAGACATCCTACTCCCTCTGTTGGTATGGAACCCCCTCCTTTCAATTGCCTTCCCTTTCTCCCATCTTCAGGCAAATTCATATTAGGACATGTTCACTTACCTAAATTGAGAAATATATATGGGCATTAGTTCAAATATATACTCATACATACATACATACATATATACCCACACATATAAACTTAACCAGTTCCACCAGTTTGATTTGAGGCTTCCCTAAGGGTTTAGGATAGAATTGTGATAGTTGGAAAAAGAAGGAAAAAATCCATTCAGGAAAAAGAAGTAATATTACTAAGACCACAAGTGAATATTAGAGTCTAAAGCCCCTGGAGAAGGAAATGATGAATCACTCCTGAATCTCTGCCAAGAGAACCCCAAACAGGGTCAAAGAATTGGACAAAACTGAAAAATGCCTGAATAACATCCCTATAGTTGTTCAAGAGATGAGACTTAATCAGAAGTCCTACATACTCCTTATTTATCTTTTAGTCTTGTTTTTCTTCACATTATTGTGTTCATCTATTATTTGTATACTCTTGGTTTTGCTTACTTCACTCTGAACAGATTCAAACAAGTCTTCCTCAAAGTATCTAATACTAAAATCAGAAACAATAGGATTTTATTGGTTCCCCATTCTCCATTCAAAGAGGATCCTTCCCCTCTTCTTCTTCCAACTATTAACTAACTATAAATGTGTGTGTGTAGTTTATGGAACTTTTCTTTATCTTTGACTTCCTTGGGATATTCTCCTAGGTTGGCATTTCTGGGCAAACGAGTATGCACAGTTTAGTGAATTAAGTGATTTTATAAGAAACAGTTACTTT
This sequence comes from Monodelphis domestica, assembly GCF_027887165.1. Lineage (NCBI taxonomy): Eukaryota > Metazoa > Chordata > Mammalia > Didelphimorphia > Didelphidae > Monodelphis > Monodelphis domestica. The sequence continues at coordinate 369,494,856 of NC_077229.1, forward strand.
TATAGTTTTAGAAAGATATTCATAATTTAAAATCTTCATGTGATAAAGATAATTTTTTAAAAATTCCAACTTAATTCATTTCAGTTCATTCTAATTTAATTCAACAACTATTTATAACATTCCAAGAATGTGAAAGGATATCTGCAAAAAAACTGACCAAAATAAGCATGTTATCAAAGAAATTCTTTTAGTCCCAGAAATTGAAATTAACAATAGGAAATTAATGATTATTTAAAATTCATGAGGTCATCTGGTCTATATGTCTAGCTGACATCAGTATTCCTAGTATTTCACCTGAATTTTTTCAATGGAAATATGACATATCTCTTGGGACTTACCCCAACTTCACTCTTGGTGTAAAGTTGGATCCTCAGAGAAGTAGCTGCTACTAATTTCACTATTCTAGAGGTATCATTATTGTTGACTATTCTTAGAATGCTACTTTTTGAGCTCCTACCTATAGACTTTCCTTATCAGTCATTCAAAGGTACATTTCTTTAAAAAAAAAAAGGAATATATTTCAATGGTATAGTAAAAATAGAAATCTAACCTCTCTCCCTCAAAATCAGATGTATATTGTCCCCAAAATACAATGTCCATGCTATATGAGTGATGAGCAAGAATAATGATAGTCAAAAATATGAGAAATATGTATAAGCCAAGATAAACTCAGAATAATTGAATGACTTGAATATAAAGAAGGAAACTATAAGTAAATTAGGTGAACCCAGAATAGTATACATGCCAGATCTTTCAGAAAGTAAAGATTTCAAGACCAAGCAAGAGTTAAAAAAAATACAATATGTAAAATAAATACTTTTGATTAAATTAAATTTAAAGGGCGTTGTACAAATAAAACCAATGCAACCAAAATTTGAAGAATTGGAAAAAATTGGAAAATTTGGGAAAATGGGAAAATTGGGAAATTGGAAAATTTTGGGGATTAGGAAATTGGGAAACATTTTCATAATAAAAACCTCTGACAAAGGTCTAATTACTCAAATTTATGAAGAGCTAAATCAAATGTACAGAGAATGAACCATTTTCCAATTTTAAATGGGCAAGGGACATGAATAAGCAATTTTCAGATAAAGAAATCAAAACTATTAATAAGCACATCAAAAAGTGTTCTAAATCTCTTATAATCAGAGAGATGCAAATCAAAACGACTCTGAGGTATCACCTCACATCTAGCAGATTGGCTAACATGACAGCAAAGGAAAGTAATGAATGTTGGAGGGAATGTGGCAAAGTTGGGACATTAATTCTTTGCTGGTTGAGTTGTGAATTGATCCAACCATTCTGGAGGGAAATTTGGAACTATGCCCAAAGGGCTTTAAAAGACTGTCTGCCCTTTGATCCAGCCACAGCACTGCTGGGTTTGTACCCCAAAGAGATAAGAAGAAAAAAGACTTGTACAAGAATATTCATAGCTGTGCTCTATGTGGTGGCAAAAATTTTGGAAAATGAGGGGATGCCCTTTGATTGGGGAATGGCTGAACAAATTGTGGTTTATGTTGGTGATGGAATACTATTGTGCTCAAAGGAATAATAAAATGTAGGAATTCCATGGGGACTGGAATGACCTCCAGGAATTGATGCAGAGAGGAGCAGAACCAGGAGAATATTGTACACAGAGACTGATACACTGTGGTACAATCGATTGTAATAGACTTCTCCATTAGTGGCAATGCAGTGATCAAGAACAAATTGGAAAGATCAATGAGAAAAACCACTATCCACATTCAGAGAAAAAACTGTGGGAGCAGAAACACAGAAGAAAAACAAGTGCTTGTGATCACATGGGTTGAGGGGATATGATTGGGGACGTAGACCCTAAAGGAACACGGTAGTGCAAACATCAACAACATGGAAATATGTTCTGATCAAGGACAGATGTAAACCCAGTGGAATTGTGTGTCGGCTAAGGGAAGGTTTTGGGGGAGGAAAGGGGAAGGAGGGAAAGAATATGATTCTTGTAACCAAGGAATACTCTTCTAAATTGACTAAATAAATTTTTCAAAAAAGAAAATACAGGAAACCAAATAAGAACAAAAAAGAATATGTGTAGGGAACACATGGCCACGGAATTTATAACTCATGAATTGCAGAGACTTGAAGTCCTTTGTTTCTCTACAAAGAATTCTTGGTATTCTTTAGAGGTACTCTTGTAAGTGGTTGCTGAGTTTCCATGCTGCTCAGCTAATCTTACTCCTCCTAGAACATAATATCTTGGTAGCATGGGTCGATCTGCTTGTGTGCAAAACAGGTCACTGAGCTGCTGTGTTTGTTCCTCAATAGGTTTGGATGTTACTTTATTAGAATTGAATAGGTTGTGTTGCCAGTAGGTGGAACCTGCCAGAAAGTCCTGGATGGAAAACTGTTGCTAGGCATCCACTGCCAGAAAGTCCAAGACAGACCACTGCTTCTGGACCACCACTCTGTGTTAGTTAGCTTCTTTGGCTTTTCTCAGAGCACAATGTCTTTTCAGGATCAGTCAGTCTCCTGGCCTCCCTGTGCTCACTTTTTAATGGTCAGTTAAAATTCTAAAATTATTTTCCACTTCAAGCCCCTGGTTTGGAAGAATTATTATTTCAGCTGATGTGTTATTGTGCTAAAAGTTGGACTCCTATAGTGTTCTTTCAACTAGGAAAATGACCCTCAGTTTATAATCGGCAGAAATCTCTTCCCTCTGACTCCCTTCCAGTCTTGGCTCCAAGATATTTTGATACTTGAAGACAAGAGAACAAGATATGGGATGTCTTGTCTCTCCTGATGACAATTCTTCCTGAATCAAAAGCCTCTTCCCTCCAGAAGGTACTCCACATTACTTTAGGGTATTCAGTTCTAATTTAGTCAATTGCAAATCTCATATCCTGTTTGGGATTTTCTATACTTCAGTGGCTAGGTACAAAGTTATCAATATAATTTATGCCCCAAGGTCAAATTTATTAAGCCTTTTCATATGTAGCTGAGTTATTAAAGCTTCGTTTTTTTTTCTTGGATCAGGGAATACCCTTTTAATGTGTAGCCCTTCACCCATACTTGTCAGTATCATTTTCTTTAAGAGTCCAAACCTTCAGCTTTTGCTTTATCACTTTTATCCAACTCAGAAAGTCCTATAGCAGAGTTTCTTCACTTGAGTCAAATATATGTCCATGTGTGTATGGGTACATGGGTATACTTATCTATACATATGTAGCATGTTACACATAATATATATGTAGGCTTTGTTTTTACACATGAGAAAAAGTGAATTAATTCTATTAGAATAAAATTGTACATAACATTTCATATGAATAAATGTACATCTAAATTCTAATATGTCAATGCAAAGAAATTCAAATCTACAAAATTGGTGGAGTTAGCGTGGATTATTAATCATTTAACTTAAAAAAAGATCTGGAAGTTTTATTGTACTGAAAATTCAATATATCCACATATATATATATATATTCATGTAATAACTTTATTCTAACATAATTTATTTCATTGTAGTCCTTAATATTTTATACATATAAGAACATGATCCTGAAAAAGGGATGCAGAATTTTTACCAGAATGACAAAGGGCTCTATGACACATAAAGTTAATAACCCTGGACTTGGAGCATTGCTGGCCTTGCAGGCACATCTTTTTCCAGTAAGATTGAGAATCTTCTAGAGAGTTATTGCCTTTCAAAAATTGTAAAGCTATATCAAAATATTCCAATCCATATTTATCTAACCAATTGTCCCCAGATAAAGTCCTCACTGTTTTCCACTGGAAAAATATGTGTTTTTGCTTTTCATAATGGAGAATAAATGTTCATGGCTTCCTGAGTTATAATTTGGAATTCATTTTTCTGTGATATTTTTATATATGATATTTGGTTGTTATTCTTCATACTCAAAGAGGACCAAAATGACATCAGTTGGATTAGGTCAGTGTCCAATGTGTCAAACTGGCTTATCAGACCAATATGAGTTTGGAATGTTCTACCACATTTGGTCACAATAGCCCATATGAACATTTGGAATGATGATGTCTTCAAATTTTCAGATCTCACCTTTCCTTCTCACTACTTAAATTCTGCTTTTCTCATAGAGAGCACTGCTTCTTTTTTGATGTGGACATACCATTCTAGATTGCCCTGTGCTAGTGCTCCGCATGTCTCACAGAACTAAATCAAAATATTAATACTATGGTTCAAGTACATTTCATATTTTATGGGTGTTTGTGGCGTGTCCTAATGATATATTCTATGTTATAAATTTCTGGAGAAAAAAAATGTCACATTACAAACTTGTCTTTAAGTAATCAAGACATAAACTTAAAATTATGTAATCATTATCATAGCAAATATATACATTAAAGACTTAAAATTATTTTAACATATTATTTCATTTTTTCTAATAACTACTTTGATATCGATTATTATCTTGATTTTAAAGATAAGGAAATTGAAACCTTACCAAAGTCCTGTTCCAATGCCTCATTATAGTTGGAAAATAACCTCGTATTCCTAAAAAATGTGCCATCACAGCCCAACTTTGTCAGTTTCTGAGTACAACTTGGTTTTGGGACTCAATGTTGGTTGTATTGGGACCAAAATACATAAGTTTGGAGAAGCTCTTTACTAAATTGGAAGTCAGTTTATCACTTTTTAACCCCAAAGATCTAGACCACTATTAAGGCCTTCCAGTGCTGTGCAATATTTTAGGAGCAGAAAAATTCATAAAAACAAAATTCAGAGATCATCGTAAAATAGTGATTATCTCATAAATTGTTAAAACAAAAAAGGATATTTTTATTTCTATAACAGAATATATATGAATAGTAAATAACAGAATATATAAATTATATACACACATAGATTATATTTATAAGAAATGAATTATATTTAATTATAATATGAATAAATACACATAAATAAAATTTAAAAATCAAATAATAATACAATCAATTTCCAATACAAATGATGAAACCTCCAAAGTAGTCACAAATTTTGAATTTTGCACTGAGTATTTCTAATGGCCTAGAACCAGTTTCCATATTTTGTATAAATTTAATTTTGAAAAATATATATTAGAATAAATATGTCAACTTGAGATCATTTGTATATCACTAATCAGGACTTCTTTGTTGTTACACACATTTGTGTGTCTGTTTTTAGGTGTGTGTATTGTGTATTTGTATTTTTAATGTTAGGGAATAAAGAAAAGGCTTTTCACTTCACCCAAAATTGCAATTAAAGAGAAATTCTGAAAATGATTAATTTTTTTCATTTGCAAGTTTGTTTTGTGTCTTGTTTTCTGCAATAAACTTCTTTCATATGATAGAGAATAGTAAGTTTTCTCATTGCTACTATTTGGGCATGTTCATACATATGTGAGAACATGGAATTTAGAGGAAAAAGCATTGGATCTTCAGGGGACTCAAATCTCACAACTACTACTAATTAGCTTCATAACTTTGGACAAGTCACTCAGACTTCCTGTCTTCAATTTCCACATGTGTAAAATGAGAGCTTAGACCAAATGAATTCTCATGTTATTAGTCTACTCTTGGCCTGTGTTGGTGTGGTTTTAGAGGTCTCTCTTTTTTTTCAATGAAATCATTTTTAATGTGTTTGAATTTAGCCATATGTTGGCTTTAATCTATTCTTTTTAATCATTTTATCTTTTATAATTGCTGATCCTGGTTATACTTTTCAAGTATATTCCACAAAGCCTTAAAATGTTACTTGTGACAATGGGTCTAGAACACCTTTCCTATTCTTTCTTACTATATTTTCACAGAACAAGAATACCCCTATCATATTTATTATTGTGTCAAATAAATTTTTACCTTCTTCTGATGGAGATTTTTTTTACATTTTTATATAATGTACTTAATTTTTTCTCCCTTTTTTCTTTTATGAAATAAAATATTTTAAAACAATGATTTAATAGAAATGTTTTAATGGAACAATTCATGGAAAAGTTAAATTTCATTGTGTTAGAAAATTGCCCAAAGTGGGTTCATTGATTTATTATTCTTTCTCAACATATTTTCTTGACATCAAATAGACACTGGCTTAGTTAGTCTTGAAATTATAAAAAGCCTGGAAAGAAACCAGAACCATAACATTTCCAAATCATAAGCATCTGGGCCTATAGCTAAGCGCAGGCTTTTTCCTCACATCTGTGATAATTGCTATAACAAACAGACCATAAACAAGTGAATGACTCTATTGAGAAAATTATGTGGCTATTTAATATTTCATAAAGTTATGGACTTTTATTCATTAGTAAATAATTAACTTTGTAATCACATTTAACCTAGCTTGCTCTCCAGCTTTCAGTTCCCAAGAGTTCTTGGCAGTCTAATGTTTGAGCTAAATAAGCCAAGTACAGGAATCAGGGTAAGTGATATAGAAAGGAGAACTCAAATCTAGATTATCACATGGCTCTTCAATGCCTTGAATTGGACAGGATTTCCATTACAGGAAGAAAAAAATTGTCTGTTGCTAAGTGGAAATAAATTGTACTTATGTCTGCTTGAATTGGAACTGCAGATGGGCAATACTTAAGGAAATTATTCCTTTAATTACATTCAAAAGAATGTGTGTTTGGAGGAAAGTCATTTATGAAAATGGCTATGTTGAGTTCTTGTTATTGTTTATAATAATAGATCCTGCACCCTGAATGCTTGCATATGTAAACGAAGCTTGCCCAGCAGATGAAGAACAAATGTGGTCATTAAATGTTATCGCTGGCAACCCCGGAGTCTATTTTTTATCTCATCTCTTAAATATATTTGCTTGGCATATATTCTTTGATAAAATAATAATTTTTATACTTCTTTTTATATCTGTGATGCTTTTTCATTAAGTTGTCTTTTCTTAAGTATTTTTCTCCCACATCAAAGCAATTCTTACAACCCGTTATTTTCAACTTGCCGCATACCTCTTCTCATTTTCCCCAACACCACCTTTCTCAGAACTTTAATGGATGTGCACTGAATAAGGTGCTCCTACTGCTTTCAAAGGGAGCTGTCAGTGGATCAGTCCCACCGACCACAGAGTGTATAGTGTGTTAAACCAACTAAAAACAACACCTCCTCACTGCATTCCAGGCTCTTCATTAGTAAACTGAGAGTCTGAATCCCTGTGGGAATTATCTGCCATGGAAACATAAATAATGAGAACAGAAATGGATGAAATGGAACTTTGTTAGTAAAAGAAAATACTTTTTGTCAGTAATTCCAAAAGGTAGTTGAAAATATGGAGAGAAAAACAGAAATCTTTGTTTTCCAATATATTATGAATTGTTATATAGATACGTGCATATATAATAAGTATATATATATATATTCCCAATTTTCCTTTCCAATTGGCAAATGTCTAAGCCTTTGTATTCCCCACCACCACCAAAAAGAAAGTATGAAAAAGACTTCTCACCCTTCCAAGATTTTCTAGTCTGGTGAAATCTCACAAACTTTGAGCAGCAAGTCATTTTGCTTAAGTTTTTGACCAGCTAAAACACTTTCCAGGCTACTTAAAATGTGGAGAGAAATGCATGCCATGGTAGTTAACTCAGTTGCTGTAAGCTCTGGTGCCCAGAGAGAGGTCTCCTGCTTAGGACACATTGCAAGAGAGCAATCATGTTCAACTGAACTCTAGTCATGATGTTAAAAATTGGTTTTCCTTCCCTCTCCCCAATTCGGGGGTCTGAGAATTAGCCTTTGTTGAGATTTTTAAGATTCTACCATTGTTTAATTCTTTTCTAATAGATTCTGCGTGCCTAAAATGGTCTTACCTACTATTAATTATTTCCTTTTTAACATAAATGGTATTTTTTTGAAGAAATAGATCTTTCCTCATATAACTCAGATAACCTGATTTCTTTTTTTTATCAAAGGAAAACACTGAAAATATGCCTCATAATATTCTTTAGATCTGCTGCCTTTTTACCAATTATTATTAGACTGACATCAAATGTGTGTGTCAATCAACTGGTATTTATTAAGTAGCTATTTTGATGAACTGAAAGCAAAGCTAGGTAACAAAATTTTATTATGTCATATTTCATATGACTAGAGAAAAGACATACAGAAAATATAGTGATCAATTCCTGTTTTCTTGCCGAGTGTAACTTTATAAATGAATTGAGACATGTATTAAGAACCTACTATGGCAGTCAAGTAGCTAGCTCAGTGGATTGGGAGCCAGGACTAGAGACAAGAGGTCCTGAGTTCAAATTTGACCTCAGATACTTCCTAGCTGTGTGACCCTGGGCAAGTCACTTCACCCCCATTGCCTAGACCTCACCACTCTTCTGCCTTGGAGTCAATATTGATTCTAAGACACAAGGTAAGGGTTTTAAAAAAAAGCTACTATGGGCCAAGCACCAATGATGTGTTATTTCATTTGATCCCCACAACAGCCTTATTACAAAGATGGAAAGTGAAAGATGTTAATAACCTAATTCAAGTTCACGCAGCAATTAAATTTCTCAAGTCACATTCATTCTCAGGTCTTTCTGACTGCAAGTCTGACTCTATCCTTCTTGCCATCTAGATGACTAGTACTAAGGATACAAAGACAAAAAAGAGGAGAAACTTTCTGCTCACAAGGAATACTCTATAGAAGGAAAATTATTTGCATATATTAGTATGTTCAAATCTAGACAAGGAAAATACAAAGTAATTGGACAGAAAAGGTATTCCTGGCTAAGGCAGAAGGGGAAATTACATACAGAACGTAGCCCCTGAGCTAAACTTTGAAAAGTGTTCTGTAAAAGATTCTCGAGATTGCTAAAGATGAAAGTAAGGAGGGAGTGCCTTCCAAACACTGGGGACAGCCTGGGCAAAGGTTCAGGCAGGAGAGAGAATATCATTTATACAAACTGTCACAAGCTTCTTTGATCTCCTATAGCAGAAGAAAAAATGTCTCTTCTGTATCATTTCCCTTTATGTGGCTCTTTTGACATCTGAATAGTCATTTTTGTATTATATGCATTACTATATATGTCTTTTATTAATTTCTAAACTGCAAATATCAATAAGTACGAAATATTTTCTTTGCTTAACCCATAACACGTAGTATATAGTATGTTCTCGATATTTTGTTTTTAACCCTTACCTTCAGTCTAAGAATCAATACTGAATATTGGTTCTAAGGCAGACGACTGGTAAGGGTTAAGCAATGGGGGTTAAGTGACTTGCCCAGGGTCGCACAGCTAGGAAGTGTCTGAGGCCAGATTTGAACCTAGGAGCTCCCATCTCTCATTCTAGCTCTCAATCCACTGAGCCACCCAGCTGTCCCTCCACAATATTTTTAAAGGCAAAACTGAATCACTGTAGGTGGCAGCATAAAACAAGGGATTATGCCCCACCAGCCTCCTCAGAACACCCCCAAAAAATCACATTGGAGAGATTCTTGCACTAAATCTGAGCAGATAGAGAAATCTCTGGAGAGAGAGACTGAAACCTGCACTAATGATGGCAGAAAGGTGATTTGGGAATATTTGTTATGAGAATAGAGTTCCTAAGTGTTAGGAGTGTCCTAAACACCTTTGGATTTAGGTCTGGGTATTATAAACATAGATCTTCATGGTCACAAATGTCTCCATCTATGACTCATATCACAGAGTAATCACTGAAACTGCATCTCCATGGAGACTACTCCAAGCATCAGTGAGGATGGAGTATAGCTGGTAACAAAGTCCCCTTCCTGCCTCAACTTACTGGTTCACATATGATGGCAGTCAAGGCATGAGCCAAACTCCTGGTCAAGAACTTACATACAATCATCTTCATCATCATCATCAATTACATTAACATAAAAGAAAGAAAGAATGAATAGACAGCAGTTCTGAAAAGGATCTGGGAACATTTTAGCATACTGTAAGCTCCGTGTAAGTAAGCAGTATGATATGATAATTGAAAAAATAATAGCTAATAGCTAATGTCATCATGCCCTTAATTAAGAAGGACATAGCTTTTCCACCTTGACAGATATAATCTGGAATATTTTGATCAATTCTTGGCAACATAGTTTAGGAAGCACAGTGATTAGCAGAACCATATCCAAAAGAGCCAACCAGAATGGTGAAAGACCTGGAGGTCAAAATGAACTTTATATATCATGAACTTTATATATCTGTCTATCTATCCATCCATCCATCCATCCATCCATCTATCTATCTATCTATCTATCTATCTATCTATCTATCTATCTCTATCCATCTATCTAAATTGTCTATCTCTATCCATCCATCTATCTAACTATGTATCTGTCCATCTGTCGGTTATTCTGTCTATCTCTCTATGTCTATCCATCTATGTCTGTCTATCTCTATCCATCCATCTATCTAACTATGTATCTGTCCATCTGTTGGTTATTCTGTCTATCTCTCTATGTCTATCCATCTATGTCTGTCTATCTCTATCCATCCATCTATCTAGCTATATGTCTCTCCATCTTTCTGTTATTCTATCTATCCATCTATCTATCTATCTATCTATCTATCTATCTATCTATCCATCCGTGTGTCTATCTATCTATTGATCAACACATATTTGTGTGTATGTATACATACACACATACACTTAGATAAATAAATAGATATGGAATTATGATAGAATTGTTTTCCTTTGTAATCTCCAGTATTTTATTTTCTTAAAAACATTATCTTGATAAGGGGTAGAGAAGTTTCAGCAGACTCAAAAGTGTCTATAATTTTTTTTAAGCATCCCTGATGTAGAAAGTGTATAAAACTGCAGATATGCTATGGTCAGGGAAAAGTATAGGACCTGACAACCCTATTTTAACTTGACAAACAACTTTTGCATTCCATCGAAAATGAATCTATTACCTACTTGTATAAAATATTTGAGCAGATCTTTTTGTGGTGGCGAAGAAATGAAAACTGAAGAAATGTCCAATCAGTTGGGGCTGGCTGAACAAACTGTGGTATATGACTGTAATACAATATTATTTTGCTATAAGAAATGACAAACGAGATGATCACAGAAAAACCTGGGAAGATTATATGAATTGATGCAAAGTGAAGGTAGTAGAAGCAGAAGAACATTGTAAACAATAACATCTATAATGGATGATGGATGATCAACTATGAACAACTTAACTATTATCAGCAATACAAGTATCTAAAACAACTCTGGGGGATACAAAATTTTTAAAAAAAGCAATCCACTGCAACAGAAGAAACTGACAGAGTCGGAATGCAGACTGAATCATGTTTTTCTTTACTTTTTTTCTCCCATGAATTTTTCTCAAGTGTAATATGTGTCTACTTTTACAACATGATGAACATGGAAATATGTATTGTATTATAATACATGCACAACCTATATAATATATTTCATGCCTTTTTGGGGAAGTGGCAGAAGTTGAAGAGAGTGAGAGAACATGGATCACAAAATATCAACTATTGAAAATTGTTATTGACATGTAATATGGGGAAAAGATTCAAAACTTTAAAAAAAGAAAGTGAATCAATTAACATCTAGGTTGGTTTTTTTTATTCACCTTAACAGTTTGCTTCCAAAAGCTTTTCTCAAAATATAACTGAAACTCAACACAAATTCAAAGTGTGAGATTGAAGTGGTTGTTGACCCTCTGACAGCATCCAGAGTGCAGTTGAACTCATACTTCACCTGCTGGAAATACTTTTAGCCTTACACTTTTGCTGGATATACTATGGGGAATATCTTTACAAAGGCCACCTTCCCAATCCATCAAAAGTGAAAAAAAGGTGATTGGAGAAGAGCCAAGAAACTATTCTGTATTTCATAGAGTAGCAAAATGACTGCTATAATCAACAGATGCCAATTTAGTTGGCATTGAAAAGCAGAATTATTTTATGCTAATAAGTATTGCTTTATTTTTAATACTAGATTGTAGACTGTGAGTATAATTATTTGGAAAGATAATGAAATATTTTCAAGACAGTATGGTTAGTTTTTAGCAATCCACCCCCATTTTATAAAGAGTCCCACTAACAACTATAAGAAAACAAGAATTAGCATTTTAAGCATTTATCTTCTCTAAGTTATAATACCAAGTAAGCAATTATGGGACAATATAACTATCTTTTCTGACATTAGTCTCAAAAAATTTGGTCCCCATAAGATTCAAATTCCTCCTAACATATAGATAGGGAGATAGATTAGATAGATATCAGTATCTATCTCTAGATACATATATGTTCACACTTATATACTTATATAAATATATGTGTATCTGTGTGCTTAATACATATATACACATATGTAAATGTAAATAATTCATATTGTTGTTCAGTCATTCATTCACGATTCACTCTTTGTGACTTTGTGGACCATATTGTGCATGGGGTTTTCTTGACAAATATACTGAAGTGGCTTGCCATTGCCTTCTCCAATGAATGTAGACAAATATAGGTTAAGTGTCTTTCACAGAGTCATATAGCTATTAAATTGTGAGGACAGATTTCATCTCAGGTCTTCCTGATTCTGGGTACAGTGTTCTATCCATGAAGCCATCTAGCTGTCTCCCTAATTCATATATATAAATATACATATACATTTATATATAATGTCCCAGCATATTTTTTATTTAAGACTCTGGCAAATCCATTTTTCAACAAGTATGTACTATTTCTTTAGGTGAAAAGTTTGATTAGTTCCCAATTCATTTTATAAAGTACAGCTGAAATTTGAAAGGATTTAGTCTCAGAGGATTTGAGTGTGTTTCCCAGCAAAGCTGCCTATTTCTTAAATAACTTTGGACAAGTCATTAAATTTCTCTGGGCTTTAGTTTCTTCCTCTATAAATGCGAGAATTGGATTAGATGATCTCTGAAATCTCTTCCAGTTATAAATCTGTGATCCTATGAGATGTGAAAACTGAGGCACATTGAAGATGCTTTTTATGGGGAAATTACATCGTGATTCCAGAAAGCTGTCATTGCTCTATCTTGGCCACACTATAAGTAGTTCATCCAGGAATAGTTTACATGAAAGGATTAGCTAGAAGCTAAGTCTCATGGCCTGGGGTTTATTCTTGTACTGGAAGGGCTACAATAGAATTTAGCACATGCCAACTTGCTCAGCTTAATCAGCCATAGGCACCAAGTTTGTCTATAAGCTTTGGTCAAGAATACAACTCAATTCAACAATATTCATTTGTTCTGCTTAATGCATACAAAACACTATGTTGTATATTAAGGAGATAAAGTCTAAAAATAATGCTAATTCCTCCGTTGATCAGTAAACACCCTAAGAAGAAGTGGGGAGAGATATGATTCATCCACAATTATATATACTATAAGGGAGAATGTCATACGAGCAAAGAAAATGTCTATATAGAAGCAGGAGAAACTTGAGGGAAAGCTCACTTTCTACTGAGAGGATCAGAAAAGACAATAATGAATACATGGACTATACATTAAACATTATAAGAGAGCAATCAAAAAGAGGATCTTAGTAACTGGACATACAGACCAAATATATTCGGGCATTTGAAGAAGTCTGTATTAAAGCTGAGGGGCAGGAAAGGCTTGAAAAATAATAGGGAATTCAAGGTATTGGAATGTGGATTGCTATAATACAAATGGAATAAAATAAAGCTTAAAGGTAAGTTAGTTCCACATTATAGAAGGCCTTATTTACTAATGTAAGATTTTTTTTTATTTTATCTTATAGAAAATAGATAATGACTGAAAGTTGTTGAGCAGAAGCCATATGGTCAGACTTCTGCTTTAGGAAGATTATTTTGGCCATTGTGTGTAAAATGGAGAAGAAGGAGAGTAGAGACAGGGAGTCTACTATAATTGTCAAAAGGAGAGGCAATAAAAAACGCTTGCTCAGCTAGAAGGTAAAGAAGATTGAATTTTGACTTTGAAATCAGGAGCACTTATGTTTGAATACTGCCACAGACATTTATTAGCCATAAGATAATGGGCAACTCAATGACTCATTTTGGAATTAAGAGTTTGGACTAGATTACCTCTAAGGACCCTTCCATCTTTAAATATTTGGTCCTAGGATAGGATGAATGAATGTATTTCAATGACCCCTGGAACAATTAGGTGGATGTGTTCTATAAACATTAAGAAATATATTAACAGTACTTAGGAGAAAAATAAGGGCCAGAAAGATGTGTCAATCAACTTAATTTGGGCAATAATTGAAACCAAAGTGAATGAGATCACCTAGAAAAACAATATATGCAGAGAAAAGGTCTATCATACATTCTTGGTGAAAATCAACTTTTTCAGGAGGCAGGAGACATGGAGACAAACTCATGAAAGAATCCTAGAAAAACAGTCAGGCACAGAGCAGTTTCATTATCATGATTTCAAGGGAGATATGAACAGCATCAAATGCTAGATAAACATCAGAGAGGGACATGATGGAGAGTATGGGAATGATCACTGGATTTTCCAAATAAGAGGGTTACTTTCGAGAAAAGTATATCCAATAAAGAGGTGGGAATAGAAGCCAAATTAAAGAGGAATGTGGAATGAGTAAATGATGATAAAATTGAAATTCTATTGAATTTATCCAGAGAAATGTAGTAGTGACGGGGACTATCATTGGATATTTGTATCCAGAGAATTTTTTTGTAACCAAGAGATTTGTATTTGTATTTTTTTTGTAACCAAGAGAATATCATTGGATAATTGTAGCACTTAATAGATTTATAACTGAAAAGAAACTTAAAGTTCACTTACTCTAATCTTTTTTATTTTCAGATGAGGAATTTGAAGCCCACAATCATGAAATTACTAATGCCAAGATTATGCAGTTATCAGTAGAACTAGAACTTGAATTCAGATCCTCTGATTTAGATGAGTATGAATGCTTAAAGGGGGAAAAGAGAGGGCAGCTGGGTAGCTCAGTGGAACTAGAGTCAAGGCCCAGAGAATGGGAGGTCCTGGTGTGACAGAGGCAGGCACTAGAGAAAAAGTGCCAGGCTGAAGAGTATGTGAAATTGATTATTATTTTTTTTAATGCACTGGGTTCAAATCTGGCCTCAGACACTTTCTAGCTGTGTGACCCTGGGCAAGTCACTTAACCCCTATTGCCTAGCCCTTACTACTCATCTGCCTTAGAACCAATATCCAGTATTGATTCTAAGGTATAAGGTAAGGGTTTTTTTTTTTTTTTTAAAGGAGTGAGGGAAGAAGTGTAGTGAATGTGAATGATCAATAGGGCAAAGTTCCAGAGTATCTGGGAGGAGATGGGATCAAGCATACAAGCAGAAAGTTTAATTTTGTCAAGGAATAGGGTTAAATCATCCTTTGAGACAAAAGAGAATGAAGAATAAAGACAGCTTTTGAAGTATAACTGAGGGTATATGGATGAGTTCATAATTGATATCCTTAGTCTTCTCAGTAAAGTAGGAGGCAAGTTCAGGATGCTTTGATGTGATATTAGGGCAGAGAAGTTTTGGGATATCCAGTGTAGGGAAGTGAGATATGGAGGCAAAGGAATGAATAGAGATATATTTCTAGGTCGGTGTCAATGCCCAGCTGAAATTAGATAGCATGACTTTATAACAGATCTAGTCAGTGAGGTATGTAACTTACTTTAGCAGTGCCAGATGGTTTAAAATTAGCAGTAGAAAAATCCAGATGGTGAGGATGACCCAACACTGAGGACTAGAGTGCTCAGGAGTGGTAGAAAGAAAAGTGCCTGTATATGTGTATAAATATATGTGTATATATATATATGGCTTATATATTGCATATTACACAGACATGCATATACATTTGGAATATATTTGGCTTATATATACCCCTATGAAATATATTTATTCAACTTCTCTGTTATTTTTACACATAAGAGACAGATATTGTATTCAATCATAAACACATACATATTTACATAGATATATACATATATACAAACTCCATTTTTTATTTTTTAACAACTGTGACTAGATACCACAGTATAAGTCTACAATCACTGGTTCTGTCACAGGGCAGACCGAAAGAAAGAAATAAACCAAATTTATGAGATTGTGTTATAAATTAAGAGATACCTATTATGCTGTCTAAGATAAGGGAGGTAATTGTTCCCTCAGGGCTGTGGTTAGCCATAATCAGATGGTATTTGGAGTCGGGTCATGAGTTCTGGAGCCCAGTTTCTGAATATTGATAAACTGAAGATCATCCACCAGCAGGTTAAGTTAGATATTTAATTTCCTCAAGTTCATTATATGTAAGAATTGATTAGGAGAAATAGGGATGTTTAAAAATGCTTGCCTGAGATTGCTGGCAAGGTCCCAATCTCTCACACAAAAGCACGGCTGCTCTGCTCCAAAGGTCATCATTAAATCCCAAGTTCCCCCTCATTCTGAAGAGCAAAGACGTCCTTGTAACATCATGACTGAAAGTACCAAACCTGCCTTTCCCTAAGAACAGATTTGCAATCACTGTATCTCAACCTGCTTCTGTCTATAATAGCAAACCTGGTAATGCTCATGTGTGAAGTCATTTTCATAAACATGATCCTGTGGGAAAGTAACACCCCCCAAGAATGCTGTAATGCTTATTTTACTTATTATAAAAGTCTTTTTTACTTTTTTTACTTATTTTAAAAGTTTTTACTTATTATAAAAGTCTTTTTTACTTCTTTTACTTATTTTAAAAGTTTTTACTTATTATAAAAGTCTTTTGCTTTGTCATAATAAACGAACACCATAGCCCCCAGTCATGGTGCTATGATTCTTCCACTTAGTCCTTCTTAGGCATGCTGGCCTCAATCTTCCCTTTCTCTCTTTTTTCTCTTTCTCTCTAGCCACTAGTCTCCCCAGCAGGCTAACTCTCACTCTCCATGGCTACAACGGCCCTCAGATCCAATCACTCACCACCATGCCTCCCACACATGGCTTTGACAGAGACTGACAGTAAATAAGGTAGTTGCTTTCAATTTTTTGAAAGGCAGAAAAAATAACTGAAATTAGAAGCATTCTAATTAGCCTAAGAAAAAAAGAATTAAGAGTAATATGGGAAAATTGTAAAAAGTCAACTTAATGTAAGAAAAATCTTCCTAACAATTAGAGCTACCAAAAGTGTAACAGGTTGTTTTGGGAGAAGTTATTGGTGTTATCTCCATGAAATTCTTCACAAGAATGCTGGACACATATTTGTCAGGCTTGTTGTAGTGGGAATTATTGCTTACCTATGGGATTGGACTAAATGGCCTTTGAAGATGTTCCCAAAACTAACAGAGAAAGTGGTGTGTTTGTGTTTTAGTAAATCACTCTCTGAACATGAAGGGGGAATATATATAATTTACTTTTAAGTTTATTCTGCATTATTAAGATTTTCTCCTTAACTTTCTTAAGCCCAGACAATCAACAAAACAGTGCATCAAGCCTTGATTTTTATTGTTCCATCATTTCCAAGGCATAAGTTTTCAAATGAAAATTTAACAATGGCTCTTCCATTTGTTCTGACAATGGCATACTGTTGCCTTTGGGTTGCTAAGTGAAAGAGCCAGGATTTGAATTAAAGTCTTTCTGCCTGCAAATTCAGTCATTTTCCCATAACACTTTTCCTCTCAGGAGGGCCAAAGGGACTGCAAGGAGAAGAACTTTATAGTTATTTCCTCCAAGTTTGATATTTGTAGGACTTTAGTGAGGAAAAGGACTTCTTGCCTGTGGTATTATTAAAATTATTAAAATATTTCAGGGCACTCCTTATTCCATGTAGAGCCTGGGGTACAACAACCCCATCTATGAGCTAGTCACTTGTAACCTATGGACTGTCAGACATGATGAATTTGACAGTTAGTGATTCTGCATGCACCTCCATTGAACTTAAGGAACGTATGGACAGCAGCACTAACTGAGCTGTCACCATTATTCTTTATCATCTTGGGCAAAAATTCAAGATGAGAGGTTAGTACCAACTACCAAGAATGCCCAGAAGCATCTCATAGCAAGAGACCATAAGACTACCAAGGTTTTTCACATCATTCTACAACATTTGTAAGCTGAGTTACTATGGATCAGTTTCAATTATTGCCTGGACTGCCTATAAAATCAATAAAAATGTGTTTTCAGTGATTTTTAACGTGGTTCTGTGACACGTGTCAGTTCTTCATTTTGAGTCCATAATTATTGTTTTAATGTACTGCCACTCTCTTATGAACCCTTTTCTTTGGTAAGTAAGAAATAAGAAATACTTTGGTTAGCAGAAATTGAAATTTGGGTACCAGAGAAACTAAATTTTTGTGAAAATAAAATAGAATTAATAACTTTCAGAATTAAAGTTATTAGAACCTTTTATTTGTGAACAATTTGATTGCTCATAAGAAAAGAGCAAAAAACCCAATGACTTACATATGGAAAAAAACTGACAAAATCCATAAATGATTTTTTTTGCAGTTAAAATATGAGGAGAAACAAAGGTTATTGGGAAGACTTGGTAAAGGGCTAGTTTTAAAAAAAACAAACAAAAAATTGTGCTGAGGGCAATTTACGGGAAAATAAATTACAGTAGCTGAAGAACGTTGCAGATGACACCAAAAGGTAGTAAAAGTATTTCTATGAGTAGGAACTCTTTGTTTTTAACTCTTAATATGGCCAGACTTTAGTAATACCACAGATTCTTAAACAATTTTATTTTAAACCATAAAGTTCATGTTGTTAAACTGCTCAAAATTTCATGATAATTTCTAAAAAGAAATGACATTGAAGATTGGTGTAGGATTATATCCACTCATTTACATCTGGCTTCTTTTTAAAGCTTCAGATGTTAAAATTCACAAAGTGATAAATAACTGTTTTAAGACTATGAGAAGATTAAATAAGGACATAAAATTGAATTTCTTGAGTTTTACCCTATAAGGGAAAGATAAGTCACCTACCATCAGGAGTCTCTGATTTGCACCATCAGATACATTGATGAACCCAGCAGGATAAGAGAGGACTTAAGAAGAACCCAGCAGGAACAGTCAATTGAAAGGAAAATTTTAGTCACTGTAGTTGAAGCTTGATGATGGAAAGAGAATCTCCATTTTGCAGATTGGCTAAAGAAAAATATTGAAGTGTGCTGATTGGAAGAAAGCTAAACTCTTTTAGATGAGCTTTCACCTTTAAGTATCATTGACAGTTTGAGGAAGGTGGATTCCTTCAGAGGAACTTATTTCCCTTAGGCTTGAGGACAAAAGGTGAAGGGACAAAAACAAGCTGTATGCTTTCTTTGTTATAAGAATAGTTTGAGAACAGATAGAATGACAAGCTTATTTTGAGTGAAGTGCTAGCTTTTTTGTATTGTCCAGAGAGTCAATTCTGTGTATCTTTGGAGATCTTTGTCTTAAGAAAATTGCTTGTAAATATAAATAATATGGAAATAGATTTTGAACCGTCATACATGTATAACCCAGTGGAATTGCCCATCAGCTCCGGTTGGTGGTAGGGAAGAGGGGTGCAAAAGAACATGAATCATGTAACCATAGAAAAATATTCTAAATAAATAAATTAACAACAACAAAAGAAAAATGCTTGTAATTATGCCATAGCATTTTCTCTCTACCTTTTTAAGTCTTACTATGAATTAAAAGAGATTGTAACCCCTTCCCCAGTTTGAAAGTAGAAAAGAATTTTGCTCAATGGGAGATCAATGAGACAAAGAGGAGGAACAGTTAACAATGAAGTAATAAAGATTGTTCCTGTTACTACATCAAGCCTGAAGTCCAGAGTTGCTCATATGCCTACTTGGGTGTTTCCATATGTGTATAAGTACTCTTCTTTACAAATAATGGGTGTAGCAATAGCTGAGTATGACCCAGGTTTGTGTATGAACTGTGATGTTTTTATTATTTTGATATTTGTATTCTTTTTTATTAACTATGATGTTATCATTATTGCTTTTTTCTATTTTAAAATAATTCTTTTTGTTTGTTTTGTTTGTTTCTCTTTGAGTCAATGGCATCTAGATAAATGGTTTTGAGTAAATGGGAAAGATATTGGTGAGAACTCAAATGGTAATGATGATGAGTGTGTATCCATATTCAACAGGATTGCCCTAGAATTTGAAAGAATTGGAGTCATATTTGTGTGGCAGTGGTCCTTCTATTGGAAAACTAGATGTACATGAGGACATATTAAGTAAGAGAGGAAAGAAGATGAAGGAGAGAGACAGAGAGAGACAGAGACAGAGACATAGACAGAGACACAGACACAGACACAGAGAGAGACAGGGACAGAGACACAGAGAGAGACAGAGAGAGAAACAGAGAGAGACAGACAGACAGAAAGACAGACACACAGAAAGAGAGAGAGGGAGAGAGAGAGTGACACACTCCATGCCATGTTTTACTAAATCAAGGTGTTTTTAACCATTATATCTGAGGTGAAATATTCAGTGTCATACAAAGCCCATAATACAGATGAGCCAATGTGCTATCACCTTTGTGACCAAACATGAAAGCAATCCTACCAGAGTAGATCTGATAATAATAGAACCATTAAAACTGTTTCCTCTGGAGTCCCATCTGCCATGAATTTTTTAAACAACTGCTGACAACTCATCCCAAATTCCATGTAAAGGAAACAATCATGCTTTTTTGGTTTTGGCAACTGCTGATGTGGATACAGCAAAATGTTCATAAATTCTAATATCAAAGACATTACTTATATTTTTTTTTTAAATAGAGAAACCTTTTACTGCTTAAAAGATGTTCTAAAAATCAAATGCAGAGGAATGTTATGGATATTAAGTAATGCTGCCATGCTACATTAGTGATCTTTCTTTTGAGATCTTCCTAATATTTGTTTCTCTTTTCTCTATCTATTTATATATTGACAGGATTTTTAGCATATTTTAGAGCAGAAAAGAATTGTTATCTTGAATTCTTTGTCTATTTCATTGATATAATAAATAATACCATAGTAGGTAATACATTGAATTTATAGGATTAGAGAAATAGGGATAGTATTCAGATTGAGGGCTTCAGTGTTCCATTTTGTTTATTATTTTATTTAAAAAAAAAACATTACTTTCTGTAATGACAGAAGAGTGGTAAGAATTAGGCAAGGGGGGTTAAGTGACTTGCCCAGGGTCATATAACTAGGACTTCAAGTCTGAGGTCAGACTTGAACCGAGGACCTCCCATCTCTATGACTGGCTCTCAATCCACTGAGCTACCCAGTTGCCCTCTTGTTTACTTATTTTAGATAGTCCAATAGAACCAATTATCTATCAAAATAATATTTTTAAAACAATAGAAAAAAATTAAATATTTGCCTAAACAATTCTAATTCTAGTATTATCCTACTCCTGCTTGCAATTGTATGAATCTATAATTTTTGAAATATTGCCTTCTTTTGTATGTATGGGATGTAGTATGATGTAATGGAACTAACCTTGATCAAGATGTCAGTAGGCCTATGTGTTCTTAAATACTGACCCAACTACTTTGTAGTGTAGGTGCATAGTATTTAGAGCTAGAAGGGAAAGTAATAGTCCAGACTACTTATTTTACAGTTCAAGAAACTGAAGTCCAAATTTTAATCATCTTTCTGAGGCCTAGCTTCTAATTTAATAGCAATATCTACAACTTATGTAGTGTGGTATGCTTTGCAAAAAAATAAAAAATAAAAAACAACCCTCGAAAACTGTTATCTCATGTTATCCTCATAACAACTCTGAGAGGTGGATATTGTCACTATTTGATAGGTGAGGAAATTGGAGTAAGTACAGGTTGAATGATTTGTCTATAGACATACAACTAGTCAGTATCTGGGGCTGGGTTTTCAACTCATATCTTTCTGTTCTATGACCAGCATTCTATCCATTGACCTTTCTACTAAAATAAAATAAAGGGTAATACTATTTGAAATGTGTACCCTACAGCTATTTTGTGAAAAAATATTTAGATAAATTTGCTCTATTCATTTTATAGGATCATAGAGATAAAATTTAACTTAAAGTATTTAACTTAAAGTACTCCAACCAAATAACTTTACAAAGAAAACTCAGGCCAAAGAAATTAAGTGATTTGACTAAGTGAGTGAATGACTGAAAAAGCATTTATTTAATAGTTATTAAGCCTAAGTTACTAAATCAATTACTAAATGTAGTGCCACATAGTAAGCACCTGTAGGTAATACAAACAGAAATAAGGAAACACTTTCTACTACCAAGGAATTCACATCTAATAGAGGAAAATGACATAAAAGGATGTTTCAGCTTCAAGTCTGATAGCAAGGTGCACTGGTCCTCATGGGTCAATGGCAAAAGAAATAATACATATTCTTTAATGTTGTTTTTGCTGATAATACACTATATTCTTAAGTGATGTCACATAATTTGTCAGTATCAAGGATTTTGTTGGATATAATTTCCTTTTCTGGTTCATTAATAGATGTGGCTACAGAGAAATGGGCTGTTATATCTATGAAAGCAGTTGACAGGTCACATCTCTAACAGTGGCTTTCTTGAATGGTGGCCATGGGAATTAGGCTAGTAGCAGAGATTCTGGGGTGGAGTGCTCTGCTACTCAGAGATCTACTGGTTTCTTGTTCCTGCCATGTCTCCTTTGAGGTCTGAGGGGAGGGAGGTGATGGTGCAAGGTGTCAAAAATGCATCCTGCTGGCTGCATGTCACCTAGAATACTTCAGAGTGTCTCCAACAATATTAAAATATAATTGGAAAATATTTAACAAAAATAAATAAGAATGCAATTACAAATAAAAATATAATAAAACAGATAATATAACCTTTTAAAATAAATCAAAATACATTCTGTAGGGGTCCTTGTGTGGGTTAGTAGTCTTAATTTCTATTTCAATTTGATACTGTGTGGAGTGGAATCTTGGGGTCTGCACTCAAAGTCACTCTAATGAGCAGAGAGGAGACTGGATAAAATGCTGACAGAGAAAATGGGACCTTTATTAGGAAGGGGAGAGGATAGGGCCACTGGTCTGAGTGGTTGATCCAAAACAATGCCCAATGATTTCCACATGAAGTCAGAATTTATAGAAATTAACTCACCTGTGTGTAATATGATGTCTGTGTATGTTATATTTTCTTTATCTTGTCCTACCCTTTTCAAGTTTCCAAGCATTTGAAATTCATGGGGGCATTCTTCAAGTTTGCAACTTCTAAGTTGAGACAGTTAGGCATGGTCAAGTCCTTTCCTACTAAAACATTTCAAGACAGGGAGTCAAGATTATAGCTGTATGTTTCAGGAGTTTTCCCATAGGAATAAGAAAAAAGGGAGAAGAGAAGGGGGTTTGGCCACATTAGAAGAGAGTGAATTAAAGATAGATAGATAGATAGATAGATAGATAGATAGATAGATAGATAGATAGATAGATAGATAGCTATTTGGGGAGGGAGATTTCTCTTCTCTTCATAAGGAGAGTAAAGAGAGATTGATGTCTGTCTTCTGAAGGGCATCTAACGTTCAATAATTTTCTATAGGAAGTTGCCAATCGAGGATTGCTAATACTAACTAATATATGCTGGAGAGTAATATATGATTTTAACCTGCACAATACCACTGGTACAGAGAGATCAGTGACTTGATCTAGTTTACTCACAGAATGCCTTGCTGGTAAATCCAGGATTTGAACTGAACTTTTCTTTGTCCAACTCTAGGTCTTTTTTATGTTGTACCAATAACTGGTTCAGTAGAAGAATACTAAGCTTGATTTTAGAACCACAGCTTCAGATATCAAGTTTGAACATTAGCTAGTCATGTGATCTTGGGAAGTCACCAAACCTTAAAAGCTATAGTATCCTCTCCTTTATTATGGGGGAAATAATAGCTGTATTACCTACCAGGAGTAAGGGAGAGTCTCTAACTATACAGTGCTATATAAATGTGAACTGCCACATTATTGTTTACATTTAATCACCTTTACTTCTTAGGTACAACATTTCAATGAGAAGCATCATGTACTAAAAGATTACTTTTTTAAATTGAGAAAATGCTTTCATACACTTACTGAAGTTCTTAGAAGTGTCAGCTGCTTTATTCATTGTTAAGTTAAGCTGATAAGTTTTTTATGCCTTTTAGGAGACTGTTTTCCATCATTGTCAGCAGTCTTTCATGATAGGCAGATATCTCATGTTAATTAAATTGGTTACATTTACATTTCAAATTACTATAGCAAGTTTTTTGATGATAATGGTTTGAATGGCATAAAACAATATAAGGGTATTTAAAAGAAGTGGTTGGTTATTATCAATTTATTTGCCTTTTCACTATACTAATGATAACCAGGGAAAATTACTAGAATATTAATTTAGATTTAGTGCCTATTCATAGATCTGAATGAAGTGTAGATATAAATTTAAGTGTATATACAATAAATGCAGGTACTCTTTGGTTCTATGTAGTCAAAATGAATTGTTTATAAAATCATATACTACATTTGGAAAAGTTTTTTCTTTTTTATGTAATTGGAAAATTAAGTAAATATAAATGTAAAATACTTAACTAAAATAAATAAAAATACATATACAAATAAAACATAATAAAACAGAAAATGTAACTTAAAAGCTAAATAAAAATACATTTTGCAAGGATCCTTATATTTGTTAGAATAAGTCAATAACTAACAGGGGTTAAGCACTGAAATTAAACAGCGGTTGGAAAGATTTCCTGTAGAACATGGGATTTTAGCTGGGACTCAAAGGAAGCCAAGGTAATATTTGGTGGAGTTGAGGAGGCAGAGCATTTGAGGCATGGGGAAAATCCAGAAAAACCTAGAATTGAGAAAAGAAATGTCTTTTTCATGGAACAAACAGGAAGCTAGCTAGAATCACTGGATAAAAGATATGTGTGAGGAAATACAGCATAAAAACACTGGAAAGATATGAGGATGCTAGGTTGTGAAGGGCTTTGGATGCCAAACAGAGCATTTTGTATTTGTTCCTATAGGAATAGGAATAGGAAGCCAATGGAGTTAATTGATCAGACCTATTCTTTAGGAAAAATGTTGTAGCAGCTGAATGGAGGAATGATTGGTTTGAGAAAAGGTGAAGCAGGCAGACTTACAATTTGGCTCTGGCAATAATCCATGTGTGAGGAGATGAGGGAGGCCTGCACTGGAGTACTGACACTGTCAGAGGAGAAAAGAAGGTGTATTCAAGAGATTTTATGAAGATAAAATCAGTAGGTCTTGACAACAGCTTGGATACAGAAATGGCAGTGATAGAGAATGAGGAATCCAAGGTCAGGAGCCTGTGGGATTGGGAAGATGCCTTTGCCCTCTACAGGAATAGAGAAGGTAGGAGGGGGAGAACATTTGGGGGGAGATATTTGAATACTATCTTGGATATATTTACTTTAAGATGACTTTGGACATTCATTTAAAGATGACTGAAAGGTAGTTGGAGATGTGAGATTTTAGGTCAACAGATTAGAGCAGAGTGGATAGATTTGAGAATAATCAGCATAGAGATGATAATTGAATCCATGTATATTGATGAAATAATCAAGTGAAATAGTACAGAAGGAGAAGAGAAGTGGGTCTGTTAGAGAAACCTGAGCCATAGTTATGGTTAAAGACTATGATCTGGAGGAGGATCCAGCAAAGGAGACATAAAGGAGTGGTCTGATAGGAAGGAGGAAAGCCAGGAAAGAGTGGTGTCCCAAAAATGTAGCAAGAAGGGAATACCAAGAAGTGGGTGATCAGCAGTGTCAAAGGCTGCAGAGGGGTGAAGCTGAATGTGGACTGAGGAAGAAGACATAGAAATTGGCATCTAAGAGATCCTTAGTAATTTAGGAAAAAGCTATTTTGGCAGAATAAGGTTGGAAACTGGATTATAAGATTCTGGTTTGTTTTTGGTTAAACCCAAACTCTCTGTCTCAGTAAAAATTTAAAGACAGAAGAACAAGGATTAATAAAATGGTGTTAAATGTCTGAGGTCAGATTGAATGCAGGTCCTCCACACTTCAGACCTGGCTCTCCATCCACTGTGCCACCTTGCTGCCCCTGGATTATAAAGTTTTAAGAAGAGAGACGAGAGAGAGGGAGCAGAGATTTCTATTGTAGGTGCCCTTTTCAAGAAGTTTAGCTACAAAGGGCAGAAGTGATGTAGGAATGTAATTAATGAGAATGAATGAATGGAGAGAAAGAGAGAGTGTGTGCATGTGTGTGTGTTTTCTAATAGTAAGACATGGGCATATTTTTAGACATTAGGAAATGAATCTGTGGTCAGGGAAAGATTGAAAATAAGCAAAAGAATGGGGACGAGACTGGAGACAATATGTTGGAGGAGAGAGGATGGAATGGGATTGCTTGAGTTGTGAGTGAAAAATCCTCTAACCCCTTATATGAGGATTAGATTTTTAATGTTAATAATAGTTTTAAAATGATCACAAGGTAAACATGTTTGTAATTCTAAGATATTTAAATAATGTTTCATAAATGATGATTTTAGTAGGTCTTTTGTGATTATTTTAATATAAGTTTTCAGGTTTTGAATTAAGTAAGATAACTGAATTAATATATCTAATCATGTTAGCAAAGGCCTTAGTGTCAGGCTTGGCCCTTCAATTTATATGATGCACCCACAGCAATAAATTATGGCCTTTAACTTATGATCCAGTATATATCACTAGGCCTGGTACCACCCAACACCAGACACTCTTATCATTTGCATCACTAGTACAGGCTCCCCCCTTCCCCCCCTGGTCTATCAAGGGACTTTCAAGTCATCATCAAGTGACTTCTAGCAATGAGAAGTATGTCCTGCTCTATTTTTAAGATGGTCGGATTACTTTTAACTTGGTATGTAAATTGTATTATTCTTTACGGTGTATAGTAAGGTCTCAGGATCTTTTGGTCTTGACCAAGTGTCTGGCTTTCATGGGAAACTACTCCTCTCTGAATAAACATTTTTTTCTTTATGGCTTGGAAACTTTGTTTATCTTATTTGCTTTCCTGTCCTTAGAAATTATGCAACAGTGCAGTCAGTTTTTACCCAATATTGATAAGTTTTGCTATTTATTAATTAACACTTTTCTTAAATCTCGTGAATGGTATGTTTTAGAATTTTGCAAGGAATCAAAGTAAAACTTATTTGCTGGTAGTTTTTTGGCCTCAAAGCTCCTGGGTGTGTGACTCTGGGCAAGTTGCTTAACCCCCATTGACTAGCCCTTACCACTCTTCTGCCTTGGAAGCACTGCAAAGAATTGATTCTAAGAAGGAAGGTGAGGGTTAAAAAAAAAAAGATCATTAATTGTGTCTAACTCTCATTTAGTTAAACTACATCTACCCATAGTTTTGAAAGGTATATGATCTTGTATTCTTATTTTATGGTAAGATCTTTAAATATTATGGCCATATATTGTTGCTATTTAGTTGTTTTTTAGTTGTATTTGACACTTTGTGACCTTTTGGGAGGGTTTCATGGCAAAGATACTGGAGTTGCTTGCCATTTCCTTCTCTAGCTCATTTTACAGATAAAGAAATTGAAACTTGCCCAGTTTCAAAGAGCTAATCAGTGTCTAAGGTCTTTCTGACTCCAGGATACATGTTTTTTTTTTTCCCCCTATTGTGGCACTAAGCTACTCTATATTGTCATAAATATATTTTGAACTTATTATATAATATTAAGTAAAGTGTTTATCTAAGCCTAATTATTCCAGACTGGTTTCAAATTTCCCCAAGAATATTTTTAAAGAATCAAATATCACATCCTTTATTAAATTGTGTGCAAAGTGTCCACTAAGTCTTTAGTTTTAAGCCTCAGTCACCTCAGGAACAACACTACTATTGTCATCTTTTGTATCATGCTCAAGAAACTTATGTTTTCCACTTTATAGAACATTGATTTGTTGAGTTACTTCATTTCTGATTTTCCTATGTCTAATCTTTTTCATTGATTTCTTTATCTGCTTTTAAAATTAATTCCAAATGGTTCTGATGGCTGCTGCTGATTCATTACATATTTTAAGGCCTGAAAGTATTATTCACCCTTCAGTCATCACTCTTTCCATTATTTTCTTTTATATTCTAGAACTCTGGTTTCTTCAGATAAATTATGTTAATTTTATTGTGTTCTATTAGATAAGTATCTCATTAATAGTTTGATTAGTATGACATCTAAACTGTAATTTAAGTTTCTTAATAGTGTCATTCTGCTTATATTGGTATTGTCCAATCATGAGTACTGATTATTCCTCTAGCTATTGTCTGTATTCTGGAGCTAAATTTGAATCTTCCAGTGGATTAGTATCATCAATGGGAAAAAAAAGGGAAAATATTTGGAATCCTTGTAGCTAAATGGGCACTGTATGAATATATTCCTCAACCCTGGTATGGATCTTTGCTATACATTAGATTTATAAAGGGCCCCTTTTGTCTCCAGAGGAAAAAATGGGGGGGGGAGGTTAAATTAAATCCTCTTTTGACTTGTCATGAACAAAAAAGTGATTATAAAGTCAGCATGATCTGGAAAAATCTGGTTCAGTTTCTACTCTTAAAAAATAGTAGTCTCTAACTATGAACAAGTAATGTAAACTCTCAGTATCTCACACAAATCTCTAATAATCAAAATCAAAGATTTGTAGCAATGGAAGAGAGTTTCACAACAGAAGTTCCTGTGCTAATGAAATCACAGGTCCAGAAAAACCAAAAAGGAAAAAGCACATTATGATTTATATACTTCATGGATTGCAAAGAGGCCAAAGGGAGGGGGGGGTGTCAAATTTTAACTTTACTGGGGAAAAAAGAGCCATTTTCTCATGAAAGCTTGTTTTCTTTTATTATAATGTGCCATTATTTAAAAGGTTCCCAAAATGCCCATTAGCAATACTTGGGAAACATTTTTTGAAAGCATTAATTTTGTTAGCTTTAATGTATGGGTACCTCATTATAACATCAAAAAATCTACTGAAAAACCTGCCCTTTAATATAATTTCTAATTTCTCTGGGACTTAGAGGACCTTTTGTGTTCTAGTATTCAACCATTTAGGGGGGAAAGTGAGACATTCATTCCTACAATTATTCTGTCCCATTTCCAAATCTAATTTTTTTCACTTTTAATCTTCCCTCCTAAATCAACAATCATATTATAAGATGTTATTCTCCAGTTATTTTCTCCTTCACTATATTTTACCTGCAATGGGAAGGAAGGCATTTGTATATATTGCTGGAGATTTTAGTTTAACTCATTTTTCTGACAGTTTTTTTCCCCCTCACTTCTTCAGATGGTTTTCTTTTACCCTACTGGCCTGGGAAGAAAGAATATAGCTCATTATTTATTAATGTATGGAGGAAAGATGAACAAAAAGAGGAAATAAATATGGGTATGTGGCTTACCACTCAGCATTTTCATGCATTACTTGGGAAAGGTGGTATGGATTGCTGAAGAGAACTAATAAAAATAGCTTTTCAGCTATTTTACTAAATAGGAAGTGGAGCCCTAAACTACTAAAAATGAAGATAATTTAGACTATGCTTATGCACATGTTGCCAGTAAGCTTTCCATTTATGACAGGAAAGTATGAATGTCACAGCAAGCATTCTTGTACAGTGACATTTTCCTCCATTATGCACAGTAAGAAGCAATCCTCCATGGATAAGCTAGAGTGACCTATTTGTTCTTTTCCTTCTCAAAATATATGCAGTATTTCATCAATGACACTCATCACATGGACAGCATATGCTACCTTATAATAAATGTCAGTCTTGTTGGTTTCAACAGTGCAAATTTGGCTCTTGAGGTTTGGACTACTCAAGACTTCCAGTTTTCCATAAATGTATGCAAATGTGTTTTCATGCATAGGTTAAATATAACAGTCACCCAATATTTATTAAACCCCTACTTTGCACCAAGCAGAGAACAAGGTATTGGGGATACAAAAACAAAAAGGGAAATCTCTAGTCTTAAATAGCTAATGTTCTATGGGCCAGATGTAGGTTGGTGGGGTATTGATGGATAACATTTAAGCACATACAGAATTAATACAAAATAAGTACAAGGAAGTTAGGGAGGAAAAACATTAGCAATTTGATGGATCAAGAGAAGCTTTATGTAGAAAGTGGTACTCAAGCAATGTCTTAAATAAAGAATGGGATTCTATGAGACAGAGGTAAGATGGGAATGAATTCCAGACATGGAAGTGGACCAATGCAGAGTCATTGTGTAATGAAGAGAGAGGGGGAAAGTGGTCATAGGTTTTGGTGTTGAGATTGGAAAGGAGTTGGAATTAAGTTATAAAAGGCCTTAAAAGCCTAACACATTAATTTATATTTTATCCTAGGGGCAAAAGGTAGACCCCTTAGTTTTTAAGAAAAATCATTTTGGCAGCTTTATGGAAAATGAATTGGAATGGGGAGAGACTTGAGATGAGGAGATCAATTTGGATGTCTAGGAAAGGGGTGATTGGACCCAGAACTGATTTCAATGATTATCTCTTTGCAGATAATCCCAATTTTTTAATCTCTTAACATTTAATGTGTAGTATAGCTTCACATTTACAATATCTACTAAATATTTCCAATTCGGTATCATCTTGGCAGTAACAACTTAACACATTCCAAATATTTTATTAGAACTTTTCACATAGGAAGCATTTAATTCAATTAAATTTGGTGAACTTTAGAAAGGGATTAGTATAGGCAAAGAACTGTGCTAGGTACTAGTAAGAAAAACAAAGACAAAGAACTTACATAATAAATGTTTATTAAATAAAGAAAAAATGAAAAAAAAGACAATTCTGTCTTCATTGAAGGAACTAGCATTAACTTGATTGACCCATGCATTTATGGATTTTTTAATCTGTGTTTTTTATATATCTGATTCGACAAGAAACATTTTTTAAGCATTTATTATGAGCAAGACACAATGATAAACCTGGGGATATCATGACTAAACAAAATTGCCATCAAGAGGCTTACATTTTACTTGAGGGATATGATATATACACAGACAATTAAATAAGAAGCAATTTAGGGAAAGACATAACACTAATAATAAAAAGTTCCGGCAAGGCTTCATAAAAAAGATGTCACCTAAATTGGACTTAAGAGGAGAAAGGATTGCTAAGAAAAAAAAAATGAAGAGAAAATCTGTTACTGACATGGGACAACCAATAGTACCACAAAACATAGGAGAAGGTGATAAAATATTACTTTGGGGGGGATTATTAACAGAACAATTTTAATTAAGTGAAGACAATATGAAGGGGAGTGATGTGAAATAGGCTGGAAAAGTGGGTGTAATAGAGATTGCATGGAGCCTTAAATACAATGCTGAGGCATCCATTTTCTCTTAGATGAAGTGGAATTTTTTATTCCTAATGTTCTTGAGTCCATTCTCCTGGCTGTCCTCCACCTCCACATATTTTTATTTTTATTTTGTTTTGTTTGGCTTGCAACTAGGAAAGTTAAGGGAAGAATAAAAGGGAGGAGATTATTTTTTTAAAGGAAAAGAAATCTTTTGGTCTCAGTTCTGTCCATATGAATATCCTTTTGAATAAACTCATGCATAAGTTCTAAGAAATTCTGATAATAATTTCAAAAGACATCATATAAAATATTTTGATAATTTTAGGGGACTTCTTTTTTGGAATTCAAAATTATCATATTTGTTATCAGTGTCTTTAAGCGTAGCTCTAATTTTTTAAAAATACTTATTTAATAAATTATTTTAAAATGCTTATCCAATCATAGAATGTTATCTTAGAGAGCAGTTTTCCAAACCATTCATTTTACAATTAAGGAAACAAACTGAGAAAGAAGTGTCTTTTCCAATAAGATGCCTAGTCAGTGGAAGAATTGAACTTCAGTTTTTCTGACGCTTAAGTTAATTTTCTTCTCATATTATATTGCCTATTGTTCAATATAAAGCAGCATTTCTTAATACTCTTGGCGTCAGTAACTCTTTATATATTTAGAAGTAATTGAGAATATCAAAAAGTTTTGTCTGTATAGCTTATATCTATTTATATATAGAAAAAATAAAAATAAAGCTGTTAATTTTAAAATATATTTATCATTTAAAATAAGATGAATTACATTTTAATCATTTAACTATAAATAATTATGTTTTCCCACATAAAAATTTAGTAAGGAATGGAATTATTTTACATATTTTTGCAAATCTATTTACTATCTGGCTTAAGAGAAGATAACTGGATTCTCCTATCTGTTTCTGCATTTAATCTGTTGTGATATGTTCTCTGTCTTAAAGTATATGAAAAAAATATAACCTTTTCAGAAATTTACTTGGAGAATGAAGGAGCACACTTTTATCAAGTTTATTTATTTATTTAATTAAATTTAGAATATTGTCCTATTGTTACAAGATTCATTTTCTTTGCCTCTCCTCTTTCTACCCCCTCCTATAGCCAATGAGCAATTCCACTGGGTTTTACATGTGTCATTGATCAAGACCTAGTTCTATATTATTAATATTTGCAATAGTGTCTACATCTCCAATCATGTTCCTATTGAACCATGTGATCAAGAAGTTTTTTTTTCTTCTTCTATGTTTCTACTCTCACAGTTTTTTTTCTCTGGATGTGGATAGTGTTCTTTCTCATAAGTCCCTCAGAATTTTCCTGGATCACCGCATTGTTGCTAGTAGAGAAGTCCATTACATTCAATTGTGTCACAGTGTATCTGTCTCTGTGTACAGTGTTCTCCTGGTTCTGTTCCTTTTACTCTGCATCAGTTGTTCCAGTTCACATGGAATTCCTCCAGTTCATTATTCCTTTGAGCACAATAGTATTCCATCACCAACAGATACCACAATTTGTTCAGCCTTTCCCCAATCAAATGGCATCCCCTCATTTTGCATTTTTTTTTTGCCACTATAAAGAGCCTGGCTAGAAATATTTTTGTACAAGTCTTTTTTCCTTTTTATCGAAGGAGCATTTTAAATAGGCAAATGATGTCTTAGTAAAGTTTTGAAAATAATGTTGACTTTGTGGACACTTTTTAAAGGGCCTTAAGGGCTCTTAGGAGAATATGAAATGCATTTGGAGAAATTCTAGTCAAAAAATCCAGAAAAACAATATACAAATAATATTTTCTTAGGAAGAGAGAAAGGTAAAGAAGCAAGGAAGATAAAAAACAAAGAAAAATTCAAAGAGCATTATTGACATTTAACCTATGTTTAAATCTGAATACATTTTTCATTCACTGATTAATAAAATTAATTTTTAATTTGTCCATGAAATTTTGTAAGTTTCACTTTTAAAATTCAATTATCACATGACTTTTTAGTCTTTTGTCCCTGTTACTCTTCTACTACATACCCTCATTACTTCCCTATCAATTTCAATTGTTTCTACATCATGCCTCAGCTGCTTCAATAATTTCTACCTTATATACATCTTTAATACATAATTCCCACCCTACATTTTTCTCTTTCTTTAAATAGTGTTTACTTTCAAATATACCTATTCAAATCCTACCCATCTTCAAAGGCAACCTAAAAGCCCAACATCTTCCATGAGTGAAGCATTCCTATACTACTCTATCCATTTCTTATTGATTTTTTCTGAATGTTTATTAAATTTATAGTCAGGAAAACTTTCACCTAGTAACTAATTATTCTTTATACATTCATTATGTTCAATAAATGTACACTAATAATATAATTTTATATATGTTAGTCTTCTCTTCCTTAAGGATCTTTTATGCCTCTCTAAAAAGTTCTCTCCAACTCTTAACATTTTGTTTTGTTTTTTAATAACCCTTACCTTCTCTCTCAGGAATCAATACTGTGTATTGGCTCCAAGGTAGAAGAGTGATAAGGGCTAGGCAAAGGCGATTAAGTGACTTGCCCAGGATCACACAGCTAGAAAGTGTCTGAGGCCATATTTGAACCTAGGACCTGCCATCTCTAGTACTGGCTCTCAATCCACTGAGCCAACCAGCTGCCCTTCAACTCCTTAAGTTTTGAGTATTTTTTAAAAGGTGATGCTTGCAAGGTATTTATTTTTAAGAGTACCTAAAGATCTGTAGAACATCAGGTTTTCTAGGAAACAATAATATTAGACATTATACATACATGTATATATATGGATTATAATGGCTATTAGTTTTATGTTGACTCCTTTGTCAAGTTCCTATCCCTTGAGTTATTGACATTACTATTTTTTCCAAGACCAGAATTTTCACTCATAGAGGAATACATTTAATGGGAATATAATTTAAGCTTGTATTGCCTTTTGTATTTGTTTTCAAGGATTGAAGGAGAACTGGAAAGATTTTTTTTTTTGTATTCTAAAAATAGTGAAATGAAGTCATTCACCCACAGATTTAAAAAATAGCTTGTGTTTGTTGTCATGCTCATATGGGCAAGACATAAAGAAAGCTACATACATCTTGTATCACTAGAAAACAAACACCTGATACTATCTTAAGGACACAAATGAGTTAGTATGTAGAGAACCCGAACAACATCAGTCATGATATTCTTGCCTTAAATGAAAACAAATAGATCTAATAAATAATGAACAGATCATGCACTCTCCTGATATTTTGACAATGTCAAGAGAATGTAAATATCTCGAGTGGTAGGTGAACTCCCTATAGAGAAATTATTGCTGGCCTTGACAAAGTTATAGAGAGTGGATTGTGATCTTCATTATTGCAGGGAGTTTTCAATTTGATGAGATTCTCAAAATTCACTGGAGTACGTTAGTTTTATTTGCAAAAAACTTAATTTAATGAAGTCAAAATTATTCATTTTACAACTCACAATGTTTTCTTTTTCTATGTCTTTCTATCTTGGAAAAGATATATATGGTTATATATCTTTATGTCAAATGTGATAAAGGCAAGGAGGGAGTTAACCCAGGGTATTTTAATGTAACAAATAAATAATTTTACATTTTAAAAACTGATTCAAGGGAGTATTGAAAAATATTCACATAATGTGACTAGAATATATTCCATCCTAATGAAATACATTTAGATGAAACATGATTATTTTACCAGACATTTCTCATTTTCTTTGATGTGGCCAATGCATAGTTTAGTTGAGGTAAAAGAGACAATTATTACATTGCCCAAAGCCAGGGACCAGTTACCGAGTATGAACAGGAAATATGACAGAGGTGGATCAAATGCAAGTTATAAGTCCATAAGATACATGAAATAGCCATTGAAATCAATAACTTAAAAAATTGCTAATCAAAACATTTGAACCAAGAAAATAGTAGTACATTAGCTCTAAAGAGCTAGTCACAACAGTCCCTCAAGCTTAGCCATGCTGTAAATTGAAGAAATATATTCAAATAGTCAGTTTTCAGAGTAAATTATCCAAGCAAAAAGGATTTTCAATATTCCAGCTCACTGTGTCCCTTGGTAGAACTATAACTATGAATTTTGGACATGTATATGGATGAAGAGCTTTTGGTTCACTGCCCCACATACTGGTATATTGCTCCACAGAGAAACTAGAGAATTTTCCCTTAAAGATTAAAACTGTTATATACCTTTGGGGAACCTTTTTCCCCTCTGCTTGGGAAAGATGAGTTCTCCAGGGTGAGGGGTACCCACACTGATAAATTTAAGTTTATTTCATGTCCTATTCCATTTGTGCAATAAAGATCTCTCTGAAATGAAAAGTTGCTTTCCTGTTTTTATTTGTGGAGGGTGTTAGGATTAAATATCATCATTTCAAGGAATAATATTAATGTTTCTGGCTATCTCCCAAATATTTTCTTTAGCACTGACTTTTTAATCCTTGTCTTGTCTTTTAAAAAACCTTGCTTTCTATTTTAGAATCAATATTGTGTATAGGTTATAAGAGTCAGAAGTATTAAGGACTAGGCAATGGGAGTTAAATGAATTGTCCAAGGTCACAAAGCTAGGAGGTTTTTGAAACCAGATTTGAACCCAGGACCTCTCATATCTAGGCCTCACTCTTAATCCACTAATCCACCTATCTGCCTCCCCCCAGGTCCTTGTCCTTTTATAAATCATAGTATGTTTTCATTTTCCCCCTTTTGATCCACATAATGTCCACAACAAAATAATAAAAAAAGCATTTGTTAAATACTATATTTAATTCATCTAAAATGAAAGCCTTTATTATATCCATCTTTGAAATAAAACAATATTGGACAATATTGGGCCCATTTTAAATGTTCAGAGACTTTTATTTGCTCTCAACTGTGTTTGAAGTGAAATTATAGGACAAGCAATTCAAATGTTTTGAAGCACTGTAGTATCTTTTAATTCTACCTTCCAACCAGGGAACAATTATTTACCAATCGCTAGGTTATTCTGAGAAAATTTTCAATGAAATGAACATTTGGTTTGCTCTTATATGTCAGTATTTGTGTTGACACTCTAACACCCATGCAATAATTCATTGATGCCCTACACTCTACCCTACAGGCCCTAAAGAAGCATATAATGTAGTCCTTATTTATTCACAAATGCCCACAGATGAGCACAAGGTGAGAAAGGAGAAGACTTCTCAAATACGTTTCCCTGGAATATAGACATTATTAACAAGAGTGACCTCAAATATGACTAGAAAAGTAGGAACCTCTAGGTGGCTCTGTGGATAGAATGCTAGGCTTGGGGTCCATGCAGACTTACCTTCCTGTGCTTAAATCTGGTCTCCTATACTTATTATCTCTATGACCGTGGGCAACTCATTTCACCCTGTATGCCTCAATCTCCTCATCTGTAAAATGAGCTGGGGTGGGAAATGGCAATCTACTCCAGTATTTTTTCCTAAGAAAACCCCAAATAGGGTCAAAAAGAGACAGGCATGATTGGAAAATAACTGAACAGCAAAAGATCCAGTACCTAACAGAGCCTGACACATCATAGGCTTTAATAGATGCTTGTCAATTGATTGAGTCACCAAATAATATTCATGACAGAAGTGCTAGCACCTTCTATGTACCCCAGCACTACTGCTGAGGATACAAAGATAAAAATAAGATACTCCCTGCATGCAATGGGACTTTCAACATTTCCATTTCCTCATTTTTAAAGAGAGAGTATTGATCTAGGTGATATGTATTATCCTTTCATTTCTAAATCCATAATCTGTCATTCCCCTCTTGTTCTCTTCCTACATATCTGGCTACCTTTCTCTGTCTTTTTTGCTTTAACTTCACCCAGTCTGCTAACTGGATATTACATAAACCCTCTTTTCTTTTCTCTCTATACCATCTCCTACTTGTTGAACTTATCAGCCACCATAGATTCAATCACCATCTTTATGCTGATTATTCTCAGATCTATGTATTTATCCTATAATATATCTTGATCTCTAGTCATGCCTCCAATTATGAAACATGTCAAACAGCATGTCCAATAGACAGGTTTAAATTTATTTTTAATATACCTAAAATTTATATAAATTAATATACCTAAAATTAAACTGATCTTTCCCCTAGAACCCTCCCTGATTGTTGTTTTCTATAATTGTCCAAGGCATCATTATAAACCATTACAGACACTCACACTCATTATATAGGTGGCCTCCTGAAATCCTCACTCTCTACATATCTAGTCTTTAGCTAAATCTTATCAGTTCTACCTTCAAAGTATTTCTTATATATACCTACTTCTCTTTTGATACAACCACCATTACCGTGGTACAGTTCCTCATCACCTCATGCCAAGGCTATTATAATACCTTTCAGTTGGTCTCTCTGCTTCATATTTTCCCCCCTCATTTCATTCTATATTTGAAAATAATCTTCCTAAAGTGCAGTTTGGACCATATCAATCTCACCTTGCCACCATTCAATAAACTCCATCATCCCCTGTTATCTCTAGGATCAAAATATGAAATCCTTTGTTTGGCTTTTAAAAGCTTTCATAATGTGGCCCCTTCATACCTTTCTAGTCCTTCACACTTTACTCCTCTCCCTATAACCTATAATACAGTGAGTCACACTGGTTTTCTTTCTCACTTTTCCTTGTGCATAACATGGCATTTTCTGACTTTGTGCGTTTTGACTTTGTCTCTAATGCTTGAAATGCTCTCACCCCCCTCCTCTTTCTCATAGCTTCCTTGGACTTCTAAAAGATCTCAGCCTTCTACAAGAAACCTTTCCCAGTTCTCCTCAGCGTTAGTGCCTTGCCTCTGAGATTACCTTGTCTTATATGTAAAAAGTTATTTGCATGTTTTTTTTTTTTCCTACAATAGAATGAGCTCTTTGAGGATAGGGACTGGATTCTTTTGCCTTTTTTCTTATCCTAGGAGCTTAAGTCAGTGTGGGACACAGTAATTGCTTAAGAAATATCTATTGATTTGGCTTGATACTTGACTTTTACATTAGGATATTTTTTAAATATAATAAATATTTTTCCAGATTACATGTAGATGGAATTCTAATGAACATTTTCTGACATTTTGTGGTCCATGGTTTCTCCATCCACCTCAGTTCTTTCCCTTAACTGAGAGAAAAGATAATATGATGAGGGTTGTACATGTGCTAACATGGAATACATGCTTCCACGTTTCTCATGATGTGAAAGGAAACTGCTCATTCTAAGGAAAAATTCCTGAAGGAAATGAATTGAAGAATAG
This sequence comes from Monodelphis domestica, assembly GCF_027887165.1. Lineage (NCBI taxonomy): Eukaryota > Metazoa > Chordata > Mammalia > Didelphimorphia > Didelphidae > Monodelphis > Monodelphis domestica. The sequence continues at coordinate 369,533,326 of NC_077229.1, forward strand.
TGTGCTTCAATCTGCATTCAGACTCCATCAGTTCCTTCTTTGTGTGTGAATAGCCTTTCCCCCCCCAAGAATCCCTTAGAGTTGTCTTGGACCCTTGCAGTGCTGATAAGAGTTAAATCATTCTTAATTAATCATGATACATTATTGCTGTTGTTGTGTACAATGTTATCCTGCTTGTTCTTGCTTCACTTTGTATCACATCATATGTCTTTCCAGTTTGGTTTTTTTTTTTTTTTATGATCACATAGGATATAGGATATTGGTTTTGAGGCAGAAGAGCAGTTAAATGCTCAGCCGTAGGGGTTAAATGATTTAAATGATTTGATCAGAGTCACACAGATGGGTATTTTTGAGGCTACATTTGAATGCAGGATCTCTTGTCTCCAGGCTTGTCTTTCTATATCTGCTGAGCCAAGTAGTTGACCCCTAGGATATTCTTTTGACAATTTTGTGGAAGATGGGTTGGTCAGAGACAGAAGGCAGAATCTTCAGTTAGTAGTAATAATATTATTATTCACATTAATGATGTTCCAGAAACTGAGAGGTAGGCATTATTATCTCCATTTTATAGATGAAGAAACTGAGACAAACAAAGGCTAAGTGAGTTGACTGGAGTCACACAGAAGGAGTCTAAAGTCATATTGGAACTCAGATCTTCCTTACTCCAGGTTTCACATTCTATCTACTGTGTCTCTTCTATAGTTAAGTCTATAGAAGTCATACTGCTAGAGATGATAAAATGTTAAAAGAAGGATACTGTTTTGATTTAGTTTCAGAAACACCATACTTTCTTAATTTTGTTCCTACCTTTCTTTACCATTTAAAAAGGTTCTCTACTGGCTCTATTCCTTGGCCTTTCATGAAAATTATATCCCAATTTTTTTTCCTCTAAACCTTTTCTTTCCTATCTCTTTGCAACTTTAGTAGCTCTAGCATCTTTGACTGTCACTTTTATGCAGAGAACTTCTGATTCTCCATCCCCTGGCCTGACCAGTCTTCTGAGCTCCTGCCTTATATCAAGGAATCTTTATTAAGTGGACAATCAGAGTGTTCTTGTTGTTGTTTAAGTCATGTATTGGAGGAACTAACACAAATATCCATTCTTTGAATACAAAAATGTAAACTAGGTTTGTTTTCATATTTTGCTTTCAAATGGACATTTTAATTTGATAAGTATGTTTTCAAAACTTACTCTTTTAATTTTTAGCACTAGATCTATTGTATTTGGGTATATTTCAGTGTTTGTACATGGTCAATATAACGTAACCAGTACAAAATTGAAGAGATGATAATTATCCAGTTAATGCATAGAAACTAGGCTAAAAGAGACCTTAAAGGTTAGATAGTGTAACCTCTTTATCCCCAAAGATGTCGAGATTTTACTAGTCACATCTATATGTAGCAGAGTTGGTATTTGAATCAGTCATTTGACACCAAATCATTATTTCTTCTGTAACAAGAGATTTTTGTATGAAAGATAATTCAGACTTAAAAAATAACACTTTCATTTTCTCAGTCACCTTGTTTAGATATATATACAGCCTCTTTCCCACCCCCCCATAATACCAATGTATTTCTGTCCATGTCTTTATCATTAAATTAATAAGATAGAATTGCTTTTTTTCCTGTTAATTTCATGTAAGTTAATGTGTGTGTTTCCACAGACAAAAGGTGAGTAGGAAATAATCAGTCCCGTTATGTAGAGACCTTCAAAATAATTTCATAAAATAATGACAGGAAATAAGTTTTTGCCTCACTCTAATTCCATCATAGTACCTCTATGTACACCATAATACACTCTAATTCTGTCCATAATACCAAGAAAGAAAATCATATCAGATCTACAAAATTTAATATTTGGATAAAACTATATTAGTAATATAGACAATTTGATCAAATGATCATTTGATAAAAATAAACTTGTATAAATCAAATTAAAATCAAGATTATGACTGGCTTTTGGAAACTGTAAAAAATAATTGTCAGCTAAATATTCTAATAGTGATTATAGCTTAAGCATCTCAACTATATTTACTGAGGAGAGACCCTGACTTCATTTAATCCACTTTTAGCATATAACATGCTAAATTCAAAAACTGTGACATTGCTTTCTTACATTTTTGGAAAGAAACTTTAGGAGAAATTACTTGCATATTCCATACATGTGAATATATTTCATAGTCAGAATTTCAATAACTGACTAGCTTATCCTAGGGAGACATTTAAAATCAGTTTTGAAATATTAGAATAAAGAATACCCCTTCCCATGTGTTCTGTATCATAGACAGAAACAATCCATTTTATTCCATTCTAAGTGGAGGTAGCAATTGCCTCTTGGGATATCCCGTATAATTTATTTCAAACAGCATGTTAGCACTTTCTAAAGATGACAGAATGCATGAATTGATTTTGCTATTCAGTGACACCAGGATAAGTGATTCTCTCAATCACATAATGTAGCCCTGGGACTTATTTTCACTTTCATCTGCACTTTGAAAGGTTTATATCAAATGTGTATGAGGTTATCTTAGGGGAAATCTCCCATGTGACAAAAGATTAGTTGATGAATTCAGTTGCCTGTATCTTTAAGTAATTAACTTACTGAATTTTAGAGTTGAACATGAGGAATCTAGGAAAGAAAATAATTAAATTTTAAAAAGTAGAATTCAGACTAGAGCAAAAATTAAAATATTTTCAACATAGAGAAATTATTTTATTCTTTCATCCAATCATTTAGTAAATATCCATTGATTATACTTTATGTTTAAAATCTTATGCTAATTACTGTGATGGATACCAAATCCTATAAGATATAGTCAAGTCTTTGTACTCAAGAGGTTCATAATCTATTTAGATACAACTCCCAATAAAGCAATAACCAAAAGGGGATGTCAGTATGCTTTTCTACTGATACTTTAACAGAATTATGAGGCTTAAGAGTATTTTTTTTTAATCTATGTCACTATCTTCTGGAAAGACTCTACCTCCAGCATTTCTGAGAGATTACAAATGTGATAATAAAAACATCCAAAATTTTGTGATTCACATGGTTCTTTGGCATTTAATATGTTCTTTTAGCCTTAAAAACCAAAACAATAACTCTGAAGTATACAGGGCAGTTTTATTCCTTCTGTTTGATGAGGAAATTAATGCCTTGTCTAATGTGATACATGTCTAAAGTAGGAGGACTTACTTTACCTTTTATAACCCCAGGACTTAGCATAGTATCTTATACTTAAATTTTTTAATTAAATATTGATTGATTGATGTAGCCATTAAAATATAGAGCTAATCTTTCAACCCAGGACTTTACATTTCATGTCAAGTACACTTTTCAATATACTCATGCCCATATCCAGATCATCTGATTATTTTGAAGAATCTTTCATTTGAATATATAGTTTCAAATGTATTAAACAATCAGACACATTACTTGATATTCATTTCCCATTTCCAAACATTGTCTATTAGATAAGGACCTTATTTACAATACCAAAATTTTAATAAAATTCATTCACTTATTTGAAAAAATATTCTTAGCAACTTCTGTTGTTTTTTTTTTTTTGGCACTCTGCACTTCAAAATTGGTAGGAGAATATATCTGATTTCTATTTTTAAGAAAGCTGGCAGCAACCTAGAGTAGGAAATTATTGGAAATGTCTATTAAATATGAATCAAGGTGACTAAAGCAAAAATAAACTCCTGTTAAGGAGCTCCTGGTATTAAGAGATCAATCTAGGTATCAAAAAAGAGGTAGTTTTTCATTTTTTTAAAACAGGTAGGATGTAACCATGAACAATTAATATCTTACCAGACTTTAGTCTTGCTTTATTTTTATCAAGAGGACTTTATAATGGTATTCCTGAAAGTCTTATATGTTCCTTGATAGATAGTCTAAAATATTTATACATTTCATAAATATAGATATTTTATAATTGTGATAAAATATCATATATTACATATACACCTTTGCCTGCAATAATATAAATTGTAATGGGATTTATTTTTTATGTCTTCCTGCTGAATTGTGTTGAGAATATTCAGAAAAGCAGATGATTTGAGGGTCTGAGTAGGTGGTAATTGCTATATATCCTTCTATTTTAAAGAAGTTAATGGTTTCAACTTGATGTTGAATCTCTAGTAATTTACGTGAAAAATCATACTATTTGCAAAATAAAAGAAATATTTTAATTTTTTCTATGCTTATTTTCTCCATTTCTTTTTCTTGTTTTTATTTTAAGCATTTTATTTTTTTCAAATTAATGTGTCTTTGGATATTTTGTAATCTCAATGCTCTCCTATTCTTCCATCCTCCCTAAGAAGACAGGTAATAAGGTTTAATTTTACTTATATTATGGTATAGTTCGTATTTTCATGTTCATCATATTATGAAAGAATACACATATTACTTACATTGGAAAACAATTCAAGGGAGAAAAAAAGAATGATACATTTCCATTTGAATTCAATTTCTATCTATTCCTTCTATGGCAGTGGACATAATTTTTTTTGGTCATATTTCTTTTGGAATTGTCCTGGATCCTTTCTTCTTGATAATTGTTGTCATTCAGAGTTGATCTTCATACATTATTGTTGTCACCATGTACAATATTCTCTCCTGGTTCTGCTTATTTCACTTTGCATCATTTCATGTAAGTCTTCATCAGTTGTTTTGTTTTGTTTTGTTGGTTATCATCTTGTTTGTCATTTTTATGGCTATTGGTTGCCTTTTAATCTCAATTGCCTTTTTTTCTTTGTTTAGAAAACTTTTAATCTTCATTTTTTTCTTGTCTTGTTCCAATAACTTGCATTTCTAGAATGATATAGAAACTATTATAACAATTGTTGGCATCCTTGTTTTATAGCTTTTCTTATTGTAAATGGCTTTATCTTATTTCCATTACAAATAATATTCTTTCATGGTTCTGTTTTAACATGTTTAAGATAAAATGTATTATTGAACTATTATGATTCTACTCCTTTGCTCTCCATATTTCAACTCTTATTTCTTACATTTTATTTCTATCCTTTTCATCACCCACTTATGATCTACTTTCTAAAGTCGAAGTATGTTTTCATTAGGAGTATTTTCTTCCAAATTCTATTTGGTTTCTTAAATGCTCTATTAAATATTTCCCCTCTCTGTCCCCATCAATATACATATGGACTAACTTGTATTCCTACATTAAACTCTGTGTGTGTGTTTGTGCGTATGTGTGAGTGTGTGTGAGTATTCAACCTTACTTTAACAAGTTTAGATGAAAGTAAGGATTATGAGATATGCCTTTGCTTATGTCCACTCCTATATTGAAAGACAATTTTCTGACCAAATTTGAAAAATAGTGAGTTCTTCCTTTGTATATTCCTTTAATTACCATTTATTCCACCTTTTGGTGGAATAAATAATAAATAATGATATTTATAATTTATAAATTATATAAATTATAAAATTTATTTATAATTTATAAATTATATAAATGATAAAAGAAAAGCCACTTTTGAGGGTCCTATTTGTATTTCTTAAACTATCTGTGAGCCTTAGAAATAGTGGGATTCTAGAGGAACATTTGTTTCTTTATTGAATGTAAACATTTGAGCATTATTTAACCCCTTTCTCTTGTTCAAATTTATTTGCCTTTCTGGAATTGTTTTGTATCCTGTGTTTTTTCCTCAAAGATTAAAAACAGTTTTTGTCTTTTTTTAAGGGTGCTTGATAGTTTTAATTTCAAATAGCATTGCATTTTTTCCTTGTAAGATTAGACTAAACTTTGTAGGGTATTTGATATTTGATTGTAATCCTTTTTCTTTTATACTTTATAACTTATTATTGTACATATATAAATATATATAATATATAATTGTATTTTATGATATATTCCAACATTTTCTTTTGATTATTATTACTTCATAGTTTTCTATGATTCTAAGCATTCCTCTGTTTTTAATTCCTTCTGTGTACTTGCTGTATTTTTTCTTTGACTATGAAGATCTGTATTTTTGATATTGTATTACTGGGTATTTTTCAATTTCAGATTTCTTTCAGGTAGGGATTAAGGAATATTTTTCTATTTTTAACTTTGCTCTTGGATTCTAATATACCTGTAAAGTTTTCTTTTGAAAAATGTTTTAACTCTAGCATGGAGTTTTCTGTGGTTTGGGGGATTTGGGGATTTTTTTGGTAGGTTAAGGGTTTCAGTAAGTCATGCTTTTTACATTGCCTCTCAAACCTGTTTTCGAGGTCAATTATTTTTTATATTAGATAATGGATATATTCTAATTTTTAAGCCTTCTTCCACAATATTTCTTGTTGAATCATGAAAACATTGAGTCGTGTTTATTTTGTTCTGTATTTTAATGAATCATACACTGTGCTTCAATTTTCTACCTTTTTAGTTATTGATATTAGTTACTTTCATTTACTTTTTTAGTTCTTGTTTATTTTCTTTCATATAGTCTTAGAATCCTTATGACTAGGTCCTTTTTTTAATCAAGCCATTATTTAGACTTTTTGTGGAGTTAGTTACTCTTTTCCTCTGGGTTTACCCCCTTTCATTCCACCTAAACCAATATAGTTTTTCTCTGTATTTAGAGAATGTTATTTTGTTTACTCATATTTTTTATCAACAGTTCCAATACATACCAAGACAAGTCTCTCTGAGATATTTATAGAACCAATGACTCATTGATATTTCCCTCTCTGCCACAGTACTATCTTTCCTATTTTCAAGGGTGGCCTAAAACACTATGCTCATTCTAGAGTATTAAATCCAGAGAGTCTAAATCATTTTACCGTTCTATGATAGCATCAAACTCGTAAAAATTGCAAAAGGTGTGAGTCAATTGTTTGCACAGTGACACTAATTGATTAAAGGATTAATTGATTAAAGTGTACAGATTCTATTCACACTAATTTCTGAATGATTAAATAAAATTATTTTATTTTTAAAAGTAACTACTTTTAAATGGGTTAGATATTTAATAGAGCTCTGCTCTCACACATCTATTTCTTTGTCATCATCTTTTATATTGCTTCTCACATGTAGTTGTTTCCTTTTTGGTTATTGTACTTTAGCACAGTGATGGTGAACCTATGGCACAGGTGCCATAGATGGCAGGCACTCTCTGTGGGCACTCAGCCACCACTCCCCACCCCCAGAGAGTTTGTTACTAGAAAGGCAGAGGGACTCAGGTGGAGCTCTCCCCTACCCCTCTCCACCACACCTGATAACATTTTTTCCTGTCTCCTGCCCCTCTGCCCAGCAGCCCAATGGGAGTGCACAGGGGATAAGGTGAGAGACTTACAGGAGGGAAGCAGAGAGCTCAAGCCACTCCCCTCTCTCTCTCTACATTCCTTGAAGATATTGCTCACTTTACTCACGCTTCCTTTCAGCAGCCCAATGGGAGTACTTCCTCTCTCTCTTGTATAGGGTAAAGGTGGGGGCTGGACCACAACACTCTGTCCCTAAAATATAAGCCTTGAGTGCTCTAGCATACTAACAACATAGGCCTCTCCATTGTCCTTTGGGTAACTCACATATTCCATTCTTTAGAGATTGTGGTTTTACATGTTTCATAGCCATATGGCATCACTTGAACTATATTGGTGTTAATAAGTTAACCTGTTTCCAGGAAATGCTTGGAATCATTATAAGACTTGTGACATGAAGTACAACCTACCCTCTCATTGAAGTTTGGAACATGTTAATTAATTGTCTATATGTAGTGTCTATTCATGAAAAATGAATGAATGGAAAAAATAAAACATTTACTAAGTGCTTATATTCTGCCAAGCATTGTGCATAGTTCTGTGAATACAAATACATAAGCAAAAATCGAGTTTCAAAGAAACTCAAGGAGCAACAAGAAGTTAACAAGCAGTCGTATTGTAGAGATTATACTTGGTAGGGGAATGGTGACCAGGGAAGGGTCCAAAAGTAGTTCAGATGTTAAAGGCATGTTGAGTGGAGTTATAGAGAAACAGAATTATGCACCTCATTTGGAAAGAAAGGTAAAGCTATTTTTTTAATGGTTCATGGTTCTAGAACTAGGGATAGGTGTAGATGCTTGGTGAGGAAAAGGTATAATACAAGGAGGTTCATAGGGCTCTGAAGAAGATGAGGAAGAAGAAGTTGTGGTTTTCCTTCAAAAATATTTTGAGAGAAGCAGTAACCAACTAGGAGCTATAGATGCCTAGGTGGAAATTCTAGGGCAGTAACAACAAACTCAAATATAATGGTGCCTGGAAGTCTCATTAGAAAACCACAAATTAACATTATTTATGTATTATTGTATTTTTGTTTATTTTGTTAATTATTTTTCAATTATCTTTTAATTAGGTTTGTTCTATAATCAAGCATAATTCTGACATTTCTGTTTTAAGATATGATCTTTTGTTTGAGGGCTGACAGTGAGGTGAGTGGAACATTTAAATGGCATTATAAGGTCTTCAAAGTGTTTTATGTATATTATCTCTTTTGATCCTTACAATAACTATGTAAGTTACATTTTATTAGTAGTACCATTCTACATGAGAAAACTGAGATTGAGAGAGACATAGCTAGTGAATATCTAAGGAAGAATTTGAACTCAGATCCTCTTGGTTCCCAGTTCAGTATGTCACCACCAATATATGCTGAGAGAGTACCTTTATTCAGGAGGATCTCTAAATGCCTATGTCATTAAATGAGTGTTTTTAATTAAGCTACAGAAAAATATGTATTACTATATATGAGCATTGGTTATAAATATATTCAGTGAAAATGTAACAGTATGCAACTCTGTTTATAAAAGCTTGGAATAATTTTCCTTCCACCAAAGAAGCAAGTTTGGTAAGATAGAATTTGCCTTTTGTTATTCATTATAACTATAGTGGTTAGAGTAAAATTTGAAGATTTATATTCAGCAAGATTTGCCTCTGTTTTATTAAACTCAGTTCACATATGAATTTGAATATGTGAATGCCTCCTAACATAATATTGAGCTCACTTCTAATGACCTAGATAAATTGATACAACTATAATTGAATAAAACCCAGAAAAGAGAAATGATTTTTTTAAATTCCATATCTTCAAACTCCAATTTCACTATGTCATCAGCCTTCATGGTTTTAGTCATCATCTCTAAGCAAGATGACTCAAATATTGTTTTATCTAGTCCTAATCTCTCTCTCTCTGGAGCTGCAAGCACACATCACCAATTGTCTATTAACTATTTAAAGAGGTTATTTTGGAGACATCTCAAATTCAATATGTCTACATCTAAACATTTTCTCTTTACCCCCAAACTATGCCCTTTTCAATCTGCCCTATTTTTTTCCAAAGGCATTGCTATTCTTCCAGTTCCCAAGTTCAATGGCCATGACTCCTTGTCAATCAGATACCACATCTTTCTATTTCTTCTTCCATGAATTAGTTTGAACCCTTATTACTTCTTGTCCATTATTACAACTTCTTAATTTTTCTAGCTACCTCCTTTTTCTCCCCTTCCATTTCATCCTACATCCTGTTACCAATGCGATTTTAATTAAGTATGACTCTGACCATGCCCCATCTCTTACTAAATCAACTACATTTGCTCTATTTTGTCTCTTAAATTATTGGCTTTTAAAGCCCATTACAACCCAGTCTCAGCCTTGTATTTCAGCCTCATTAATCATCCTCTTCCCTCACAATGAGTAAGTGATCTTCCCTTCTTTATGTGCTTCATAGATGACACTCCATCTTCCATTACTGTGCATTTGGACTGGCTGTTTACCATTCTATGAATATGCTTTTTTCCTTATCTCCACCTAATGGAATCTCTCTCTTCTTTCAATATTAAATTCAATTAGTATATCAGTCAGTTAGTAAATGACTACATTGTCAGAATTCATTGACATGCATTTTTACATGAAGACTTTACTGATCCCCACAACTGCCAGGGCTTGCCCTCCCAAACTACCTTATTTTCAACTACTTGGTATTTATTTGCATTTATTACCTCTAATTTTATTTGGAATATACTTATGTACATATTTGTCTCCCCAGTTAGAATATAAGTTCCTTGTATTTGCATCTTTGGTGTCTATCACAGCAGCTGGCACATAGTAGTTCCTGTCAAATGTTTGTGGATTGAATCATCATAATCATTATCTATCAGTCATTTTTGCACTCATTTTTTCATTCAGTGGAGCTCAAAGAGAAAACTATTCTGAGACAAATTAATATCCTGCTTGTCTTTTATTTTTAATGTTCCATGGAATGGTGTGCAGGGGTAGAATTTGAGTGCTTTTTGTAATTGAATAATCCTATTGGGATATAATATTGTCTTCTGTGGATGCACTGAAAGCATCTTTGTGGCAGAAAGGGCCATGGGGAGGATATGGTACCTTTTCCTATTCCCAAACACTTTTGATTTCTTCTATTTATTTTCTAAATGAAAATTCATTGTTTTGCATAGCTTCCAAATTTAGAGTATTTGATATGATTGAAGCTATTTGACTTCTTAAACTTTTATGGAGCATTGCCTTTCTCTGGGCAGTAACAACAAACATGCTTATCTGGGATAATGTTCTATTTCCAGTAGGATTTTGTTGTTGTTGTTGAATTCTCAAGGATTCATTGAAGTATGTATTTGCAATAAAGGGATGTCATTAGTCATTTATGTAGAATAGCAAATTTATTTTATTTATAATTTTTCCTAAGGATATTATCTTACTTAATATTTGATAAGTTATTAAAATTTGCAACCCACAATGTGTTGTACAGTTTCTGCATTTGCATAATCTGAACAATTCAATAAATCCAGCCTCCTTTAAAATGATTTTTTTGCCATCTTTGGTAGCAACTCTCTGGCACATTTTGGGGATATTTGTAAGGTAAATCTATAGGATTCAGTTTTTGTTCAGTACTATAGCTCAGTTCAATTACTCTTTTGCAGAGACAGTTTGGGGGAATAGAAATGACTTCATGTATGTGGAACAATGAATATATGGTCAGTTTTTTAATGTATTCACTGGTTTCCTTTAACTTTATCATTAAAAAGAAATTGTGGTAACGTAACAGCACCCTTTACAAATTATATTTTCTTTATGCTCTTATCTTCAGTTAATGTGTCTGTTAAAGTGTCTAAAATATTTATAGAATAAAAAGAACAAAAACCTTTTTGTCTCCAATATTTTATAAAAGGGTTTTGTAGCATGGTTGATAAGAAAAAGTCTAAGTGATGAAGTATTAATATTCAAACATTTTCATTCATAGCAAAGTATAATACTTTTGAAATTTATTATTTACATTTCAAATATGAAATCCCAGAAGGAGAAATGATGCATTTCAGCATGAAATTGGTATTAAGGACTAAGAAATACAACTGGAAACTCATATGGTATATTCTATATGCTTTACCACCATATCTAATATAGAATACTACTTGTGCTGCAAATAAGCTTAAAATATCATCTGTCCATCAACAAATGAACATTTAAGTATCTACTATGTACCACACATTACAATAAGAATATAGAATACCAAGAAAGATGAAACACAATATTTGCTTTTAAGTACCTCAATATTAGAACAATTACAAGCATTTTTACCAGGAAAAATGTATCTCAACCTTCCTGCTTATCAATTTTTTATCTTCCCCTTGTGAATAGACATGAAAGAAATGACTTAGTGCAATGATCAGAGGATTCCTTTATTATTTCAAGGAGTATTTCTTGACTGTAGATCATTTCCTTCAAATCTTGAACCTATTATAGACATCAGCTAATATACCTAACCTAAGTATTTTGTTATGAACTCCTGACTTAGTTTATATAATTTACCACATTGAGAACATTTTCATGTATTTATATTTTCTAAAGTCATAGTTTTAGAGATGGAAGCAACTTCCAAAGTTATTTGTTCTAATCTCATTTTTTCCAGTGAGAATAAATTGATTTTCAAAGAAATGAATTCAGTGCCTCTATCAAGGTCACAAAAGTAGCAAATAGGAGAGAAGTTATTGGAGCCCAGGTCCTCTGACTCTACATTCAGATAGCCTCTTCATTTCCTTGTTTTCATTTCTGTGTTCTGATTTCCAGCTTCTATGTCAGGAGAGAAATTCCTACTGTAAATGTGGAATTGCATTCCCCACCCCTAATCTTGGCCAGTAACTGAGATAGTCTTCAAATTCATTCTAGTTAACATATAAGATAAGGTAACTGACTCAGCATCATCTAGTCATCTATGACCATTCCAAAATATCCTTTATATACTGTAAGGAACTTGTTAGGGCTACTGCCATTGAACACTTACCAGAGGAGTAGAGATTTGAAACTGGAAGGAATCATTTACTCTGTTCTTCATTTCAAACACACTACAAATAATTTTTTAACAAAATTTCCCATTGTAAAGATTCAATGTTTTTCAGTGAATCTGTTTCAGTCTATGAGTATTAACCATATACAGCAATATGGTATAATGGACACAGAGCTTGTCCTTCAAATACTAGTGGTTAATGCATATTCATATCCTGCTTCTCACACATACTAAGCATATAACTCTAATGTCTTGATTTCCTGGCAACTCTAGAAACGTGGAGTTGTAGATCTCAGTAAAGGGAGGTTTATCTCAAGGAATTCCCAACCCCCAAAGAAATCACAAGTCTGTACTAAAACAAAATAAACAAAAACCAAAGTGTATATAAATATTTTTTCAACAGATTACTCTTTTCTAAAGGGAAATTGCTTGATTCATTTAAAATTTTATTGCCAGGTAAAACAAGTTAGAAAGTTGATATAAAATTCCTTCAATCTAGTTCTCTGTTCCAAACGTTAACCATTCTTCTCAAATGTCAGTTGTTTAGTACAATAAGCATTTTTAGGACTTGTTATATTTAGACAATAGATTGTTAATAAGAAAAGTAAAAGACTGGAAAAGAAGGGAGGGAAGGAAACTGAAAAGGAAAGAGAATTATTCATTGTCTTAGTCCAGCATTTCTTACAATTTTTGAGACTAAAGTAGTCCTAAAGATCAGGAAAATATTAGAAAGAATTTTCATGGAGGTAACACATGGGAGACAGCATGATCAAATTTGTATTACCTTACCCAGCAACCTCTAGAATGATTTGGAGAGTTAGGGAATTATCTAGAGGCAAGAAGTAATTCACTATAATGCTTGATGTAGGCTATCTGTAGAATAAAAGCTATCAATGCCAGTAGAATAATTCACACAGCTCCACAACTCAAGAAACATAACCTGTTTTACAAAAGGATGCACTAAAATAATATATTAAAACCATCTACAGATTTCATTTTTAAACCTTTTCCCACATATTTAATTTATTTTTTAGAATTTTTTCTGGTTATATGATTCATGTTCTCACCCTCCCCTTTTTCCTACCCCCTCCCAGAGTTGACAAACAATTTCACTGTTTTCCATCTATAGATTTCTATCTGAAATTGAAAAACATTTTTTAATTCTCCCCCTTTTCTTTCCCCAGCCCCCACACCTCCCCAAATAGAATTAGAAGAAAGCAAAAATAAACAGTATTTGCTAAAAACTAATCTTCCTTATTTCTTTATTCATTGTTTCCAAAAGGACATCAAGAGCAAAAACATTGTTTATAGTGGCATTGTGCTCTGAGGTTTAAGAAGCCTGCCTATAGGAACAAAAGTTTGAAGCTTGACAGAGAATAGACCAAAAATGGTATTGAGCTTCAGGTGGGGGGGCGTAAGAAGATGCCTTAGAAAACTATCAATTCAATTATTAAAGGATTTTTAATTCAAATAGTCTAATTCCCTCTTTTGATAGAAAATAAAACTGAATTCTAAAGTTGGGAAGTGACTTCTTTAAAATCAGTAACTTATTCTAAGCAGAGCCAGGACACCACCACCACCACCCTCACCCCCACCCCAGTGTTCTGCTATTTACTAGTTGTGTCTTCATTGCCTCTGTATCTAGCCCAGGTGTTTTCATGTTCAGCTCTTTTTAATCTTCCTTTTTTAAAAACTTTTTCCCTTTGTTCCTGTAGGATTCAGGTTCATTTGGGTACATAATTTATATATTCACAATAAAGGCATGGATATACCTACCAGTGCAGTTGAGATGGTAGGAGGTAGCATTTTAGTTTTAAAATATCAAAATATATCAAATCAAATGCAGCACAAGGTATTATTTCTTTAATCGGTTTCCTGACTTTACCCCTAAGACCTCTAAGTGAATTTCTGTATACACATCTTTGTTATTAAAAGGGAAGACCTCTGAGGCATATATCTATTTTTTTTCCCTTTTACTAAAAAAGTAGGACAGCAAACATCTTCTGGCAACTCTACCACATCCCCCCTATACTACTGTGTTTCAGTTAGTGTTAGCCAGGCTGGACCTAGGCAAAATTGTAATGCTCATGGAAATCATCATTGACTTTGAACACCTGCTATCTCCTTTATCTTGATTCTTTTCCATTCTTCTGGGAGCCCATCTTCAACCCCATCTCAATCCCATTCTTCCTAACCATTCCTACTAATCATCATTTTGTAGTGTTATTTGTTATATTTCTCAATATAAACCCCCAATCTGTTAGCTATCACTGAGGCTGATGCTACTCCTGGCCTCAGGAATAGCCCTAGTTAGTAGGCTATCTATATCGTGATATGGGAGGATGATCCTGGCCAGAAACCTCTGCCCAAAGGGATCAGTTTCACCAGCTGCAATATGACTTGAGCATCATTCCATTTTACAGATGACTGTTTTGAGATCCAGAGAAGATGAATGATGGGCAAGACCTGGCTTTTCAAATTAGCTCTATATTTCACTATCTTCATGAACTTATATGAGTCATTTGAATTCCACAGACCTCAACTAGTTCTCTAAAATGAGGAGATTTAACTAAATGGTTGCTAAGGTCGTTTTTCAGCCCTGAAATGATGTGTTTCTTTTTTAAGAACATAAGGTATGACCTCTCCCAGGATATACACTTTTTAATTTTGGATTCCTAAAGACCTTTAAAACAAGGATTTCAATACTCTAAGGAATAAAAATATGATGTTAATAATAAGATGGAAAGTGGATTTGATGTGTTAAAGCCAGTCGTCTTGCCCAGGGCTCCTTCATATTCTAACAAGTACGCAGCCTGTCTGCTTTAGATTGAAGATCTTATGGGGGTATGCAGATTAAAAATTATTATCCAAGATACTCCAATTATTACATTTAATAAGACTTATTAATAATAACTTGAAGCAGAAAGGAAAATAAAAAGGTCAGAGGAAAAGAAAGAGCCATGCCTGAGGGGAAAAAAAGAGAGCCCTAGTGAGGAGTTACAGAACTATATACACACATAACAAATGAAAACCTGGGGGTAAAGAGGAAAGGGATGCTGGGAGATGTAGTTCAAGGGTACAAAATGTTCTAATTACACAGAGGACATAAGAAATTTCAGGTTTTGCAAGCTTTTTATCAATGAAGTCCCAGATGTAGTATTACCATAACAAGTTTCTTTGGTTAACTAGGATTTCAGTGATTATGACTTCCTGGTCACAATAAAATAACTAAACATTTATCCTCATATTCCAGTGGATCTGAATAGCCAGGCTCCCTTCCAGGGAACACTCACCACAGTGGAAAAACAAAATTGATTCATTGTTTGCAAAGAGACTCTTATGGCTCAAGAGGAACTGTTCTAGAGTCCCCATTTCTGCCACATGAATGAATGAAGAAACGAATGAATGGATGAAAGAATGAGTAAGGCACTTATAAAGTGCTTATATTTGTCGTCCAGCCAAAAAAGGCAAGATATCCTTTACTCAAAAGAAGCTTATATACAAATTGATCTCTATAATAGAAAGTTCAATTACAGGGCAAAGTTGAGGGTCCAGTCCTTAGGATACATAAGCAGGACAGATACCAAAGGGTTATCAGGACATTGAGGCAAGATAGCTTCTTTTACACCTGAAGAAATAGATTTAGTGACTCTAATTTCACTTAAGCCTTTGATCAGTGGGATATCCCCAATGGGTTCTGAAAGAGTTTAGGCTAAGGAAGAAAAGCAAAGAGGAGAAGGTAGAGAACAAACAGTTCAAGAATTTATATGAAGAACTCAAGATTCTCTAAATTAAATCAGCATATCCATTAATATTTAGTGACTTTATTGCAAAGATTGAGGCAACTACATTGTACAATGGTTAGAGTGCCAGACCTGAAGTCAATGAGGCTCATCTTCCTGAGTTCAGATCTGGTTTCAGACACTTACTAGCTATCTGATCCTAAACAAGTCACTTAACCCTACTTGTGTCAGGTCCTCATCTGTCAAATGAGCTGGAGAAGGAAATGGAAAAACTACTTCAGTATCTTTGCCAAGAAAATCCCAAATGGAGTCATAAAGAGTCTGAAAAGACTGAAAGACTGGAATGATTGAACAATATAGACTGCAAAGGTAGTCAAAGGTTCAGGATTTTTAATTGAAAGCATATATACCATATAGAATCTTCAGGCCTACATATCATGAATCATATTTTTGTTTACCTTAAGAAAAAAGTTAAGAGTAACTGAGCAAGCACCAAATAAAAATTCCAAAAAATAAAATGATATTCTAAACCATAGAAATTTTACACATTTCATATGGGGACTTGTCATATAAAGGATGTGTTAAAGATAAAAAAAATCTATGCCAAACTAGAAAGAAAATAATAATGGAATGTAGTTGTCTAAAAACCAATATGACCTCTTAAAAGAAGCTATTGGTGCCAAAAAAGGGAAGTGAATCCAGGATTATAAATGACACATTAAAACATTTTCAAAGAAATTAAACAATTTAAATCATTTGGGGAAAAAAAGAGACCAGAAGGGCCTTGAAATCTCTTCATCTAGCAAACATCTTTCTTGCCAAATGCAGAGCTATGTCATTTAACAGTAAGACTAGTTTAGAATACAAACTAATTTGTGAAAATCTTACAGAGGCGGATGGGGCAAGAATAAGAACAGTATTAGATCATTTTTTTAAAAAGTGAAGACAAGTTAAGGGAGGAAAAAAAAAACAAACTTATTGAAATTTTGGTTTGAGACCCAGCTGAATAAAAACACCCCCATTTAAAAATGACATTATAAGGATGGCAATAATCAGGTGAAAAGTTTAAAAGATCTGTCCATTTTTTTTTCATTAAGAAAAAAACAAACGACTTTTTATTTTCCACTAAAAACAGTAGAGGCACAAGTTTTGAATTCAACATCACCTTTTCCATTATGTGACAAAAAGAATTAGAGATGGCAGGAAAGTAAACAAAAGTGAATAACTGAGCTCTAACAAAGTAAATACAAGATAATCTGGAGGCCTCAGAGTTTTGAGTATGTTGGAGAATCAATTCTCAGAGTATCTAAAAGGCAGGAAGACACCAAAAGTGGGAAGAGGGTCAGGGAGCAATCTCAGTCTTCATCCTGCCAAAATTTTTACTATGAAAGTATTACTAACAAACAACTTATATGCCTGCTTTCCCATTTTATTTACCACTTTGTGAACATATTCTAAACATAATGGAGGAATGATAAAGGAATAAACTTTGGCAAATACTGTTCTACAACAAATCACGTCTTAATAGTGATAAGATGTGATGATATAGGTCAAACGGAGTTGGCATGCTCTAATAGTACTCAAGCACTGTCAAGAGATTTAATGGATCCTCTTTCCTTTGGCTCAACTCTGCCCTCTCCCAGCCCCACCACCCCACTTCAGAATATTGGATAATCTCCCAGGGGAAGACTGGGCAAAATTTATATATGACACAAAGGTAATTGCTCATTTAATGACCTCATTCCTATAAAGAATACCCAAATTTATGAAACCATAGATCCATTAATCAGTGATTAGAGACACTAACACAATGGTCATAAAGCTCTATAGGGCAGTGTGACATAATTTCAGATTTCCACTGCAGTTTTATATGTGGCATTTTGTGGCTTCTCTGAGGTTTCTTCCAACTTACAGTCTTAGACTTGCCAGTAGTACTGATGGGTTAAGTAATGGAACCAGTATCAGACATGCAATTAGTAGCAGAGGGCAGACTTGAAATCCTGTCTTCAAGTCTAAAGGCCAGCTAAATATTCATGATTCAAGATTGACTTTTTTGTATTATTTGTCTGTAGTCAATGAAGCCTGGTGAAGAAGTGTAAAGCTATGCATTATTGAAAAATTAAAAAATATGATTTTTATATATTCAGATACATTCTTTGTAGTTTGTATGTTAGACATATAGTAGCATATTATATATTGTATTTATTAGTGTTATATATCATATATGTTAAATATAGAAATATTCATATGTATATATATAAATATATAATTGCATAATACATAGTAAGTATATACACACAATAAACTATATGGTTGGGCTTAATATTCCATGTTGTTTATCCCATTTATTTCTTCATTACATTTTGACCCTTTCGAAAGCTCTAATTCACTTTTTTAAAACTCTTACTCCCATCTTAGGCTGTATTCAGTATATCCATTCTAAGGCAAAAGAGTGGTTAGTGTAAAAATGGAGATTTTGAACTCTAGACTTCATTCCCCAGAAATCCTTGGTATTTCCCAGAATTCCCTATAATCTCTCCTGAATCTCCACATTGGCAAGATCAAGTTATTGGTATTTAACTGGCAGTAAGGTCTTCGATACTCTCTTCCTTTGCCAATGATGCAGCAAGTATAATGATAAGCTAAGTGAGGGGATTTTAAAATGGGCTAATCAGCCATGGTCACATGGTTTTTATTTTGTATATTCTTTATTCCTTGATTTCTAACAATCCTTAATAAACCTCATAAAAGATAATATTTTTATTATTAGAGATATAATTTAATTTTTACATTAGGCAATAGGTGTTAAGTGACTTGCCCAGAATAATATATCTAGGAAGTATCTGAGGCCACATTTGAACCCCAGAACTACTATCTCTAGGTCAGTCCCTCCATCCACTGAGCCACCCAACTGCCCCCTCTAATTCATTTTCAAAAGAAAGGATGATGATAAGGACTAAAAGAATAAGCACATAGTCTTCCTACTTGGAAATGGTTAATGCTAGTTTGTACATATAATCTCTTATATATCCAAATTTATAAATTGGCTCTATTAACATAATCATAATTATCACATTATATTATCATATAATAAGTATCAAATAATTTGTCCATGTTTGCAAAATGAGTAGAAAAACTAGAAACTGGTCTTGAGTCAGTATTGCAGATGGGCTGCCCCACTTCTGTTTTCTACTTATATGGTAGACTTCTCAGTCTGGAAGAAAACCATCTTCAATATTTGATGAATTTTTATAAAAAATATAGAGACTTCAGGTGATATCTGCCACATCCATTAATGAATTTTTCATAAGAAATCCTCTAATTTAGGTGATATTTTACATTGCCAAAAATCAAGCTGAAAAGCTTCTTTTTTCTTTCACTTTAATTCCTTCATACAGTGATAAAATTGACTTTAGAGACAAGAGATTCCTCTTGACTCCAGTTACACCCAGTTGCATAATGGTTGAATACTTATTTGCCCATTTTCAAAAACTACAGTAATAAGTTTGTGGCAAAAAGTAATCATCCCTTGATCTTCCTATTTTAACCAGGCTTAAGCTCTGGAGAATCTGGACTAGATTTTGATTGCGTAAAAAAATTGGGAAAATTAGGATTTTTTTTTCTTTCCTTTTGACTTAATATCTAAAGTTGAAATCTGTAACATTTACAACAATTCAAGTTTGTCAGACTCCAGTTGTGCAGCCTGATAAATTAAAACCAGCTTTTGGATGCTTTTAATTTAATTCAGTGATTTCTATATTTTTTAAGCTGCTAGCACTTCTCTCATATGTCTCTTTCTGTCAAGCTGTGAAAGCAAATCAGGAGAAACAAATTGTATCTCTTCTCTGGGCACACAGAGAGAAGGTGAATATTTTCTTACTTTATTAAAGCTGTTTGATCATACACAATGGTGACAAATGTACAACATGTAGGCAATTGGTTACAACCTAGCCTACATTGGGGAGGTGAAAGAGACATCATGGGGCCACATGACACATAGGAACTTGATTATCCTTTTTATGTCCAGTAGGGAGCTTGGTAAGCACTCCTGCAGGCAATAATGGCAGCAGAAATGGTCGTATTGTGCATTCTCTCTGCATATCATCCTACACTGCATCCTCTATCCTGTCAGGCTCCCTGAGCAGTCAACAGCCATCTGTGCTCATTCCCTGATGAATGCTGTGAAAGGCAAGACTGTAATCACCTTGAAATATACACTAGTGTTCTGGGGGTTCTATACTGTCACATAGCATCATGTACCCAGTGCCCAGGGTAGATTATAGACACTGAAGCATAAAGAAGCAGCCTAGCTACTCCCTCCAGCGAAGGGTGCTCACCTATTTAAAAAAACTAGAAATGAATAAAGGATTAGATGTGCTCCTGTAGTCGCCAAAGTTTTGATGAAGAAGATAGAAATAATATATTGTATTCCCTAGAAATAAGATATTGTATTCTCTCTGTTTATATAAAAGAACATAAGAAATGGACTAGTTGCAATCTTGCTTATTTCATAGGGATGTTTCTAAAGGAGTTGACATTTAAGGAGATCCTTGAAAAAAGAAGGAGAAAGATTAATTTACTAAAGGGACAATTAATATCTTGCTCTTACAAATATCAAATAGGAGGAATTTAGAGAAAAATGGAAAAATGTATATGAAGTCACATAGAGTGAAAAAAGTAGAAGCATGAGAATAATATGCACAATAAAAACAATAAGTGATAAATTTAAGAGCAGTGGAAAATTGATGAATTTTACAGTACAATGTTTATCCTGAGAAACTGATAAGTGCAACAGAGTAAGCCTGGCATGTAGTGCACGTTTAATAAATGATTATTCATTGTTTGATTGTCACATAGTTACTCTTATCATTTAAGAGGCTATGCTCTGGAATTCAATCTAAACAATTCCACATACATTCTGTGACTTGACTTTGTTTAAAAGTTTTTCTTTGTTATAAGAGGGTTTCAATATAATGGTGGTAAGTAAAAGGTAAATGAATAATGAATGATTAGTGTTAAATTAAAAGTCAATAATAAAACATTTTAATGCAACAAAAATAATAGGATTAAAATACTTCTGAGGATGAGAGAGAGAAACTGAACCATTAAAAAGAATAACACAAAAGACTTAAAATCAACACGAAAATGATAGAGAATTGACGGAGACCACAGGAGTGGCACTGTCTAAAAGGGATTCTCTTTAGAATCTTTGTGAAAAACAAAGAGAAAGTTCGACCTGCATTTCTAATTGTAATTGCTGACAATCAAAGCATCTACTAAAGTTACAGATGGAAGTACTGCTGATTTTGAGGAAATAAAACAAATAGCTCACCATTCTAAACTCATTGAGTACTAACAACAGATCAGGGACAGTTAAGAGATCACTGGAGATTTTTCAGTGGCCTGTTCACTTAAATAGATCAGAAGTTATCTGTACAGCTTGCATTTTAGCCTCTAGCTATATTTGTGACTGCCCTTTGCCTTAAAAAATAATTTCTTCCTCTTCTCTGGCATGGATATACAGATAACTGCATTACTTCATTCAATTTATATATCTATATTTATGTCAGAGAGAAGGAGGAGGTAAGTACTTTTTTCCTCTTTCTCTTTCCTTCTTTCTTTCTTTCTTTCTTTCTTTCTTTCTTTCTTTCTTTCTTTCTTTCTTTCTTTCTTTCTTTCTTTCTTTCTTTCTTTCTTTCTTTCTTTCTTTCTTTCTTTCTTTCTTTCTTTCTTTCTTCCTTCCTTCCTTCCTTCCTTCCTTCCTTCCTTCCTTCCTTCCTTCTGTCCTTCCTTCCTTCCTTCCTTCCTTCCTTCCTTCCTTCCTTCCTTCCTTCCTTCCTTCCTTCCTTCCTTCCTTCCTTCCTTCCTTCCTTCTTTCCTTCCTTTCCAGGCAGTAGGCAGTCACAAATATAACCCCAAAGAAAAATGCAAGATGTGGTTCAGAAGATGAAACCAAATGGAATAAATTCAGGGAAAAATGCTAACTCCATGTTGAAAGAAGCAAAGAAGCAGTTAGCTATTCAAAGTAGAGAATAGGAATAAGATTCATGGTTTTTTAGGTTGATTAAAAATACAGATTGTAACACCGCTTGATGGCAGGTGGTACTATTGCTGAGTGTGGATTTTAAAACTGCAATCACTGCACATATAACCAATTCCAACTTCAGGCTAACACCAAAGATGAATCAGTAGCATGTCAACTGCTTGGGGCAAACAGCTTAAAACATACCCTTAAATAAAACTTTCAGGACAAATTCAATGACCATGGTGTGAGTATAATACCTGCTGTTCTATTTGGCAAGACATGAATAAGCCAGGGCCATGTTGGGAGAAGATCATCTGCAGATAGCCCCCAGGACAGAGGAAAGAAATGAGACATTTTACAGTTTTCTAAAAATTTTTACTATTCTTTCTTGTTTTGAATTCATTTGTTTCTACACTACTAAATGACTACAAAAGCTAACAGAACCTTCTACATTTCAGTGCCCTAAGAATAAGCCTGTTCTTGCCCTACCCTTGATATTGTCCTGTGGTTAGGAAAGTTTTTTGTTTATTTGTAAATAAGGGCAAGAACTTGGAACTTGGTCATCATTTTATCTGCTCTTGCCTCCAACTCACAGAAAAATCTTTAAAAATATTTGCCGAATTGAATTAGTAAATTACTTAGACAAAGAAAAAAATATACTAGTGATTTTGACAAAAACTTTCTTAAACTGAGATATGACTTTAAGATTGGCCTAACACTGAGCCATATTAGTATACTATGGTCTGTACAATGTCCAGCCTTTTTTTTTCTAACAAAAGGGATAATGAGTGAAAAACTGTAGATCTCAAATTAAGAGATGAATGGATTCTATTAACCTTTAATAAAATAATAACTAGTATTCATCTGATGTTTTAATGTTTAGAAAGTGGCCTATGTTTATAAGCATGCACATACTCCATACCTCTGTCTTTTTGTCTCTCACATACACACATACATCATTTAAAACTCACAAACAAATTCATGAGATAACTGCTTTTAATCTGCATTTTGCACATGAACAGGAGAAAGATTAATGGATTAGTTCAATTTCACACAGCTAGTTAAGTGTACAAGGTGGAATTTGAACCCAATTTTTACCAAACTATATTCCAATTATGATTTTGACATATCCAGTTGTTATGGAAGACTAACACTTTAAAAATCTGGATGAATTTCAAATGATTTGAAAAGAAAAATAGAAATTCATGATTTGTATATAAGATGTTATGGCAACTAAGTTATGCAGAGATTGTTTTCTTCTCATTTGATACATCTTGGCCATTTTTGAAGATATTCGTGCACATTAAATATTCTGGGTTTAAATTTTTCATAACCTCATATGAGTCATATTCTCTTTTCTGTTTGGAATTTCCTTTGAAAAGAAAAACATTCTAGAGCATATTGCCTAAGCTCCTGAATTTCGAATGCCATGTAGTATCATTGATAAATGGCAGCCTCACACACAGGGAGACATTTATAGGCACTCTGGAACTCTATGAGGAAATTGGGCTTTAAAATAAGCAATGAAAGGTGCTAAATCAACAGAAGTGATACTATGACTTCTGGTTTCATATTAATAGAAAAGGAGCAAACCACTAACCAATGCCTCATTTCTGTCCTTTGCTCCCTAGCCTTTCCTTTTCCCATTGAACCCACCCCAGTGACCTCATGAATTCCCCAAAATTTAAAAGAACCCTCTATTGGGTTCTCTCACTATCCCTTCTTCCTCTTGATCTTTCTGTTAAAGTTCTTTCTTATTCTAATTGTTTCCTATTTCTATTCTTCATGGCTCAGCCCATACATGTCTCACAAATACATTTAATTTGTCTTTACTATTTTCCCCCAGTTATCCTCAGTACCAATGATCAAATATATTTGTCGAGTATCTGCCTGGTATATGGCATTTTCCTAGGACCTTAGAAAGTAAAATACAAGTTCATTAACTAAAGTTATTTGGAGGGATGGTAGGTAATGGCAAAAGTCCTGTACTGAAAATCAAGAAACCTGTATTCTTCTTTTGTCTTTGACACTGACTTGCTGGTCATTTGGTCAGCGAATATTTATTAAGCCCCTACTTTTGCCAGGCACTGTGTAACTGTTGAGAAGGGACTAAAAACAGATTTGAACTCAGGAAGATGTCTTCCTGATATCAAACCAATGTTCTATCAACTGCACCATGTAGGTGTCTTTATGTATATGTATTATAAACTGAGTAATGAACTCTGTGGAACTTAGATCTCTCGTCCTCTGATGGGGAGCTACATCTTGAAGTACCATAACAAGCACAGCCCTTTCCTGAGACATCTGTCCCCCTTTGCTTGAACAGAAATCAAAACAATAGATGTTAAGTGCCTTTAAGATTAAAAGTGGACTTCCGGTTAAGATGGCGGCTTAGAGAAAGCTGAAGTTCAGATCTTCGGAAAACCCTTCCCGACCGATCTCAAACTAGAAGCTCCTAAGGCGCCGAAATTCAAAACGATCAACAGCACAGACCCTGGGAACCCTCCTCCTGGACCTGGACCCGGTTCAAAAGGTACGGCTCCCCTTAAAAGCCAGAACCCGAGATCCCTCGGACCTCAGGGGTAGGAGCGCAGAGTCCAAGGCTCCCGGAAGCGGCAGCTGCGCCGGGCTCAGAGAGCAGGGTCTGAGGAACAACAACCCTCAGGGTCTTCTACCCAAGTCCCAGTCCGGGTGAAAGTTACTGCCTGGGGCTTCCGCTGCAGAGAGCCGGTAGGTCCGGGTGAAAGTTACTGCCTGGGGCCTCCGCTGCAGAGAGCTGGTCGGTCCGGGTGAAAGTTACTGCCTGGGGCCTCCGCTGCAAAGAGCTGGTCGGTCCGGGTGAAAGTTACTGCCTGGGGCCTCCGCCGCAGAGAGCTGGTCAAAACAACAGCAACCCTCAGGGCGGGCAAGACAGCCTCACGGGCTGGATCCTGCTATCCAAGTCTCAGTGAAAGTCTGTGCTCTCGGAGCTTGGGGAAGCGGCAGCCCATCCCCCCGCAGGCCTACGAAACAGCCTCACGGCCAGGGATTCTGAAGGCAACTTCCGGAAATCGAGCCAGGGGGAGAGTGTGGCCTCGTGGTCCGACCCTTCCATTCCAGTTCCAGTGAGGCATATTCAGTTTAACCCAGGGAACGCTCATAGAACCAACATCTGCCCAGGACTAAAGCCACTGATCACCAGACAAAGACAAGAAAAGCCAATCCTCCACGTTCAGAGATGACAAATTCCACAGAAGCACAGAAGCCCCAAAATACCAAGAAAAATAAGAAGAAAGGGGCGACTCTGGACACATTCTATGGAGCCAAAATACAAAATACAGAGCAGATAGAAGAAGATATACAAGAAAATTCTCCAAAATCTTCCAAAGGAAATAGAAACTCTCCACAAACCCATGAAGAATTTGAATCAGAAAGGACCAAAAAGATGGAAGCCCTCTGGGAGGAAAAGTGGGAAATGATGCAAAAGAAATTCACGCATCTACAAAACCAGTTTGACCAAACTGTAAAAGAAAACCAGGCTTTAAAGCAAGAACTAATAAAGCAAAGCCAAAACACCAAGAAATTAGAAGAGAACATAAAATATCTCACCGACAAGGTGATAGATCTGGAAAACAGGGGGAGAAGAGAAAATTTAAGAATAATTGGACTCCCAGAAAAGCCAGAAATAAACACCAAACTGGACATGGTGATACAAGATATAATCAAAGAAAATTGCCCAGAGATTCTAGAACAAGGGGGCAATACATCCACTGACAGAGCTCACAGAACACCTTCTACACTAAACCCCCAAAAGACAACTCCCAGGAATGTAATTGCCAAATTCCAAAGCTATCAAACAAAAGAAAAAATCCTACAGGAAGCCAGAAAAAGACAATTTAGATATAAAGGAATGCCAATCAGGGTCACACAAGACCTTGCAAGTTCTACGCTGAATGATCGTAAGGCATGGAACATGATCTTCAGAAAGGCAAGAGAGCTGGGTCTCCAACCAAGAATCAGCTACCCAGCAAAACTGACTATATACTTCCAAGGGAAAGTATGGGCATTCAACAAAATAGAAGACTTCCAACTTTTTGCAAAGAAAAGACCAGAGCTCTGTGGAAAGTTTGATACCGAAAATCAAAGAGCAAGGAATACCTGAAAAGGTAAATATTAAGGAAAGGGGAAAAATGTTATCTTCTTTTACTCAAACTCTCTTCTATAAGGACTACATTTATATCAACCTATGTATACTAATATGTGGGGAAAATGTAATGTATAAATAGGGGGTAAAGAAAGACCAAATAGAATAATGGTTCTCACACAAAGATTCACAGGGGAAGGGGAGGGGAAGAAAACTCCTATAAGAAGGAGAGGAAGAGGGGGGGGGGTTTACTTAAACCTCAATCTCAGGGAAATCAACTCTGAGAGGGAAAAACATCCAGATCCATTGGGATCTTGAATTCTATCTTACCCAACAAGGGTAAGGAGAAGGGAAAACCAAGGGGGGGAGGGGGAGAGGGAGAACAAAAAGGGAGGGAAAGAGAGGGGGGAGGGGGAGGGAACAAAAAGGGAGGGACTAAAAAGGGAAACATCAAGGGAGGGGACAAGGGGGACTGATTCAAAGTAAATCACTGGACTAAAAGGTAGAGCCGAAGAAGAAAAGGTTAGAATTAGGGAAGGATATCAAAATGCCAGGGAGTCCACAAATGACAATCATAACTTTGAACGTGAATGGGATGAACTCACCCATAAAACGTAGACGAATAGCTGAATGGATTAGAATCCAAAACCCTACCATATGTTGTCTTCAAGAAACACACATGAGGCGGGTTGACACCCACAAGGTCAGAATTAAAGGATGGAGTAAGACCTTCTGGGCCTCAACTGATAGAAAGAAGGCAGGAGTGGTAATCATGATATCTGATAAAGCCAATGCAAAAATAGACCTGATCAAAAGGGATAGGGAAGGTAATTATATTTTGTTAAAAGGGACTCTAGACAATGAGGAAATATCATTAATCAACATGTATGCACCAAATAATATAGCACCCAAATTTCTAATGGAGAAACTAGGAGAATTGAAGGAAGAAATAGACAATAAAACCATACTAGTGGGAGACTTAAACCAACCATTATCAAATTTAGATAAATCAAATCAAAAAATAAATAAGAAAGAGGTAAAAGAAGTGAATGAAATCTTAGAAAAATTAGAATTAATAGACATATGGAGAAAAATAAATAGGGATAAAAAGGAATACACCTTCTTCTCAGCACCACATGGCACATTCACAAAAATTGACCATACATTAGGTCACAGAAACATAGCACACAAATGCAAAAAAGCAGAAATAATGAATGCAGCCTTCTCAGATCACAAGGCAATAAAAATAATGATTAGTAATGGTACATGGAAAACCAAATCTAAAACCAATTGGAAATTAAACAATATGATACTCCAAAACCGTTTAGCTAAAGAAGAAATCATAGAAACAATTAATAATTTCATCAAGGAAAATGACAATGGCGAAACATCCTTTCAAACCTTTTGGGATGCAGCCAAAGCGGTAATCAGAGGCAAATTCATATCCCTGAAAGCTCATATTAACAAACAAGGGAGAGCAGAGATCAATCAATTGGAAATGCAATTGAAAAAACTCGAAAGCGATCAAATTAAAAACCCCCAGCAGAAAACCAAATTAGAAATCCTAAAAATTAAGGGAGAAATTAATAAAATCGAAAGTGATAGAACTATTGATTTAATAAATAAGACAAGAAGCTGGTACTTTGAAAAAACAAACAAAATAGACAAAGTACTGGTCAATCTAATTAAAAAAAGGAAGGAAGAAAAGCAAATTCACAGCATTAAAGATGAAAAGGGGGACAGCACCTCCAATGAGGAGGAAATTAAGGCAATCATTAGAAATTACTTTGCCCAATTATATGGCAATAAATACACCAATTTAGGAGAAATGGATGAATATATACAAAAATACAAACTGCCTAGACTAACAGAAGAGGAAATAGAATTCTTAAATAATCCCATATCAGAAATTGAAATCCATCAAGCCATCAAAGAACTTCCTAAGAAAAAATCCCCAGGGCCTGATGGATTCACCTGTGAATTCTATCAAACATTCAGAGAACAGTTAACCCCAATACTATACAAACTATTTGACATAATAAGCAAAGAGGGAGTTCTACCAAACTCCTTTTACGACACAAACATGGTACTGATTCCAAAACCAGGCAGGTCAAAAACAGAGAAAGAAAACTATAGACCAATCTCCCTAATGAATATAGATGCAAAAATTTTAAATAGGATACTAGCAAAAAGACTCCAGCAAGTGATCAGAAGGATCATTCACCATGATCAAGTAGGATTCATACCAGGGATGCAGGGCTGGTTCAACATTAGGAAAACCATCCACATAATTGACCACATCAACAAGCAAACTAGCAAGAACCACATGATTATCTCAATAGATGCAGAAAAAGCCTTTGATAAAATACAACACCCATTCCTATTAAAAACACTAGAAAGCATAGGAATAGAAGGGTCATTCCTAAAAATAATAAACAGTATATATCTAAAACCAACAGCTAATATCATCTGCAATGGGGATAAACTAGATGCATTCCCAATAAGATCAGGAGTGAAACAAGGATGCCCATTATCACCTCTACTATTTGACATTGTACTAGAAACACTAGCAGTAGCAATTAGAGAAGATAAAGAAATTGAAGGCATCAGAATAGGCAAGGAGGAGACCAAGTTATCACTCTTTGCGGATGACATGATGGTCTACTTAAAGAATCCTAGAGATTCAACCAAAAAGCTAATTGAAATAATCAACAACTTTAGCAAAGTTGCAGGATACAAAATAAACTCACATAAATCATCAGCTTTTCTATATATCTCCAACACAGCTCAGCAGCAAGAACTAGAAAGAGAAATCCCATTCAAAATCACCTTAGACAAAATAAAATACCTAGGAATCTATCTCCCAAGACAAACACAGGAACTATATGAACACAACTACAAAACACTCGCCACACAACTAAAACTAGACTTGAACAATTGGAAAAACATTAACTGCTCATGGATAGGACGAGCCAATATAATAAAAATGACCATCCTACCCAAACTTATTTATCTATTTAGTGCCATACCCATTGAACTACCAAAATACTTCTTCACTGATTTAGAAAAAACCATAACAAAGTTCATTTGGAAGAACAAAAGATCAAGGATATCCAGGGAAATAATGAAAAAAAAACACATATGATGGGGGCCTTGCAGTCCCAGACCTCAAACTATATTACAAAGCAGCAGTCATCAAAACAATTTGGTACTGGCTAAGAAACAGAAAGGAAGATCAGTGGAATAGACTGGGGGAAAACGACCTCAGCAAGACAGTATACGATAAACCCAAAGATCCCAGCTTTTGGGACAAAAATCCACTATTCGATAAAAACTGCTGGGAAAATTGGAAGACAGTGTGGGAGAGACTAGGAATAGATCAACACCTCACACCCTACACCAAGATAAATTCAAAATGGGTGAGTGACTTAAACATAAAGAAGGAAACCATAAGTAAATTGGGTAAACACAGAATAGTATACATGTCAGACCTTTGGGAGGGGAAAGGCTTTAAAACCAAGCAAGATATAGAAAGAATCACAAAATGTAAAATAAATAATTTTGACTACATCAAACTAAAAAGCTTTTGTACAAACAAAACCAATATAACTAAAATCAGAAGGGAAACAACAAATTGGGAAAAAATCTTCATAGAAACCTCTGACAAAGGTTTAATTACTCATATTTATAATGAGCTAAATCAATTGTACAAAAAATCAAGCCATTCTCCAATTGATAAATGGGCAAGGGAAATGGATAGGCAGTTCTCAGATAAAGAAATCAAAACTATTAACAAGCACATGAAGAAGTGTTCCACATCTCTTATAATCAGAGAGATGCAAATCAAAACAACTCTGAGGTATCACCTCACACCTAGCAGATTGGCTAACATAACAGCAGAGGAAAGTAATGAATGCTGGAGGGGATGTGGCAAAGTAGGGACATTAATTCATTGCTGGTGGAGTTGTGAACTGATCCAACCATTCTGGAGGGCAATTTGGAACTATGCCCAAAGGGCGACAAAAGAATATCTACCCTTTGACCCAGCCATAGCACTGCTGGGTCTGTATCCCAAAGAGATAATGGACACAAAGACTTGTACAAAAATATTCATAGCTGCGCTCTTTGTGGTGGCCCAAAACTGGAAAACGAGGGGATGCCCATCAATTGGGGAATGGCTGAACAAACTGTGGTATATGTTGGTGATGGAATACTATTGTGCTCAAAGGAATAATAAAGTGGAGAAGTTCCATGGAGACTGGAACAACCTCCAGGAAGTGATGCAGAGCGAGAGGAGCAGAACCAGGAGAACATTGTACACAGAGACTAATACACTGTGGTATAATCGAACGTAATGGACTTCTCCATTAGTGGCGGTGTAATGTCCCTGAACAACTTTCAGGGATCCAGGAGAAAAAAAAAACACCATTCATAAGCAAAGGATAAACTATGGGAGTGGAAACACCGAGAAAAAGCAACTGCCTGAATACAGAGGTTGAGGGGACATGACAGAGGATAGACTTTAAATGAACACTCTAATGCAAATACTATCAACAAAGCAATGGGTTCAAATCAAGAAAACATCTAATGCCCAGTGGACTTACGCGTCGGCTATGGGGGGTGGGGGGGAGGAAAAGAAAATGATCTATGTCTTTAACGAATAATGCTTGGAAATGATCAAATAAAATATATTATAAAAAAAAAAAAAAGATTAAAAGTGGTCTTTATTATCAAGGACATATATGAATGTGGGAGTAAATTAGTCAAGTATCAGAAAGCACAAAGTTTAGCTGACAATCAGCAACTTTTACAATTCTTAGTGAAGGGAAGTAGGAAAAGGTCCGGAAGGAGCCAGGGAGAGATTTGGGGTGATGTTTGTGGAAATTTCTCAGGAATAGGGAACAAAGACATCTCTAATGCATGTGGCAAGAGAAGAACATGAAGTGACTTTGTCTTAAAGTTTCAGCAATACAATCACACACTGAATCTTGGGGCCAGATGTTCCATAGTTGTGGCCAAGTGATATCAGTTACTTGACTTTAACAGAGATAGAAAGTCTGGGATGAGCTATAGAAGCTCTATGACCAAAGGTAGAAAATCTGCAATCAGACATGCTGACACAAAGTGCGAAAGTCCTCACTTCTGGTGAGCTCATCCCAGAGAGAGCATAAGAACTAATATGGAACAATCCAATGGCAGTCTAGTGTCCCAGGGATGAGAGATCAGATTTCTGTGGTTGGCCTCCACCAGGCTATGATTTTCAAAGACTTTTCAAAATCTTTAGGTTACTCTGCATCCCAGAGACAGTTTCTCCAGATGAATCTGAGTGCCAGGTAAATAGAGTCAATCTTACACATCTTCATCACATATAGTTGAGCAAATAAAGTTAATTATTAAGCTATTTCACACAGTATATCTATGCCTAGATTTAGTATCTAAGCAACCTGAGTTCAAGTTTAATCTTTAATTACTTCATATATATAAATGCTACAAAATTATCAAAATATTTGAAAGTTTAAAAAATATCAAAGTGCTTCTTATTAAAATTCATCATAAACGTCATCTTCTGGTATCTATCACATTTGTTCATTTTTAGACTGTAAAAATTTTCCTCAGCTAATTCTCAGGGAATGAAAGGATCAAATTTATGATCCTAATCTTTAAATCATCTAAAAAGTGAAGTTTTGCTTTATCTATGACAGTTTTGACATGGCTTCACACACAAAAAAATATCCAATTGAGTTAGATCAAGTGATTAGTGATTCTCAGCAAAAAGACCATATTTTCTACCCAAAGGTCTGAGAAAGTGTCATCCAGAAATGATTGCAATGTAATATATAATTAGAAAGTATTTTTGTATTTGTCAAAATAAAAAAGGATTAGTCTAAACTTGCCATAACTAAAGAAATATAAGAAAAAATTAAATAATCAAGATTTTAAATATTTTTGCATATTTGTAGCAACTATCTTTTTGTGCTTTGGGGAATATTATTTTTTAAATTTTTTATTATTTTTAAGAAGGCAACTAATATGATATGTGGTGTACATATATTTTATATAACATATATTTCCAAGTATTTATTTTATGAAAGAAAATACATAATGCTTACACAATGAGAAAAAAATTCATGGAGTAAATAAAGAATAGTATTTTTCAATTTTAGTTAGAAATCTGTTCCTTTTTATGGCAGTGGATATCCTTTTTCTGTCAGGAGTCAAATTTATTCTGGATTCTTGCCTTGTTGATAATAGTTAAATCATTAACAGTTGACTATCATAAAAAATATATTTCTAAAGCTATTAAAGCTTTAAATTTCGAGACTTTCAGGACTTCCTATTTGAATATATTCCTATGTGAATATATACACATATATACTTGCACATATATGTATATATAGACACATGTTTGTCTATATATACTATGAATAGTTGTTAGTAAATAAAAGTTCATTTCTAAATTGGGAGGCAGACCAACTAACACTCACGTACCTATTCCAGTAAAATCTTATAGTTCATATAAAACCAAATTATGTCTTTAAAAAATCTAATAAGAAACTGCAGCAAGTGATTTCTTTCACCCTAGAGTTGCATACACACACATGTCAGAAGTCCCTAGGCAATAGGAAAAGGGGTCACTTCAGGAAAGGGAGAGCACCAGAACCAGAGAAAGGAAATGGTGAGCTCATGAGTAGAGTTGAGGATTCTCCTGACAAAGCACAGAATGGTCAGAAAGCCCCTGGGAAGTTGCAAAGAGAAAGTGTCCAGTGCAGTGCAGTGAGCAAAGTCACAATTACCAGGCTGGGACAGGCATTACCCAAGGGAGCTATATCTTGAGATAACAGAAGGTTCCCCAAAGACTGAATGCTCTGAACCTGAAAGACCCAGTGTGACCTGATTCTAGGAAAAGGTTAGTATAAGAATCCAGTGACCCAGGATGAAACCCACAGGATCTCAACTGCTACAAACAAAAAATACAGAAGATGGAGCTTGTCCACTGCATACATTCCTAAATCCTTTCAAGAAAATGCTTCATGCTCTGTTAAGAATCACTTTCCCAAGAACTTCCGGGTAATCATGGCTGCAATCTAGACGCCACACGCTTCCTCTCCCTGGCACCGAACGAAATAGACTACATCAAAGGAGCATAAAATCACCTTTGGAGGAACAGAAGGACTCCCCAGTACACCACAGAGGCAAAGGTACGTGGGGCTTGAACATTTCCACACTAAAATAAGAAGGAAAAGCTTGCACAGAAAAGTGAACTGAGCCGCCCTTCCCCCACCCCACCTCCCCGACTAAACCAGAGTGAGCTACCTGAGCGCTCACCTACCAGGACAGCGAGTGAGTGGGCATCTCTCTGATTATAAGAGATGTAGAACACTTCTTCATGTGCTTATTAATAGTTTTGATTTCTTTATCTGAGAACTGCCTGTTCATGTCCCTTGACCATTTATCAATGGGAGAATGGCTTGATTTTTTGTACAATTGATTTGGCTCTTTGTAAATTTGAGTAATTAAACCTTTGTCAGAAGTTTCTATGAAGATTTTTTCCCAATTTGTTGTTTCCCTTCTGACTTTGGTTACATTGGTTTTGTTTGTACAAAAGCTTTTTAATTTGATGTAGCCAAAATTATTTATTTTACATTTTGTGATTCTTTCTATGTCTTGCTTGGTTTTAAAGTCTTTCCCCTTCCAACGGTCTGACATGTATACTATTCTGTGTTTACCCAATTTACTTATGGTTTCCTTCTTTATGTTTAAGTCATTCACCCATTTTGAATTTATCTTGGTGTAGGGTGTGAGGTGGTGATCTATTCCTAATCTCTCCCACACTGTCTTCCAATTTTCCCAGTAGTTTTTATCGAATAGTGGATTTTTGTCCCAAAAGCTGGGATCTTTGGGTTTATCGTATACTGTCTTGCTGAGGTCACTTGCCCCCAGTCAATTCCACTGATCCTCCTTTCTGTCTTTTAGCCAGTACCAAATTGTTTTGATGACTGCTGCTTTGTAATATACTTTGAGGTCTGGGACTGCAAGGCCCCCCTAATTTGTGTGTGTTTTTTTTTCATTATTTCCCTGGATATCCTTGATCTTTTGTTATTCCAAATGAACTTTGTTATGTTTTTTTCTAAATCAGTAAAGAAATTTTTGGGGAGTTCCATGGGTATGGCACTAAATAGATAAATAAGTTTGAGTAGTATGGTAATTTTTATTATATTGGCTCATCCTATCCATGAGCAGTTAATGTTTTTCGACTTGCTCAAGTCTAGTTTTAGTTGTGTGGAGAGTGTTTTGTAGTTGTGTTCATATAGTTCCTGTGTTTGTCTCGGGAGATAGATTCCTAGGTATTTTATTTTGTCTAAGGTGATTTTGAATGGGATTTCTCTTTCTAGTTTTTGCTGCTGAGCTGTGTTGGGGATATATAGAAATGCTGATGACTTATGTGGGTTTATTTTGTATACTGCAACTTTGCTAAAGTTGTTGATTATTTCAATTAGCTTTTTGGTTGAATCTCTAGGATTCTTTAAGTAGACCATCATGTCATCTGCAAAGAGTGATAACTTGGTCTCCTCCTTGCCTATTTGCCTTCAATTTCTTTTTCTTCTCTAATTGCTACTGCTAGTGTTTCTAGTACAATGTCAAATAGTAGAGGTGATAATGGGCATCCTTGTTTCACTCCTGATCTTATTGGGAATGCATCTAGTTTATCCCCATTGCAGATGATATTAGCTGATGGTTTTAGATATATACTGTTTATTATTTTTAGGAATGACCCTTCTATTCCTATGCTTTCTAGTATTTTTAATAGGAATGGGTGCTGTATTTTATCAAAGGCTTTTTCTGCATCTATTGAGATAATCATGTGGTTCTTGTTGGTTTGCTTGTTGATGTGGTCAATTATGTGGATGGTTTTCCTAATATTGAACCAGCCCTCCATCCCTGGTATAAATCCTACTTGATCATGGTGGATGACCCTTCTGATCACATGCTGGAGTCTTTTTGCTACTATCCTATTTAAGATTTTTGCATCTATATCCATTAGGGAGATTGGTCTATAGTTTTCTTTCTCTGTTTTTGACCTGCCTGGTTTTGGAATTAGTACCATGTTTGTGTCATAAAAGGAGTTTGGTAGAACTCCCTCTTTGCTTATTATGTCAAATAGTTTGTATAGTATTGGGATTAACTGTTCTCTGAATGTTTGATAGAATTCACTGGTGAATCCATCAGGCCCTGGGGATTTTTTCTTAGGAAGTTCTTTGATGGCCTGTTGGATTTCATTTTCTGATATGGGATTATTTAAGAATTCTATTTCTTCTTCTTTTAGTCTAGGCAGTTTGTATTTTTTATATATTCATCCATATCCCTTAAATTGTTATATTTATTGCCATATAATTGGGCAAAGTAATTTTTAATGATTGCATTAATTTCCTCTTCATCAGAGGTGATGTCCCTCTTTTCATCTTTGATGCTGTTAATTTGCTTTTCTTCCTTCCTTTTTTAATTAGATTGACCAGTACTTTGTCTATTTTGTTTGTTTTTTCAAAGTACCAGCTTCTTGTCTTATTTATTCAATCAATAGGTCTATCACTTTTGATTTTATTAATTTCTCCCTTAATTTTTAGGATTTCTAGTTTGGTTTTCTGCTGGGGGTTTTTAATTTGGTCGCTTTCGAGTTTTTTTATTTGTATTTCTAATTGATTGATCTCTGCTCTCCCTAGTTGGTTAGTATATGCACTCAGGGATATGAATTTATCTCTGATTACCACTTTGGCTGCATCCCAAAAGGTTTGAAAGGATGTCTCGCCATTGTCATTTTCCTCAATGAAATTATTAATTGTTTCTATGATTTCTTCTCTAACTAAACGCTTTTGGAGTATCATATTGTTTAATTTCCAATTAGTTTTTGATTTGGTTTTCCATGTACCATTACTGCTCATTATTTTTATTGCCTTGTGGTCTAAAAAGGCTGCATTTTTTATTTCTGCTTTTCTGCATTTGTATGCCATGTTTCTGTGACCTAATGTATGATCAATCTTTGTGAATGTGCCTGCCATGTGGTGCTGAGAACAAGGTGTATTCCTTTTTATCCCTATTTATTTTTCTCCATATGTCTATTAATTCTAATTTTTCTAAGATTTCATTCACTTCTTTTACCTCTTTCTTATTTATTTTTTGATTTGATTTATCTAAATTTGATAATGGTTGGCTCAAGTCTCCCACTAATATGGTTTTACTGTCTATTTCTTCCTTCAATTCTCCTAGTTTCTCCATTAGAAATTTGGGTGCTATATTATTTGGTGCATACATCTTGATTAGTGATATTTCCTCATTATCTAAAGTCCCTTTTAACAAAATATAATTACCTTCCCTATCCCTTTTGATCAGGTCTATTTTTGCTTTGGCTTTATCAGATATCATGATTGCCACTCCTGCCTTCTTTCTGTTAGTTGAGGCCCAGAAGGTCTTACTCCATCCTTTAATTCTGACCTTGTGGGTGTCTACCCGCCTTATGTGTGTTTCTTGAAGACAACATATGGTAGGGTTTTGGATTCTAATCCATTCTGCTATTCATCTACATTTTATGGGTGAGTTCATCCCATTCACATTCAAAGTTATGACTGTCACTTGTGGACTCCCTGGCATTTTGATATCCTTCCCTAATTCTAAACTTTCTTCTTCAGCTCTACCTTTTAGTCCAGTGATTTACTTTATATCAGCCCCCCTTGTATTTCCCTTTCTACCCCCCTTCCCTTCTTATTCCCTCCCTTATTTTCCCCTGTAGTCTTTTAAAATTTCCCCCCCACCCTCTCCCTCCCTTGTACTGCTTCCCTCCCC
Source organism: Monodelphis domestica (assembly GCF_027887165.1). Classification (NCBI taxonomy): domain Eukaryota; kingdom Metazoa; phylum Chordata; class Mammalia; order Didelphimorphia; family Didelphidae; genus Monodelphis; species Monodelphis domestica. The sequence continues at coordinate 369,570,331 of NC_077229.1, forward strand.
ACCAGTCCATTTTTTACCCTTCTACTCCCCTATAGGGCACAAATCTATTCTCTTCCCCAATGGATTAAATTGTTCTTCCCTCTTTGGGTCAGTTTCAAAGTACGGAAGAGTTGAGTATTTCCTATCTCCAACCTCTTTACCCTTCCAGTGTATCGATGTTCTCCCCCCTCCCGCCATGAGCTTCTTTGTGACATATAAATTTACCCCCATTTGTTTCTTTTCCCATTTCTTTTAGTCATAACCTCTTTTCTTTTTTAGCTTTAGTCATGTGTGTATATATATATATATAAATATATACATACACATGTATATGTATTTATGCATACATATATCTATATACCTATTTATGTCTTATCCTTTCATCCTATACAGTTTGTGACTGTTCCCTCTGAGTGTAGTTCTTCTAGCTGCTCAGGTGATAGCAACAGTTTTTAAGAGTTGTCAACGACCTCTTTTCTTATAGGGATACATATCATTTTAACTTATTGAGTCTTAAAAAAATTTTTTTTGTTGTTGTTGTTGTTTTTTCCCCTCTTTTTTAATTACCTTTTGATGATTCTCTTGAGTTCTGTGGTTGGACTTCAAATTTTCTGTTCAGGTCTGGTCTTTTATTTATGAATGCTTGGAACTCTTCTGTTGTGTTAAATGACCATACTTTCCCCTATAAGAATATAGTCAGTTTTGATGGGTATTTTATTCTTGGCTGTAGACCTAGTTCCCTTGCTTTCAGGGATATCATATTCCATGCCTTTTGGTCCTTCAGTGTGGATGCAGACAGATCCTGTGTTATCCTCACAATGTTTCCATGGTATCTGAATGGCTTCTTCTTGGCAGCTTGTAATATCTGTTCTTTCATCTGATTGTTTTTTAATTTGGCTATAACATTTCTTGGTGTTATCAATTGGGGATTAAATACAGGGGGTGATCTATGGATTCTTTCAATCTCCACTTTTCCCTCTTGTTCTAGGATCTCGGGACAGTTTTCCTGGATAATTTCCTCTAGTATTATGTCCAGGCTTTTTCTTTTGTCGTGGTCTTCTGGTAGTCCAATTATTCTTAAATTGTCTCTTCTTGAACGATTTTCTCAATCGTCTGTTTGGTGAATGAGATGCTTCACATTTTCCTCAATTTTTTCATTCTTTTTGTTTTGTTTTATACTATCCTGCTGCCTTGTGAGGTCACTTGATTCTAGTTGTTGTATTCTGGTTCTTAAAGATTGGATTTCATCTCTGACTTTTTGGTCGTCTTTTTCCTTCTGGTCTGATTTTCTTTGAAGATCGTCTTTCATCCTCTTTATCTCATCTTTCATCTCCTTTGCCTCATCTTTCATCTCCTTTGCCTCATTTTCCAGCTGGATGATTTTGGATTTCAGAACACTATTTTCTTGTTTTAGTTCAAGTGCCTCTGTTTCCAGATGACTTATCTTAATTTTTAAGTTCTTTTCCCAATTGTCTTCAGCCTCTCTTAGTTGTGTTTTGAGTTCTTCCACAGCCTGTATCCAATTCACTGGGATTTCTGGTTTATCATTTGCTGAGCTCTCCCCCTCTGTTCCATTTGGTGAGTAGTAGCTGCCTATTGTAGTTTCTTTCTTCTGTTTCTGTTGTTTGTTCAAATTCACCCCTTCTTTCCTCCCCGTATTTGTCTGTGCTCTTGTTCCTCTCATTTTTTTGTTTTTTGGGGACTTCTATCAGTCTCCCCTCTTGGAGCTTTAACAGAGGATATCTTGGTGTAATCTCTGGGGGAGGGTTGTTGGGGGTTTGAGCTTTCCTGTCCTCTGGAGGCTTTTGATTGGCTTAAAGTCCAGCAGAAAATGAGGATGGATGGGGAGCCTGGGCTTCCCTGCATTCTGGAGACTTTTGATGGGATTGAGTTCAGCTTAGTTGGGCTGGGTTTCCTCTGAGTTTTAAACTTCCTGGATGCCTGGAGCAAATATGGAGGATCTCCAAAGCTCTGGCCAGGCTGCCAGGTCTATGTTCCTTCTAGGCTGCCATCTTGACTTCGCCTCAAGGTTTCTGTTTTTTCAGAAGACCCTGCTCTCTAAGGGGGAGGTTTGTGGCCTCCCTGGGCTCTGAGGGCTCCTGATGGGATTAGGTTCACCTGGTTTGGGCTGAATGAGCCCTGAAGCAAAAAACCTCCACAATCTGTGTTGAATGCCTGGAGACTGGCCCGGGTTGTTTTCAAGGTAAGCCCTTCATGGGCCCTGAGGTTTTTGTTCTTTCAGAACCTCTGAGGGCTCCTGGTGGGATTAGGTTCAGGTGGTGTGGGCAGAATGATCCCCGAGCCAAAAAAATGAAGAAAAAAAAACACAACCTCCTCCTCCACAGTCTGTGTTGAATGCCCGGAGACTGGCCTGGGTTACTTTCAAGGTAAGCTCTTCGGAGCAACCCCTTTGCCAGCCCTGAGTTTTCTGTCCTTTCAGTAGCTCTGAGGGCTCCTAATGGGATTGGGTTCAGCTGGTGCCCTAAAGCTGGGACTTCCCCTGAGACTCAGATGGAAGGACCCAGCCAGGGGGCTACAGGCTTCCCCCTTCTCTCTATGTTTCCCTGTCGTCTGTGTTGGGCACCCCAGAGACTTGCTCAGGTTGCTTTCAAGGTGAGTCCTCAGTGCCCTGAGGTTCCCGCTGCTGCTGTGGGCTCAGCACTCTGGGTTGGGGTGGATGGGTCCTGGGGCCTTCCTTCTGCCTACCCCTTAGATCCGAGTGATCTAGGGTTCTGGTTTTTGGGGTGCGGTACCTTTTGATCCAGGTCCAGGAGGAGGGTTCCCCAGGTCTATCCTGTTGTTCAGCTTGAATTTTGGTGTCCTAGGAGCACTTTCTTTGCGATGGGTAAGGAAGGGTTTCTGAGGTCTGAAGTTTCGCTGCTTCTACGCCACCATCTTGACCGGAAGTCTCCCTGCCCAGAATTTTTGAACTACTTTACAACTCCACCAGCAGTGTATTAGTGTCCCAATTTTGCCATATCCCTTCCAACATTTATCACTTTCCTTTGCTCCCATGTTGGCCATGTTGGTGTAAGGTGGTACCTCAGAGTTGTTTTTATTTACATTTCTATAATCAGGAGTAATTTAGAATACTTTTTCATGAGATTATTGATAGTTTTCATTTTTTCAAATGAAAACTGCTTATTGTCCCTTGATCATTTGTTGATTGGGGAATGGCTTGATTTTTTTTTTTTTTGTAAATTTGACTTAGTTTCTTATATATTTGGGAAATTAAATCTTTGTCAGAGAGTTTTGTTATAAAGATTTTTTTCCCAGTTTGTTGCTTTCCTTCTAATTTTGTTTACATTGGTTTTGTTTGTACAAACCCTTTTTAATTTGATGTAATCAAAATCATTCATTTTACATTTTGTAATGTTCTCTATCTCTTGCTTGGTCTTAAATTCCTTCCTTTCCCACAGATATGACAGATTCTATTCTATGTTCACCTAATTTATTCATGTTTGCATTCCCTATATTTGTCATTTACCCATTTTGAATTTATCTTGGTAAAGAGTATAAGATGTTGATCTAAAGCTAATTTTCCCCATAGTTTTCTAATTTTCCTAGCAGCTTTTGTCAAATACTGGGCTCTTGCCCCCAAAGCTGGGATCTTTGGGTTTAGTGAACCCTATCTTGCTGAGGTCATTTACACCTAGTCTATTCTATTCATCCACCTTTCTATCTCTTAGCCAGTACCAGATTTTTTTGATGTTTAAAGTTTTATAGTACAGTTGAAGATCTGGTACTGCTTGGCAATCATCCTTGACATTTTTTCCCATTATTTCCCATGATATTCTTGATCTTTTGTTCTTCCAGATGAAGTTTTTTATAACTTTTTTCCAATTCTATGAAAAACATTTTTTGATAGTTTAGTAGGAATGGCACTGAATAAGCAAATTAATTTAGGTAGGATTGTCATTATGATATTAGCTGGTCCTATCCATGAGCAATCAATGTTTTTCTAGTTGTTTAGATTTAGCTTTATTTGTGTGAAAAACATTTTGTAGTTGTGTTCATACAAGTCCTGTGTTTGTCTTAACAAATAGATTCTCAAATATTTTCTATCATCTGGAGTGACTTTGAATGGAGTTTCTCTTTCTAACTACTGTTGCTAAGTTTTATTGGGAATATATAGAAATACTGATAATTTATGTGGATTTATTTTGTACCCTGCAACTTTTCTAAAGTTATTATTTCCACTAGCTTTTTAGTTGATTTTCTCAGATTCTCTAAGTATGTCATCATATCATCTGCAAAGAATGATAGTTTAGTTTCCTCATTGCTTACTTTAATCTATTTGATTTGTTTTTCTTCTCTAATTACTACTGCTATAATTTGTAGTATGATATTAAATAGTAGTGGTGATAATGGTATAATGGGCATCCTAGATTCATCCCTACATTGGGAAGGCTTCTAACTTGTCCCTATTACAAATGATACTTTGCCTCTTACCTTTTCCCTGTGTGTGTCTACCTGCCTCATATGTATTTTTTATAGACAATATATGCTAGGATTCTGTTGTTTAATCCATTCTGATATCCACTTCAATTTTATGGGTCAGTTCATCCCATTTACTTTTACAATTATGATTACCATCTGTGTATGTCCCTCCATTCTGACTTCCTTATTTCATCCTTACCTTAATCCTTCTATTCTTTCCCTTCCCTCCAGTATTTTGCTATTAGTCAGTTTCCTCAACTTTCCCCTCACTTATATTACTCCCCTTACCCCCACTCCCTTCTTACTTACTTCCTACTATAGGAAATTTTGGTTGCTCCTACCCCAGCTTCTTCCTCTCTTGTATTATTCCCCTCCCCTCCCAACCACCCTATTTCTTATTCCCCTTCTACTTTTATGTAGAGTAAGATACAATTCTATACCCCAATGAGTCTGACTCCTCTTTCTCTGAGCCAATTCCAATTAGGCTACAGTTTAAGTATTACCTGTCAACAACCTCTTCCTCACTTCCATTATATTGGTCTTCTTCTATATAGTTTCCCACATTTTACTTATATTTTCCCATTTCTTTTAGTATTATTCTCTTCTTCTCTCCCCACCAACTTCAGGTTTTATTTCTAATTGTGTATATATATTTTAAACCTATCATCCTAATCAGCTAACTACTATCCCTCTATGTATACTTTTTTAACTACTATGACAAAATGATAACCATTTTTAAGAGTAATAGACTTCATCTTTCCATTTAGGCATAGAAGCCATTTGACCTTATTTAAGCCTTTAACTTTTTCCTCTTTCATATTTACTTTTTCATGCTTTTCTTAGATTTTGTATTTGGGCCTCAAATTTCTGTTTAAATCTAGTTTTTTCTTCAGGAATCCTTGGATTTCTTCTATTTTATTACCATACTTTCTCTTGAAAGAGTATAGTTAGCTTTGTTGGGTAGTTGATTTTTTGTTGTAGACCCAGTTCACTTGCCTTCTGGAATATCGTATTCCAAGCCTCCCAGTCCTTTAATGTGAAGGGTGCCAGGTCCTGTGTGATCCTTCCTGGGTCTCCAAGAAATTTGAATTTTTTACTTCCCAGCTGTGTGTAGTATTTTCTCCTTGGTCTGGGAGCTTGTGAACTTGACTCTAACATTCCTGGGAGTTGTTATTTGGGGATTTAATGCAAGGGGTGATCTATGGATTCTTTCGATCTCTATTTTACCCTCTTGTTCAAGGATATTGGGGCAGTTTTCTTGGATAAATTCCTGTAGTATGATGCCTAGGCTTTTTTTTAGTCATGGCTTTGGGTAGTTCAATAATTCTTAAATTGTCTCTCCTTGATCTATTTTCCAGAATAGTTGTTTTTTTCAACGAGGTGTATCATACTTACATTTTTTCATTCTTTTGATTTTGTTTCATAGATTCTTGATGCCTTGTGAAGTCATTACCTTCTAATTGTTCAATTCTAATTTTTGAAGACTGAATTTCATCCATAACTTTTTTAATCTTCCTTTTCATTTTTATCTGTTTTTCTTTGTATTATTCTTTTCATCTTTTAAAAATTTTGCCTCATTTTTGAGCTGATCAATTCTATTTTTTATAAAGTATTTTCTTGTTTTAGTTCATGTGCCTCTATTTCCAGATGACCTATCTGCCTATCTTGTTTTTTAAATTCTTTTCCCAATTTTCTTCAACCTGTCTTATTTGTTTTTTGATAATTATTTTCATTTTTTCCAGAGGCTGAGTCCAATTTGCTGGAATTTTTGAGGTTTTTCTTAATATTCCTTGTTCCTCCTCTGTTCCATCTGTTCTTTATTCTTTATCTTAATAGAAGCTTTCAATAATGATTTCCTTTATTCCCCTACTGTCGTTTACTCATATTTTTCTTCTTCCCCCCTCCTTGTTGGCTAGTTGTACACTTGCTCCTCTGTTTGTTTGTTGAATCTGTGAGTTTAATATTTTCTTCCCTGAAGGACCTTCTTTTATACTCTCCTGGTATACAGGATTAAACCTACTGAGCTGACCTGCTGAGCTAATCTGCCCTGATGCCAGATTTTCCCCAGCTGACCACAGAGGCTGGAGATAAAAGTGTATGTGTGTGGGGTGACGGTAGTAACCATTAACCTCCCCTCTACTCCTTTCTGCCAGCCACCTCCCTGCCATCCATAGTCAGAGCTCTGAGCCTCACATGGTAGTACCAAGGTACTCTGTCATGTTTTCAGTCTTTACCCTGGAATGTCATAGTCAACCTGAGTCCTACTTCTCAAAAGCAGTAAGTATGGGAGGGCCATTAGATCCTTCACCCAGACTCTAGAATTCATCTTTCTCTACATACCCTTAAAGCTAAATAGTATAGGGGATTCCTGTGGTTCTATCTCATTGCTGGGTTTAGATTTCTGTCCTTTTTGAAGCTCTTTCTTTTAATTGGTATGGAAGGATAGTCACAGAGAAGTAGGCTTCCACTAAGCCTCCATATTCACTCCATCTCTCTTAATTTTCTTTTTATTCCCAGTTTTTAGCACAGTTCCTATAACATATGAGAATATAATGAATATTAATTAATTGGCTCTAGATAGTTTGCTTTAGTGATCCATCTACATGTATGCATACATATATCTTTTTAACTAATTATTTCATCTTTACATTAATTTTTTTAAAATCTCCAAAATATTGTATACTCCTTGAAATGAGGAATAACTGTTTTTTCTTTCTTTTCATAGCACCTAACACATAGCCCTAACATTTTATGTTCAATACATGTTAATTGAATTGAGTCATCAGAGACTTCTCTCTCTAACTTGGAGTTTGAATGATTAATGTGGCTCCCTGTTTAATTATCTCATGGGAATCCTATGACTTCAAAATCATTTTAGACTGAAGCCCCATAGAATTACCACAGAACTGTGATTTTGCTTCCTTACCCTATCTTTGGAGATCAAGAATGCTTTGTGTTTTCTATTTAAATGAATCTAAACAAGTTCAAAAAACTAGATTCAGGGGACAAAATTATTCTCTATTTCAAAGATCATTCTATATTTCATTTTAAGCACATTCCACATTCCTGAATTTCCTTGCATAAATTTGCTAAAATATGTTAAAGACTTTTATTTTGCTATGTAGAGAGATGTATAACATAATTGCTATAGGTACATATATGATATATAGAAAGATAGAGAGATGATAGATGGACAGATAAAAATAGATAGTTAGATAACTTGATTAGATTATTACATCATAGATTTAGAGCCACATGGGTCTATAGAAGGTCTATTTGTTCAATACCCTTATTTTCTGCATGAGAAAATTGAAACTGAGAAAGGCAAAGATCACTTATTCAAAGTCACCCAGTTGGTAAATCTTAGAGGTTGAACTTGAACTCATAACTGACTTAAGAACAATAATTTTTATCAAAATACTATGATAAATTCCATATTCTATATTTATTATTGCCTTTCTCCCTCCTCTTCCCAGATGAGATAATGAATGCATTGAGGCTGAGAAGTTTGCCTCATTGCCATTTATATTTTCCCCAGTATTGGTACAAGAGTTTTCACATGACAGTACTCAATAACTATCTTCCAACTTCCAATTCTATATTTATAATACTTCAAAGTAATACTTTTGTACAAACTCCTCTCATATAGCTAATATTACCTCTTGCTTATATGTTGTCAATATCATTCTTTTCACATAGCTTCTACGGTCTTGTAGTCTTTAGAGTTTTCTTGCTTCTCATCAATTTATTAATAAAGCTTAAAATGTTGAGCTGTAGTGGCCCAAATACTTCATAAATCTGACTAATGCTCTCCTTGCTAAAGTATACATGAAGAGATCTCTGAGTTTGATGGACAATCACTTTTTTGCCATCTTATTTAGGGATAGATAAATTAATCATTTCACTGACCTTTCACTGGGAAAACAGATTAACTCAAAACTAACATTTAGCTGAGATATTTTGTTACATCCATCTGGTTTTACCTATAAGCTGATGGTATGCCTGATTCTATAATATGGTCATTCCTATCTCAAAATACACTTGTCTATTATGTAGACATTCCTTAAAGAAATGTTTAGAAATTGTAGTTTCTTATTCAAACCAAAAAATCCATATTCAAATGTAAATTTAAATAGGAAACTTCCCCAAGGAGAATTTAGATACAAGAATCCCTTTATTATAGTTATTTTTCAATGAAACATGAATATGCTCCTGCATTAAACAAAATATTCCCAAAATTATACTTTCTTACCTCTTTAAAAAACACTCTCTAATAAAATTTCAGAATCAAAACCATATTCTGCAAATCCTGAAGATAAGGCCAAACTTACCTTTCAAGTGTTAATGAATTGCAAAGCCTTCTCTTCATCAAAGAACCACAAATCTGCTCACATATTGATAGATTCCCTTTCCATGCCTCAGGTTATCAATTAATTATGAATCATATGTCACATTTCTGCCATAAAAAGAAAACAACAATATTTTGTATTTACATAAAACATCAAATTCTCCAATGTTTCATGAGCACTATTTAATCAATATACTTCTCTATTTTCCAAGTTCCTTGTGCTACTCTTTAATTGGTAGCTAAAAAAGAATGACTAGTTATTCATTTTTTTTGCAAAAACAGTGACATTAAAGCTAAGAATGAAACACAGAGACTATTCTATAGTTGAACCACTTTCATTTGATAATGTAGTCTTTTAATGTTCTTATTTTTTAAATTTTATTTAATTAGATGAATGAGAATATTTTCCCATGGTTACAAAATTCATGTTCTTTCCCTCCTCTCCCCCTACTGCTTTTCCATATTTGAGGCACAATTCCACTGGGTTTAACATGTGTCATTGATCAAGACCCATTTTCATATTATTAATATTTGCACTAGGGTGATCATTTAGAGTATACACCTCCAATTATATCCCCATCAACCTATGTGATCAAGCAGTTGTTTTTCTTCCGTGTTTCTTTTCCCACAGTTCTTCCTCTAGGTGTGGAAAGTGTTCTTTCTCATATGTCCCTCTGAATAGTTATGGATCATTGCATCGCTGCTAGTAGAGAAGTCCATTACATTCAATTGTGCCACAGTGTATCAATCTCTGTGTACAATGTTCTCCTGGTTCTGCTCCTTTCACTCTGCATCACTTCCTGGAGGTTGTTCCAGTCTCCGTGGAATTGCTCCAGTTTATTATTCCTTTTTGCACAATAGTATTCCATCACCAACAGATACCACTTGTTCAGCCATTCCCCAATTGAAGGGCATCCCCTCATTTTCCAATTTTTGGCCACCACAGAGAGCGCAGCTATGAATATTTTTGTACATATCTTTTTCCTTATTATATTTTGGGGTACAAGCCCAGCAGTGCTATGGCTGGATCAAAGGGCAGACAGTCTTTTATCACCCTTTGGGCATAGTTCCAAATTGTGTGGCTATGAATATTCTTGTACAAGTCATTTTCCTTAATATCTCTTTGAGGTACAAACCCAGCAGTGCTATGACTGGATCAAAGGGCAGATGGTCTTTTAGTGCCCTTTGGGCATAGTTCTGCCTTCCAAAATGGTTGGATCAATTCGCAACTCCACTAGTAATGCATTAATATCCCAATTTTGCCACATCCCCTCCAACATTCATTACTTTCCTTTGCTGTCATGTTAGTCAATCTGCTAAGTGTGAAGTTATACCTCAGAATTGTTTTGATTTACATTTGTCTGATTATAAGAGATATTTTTCATGCACTTATTAATAGTTTTGATTTCTTTATATGAAAACTGCCTATTCATGTCCTATGCCCATTTATCAATTGGAGAATGGCTTGATTTTTTATACAATTGATTTAGTTTTTTTATAAATTTGAGTGATTAGACCTTTGTCAGAGGTTTTTGTTATGAAGAGTGTTTCCCAATTTGTTGCTTCCCTTCTAATTTTGATTGTTTTGGTTTTGTTTGTATAAAACCTTTTTAATTTAATGTAATCAAAATTATTTATTTTGCATTTTGTATTTTTTTCTAACTTTTTCTTGGTCTTAAAATCTTCCCTTTCCCAAAAATCTAACAAGTATACTATTCTGTGTTCACCTAGTTTACTTCTTGTTTCCTTCTTTATATTCAGGTCGTTCACCCATTCTTTGTTTATCTTGGTGTAGGGTGTGAGATGTTGATCCAAACCTAATCTCTCCCATACTGTTTTCCAATTTTCTCAGCAGTTTTTTTCAAATAGCAGATTTTTTCCCCAAAAGCTGGGGTCTTTGCGTTTTTCATAGACTGTCTTACTTACTTACCCCAAGTCTATTCCACTGATCTTCCCTTTTGTCTCTTAGCCAGTACCATGTGGTTTTGATGATCACTGCTTTATAGAAATAATGTAGTCTTAATAATTATCAGGAAAACATTTCCCTTTGAGCCAGGTCTTTATGGAGAAACCCTCCTAGTACTTTAAGTCAGTGATAGTGAAACTTCTAGAGACCAAGTGCCTAAACTATAACCCTCACACTATATGAGCCCCCTGCTTTACCACAAACAGGGAGGGAGGAAGTGCTCCCACTCCCATTGGGTTGCTAGAAAGAGGAGCAGGGGATAAGAGAAATGTCCTCTGGCACATTGGAGAGAGGCAAAGGAGCAGCTCCTTCCAACAGGTTCACCAACATGGCTTTAAGTTATTCACATTAACTGCCACATTATAGGATATGCATCAGGTTTTTAATATGTTATTGCCCTCCTTTTTCTTCTGTCTTCTTTTTCTCATACTTTTGTTCAGTCTTACTGTTTTGCCTGCAAGGTAAATTAGATTTGACCACTGCTTGATTATTTACCAGTAATGACAGTATTCAGGGATTAAATTAGTATTGCTTATACCTTTGTTTCTCAGACTAGTAGCATTAATAAACTAAACTGAAATAGTACAACATGCAAAATGAAGGCTCAGAAGGAAACATATATTTTTATTTTAAAGGTTATAAAAAGTATATTATTATTATATACAAGCCTAGATATTCATTTCTAGGGATTTTTTTCTGTTATAAATTCGCAAAAATTAAAGAATCATGTCAGATAACTTAGGTGTCATTTTTCAAAAACAATTGCATGCAGTTACTGTATGGATTTTTTCCTGTTATTTCTAAACTACTTGTAAGTCATCCAATATGCAGATGCATCTGCTCATTGCCTACTTCTGGCCAGCAGATTTCATTAGGTAGCTCTCAAATCTTGTCATAAGATTTAATCATTACCTCAGATGAAAATAATTATGAGAGTGGTATTCCCCTGAGATTATTGGAATTTGTAAAAGTAATTTTGGGAGCTTTTTTTAATCTTCAGTCCAAAGTTCAAGACACTTCTCACATCTAGTCTTTTTGATGATGATGAAAGTAATAGCAGTAATAATAATAATTATTATAATTACTATCACTTACAAATATTCTATTATGTGAATTCATGAAAATATCACTCCCTTTTTCCCCATCAAAGTTTAGGAAGGTAGGTACCATTATCATCCCCATCTTATAATTTAGAAAATGAAGGTAAAAGGTGCTAAATGAGTTGTCCAAAGACAAAAATTTAGCATGTATCTGAGCTGTTTGAATTTGTTAGTAAAATGGGGATAACAACCACACCTACCTTCCAGGGTTGTGGTGAGTATAAAATAGTATTTGTAAAGGCTTAGCACGTTGACCGGTACATAACAGGTACTTAATAAATGCTTGTTCCTTTACTACTCCCTTTTTTTTCTTTCTTTTTACTTTCTTTTATCTGATACTGAGAATTTTATAAACATATTTTTTTTCTGGTCTCCGCTTCCAGAAAAAAAAAAGCTAAATGCATTGCAGAAATAATTAACTTATCCCAGACAACCAGGACCGTTAATGTTTCTGCTCTTTTAAGCAATTTTTTAAAGTGAGTATCTTTATTTTCACATTTAATTTCCATAGTACATAATATTCCTTCTTAGTTTAGGCAGGACAGAAATCCTAAATGAATCTTTAAAAAATTAACTTAAAAAACAAATAATTTTAAGAATGGATATTACGGGTAGGGAGTATTCTATTTTAACATAAAAATCAATCTTTTCTGCCTATGTAAAACATTTTAAATTAGTAATTCTCAACAGATATTTTAAAATTAGAGAGATTTTTATATATTCACTCGAAATGAAGATGATGCCTACTGATTTTCACTTTTCTAACAAATACTGCTTTTTTAATATACTAAAATAATTAATAAGAAAAATGTTAACTTGAAAAATCAACACATAAGAACTTTCTCTGATTTTCTAAGCCTCACTTAAGCAAACAATGATTAAAATTCTAAACTGATCAGTAGATACAATTAACTAGGGAACCTTTCTCTAGATGAATAAAATGTAGCCTATTTATTTTTCTATCTGAATTATTGCTTATTTTGCTATTTCAGATATGCAAAAACCACAAGATTACATTAAAAAGGTTCAGAGCTCCCTGATTCTCAATCCTTTCTTTTAGTATCATTTTCTTCTATCATTTAAATTTGTCTCCACTTAAATTGGAATAGAAGTGTGGAGTTATTTTTTTTTTAATAAGAACAATTGGATTGTTGAACCTTCATTACTAAAAACCCAAAAAGGTTGTTAGAGTCCTTTTTGCCCTGAAATTGTAAGTTCCTAATGGCAGAGATTTTGTCAAGAAGTTCCAGATTCTGGGTAAGTTGTTTTCCAAAAGTAGATTGCTTATCAATTGCTTGCTATATGGAATTTTGGGGTAGGGATGTTATTTTATAATAATAAAGTTAACAACTACATTCACAAAGCTGTTTAATAAATGATAAAGCATAAATGTCATATAGCTAAAGCTATATGACTAAAAAAATGTAAATGAAATGCAATACAATTATAGTGTTATAACTGTCCAGTGCTTACACTGCGTTTAGGCTACACTGAAAGTCTATTTTTATGAATAAACACATTCTAACCCATAATGCTAGAAATATATATTTTCTCTATTTTAGTTATAATGACCACTGATGACTAAAAGAAAGAAAAACCATATCTCACATCCATCATAGCTTCTGTGGCCACTGACATCCAGGAAATAAACAATCCTTCCTATCTATTTACTGATTTACCTATAATTTTGAGGAAAAAAATGTACCTATCATATATACATTCATATAGATATATAACTGCCCATTTCTGGGACATAGGGTTTTAAATTTGAGCTAGAGATCTTAAAACAAAAACTTCTCTCCTATTACTAGATCCACCTCTGTTAGTAATGTGGTAGAGGCATGGAGAGAGACAGAGGATTTGTAAGCCAAGATGCAAGAACTAAGGCTGGGGATCTGCCTATCAATCAAGAGGAAGGTTCCAAATGGAATGTTCCCAGGAGTGGCAGTTGGGGGTTTCTATCCACAGAGAGGGGAAAAACTTGACTTTGGAGTTGGTTGTCTCTCTGAGAGTTAAGCTGGCCAGGAGAAACTGAGAAATTTTTGGACTTTGTTTTCTCTCTTGGGGAGTCTCAGACTGAAGGACTCTTGGGGGTGGCGTGAGGGGGCTTCAGAGGTTAAGCTGAGAGACCTTGCTGACTTTATGAAGAAGAAGAAAGATTTTAAACAACTATTGTCCTCCATCTTTCTAAATGTCTTAGAGTCACAGTTTGTGACTGGACTACTTTCTCAAACCCTCAATTTTCCCTCATTTTAGATTAGGGACATCCTCATCCCTCTAACCTGAGTTTACCATCCTGTTATCCCAATAAACCCCTTGACTTGAAAAGGAAAAGAAAAGAGTATCTTTATAGTTCACTCAGGGGGAGGGAAGAAGCCAAAGGCTTAAAGAAGAATTGGGAGGTGAGGGAAGCAAGGAGGAGAGGGCTGGAGAAGGGAGGGAGTGAGGGGCAGAGGAAGTTAGAAAAATATACTAATCCATCTGCCATCAGTAGGGATCAGTAGGCAAACCCCAGAGCATTCCCCAGAGCAGTTCCCCTGTGTAACAGCATCCCTGTACTATCATCCCTCAGCATTTCTCATTCCTACCTCCATTACAAATAAGCAGCATCAGGTTCCCTTAGCAGTCCTCTCTAGTCACAAGCCAGAGTACAGCACTCATTGCAACAAGAAATAGTTTCCATCAGTTTACATTCTCTATTTCAGTGAGGACAGCAGAAAAGCCAACCCTTCAGCCCCTGTGGTTTTCTCCCCAGAAGGTCTAAATTCTTGTGCCTAGAGAAATTGTTATATTTCAATACAAGAGTTTAGACATCAACAAAAAAGTTATCTTGGGAGGCTATGTCAAGATGGTGGCATAGAGGTATCGAAAGTTCAAACCTCTGAAAACCCTTCCTCACCAATTACAAACTAAATGCTCCTAGGGGACTGAAAATCAAATCTAACAACAAGTCAGAGCCAAGGAACCCTCCTGCTGGACTCAACTTAAAAGGTATGCCCCCAAAAGCTGGAATTCAAGAACACTCAGATTTAAGGGGAAGGAAGAAGGAAGGTCCCAGGACCCCTCCCCCACCAAGAGCGCTAAGCCTCCAGATACAGATGGAATCTCTGGGTGGGCAAAGGTGTTGGTCTGGAGGGAATACCTTGCAGATTTCATCTGTGGATTTTTGGTCATCCTTCTCCTTCTATTTCCAGATGACTTATCTTACTTTTTTTAAGTTCTTTTCTCAGTTAAGAGAGGCTGAAGACAACTGGGGAAAGAACTTAAAAAGTAAGATAAGTCATCTGGAAACAGAAAACAGTGTCTTGAAAGCCAAAATCAATCAGCTTGAAAATGAGGCAAAGGAGATGAAAGATCAGAAGGAAAAGGATGACCAAAAAACTACGGATGAAATCCAGTCTTTAAAATCCAGAATACAACCACTAGTAGCAAGAGACTTCACAAAGCAGCGGGATACTATAAAACAAAATCAAAGGAGTGAAAAAATTGAGGAAAATATAAAGCACCTCATTATCAAAACAGAAGATTTAGAAAATCATTCCAGGAGAGATAACTTAAAAATCATTGGTCTACTGGAAGACCATGACAAAAGAAAAATCCTGGACATCATACTACAGGAAATTATCCAAGAAAACTGCCCTGATATTCTAGAACAAGACAAAAAAGTGGAGATTGAAAGAATCCACAGATAACCTCCTGTAATTAATCCCCAACTGACAATACCCAGGAATGTTATAGCCAAATTTAAGAACAATCATACCAATAAAAATATTACAAACTCCTAAGAAGAAGTCATTCAGATACTATGGAACTACAGTGAGGATAACACAGGATATGGCTGCATCTATACTGAGGTACCAAAAGGCATGGAATATGATATTCTGGAAAGCAAGGAAACTATGTCTACAACAAAGAATCAATTACCTAGCAAAACTGACTATATTCTTATAGGGGAAAATATGGTTATTTAACAAAATAGAAGAATTTCAAGTATTTGTAAAAAAAAGACCAGACCTGAACAGAAAATTTGATGCCCAAGTGAAGAACTCAAGAGAATCATCAAAAAGTAATCAAGAAAGGGGGAAAAAGAAAAACAAACAGAAACCCCAACTTTTTTAAGAGACCCAATAAGTTAAAATGATATGTATCCTATAAGAAAAGAGATCATTAGTAACTTTTAAAAATTATTATCACCTGGGAAGCTAGAAGAATTACACTAAGAGGGAATAATGACAAAATGTATAGGATTAAATGCCAAGACATAAATATGTATATAGATATATGTAGGCATAAATACATATATGTGTATATATATATATACACATATATACAACTAAAGCAAAAAAAAAACTTAATACTAAAATAAATGGGAAAAGAAACAAAAGGGGATGAATTTATATGTCACAAAGAATCTCATGGCGGGAGGGGGGAAAACATCAATACACTGGAAGGGTAAGGAGGTTGGAGATAGGAAATATTCAACTCTTAAGTGCATTGAAACTGACACAAAGAGGGAAGAACAATCCAATCCATGGGGCAGAGAATTGATTTGCACCACATAGGTAAGTAGAAGGGTAACAAACGGATAGCTGGGGAGGGAAGCAGTACAAGGGAGGGAGAGGGTGGGGTTAGTTTTAAAAGACTGTAAAGAAAATAAGGGAGGAATAAGAAAGGAGAGGGTTCAAAAGGGAAGTAAAATAAAGGTGGGAATTAGGGGGACTGATTAAAAACAAAACATTGGTGTAGAAGGAAATAGTGAACGAAGAAAAGGCAGGACTAGGAGTAGAAATCAAAATGCTGGGAAATACACAGTTGGTAATCATAACTCTGAATGTGAATGGAATAAACTCACCCCCAAAATGCAAGCAAATAGCAGAGTGGATTAGTACCCCAAGCCTTACCATATTCTGTCTACAAGAAACACAGATAAGTAATGCATAGGGTAAAAGTAAGGGGATGGAGCCAAATCTATTGGGCATTAACTTAAAAAAAAGAAGGCAGGAGTCAAAATCATGATATCTGACAAAGCCAAAGTAAAAATAGAGCTACTTAAAAGAGATACATCCTGATAAAAGGCAGTATAGACAATGAGGAAATATCACTACTCACCATGTAAGCACCAAATGGCATAGCATCCAAATTTCTAAAGGAGAAACTAGTGGAGCTCAAGGATGCAATCGATAGAAAAACTATACTAGTTGGGGACCTGAACCTTCCTCTATTAGAACTAGATAAATCAAATCAAAAATTAAATGAGAAAGATGTAAGAGAAGTGAATGAAATCTTAGAAAAATTAGAGATAGTAGATATGTGGAGAAAAATAAATAGGGACAAAAAGGAATACACCTTCTTTTCAGCAGCACATGGACATTCACAAACATTGACCATGTATTAGGGCATAAAATCATTGCAAACAAGTGCAAAACAGCAGAAATAATGAATGCAACTTCTCAGATCACAATGCAATGAAAATAATAATTAGTAAGGGTACATGGAGAGGGAAATTGAAAATTAATTGGAAACTAAACAAAACGATTCTCCAAAATCAGTTAAAAAAGTCATAGAAACAATTAATAACTTCATTGAAGAAAATGACAATGATGAGACATCCTTTCAAAATGTATGGGATTCAGCCAAAGCAGTACTCAGGGGGAAATTTATATTCTTGAGTTCATATATTAACAAACTAGAGAGGGTAGAGGTCAATGAATTGGGCATGCAAATTTAAAAAATTAGAAAGTGAACACATTAAAAATCTTTAGATGAAGACTAAATTAGAGATCCTAAAAATCAAAGGAGAAATTAATAAAATTGAAAGTCAAAGAACTATTTATTTAATAAATAAGACTAGAAGCTGATACTTTGGAAAAAATAAAATAGACAAAGTACTGGTCAGTCTAATTAAATAAAAGAAAAGAAGAAAACCAAATTGACAGTATCCAAGATGGAAAGGGAGACCTCACCTCTAATGAAGAGTAAATTAAGCCAATCATTAAAATATTATGCCAAATTATATGGCAACAAATACGCTAATCTGGGTGATATGGATGAATATTTACAAAATATGAATTGCCTAGACTAATAAAGGAAGAAACAGATTACCTAAACAACTCCATATCAGAAAAAGAAATTGAAAAAGCCATCAATGAATTCCCTAAGGAAAAATCCCCAAGTCCGGATGGATTCACAAATGAATTCTATCAAACATTCAAAGAACAACTAATCCAAATATTATGCAAACTATTTGACAGAATAAGCAAAGAAGGAGTTCTACCAAATTCATTTTATGACACAAATATGGTAGTGATTCCAAAGCCAGGCAGGTTAAAAACAGAGAAAGAAAATTATAAACCAATCTCCTTAATGAATATAGATGCAAAAATGTTAAATAGGATACTAGCAAAAAGACTCCAGCAAGTCATCACAAGAGTTATTCATTATGACCAGGTAGGATTCATACCAGGAATATGAGGATGGTTGAATATTAGGAAAACCATCCACATAATTGACCATATAAACAAGTAAACCAACAAAAATCACATGATATCTCAATAGATGCAGAAAAAGCCTGTGACAAAATACAACACCCATTCCTATTGAAAACACTAGAAAGCATCAGAATTTTCTTAAAAATAATAAACAGTATATATCTAAAACCATCAGCAAACATCATCTGAAATGGTTGTTGAAGAAGCCATCCCAATAAGATCAAAAGTGAAACAAGAATGCCCATTATCACCTCTATTATTTAATATTGTACTAGAAACACTAGCTGTAGCAATTAGAGCAGAAGAAGTAATTGAAGGTATTAAAATGGGCAATGAGGAGACCACAATATCACTCTTTGCAGATGATATGATGGTCTACTTAAAGAATCCTAGAGATTCAATGAAAAAGCTAATTGAAATAATCAACAACTTTAGCAAAGTTGCAGAATACAAAATAAACCCACATAAGTCATCAGCATTTCTATATATCTCCAACCCATCTCAGCAGCAAGAATTAGAAAGAGAATTTCCCTTTAAAATCACCCAAGACAATATAAAATACTTAGGAATCTATCTTCTGAGACAAACACAGGAACTATATGAACACAACTACAAAATACTTTCCACACAATTAAAACAAGATCTAAACAATTGGAAAAACATTGATTGCTCATGGGTAGGATGAACTAACATAATAAAAATGACAATCTACTGAAATTAATTTACTTATTTAGTGTCATACCCATTGAACTACCAAAAAATTTTTCACTGAATTAGAAAAAAAATAACAAAGTTCATTTGGAAGAACAAAAGATCAAGGATATTAAGGGAGATCATGAAAAAAAAATGCCAAGGAAGGGGGATTTGTGGTCCCAGATCTCAAACTATAATATAAAGCAATGGTCATCAAAACAATTTCGTACTGGCTAAGAGACAGAAAGGAGGATCAGTGGAATAGACTTGGGGTAAGTGACCTCAGTAAGACAGTGTATGATGAGCCCCCAAATCCCAGCTTTTGGGACCCAAATCCACTACTTGATTAAAACTGCTGGGAAAATTGGAAGACAGTATAGGAGAGATTAGGTTTGGATCAACATCTCACACCCTACCCTAAGATAAACTCAGAATGGGTGAATGGCTTGAATGTAAAGAAGAAAACTATAAGCATATTAGGTGAACAAAGAATAGTATCCATGTCAGATCTTTGGGAAAGGAAAGACTTTAAATCTAAGCAAGAGCTAGAAAAAATCACAAAATGTAAAATAAATAATTTTGATTGCATCAAATTAAAAATTTTGTACAAACAAAACCAATGCAATCAAAATTAGAAGGGAAGCAACAAATTGGGAAATAATCTTCATAACAAAAACTTCTGACAAAGGTCTAATTACATTTATAAAGAGCTAAACTAATTGTAAAAAATCAAGCCATTCTCCAATTAATAAATGGGCAAGGGACATGAATAGGCAATTTTGTGTTAAAGAAATCAAAACTATTAATAAGCACATGAAAAGTTTCTAAATCTCTTATAATCAGAGAGATACAATCAAAACAACTCTGAGGTATCACCTCACACCTAGCAGAATGGCTAACATGGCAGGAAAGGAAAATAATGAATGCTGGAGGGGATATGGCAAAGTTGGGACATTAATGTTTTGCTGATGGAGTTGTAAATTGATTCAGCCATTCTGGGAGGCAATTTGGAACTATGTCCAAAGGACTCTCAAAGACTGTCTGCCCTTTGATCCAGCCATAACACTGCTGGGTTTATACCTCAACGAGATAATAAGGAAAAATACTTGTACAAGAATATTCATAGCTGCACTCTTTGTAGTGGCAAAAGATTGGAAAATGAGGGGATGTCCTTTAATTGGGGAATGGCTGAACAATCTGTGGTATATGTTGGTGATGGAATACTATTGTGCTGAAAGGAATAATAAAGTGGAGGAATTCCATGGAGACTGGAACAACCTCCAAGAAGTGATGCAGAGCGAAAGGAGCAGAACCAATAGAACATTGTACACAGAGACTGATACACTGTGGTGTAATTGAATGTAATGGACTTCTCCATTAGTGGCTATGCAGTGATCCTGAACAACTTGGAGGGATCTACAAGAAAGAACACTATCCACATTCAGAGGAAAACCTGTGGGAGTAGAAACATAGAAGAAAAACAACTGCTTAAATGCATGGGTTGAGGGGATATGGTTGGGGATGTACACTCTAAATGATCATCCTAGTGCAAACACCAACAACATGGAAATAGGTTTTGATCAAGGACACATATAATGCCCAGTGGAATTGTACATCAATTATGGGAAGGGTGGGGGCAGGGAAGGGAGGAAAATAATATGATTCCTGTAACCAAGAAATAATTCTCTAAATTGACTAAATAAATTAATTTAACTAAAAAAAAGTTATCTTGGACCAAGTTCATCTGAAGGTAGGGGTATTTAGGATATATATTCCCAGAACATCAACTCAAGAAGGATGATGGAAAGATAAAACATTTTTTCAAGATTTCTCAAGTAGATTTCAAGAAACAGATTTGCAAAATTGAGATAAAACCCCAAAAAATTAATAAAAGAAATAGAAACGTAGAACTCTTTCTTTTTTTAATTGTTTAATTCAGTATATTATTTTTACTTTATTAATAAGCATTTATTTTCTGTCTTTTCAGCTCCTCTCCTCTCAATGAATTGAAAGAAAAACAAGTCTACATAGTAAAACAAAACAATGGCCTTCATTGGACATTTCCAAAAATATATATCTCACCCTTTCTTTTAAGCCTAAAAGTTAAAAAGCAAATATAGGACATAAAAAAGATGTATCATGGTTCATTTTTAGTGCTCTGGATTTGAGGTTTGTCTTTGCAATTGATAGTTTAAAGTCTTATAACATTTTTTCTTTATGCTATTATTGTCATTGTATAAATATTGTTCTAGTTCTTCTTATTTCATTCTGCAAATGTTTATACTCTCCTTTCCAATTTCCTTGGAAAGTATACACTTTGTCAATTCTTATGGTATAAAAATATTCCATTTATAGTAATATGCCATAATTTGATTAGACATTTCCAAATGAGTAGGCCTTCCTTTTAGTTTCTGGTTTACTTTTTGGTAGTAGGAAACATGTACTACTATTAGTATTGTTTTTTCAGGTAGATTATTTTCCTCTTTCATATCTTTCAAGTATATGCCTAGTAACAATATTGCTAGGTTCATGGATTCTCAAGGTTTAGTGGACTTTTAGAGCATAGTTCTGAACTTCCTTTCAGAACAGCTAAACTAATCTTAATCTTCATCAGGAGTACCTGTTTTCCCACAGTCCCTCCATCATTCCTCTCTTTTCTCTTGTCAACTTTACTCATCTTAAAGTGTGAGGTAATACCTCACTTACTTTCATTTGCATTTACCTAATAATAATTTGAAATTTTTTTTTTCCAAATGCTGGTTAATAGCATGGATTTCTTTTTTAGAAATTGCCTTCTCTTATTCTTTCACCATTTATCTTTTGGGGAATGGCTCTTATTTTTATAACTACAAATCATTTCCTTTTTTAGCTTAATATTTTCTTATTTTGGTATATTTGTATACTAGAACAGAAAAATAAAACAAACTGATGAACATTGTTGAAAGTTTGAAATTGTGAATTCACAGAAGATTTGTCAAAATAAACATTTTGTTTTACTAGAGATTTCACAGCTCTAGTTCCTCTCCATTCTTCAAATTGAATATATTTTAATTTATTAGAATATTTTTCTATGGTTACATGATTCATGTTCTTTCCTTCCTTTCATCCCTCCCACTCCCAGAGCTGATGAGCAATTACACTGGGTTTTACATGTTTCATTGATCAAGACCTACTTCCATATTATTGATTTTTGCATTAGGGTAATCATTTAGAGTCTATATCCCCAATCACATTCCCATGGAACCATGTGATCAGTCATATTTTTTTTTTCTGTGTTTCTACTCACACAGTTCTTTCTCTAGATATGGATAGCATTCTTTCTCATAAGTCTTTCAGAATTGTCCTGGATCATTGCCTTGCTGCTAGTTGAGAAATTTATTATGTGCAATTGTGGCACAGTGTATCTGTGTACAGATCATTTCCTGATGTCTTGGCTATGAAGTTTTTTTAGAGAAGGGACTATCTTTTGCCTATGTTTTCTCATTACTTAAAATGGTGCCTGAAATATAGCAGTTGCTTAGAAATTGTTTATTGGTTAATTGACTTTAGAGATTTTTGGTGCTAAGATATTTTTTCCCCAAGTTACCTATACCACTTCTCATTTTCAATACATTGGTTTTATTTGTATAAAAATATTCATTTTATACTATCAGTATTGGTCCTTTTATCTTTGTAATTCTCTATTCCTTATTTGGGCATGAACCATTTCCCTAATATATTTATTGTATTTTATTATATCTTATTATGTGTGTTATATATGTCATATAATATAATGTGTGCATGTATTTACATATACACATAATGTTGTCGTTTGAGACAAAGTCAGGTATCTATTTGGAGTTTATCTTGGCAACAATTTTTTTACACACATTCAATTTTTCTGAGAGATTTTGGAGTTGGAAAGGGCAGAGGAAACTGAGCAGAAATTTAGGGGGGGGGAAATGTTGGATCTTTCTAATGACAATATGCACAGAGCCAGCAAGAGCTAGATGACTAGGTTAAGATTAATTGGCAGTCCATTGTGTACTTTATTCTTTGTTAATAAAGTTTGTTAGTCATGCTTTCATTAGCAATTACTCTCCTGGTACCTAAAAAAAAAAAGGTAGATATTCAGAAAATACATGCTGAATAGAGTTGTAGTTGAAACCAAGGAAAAGAGATGCACTGTAGTCTTGTAAATTTTGTTTTTCTATCATTTGGCTCATAATTTTTATTATTATTGTAAATCAAATTTTAAAAAGTATCTCATGTGTATTGTTATCTTAGGAAATATCAAGAGATTCCAAGAGATATGTAATTTCATCAGTGTAAGTTTACCTACTGAAATATTAATGCTAAAAAGTGTAAAAATAACAGATTCATGTAAATCATGGAATCTTCTCCAGATAATTCTTTAATAGGTCTCTTATTAGTGGTAAGCTAGAGCCAACTCAAACTAGCTCAAGAATGCCAATTGTTAGATGTTCAGCATGAGGATTTGCACCTCAGAAATCAGTACATGACATAAATTGGAACTTTATTTAATTTTTTTTATTTCTACACTTAAGAAAGTAATGGAGAGAATAATGCAAAATAAATTTTAAATGTCCTGTGAACATTCTATTTCAGAGATCTTGTCCTTAATTTTTTTTTTTCCAGCACACCCCTGTGAATATAGCTCTTGTATTTTGTGTGAAGTTATCTGATTTAGTTTCTGCAAAACATATAAAGATCCATGCCAGCCCTTAAAATCTTTGAAACTTTTATTTACCAAAGCATGATTTGTATAAAGATAAAACAACCCTGATTCTCTCCTTTATTCTATGTGGGATATGAGTGTGATTTCTAGGGTTATAGTAAAAAAAAATAGTTCACCTTCTGCTATAATATAAATTCATTAAACATATCACCTATTCTCCTGATAAGAATGTTTTGGGCATCTAATGAAATAAATTTTATGGATTATAAGTTTAAAAATTTGTATTTGCAATTATATTGCAATTGCAATTATAAAGTGATATGTAAATATCAACTATTAATAAAAATAAGAAAAAGAGAGGAGAAAATTTTTAGTTTTGCCAATTGTGTTAAAGTGCTGATTTCTGTTATATTTCAACTAATCAAAATGAATCAGGATGAATACCTTGTATTTCCCAGTTTTAATGAAATTTACAAATATTGGGCACAAAATATTTAAAGATGAAATTGATCTCTGTTTTATAACCATGAATGCACATAAAAATTAACTAAATTCAATTTGTGCCAAAATATTTTATAACAACTATTATTATTAAAAATAATAGCATTTACATAGTGTTTTAAGTTTTTAAAAAAATCCTTTTCATATGTTATCTCATTTTATCCTCACAATAGCCCTGTGAGGTAGAAGCTATGATTATTTTTGCTTTATAGATGAATAAACTGAGAATGGAAAAGAGTAAATGGCTTACCTATAGATAATAAGGATCTGAGATGAGCTTTTATGTTAGGTCTTCCTGCCTCCAAAATCAGCTTTCATCCCAGCAGGTCTAAGTTTATACATAAGCCATTAGCCCACTTTCACCAGACTCATAATGATAATAAGTAGGCTAACAGTAGCATTTAGTTAGCTTTTTTGCTGTTCGGTCTTTCCAGGAATGCTGGCTGTTTGGTGACCTCATTTGGGGTTTTCTTGGCAAAGATACTGAAGTGGTTTGCCATTTCTCTCTCTAGTTCATTTGACAGAGGAGGAAAGTTAAGCAAACAGGGTTAAGTGACTTGCCCTGAGTCACACTGCTAGTAAATATCTGATAATAGATTTGAATTCAGGTCTTCTTGACAAACCCAGTCATTTATCCACTGAGCCGCCTACTTACCTTCGTAGGCTTTCTTTGTAAGCATAGCAACAGGACCATTGCAGGATTGCAATCATTATTTTAGGGTGAACCTTTCCACTGCATTTCAGTTGTCTGGAGACATGATAAACAACTACCTCAAGGTGCAATATATGCCTTTCTCAGTTCTATCTCCCATTTCTCCCTGAAGCAAACCATCAACTTCAGATAGAAGCAGTCACCAAATTTGTCAGGTACCTCCATATTTATTTGAATGAATATTCATCTATCATTTTTCTCCCTCCTAGAATGCTCTTTAATAACTTTGGCAGAGAAAACTTATTTTTTTAAAGCTTACTGTGTGCCCAGCAATTTCTAGGCCCCGAGGGAAGTACAAAGTTTTAACAAGTTCAGCAATAATTGTAGAACAAAATGAGAATGTATAAATGCTGAAGAGAGGCACAAAATGTCAAAGGAGCAAAGAGTAAGGAACGGCAGTTCAGAGAAGGTGATTTTTTTAAGCTGATCCTTCATAAAAATTGAAGAAACACAGATTGGATCAGGTTTACTCGAGCGCAGGAAACAACATGAACAGAAAGACATAGAATAGGAAAAGTTCAGCCTATGTATTTGAGATAGTTTGATTTGTGTTCACAAAAGAGAATAGTGAAGAATAAGTCTAGAAGGTAAGACAGGTGCTGAAACTTATTGAATATCAATATGCTAGCGAATATGAAGTTAATATAGGATTTTAGGTAGAGGAGCTATACAAATTGAACTGTGTAAAAGGAGCATTAATCTGGAATCTTGGTAACGTTTAAATTGAAGGCAAAATGATCAGTTAGGAGGCGAGAGAAATAGACCAGGGCTGATGCTAGGGTAGTGAAAACGACTAATCATGGAGAAGAGGACAGACATAAGAGATACTGTTGAGGTGTAAGCCACATATTCGGGTCACAAATCATTAACTGTGAAAGCTGAAAGAAACTGAAGAGCAAAAGCAATCAGACAACCCAAAGTCTTGAAGGTAGATGCCAGAGAGAAATAGAGTGATGAGAAGAGAGTGCATATTCGGAGCTAGTTGCCCTTTAACTTCCTCCCTATATTTACAAATTTTACTTTGTCTCATCTCTATTATTGTCTCTTCCAGGAAGACTTTCCTGACATGCTTCAGTCTATGATTTCTCCTTTTCCTGAATTCCTATAG
Organism: Monodelphis domestica; assembly: GCF_027887165.1. Lineage (NCBI taxonomy): Eukaryota > Metazoa > Chordata > Mammalia > Didelphimorphia > Didelphidae > Monodelphis > Monodelphis domestica. Next base: position 369,596,344 of record NC_077229.1, read on the forward strand.
CATCTATTTTTGGTGTTATCCATTTGAAAATTAATCATATCCTTCCTTATATTGTCATATTTAAACACCTGTGCTTATTGTTATTCCAATCAGACTACGATTCTTGAAAGTATGCCGATACATTATAGTTCTCTGTGTGTGTGTGTGTGTGTGTGTCTGGGGGGGGGGGAGAAAGAGAGAGAGAGAGAGAGAGAGAGAGAGAGAGAGAGAGAGAGAGAGAGAGAGAGAGAGAGAGAGAGAGAGGAAGAGGAAGAGGAAGAGGAAGAGGAAGAGGAAGAGGAAGAGGAAGAGGAAGGGAGAGGGAGAGGGAGAGAGAGACAGACAGAGAGAGAGAGAGACAGAGAGAGAGAGACAGAGAGAGAGACAGAGAGAGAGAGAGGAAGGGAGAGGGAGAGGGAGAAAGAGACAGAGAGAGACAGAGACAGAGAGACAGAGAGAGAGAGAGAGAGACAGAGAGAGACAGAGAGAGAGAGAGAATAAAGAAATAGAGAGAGAGAGAGAGAGAGAGAGAGAGAGAGAGAGAGAGAGAGAGAGAGAGAGAGAGAGAGAGAGAAAGACAGAGAGAGAGACAGAGAGACAGAGAGAGATCTTCCAGGGCCTAGTATGATTTTTCTGACATAGAAGATAGATATTAGTTGATTACCAGACACCCATATGCTTTTGGCATAATTTATTCCTTTCAACAACAGAAACATAACCTTGTTGTTGTAATTTTTCTTCATGATTACAAAAAGCACTTTTACAAGTGGCAGTAACTCTGCTGGCTTAATAGGAGATAATTCAATCCACAGAGCAATATAATTTAATAAATAATAAGAGTCTGAATTATTTATGCTCACAGGATTAAGTAGCACATGAATAATCAGATCAATGAAGAAATAAGTGTTTTATGTGTCCACGTTGCTTTTAGGGAGGGAATATAGTTATTCATTCCTTTAAGAATTATTTATTAAGAATCAAAACGAAAAAGACCCTGTACTCAAGAAGCTTCCATTCTATTTTTTAAATAGTGAAAAAGCACTCATATGCATAAATGAAAATAAATAAAACATTGTCTATACAAAGTAAGTACACAATAATCTCAAAAGAACACAGTAAATCAAAAAGAAAATGCAGTTAACTGTAGCTTCCCCAAATCATTTAACGTTCTAGAGAATAGTATTTATTGAAATTCCTCTTTTTTCTAGGATAGAAGGTTAGCCCAAAGTTGTGATTTTCCTGGGGGCAGGGGAGGGATGGACTTTAAATTTCTTAAATGCTATTGGATCAGTTTCAGTAGTTTTTGTAAGATGGGTTGATTGAAGAAGCTCTTAATAAAGCATTTCTATTTTATACTCTTGTCTTGAGCATAACAAAAAAACAAGCATATGATGGTTGTAGGATATATTGCCATATGAATATCATTAGTCAGCAGCACAAACATATTTGTAGGTCAGTGAATCAGGCACAAAGAATAATGTTTATATCTACAAACACAGCCACAATGCTATGAACCTGCAATCAACAGACTGTAAATCCAGCTGCAACCTTCTACATATCAAGGTGATTGGGAGGCAGCTGTCAAAAAGCAATTTGCAGGAAATGGGGCACCTACTGTAGTTTAGCTAGATTAAAGAAAAATAAAACAAGGCAAAAAATAATAGTGCCTGGTTAATCTTATCTGTATGATTTGAGACCAGCATAATGTGCAAAGAGGAAACCACTATTTTTAAAAATCTTAAAGGAAAGTTTGGAACTCCAACACATCGGACAAACCTCTCCAAAGGATGATAACCAACTGAAATAGATGTATTGAAATAAGCACCCATGATGTTTCTTGTTAGGCAAGTTGATCCTGTGCTAATTCTATGATGCTTTCTTTGTCAGTACTTAACTTTTCTTCATTGTCGTACTGAATGCTACCAACTACAAAGTTACCAAGTTTAGATATCCATGTTGAATCTAAGGATTTAGAGCTGGAAGGAACCTTAGTTTATCATTTCACCATTTTCAGCTGCCATTAGTACATTCTTTGGATATCTGAACACTATTTATTTTTATCCTATAGATGCTACCGATTTAGAATTCCAACTTCATGCTGAACTGTGTTTAAAAGATATTTTATGAGCAAAATTTCAAAATCTTATCTTAAATTGTTTTTTGAAGGTTTAGGTCATTCCCTTTCCCCACTACCACCCCTATTTGGAAGAACCATTATTCAGGTATACACCTATTTCCATATTCCTCATATCTATACACTAATATAAATAGAATATCAGTGTAAATACTGTCAGGCTTTGGTTTTCCAGTCCATCATTAAATAAGAAGTATAACAAGAGTTAGAAGCATTATCAATGATCATTGTATTTGTAATTCAAATTATCATCTACTATGTGTAAAAGTGTTATTCAAAATGCTTGGAATACAATGAAATATTTGAAAGAGTCATTGTCCTCTAGAAGTTTACATAAAAACAAAAAACATTTATTTAGTATGTTCCTTATGCCATATTCTATATTAAGTACTAGGATTATACAGAAGAAATGAAAGAATAATAATAATAGGTAACATTTAGGCAGTGCTTCCTATTAGCCAGGTACTAGATAACTTCAATAGATCCTCAAAAAACTCCAGCAAGGAGAGTCTATTATTATCACCATTTCACAGCAAGGGAAACTGAGGCAAACAAAAATTGACTTTTCCAGGGTCACACAACAAGCAACTGATACCAGATTTGAACTTATATTTTCCTAACTCAGTATAGCACCCTATCCACTGCACCTCCCATCACTTTTCTACCTACAGATGGATAAGGATTTTACAAATAAGCAAATAGAAAATGTGGAAATATTCTTAAAAAATAATTTGGTGGAGAGGCAGCAAGAACTAGAAATAGAAAATACTCTTAAAGGAGGTGCGATTTAGCTGAACTTCGGAGGGAACTGTAATTTTCCAAAAGCTTTTATTTTTTAAAGAGATTTTAAAGCATTTCTTTAAAAGTAAAGAGTAAATGAAATCCAGGTCTAGGGAGCAGCATATTTAAAGACCATAGAGGGGAAAGATAGAATGCCATGTGCAGATCTAGCATTAGAAGTGAGAAGCCTTAGGCTGAATGCATACTTCATTCCCTAGTTTTTAACCTAGCCATGTGATCCTGTGCTAGGTTTATTGGAAAGGGAACCTAAACTCTTTTTATGGGACTATCTTCTTAGTTTCACATTCATTGGCTAATTAAAAGTCCAGTTGTAAAGACAAACTAGAGTAGAGGTAATCCACTAAGAGAACATGGAAGGATTGAGGAATTGGGGACTACAGGGAGGACTAAGAGAAGTGTCAGGAAGAGTAAGCATGGAGAGATGAAAGGAGACATAATTATGATCAGAGAACATATCTGAGTGTTCAAGATCATATGGATAAAAAGTTTTGAATGATGATGAGATCTCATATGTAACTACTCCTTGGAATGAAAGGAGAATTGAGTTGAATATCAAGAGATGAGGAATTGGAATGAATTTGGATGAATGAGGCCATTGATGATCATTAGATCATCAATATGAATTATGTAGTTCTGAAGGATGATGGTAAGCCTCAAGAAAAACAAATGGGAACCAAATTCTCAGTTCTTTAAAGGAAGAAGAATATTCTAAAACCTGGGAAAGGATTAAAATAAGAACCTGGACAGAATGACAGAAGTCAGTGAGTAACAAAGGAGAAAAGCTTGTTGAGAGAGGTTAGAGAAGGAGGATCTCTGTTTATTTCCTTTTATTAACTCTTTATGTCAGTGAATATAAAAGAAAAAGCAACCATCACTGGAAGGGTGAGGAGTGATTAGGTAATTTCTACAACAATATTTTTCAATGAAAATCAGAAGATAGGAAAAGTGTGAGAAGTTAATGTAGAAGTAAGAGAATTTTATTAAGGATGGAGTTGTAATTCCAGATTGGACAATAGAATAAAAGGTAGAATGGGATAGGGCCTCGCAGAGAAAAATTGTTAAACAAGGTTCTTCCTTTGCTAGAGAAAAGTGTCCCATTTCACAGATGGAAACACTGAAACTCAGAAATTAAAGAAGCATGAAGTGAAAGTTTGCTAGTCTTTGGTCAAAGGACTCGCCATTTGTTCAGGGCATGCTAAGGATTGCTGGCTAAGTCAAAGAGAGTGACTGTTCATAAGATTTTCTGACAAAAGAAGACATGTCACAACTATCATGTAGCATGAGCAGGGGGTACCATTTGTGGGTTTTAAAATTAATAATCAATAATTATTATATTTTATATAGTTTTTGTTAATAATAACTAAAGCAAAAGAACTGTCTGAACTCAGCCTGGTCGTCCATCAAAGACAGAGAGGGAAGGAGGAGTTACAGCCACTTAAGCACAATCACACAAAACTGGAAGACTCAGGAAAAGGGGTTTGGGGGAAGTACTAGGGACTTCTGGAGGATGAAGTCCAAAGGTATTAAATATCCATTTATACACATTTTACTCTTTTGTCCAGGTTAGTGCCTTTTAAAATTTCCATATACATATTACATGACACTGTCTTCTTGTACACAGTCACAATCAATATTTATTTATTTTTGAAACTTATTTCCACCGTCAGAAGTAGGTGGTGATGCTTCAAATTGGGGGAAATGTAGAAGAAAGATTCAGGCAAGTAGTTAGCGCTGTAGTAGCACTGTGGCCTGGAGTCAGGAAAACTTCTCTTCTTGAGTTCAAATTTGGCCACAGATACTATGGTAGATAACCCTGGTCAAGTCACTTAACCCTGTTTGCTTCAGTTTTCTCATCTGTAAAATAAGCTAAAAGAGGAAATAGTAAACTAGTATTCCAGTTCCTTTGCCAAAAAAACCACAAATGAAGTCACAAGAGTCTGATGAGATGGAACAACAAAGATGAAGAATTAGAATATTTTGAGAATATTTTCCTTTCTTTTCCTTTAAAGTAAGGATATAGAAATATGTAAAGAAGAAAATCTCAGAATAAGTATGACAAATTCTATATTTATCTCACTGACATTATTCCCCAAAAACTTAGAAACTGAAAATATATACAATAACTGAAAGCCTCCCAATCCTCTGAAGGCCATTAGGTATAATTTTATCAAAGACTTTATGGGAGTACTTATGTTAAGATGTTAATTTCCTTATTTCCCCATTAAAACTTAATAAACTTATTTTTTAACACTAAAAACAGCCAAAGTGAAGAAGGGTGATATAAAGACAATACACAAACTTTCTCCTATGTAAGCATTATAAATTATTTTTCCCTGACTTGTTTAAACATTGTGTTCAAATGCTGATAAATGTTTCAAATGAGAACATGTTGAAACATCACTTTTATTCTTTTTGAAGAATTATGGACACTGGAAAAATTAGTTTTTCTTTTCAATAAAATTAGTTTTTCTTTTAGCTACTCCTCTTATCATCAGGGGCAAATAGAGAAACTTGAGAAATAAGGAAGCACTTATTTTTCATATTTTGTCATTTCTTTTGGTAATTTCTAATAAGTGGCATCAGAGATGTTGGGAGCAGGCTGCTGTGGGAGTGAAAGCATGATGGGAGGAAAGCTGTTGAAATAATTGGGTTCCTTTTCCTCCAGGATCTGAAAACATACCTAGTCGACCAGAGTAATCTTGTGTCACCTTTGGAAATTGCATTTCACAATGAAATTGCAAGATTGAAAAATGACTGATATGGTATATTGTAATGTGTTAATAACCAAATGAAATCAACTACAACAAAAATCTCTATTACTCCTCTGAAATCAGGCAATAAGATTACCAAAGAATAGTTTATTCAGTGGCAATTTATATGTTTTCTAATACATTAGGTGCTCAAGAAAGTACATTATCTTTTTAAACCACTAGACCAATCTTGTTAGTCTAAATGTCTTCCTAGACTAAAACAGTCAGCTTGTTCACTTCAACTTAGCTTTCATATATCTGGGGCTGTGGCCAGGTGGGGAACAATGAATCCTGGGACCCTGTTGCTATGGTAATGTCACTGTAAAATTCCAGATTCTGTGTGCCCCCAGGGGAAAGTAATAGCTAAGCACATGCAACTGGGTTATTCTCCAGGGTAGATGGGCAGAAATGGACCTTAAAGACAATTATTGATGAAAAATATAAGTGTGTATGGGGTGGGGGGAGAAGGAGACAGCCAGAGACTGGGAGAAAAAGAGTCAGACAGCAAGAGAGAGAGAGAGAGAGAGAGAGAGAGAGAGAGAGAGAGAGAGAGAGAGAGAGAGAGAGAGAGAGAGAGAGAGAGAGAGAGAGGAGATAGATGAGGAAGATACAGAGAGAGATGGTTTTAGTTGAAGGAGTATATTCATCTTTCAGATATCTTAAAATTTCATGTAAGCATAACTATTTTGTTAAGAAAGGGAGATAATGACTGCGACAAAATTCTTGAAGTCAGCACTAAAAAATGGTAGGAATTTATAGATTGTTAGGTTTGTACATATTTTTCTCTTCTTTCTTTTGCTTTTACTTAAGTGATGACTATTACTCAGTTTTTATGGAAAGGAGATTGATTTTTGTTCTTTAACTTGCTGAGTTTAAATTTATTGATTTCCCCTTAGATATGTATAATTTGCAAAACATCCTATCAGTATGGTACATTGTATTTTTGAATGAATTTTTATGCACAGTTGATAATAGTATTGTATTATCTGGAAAGTAAATCCCATTTACAACATACTATAGTTAGGAAAGTCACTTCTATTTCCTTCAAATTCTAAAAAGCAGAAGTCCTTTTTTAATGGGTGATATTTGCTCATTCTTTTCACTTTCAATTAATTTTCAATTTAAGTCATTATCATATGTGATAAAACATTGTTCTTTTTAGTAGAGTTCCTTGAGGCTTTTCCATATGCATGAATTAAATTAATCATTTATTATCATATTATTACAAGGTCCTTTGATAAGACTGATTTTAATTTATTTTTAGCTTAAGGAAAACTGTCGAACTTTTCCAATACTTCCATAGTTATATGTTTGCAATGTTCCATAATTGAAGATTCTAGTCCCACTGATGCCTAAAGCTATGTTTCCATAATACCCAAACACCTAATCCATTCAAAAAAATTAACATTAATTGTTTGGTGGTATAGAGACAAAATGATAGAAAAGATTTCTTCCAAATTGAAGTGGCTGTTTCAGTGATTTGGTGGAGGCACCTAAGTAGTTCTCTAGAATCTATCAAATGCTATACTCAACTGCAGATTTGCTGAATTCACTGATGTATCAAATGGACCTTCAATTTTATGAATGTTTGTCAAAGAACCAACTGGTTGTTTGATAGAATTGAGTTTCTATCTATGGCAAACTGCCTTAGTTGTTTGGATTAAATATCAAAATGGGCTACCCACCTACTTGATAAGGAACCAAAAAAGGAAGCTGCTCTGAGAGCAAATTAATGTTTTATGAATAAACCATCCTGAAAATTGAAAATATGAGATTTAGTTATCTTTCCAACATGCAAGTATGCTGAGCCTTGGGGAGCAGACTCAGGTGCTTGAGCCTAAAGTCACTATTTACATAGGCATCAATTCTCTTCAATAAGAAGTCATCAGAAGGTCTGCCATGCCAGGTAGCAACTTTAGTCAGTGAAGATTCTAAAAGGGGGACAATTTGTTTGGAGTGTCACATTTTAAGAATTCTGTCTTTACAATGGAATTATTTCATCTGTTCTAATGATCACTGAATAACCAATGGCATTCTCTCTCTCTCTCTCTCTCTCTCTCTCTCTCTCTCTCTCTCTCTCTCTCTCTCTCTCTCTCTCTCTCTCTCTCTGTTTTTCCCTCTTTCTCTCTCTTTCTCTCTCTCCCTCTTTCTCTCTCTCTTTCTCTCTCTTTTTCTCTCTCCCTCTTTTGCTCTCTTTTTCTCCCTCTTTCTCCCTCTTTCTCTAATCCCATTTGAAATTTTATTGGCAGAGATACTGAAGGAGTTGCTATTACCTTCCCCATCTCATTTGAGAGATGTGGAACCGAGGTGCATGGGGCTAAGTGACTTGCCCAGCAATAAACAGTTAATAAGTGCCTGAGGACAATTTTGAAAGTGGAAAGATGAATCTTCCTGACTTCAAGTTCAGCACTCTATCTACTGTATCACCTATCTGCATATATCTGCCTATCTATCTATCCATCTATCTATCTATCTATCTATCTATCTATCTATCTATCTATCATCTATCTACTTATTTAGGAGAGGGATAGATTATTTCTTTTAAACATTGTTGGACAGATTTTTGCCTATTATAAAAAATAGCTTCATTTAAACTGAAATATTTACAAAGTATTACAGTGATCTATTAAAGATAAGACATTCTGGAAGAGATTAACAGATTAACAACTTAATTTTAAAATTCAGACTTAAAATTAGATGGTATAGTGGCAGCTTGATTGCTCAATGGATAGAGAAGCAGGTCTGGAGACACATGTCCAGGGTTCAAATTTGACCTCAGGTACTTCCTAGCTATCTATGACCCTGGGTAAGTAATTTAATCTCAGTTACCTAAAACAAAAGGTAAGGTTTTTAAAAAATAGAGGGTAAAGTTTCTCAGGTAAAGGTCTCATGCCTAAAATATATAGAGAATGTTGTCAAATTTATAAGAATATGAGTCAATCTCCAGTCAAATAACTGTTCAAAAGATATGAAAATACAGTTTTCAGATGAAGAAATAAAACTTATATAAATATATAATATAATAAAGGGACAAAACTACAAATGTTGGAGCAAAGGTGGAAAAATGGGGAGACTAACATATTGATTGAACTATGAACTGATCCAAGCATTTTGGAAAGGGATATGGAATTATACCAGAAGAATCATAATACTGTATATATATATTTTACCTCAGGCATACCTTTCAAGTTTATTTTCTAAGGTGATCAGAGAAAAAGGAAAATAACCTATATGTTATAAAATATTTATAACAACTTGCTTTGTGGTGATAAAGAACTGGAAGTTGAAAGAATGCTTATCAATTGGGAAATGGCTATATAAGGTGTGGCATATGATCATGATGAAATATTTCTGCTTTGTAAGAAGTGACTAGCAAGTTAATTAAAAACATCAACATGGAAAGACTTACATGATATTATAAAGAGTAAAACAAACAAGAAGAAAAGAAAATTATATATAATAAGGAGAGTATTTTTTGAAGAATGACTTGTATACATCTGCCAGAAAAAGAAATGATGAATAGAAATAAGCAAGACATAGTGTGTGTGCATATGTATATGTATATATATATAATATATATATACATATATATATATACATAATCTATTTTTGTCAAATGATACCCTTTCTAATGTGGGGAGGGAAGTGAGGGAGTTATCCAGATATTTTGCAAACAAACAAATAAATTTCAATTAAAGAAAAACAAATGGATCCATTCTCAAATGGATTGATGGTCAAAGAAATATAAACAAACATTCCTCAGAAGAAATTATAAACTATAAACTATTATATGAAATCCTTTCCAAGTCACTAATAAAAAGAAATTAAAATGAAAACATCTCAGAATTTTTATTCCATAAGTAGAAAACTGATAAAAATCAGAAAAATAAATGAACTAGTAAATGAAGTAGTGGCTGTTAGAGAGAAAGTAATACTCTGTAATATACAAGCAGGCTAAACCAAACAAGTAATGGTATATGAATATAAGGGAATATTATGTATAAGAAAAAGTCAAATATAAATACAGAAAAAAATTGTGAAAATTTACAAATAGTATCAGGAAAACAATCTAGGCAAGGAATAAAACAATAATAGGAAAAAACCAAAAGTCATTGAAATGTGATAGTTGTAACTATACTAATTAAAATAGACTCTGATGAAGTAACCATGTAATACATCTCCTTCCTTTCTGTCTTTGCAGATGTAGATATGGATGTGAAATTTGCATGCAGTGTCACTTTTAGTTGATGTTTTTCTAATTAGTTTTATTAAACTATTTTCCCCTTCTTTTCCATTTTTAACTTTTTTCCATTGCTGTTATATGAGATGGTTATGTGTCTAGGAGATTTGAGACAAGAACCCATTAACCCTTATCTGGGATATTTATTCCCTTTAATGAGAATAATCCTGAAGACTCTTCTATGTTTGACTTCAGCTTTCACTTGAAGATACCCTGTCATGTGGAGTACTACAAGAGCTTCGAAGTGAAGGAAGGAAGGAAGGAAGGAAGGAAGGAAGGAAGGAAGGAAGGAGGGAAGGAAGGAAGGAAGGAAGGAAGGAAGGAAGGAAGGAAGGAAGGAAGGAAGGAAGGAAGGAAGGAAGGAAGGAAGGAAGGAAGGAAGGAAGGAAGGAAGGAAGGAAGGAAGGAAAGAAGGAAGGAAGGAAGGAAGGAAGGAAGGAAGGAAGGAAGGAAGGAAGGAAGGAAGGAAGGAAGGAAGGAAGGAAGGAAGGAAGGAAGGAAGGAAGGAAGGAAGGAAGGAAAGAAGGAAGGAAGGAAGGAAGGAAGAGTATGATTGAAAGCAAGACAGCCTCTGCCTTCAAGCAGCTTAATTCTAATATAGAATGGATGGGTCTGTGTATACACACACACACACACACACACACACACACACACACACACAGAGAATAGAGAGAGAGTATATCAACCAAAGAGGAAAAGTCAGAAGTCAGTACAATGGTGATTGGAGTCAAAGGACAAAAGATTAACATGTCCTTTTTCTGGAAGGATTGTCCTAATTTGATTAATGACCTGAGAGTTTGAAAATTTTATGAGGAGGCTAACACATGGCAGTATAACATGGAAATGTTTAGAAAGCTGTGTCATGGGTTTGGGTGTAGCAACAATCAGAGCCTATGGCCACAAGTGAAGGAACATGATGTTGAACCTTTAATGAATGGTGGAATAAACATTATTATATTATTATTTTGAATTTTTAGCCCTCTTTGAGCAGTCTCATGAAAGGAACAAACATTTGGGACACATTTTCATTTGTCTCTTGTGAGTTGCCTTCTAACAAGTGATTTGAAACACATTTTCTGATAGAACATTTTTCAAATTGTTATGGGGTGCAGATGTGTACCCCTGGGGTTCGGGAAGGATACCTTTTGCAAGAATGCAAGACTTCAAAACTTAGCTTAAAAACAAAAAAAGAAATTTATTAATTTAGAAAGTAATGTTGAGAATGGCCAAGAGGATAGCAAGGTGGGACAGCAAGATGGAGAGCAGTTCCTTGGGAGGACAGCATGAATGGAAAGGCTGTTCCCCCCGATGACATCAGTTCTGGGGATTTTAGACTTTCTACAACAGTGTTAGTCACCCAGGCATTTGGTGAGGTGGGACAATCATCTGCCTGGGGACATAAAGATTCCTTAGTTTTAGGGAACAAACAGATGTCTGATAGGATCGAGGTGTGGCCTGGAGGTGCCTCTTCCTGTCCATCTTAAATCTAGAGGACGATCAAAGGAAGATGGTCATCTCAGGACCCTAGCGGGGTCATTGGGTGTTTTTAGGCTCAGTCACGAGGATGGAAGGGAGCAAGGGAGCTTCACTGATAATAGTTCACCCGGGTTTCTGGGAGTAGAGTGCCCATGACAAAATCATATCTAGCTCTTTGTATGAGAGACTTCTTGGTATAGATGACTACTGGTTACTTCTAAGTAGATTTTTTCAAAGGCATTTTTTTAGAGGACACACATTTAAATAGTCAATTAATGCTGATTTCTTTCTCTCTGTTTCTGTCTCTCTTTTTATATTACAGGAGTTATAAGGACTGCACTGCATAACATGGACAGGGAAGCCAGAGAACACTACTCTGTGGTCATTCAAGCCAAAGATATGGCTGGGCAAGTTGGAGGCCTTTCAGGGTCCACTACCGTCAATATTACACTCTCAGATGTCAATGACAACCCACCTAGATTTCCACAGAGTATGTAAAATCTACATATGATTTTTATTAAGGATCAATGATATTGCTGTTGATGTTTTTCTTTTCTAGGGGTTTTAAGGGAAAATTAATTTAAGTAATGCATGAAAATTTCTAAATTGTCATTTGACTATTTCTAGGAAATGGGGTAATTAGGTGGGAAGGATGATTTTCCTGTAGCTTATAGGATTACCAGGAGCCCTTAAAAATTAAATAAAATAAAACAACAATGATAAAATCAGTCGCCCTCCTCTTCCCCATGAATGATTATAACTGTATTTAAGAATGGAAAATGTTATCAGTTTTAGAACATCAGAATAAATGAACTGGTCTTACATTGGATTTTTTTGCCAGGAATGTCTAACTCTATGGCCCCATTTGGGGTTTTCTTGCCAAAGATATTGGGGTAGTTCGATATTTTCTTTTCCTGGCTCATTTTATAGATGAGGAAATTCAGAGAAACAGGGTTAAGTGCCTTGCACACAGCTAGTAAATAACTGAGACTGGATTTGAATTCAGACCCTTTTGACTTCTGGGCTGGTGTCCTATCTACCATGCCACCTAACTGCCCTGGGATAGTGTATCAAAGATTAAGAATTTGCTATTATTGATGAATATTCTTTAAGGTAGTCATATAGATATCATAGAATATGTGTGATACTACATACAAAGATAGGTAGATAAAATAAAAAAGAGAAAGATTAGTTTGGAAAATGAATAAATGAATACAAGTGCTTGTCTAAAATACAGACATATATCTAGTATTAAGCTTGAATTTGATTTATCCCTGTGTTCTTATATGTGTTTGAGTGGTGGGGTGTAGACTAAGATAGTAAAATCTTCTCTGCCCTCAAAATTCATGTAATTTGGGAGTATTTTCACTGATTTCAACAAAATCTTTCTTCTAGTAAATAGTCAGAATGAAGAGGGTAGTCTTAGCAAGACATGAAAATTCAAACTAAGAGTCACAATCAGTAAAATTCTAAGCATGAAAAGGAAGAAAAGCTGAGATTATTGCCACAAAATTGTTTCTTATAAGAGCATAGATAATTGGGGATTTATACAGGTGTGTATATGTATGTGTGTGTGTATATATATATATATATATATATATATATATATATATATATGAACGCATTGCTGACACTATGGCCAAGATCTTCCTAGAAGTATTGCATAAGATTCTTGCTTATGTTGGTATACATCCTGAACTGTTTATGGTTATTTTAGAGCCTGAAAATTATAATTCATTTTTGCTGAGAATTAAAGATTTTTTTCAGCTTGTTTCCTCAACTTTATTTCTGTCTATTCTTACAGAGATTTTCCGTTTGGGTATGTGCTTGTGTGAGTGACTTAGAGTAAATAAAGGAAGAAGTTGTAGGAAGAAGGGGAAGGTGATTGAAAAGCTGTTAGGAGATGATATCAGAAACTGTGTTTTAATCAAATCATGCTAGGTTTTTGTTATATGGAGTTGTTATGGACAGGAAATATTAACTGATGAGTTTTATATACCCATTAAAATAATTATTAGGCTTTTATAGAGAAAACTATGATTATCATGAAGAGGATAAGGAGCTGTAGCCCTTATTTAGATAGGTTGAACAATGAAAGTTTTATTGCAAGAACCTTTCAAGGAATGGTGAGAAAACACTAACTCTCTCTGACATGGAGACACAATCCAAGAACAACTTTAAGTGAGTTCATTATATCCAATAAGATCTATTTTTCCTCTAATAGGAACAAAATAACTTTCTGGATTTAATGATTGACAAGTGTGAACTCTGTCAGAAGTACTAAGCAGAAGATGAAAATGAAGGGAACTGTTTTCCAAGCTGTAAATTTTGACTTGTTTAAAAAATGATCTACACTCAGATTGTACTATACACTATGTTGACATCAGGATGATTCAGTGTCAGCATGAAAGAAGTAGCTTATAGTAGATATTCTATTCTAAGATATAATAATTTAGCACATAGAGGGGGAGATATATTAAAGTATTTTGAACAAGTATTTAGGAGGACTGGACCACATGGAATTCATAAATTTGCATGAAGTATGCATTACACAAAGATCATATCCATTTATCAATTTAACAAACTGAGCCAATATATTAATTTTTGAGGAAACAGAAATTATACACCTAGATATTAAAATACACCTAGATGTAAAAGAAGGGAGGGAAGTAAGGGATGTGGTTGACAAGTGACATGGGAGACAGATGAAAGGAGAATGATCAGAATTCTTTACTTTATTTCCTCTATGACATTTTCTCTAGTGGAACATTGTGTCTTTTTCACAACATAATGAACATGAAAATGTGAATTGTATTACAACACATGTTACAATATCTATTATATTGCTTGTCTTAGGGAGGGGGGAGTGAGAGAGGGAGGGAAAGAACATGGATTGCAAAATGTCAGAAAAATGTTATTTTTAATTATATCAACATGTAAATAAGAAAAAATTAAAAGAAAGAAGTAGAAAGCCAAAAAGAGAGAATTCAGTGTGTGTTATGTATAAGAGACAGAGATGGGGAGAGAGAGAGACAGACAGACAGACAGAGAGAGAGGCAGAGACAGAGACAGAGACAAAAACAGAGATAGACAGACAGACAGGCAGAGAGAGGGAGAGAGAGAAATAAATACTGAATTGGTTTGCTGAATGAATTACGTAATGGGTATTATGTACAAATTTATGTATTCCATGGAGTGTGAGAACTCAAGTTTGCTGTCTAAATCATATTCTCCAAACAGCTTTACACGTTTCCCACAGTGTATACAACTATCTGCTGAGCTATTATGTTTTGGAAAAGATTAAATGCCCTACTCTAAGCTACTTCTCTCATGCTGTCTTTGAGTCATTGACAGTGTATTTAGTACAAAACCGAAAGTCTATATAATTCGCTAATCAAACATATTTAATGGTTGATATAATAGATATATAGATTTATAACTTTATAAATGCCTATCCTGTGCTAGATTGGTGGGATGTAGTGATACAAGGAGACAATCCTTGTTTCCAAAGATCTATTTTAAAAAACATAATTAAATATATAGAACTTTAATTGTACATTCACAGTATAAATTATTAAAATGGTGATAATACTACTAGTAGTAGGTGTTGTTTGTGAGGGGAAGGCATTTTGAATCTAAGATTTCACTGGTATAAGGAACTCTTGGTGAGAGAACTTTCTCTGCCAGTGGAAATTTATAATTTCTCTGAAACCTTAGCTTTAGAGTACTGCTTGCGGGTTCTGAAAGGTTAAGTAATTTGACTAGCAGGCTTGAACCCAGGTTTTCCTAACATTGAGGCGTTTTATCCATTATCTACCCACTATTCCAGCTTGTATCTCTGGAAGTTGGGCAGTTGATGTATAGAACTGTATACAATTTTATTTTTTAAATCATGTTTCTGCCAATATGATAAAGAAAACAAGAAAAATACAAAAGCACAACTTTCAATATCTATGAAATACTTTCTAAAACTTCTTTCAGAATGAAGGAAGATCCCATGCATAATGCTACATGATGTTAATCCCTGCTATTAAAGAAGGATAAAGCTCATTAATTCCTTGAGCTCAAGGTTCTTAACTGCAATAGACTGAATCAACTGGATGTCCATATTAAGTTCCACATTAATATGGGGATTTCTCCAAATTCAAGGGACAACCACCTTGTTGCCTAAAGAGAGGCTAAACTGATTTAGTCAGAAATAGAGCAGAAAAAAGCAACCATGCCTATTAGTGATAGGACTGGTTTGGGGAGCGATAACTTCATTTACATCATGGGCAACACAGAGAGATTTAGTCTCCAAAAAAATAAAATAATTTTTAAAAATGAAGAAAGAAGAGAATTGGCATATTTTTAAAAGGGGATTAATGTCATAATACTTGGTCCAAGGTAAAACTCAAATAATGATGTATTCCAGTTTCTTAAATGAAAGGAATGGAGCCAAAGAGAAGGTTCATCTTCTGTGATGATCTATTAATACTTGCATAATACTTGGATTTTATTTTCAAATTAGAAAGAAACAAAATGTCACTAAGTGTTTTCCTAGTCTACGAAGGTTACACATGAAAAACACCAGTTCTTCATTACATTAGAATCAGGAGGGAAAATATATTCTATAGCTTAATCCTTTTAAACACCAAAACTCAAACAACAACAATAAATTGTTTTAGAATATTTTGATTGAAAGTCTTTCTAAAATGGATTGCATACTAAGTAGCTAATTTTAGTGAATTATTAGGAATAGAACTGAACATTTTATTAATTATTCAGAATCATTATTATGATATATTTCTTGTTTTTGTGATAACACCATGTTTTCTACTCAGTTATTTGAGTGGAGGAACATTTAACCCTAACAGATAAAGAGCACCAATATCTATGGCAATTGTGTTGGTTTTTTTTAAATTTTTGGGTTACCATACGTATATTTCTTCTTCCCTCATTGTCAGTTTTCCATTTAGAAAGCTGGCTAAAGTAAGTGTTAATAGTTCCTCTTTTCTAATTTCTTCAACCTTCATTTCAGTCTTCTAATTCAAATGAACACTACTTTTTCTAACGTTACCAATGTCCTTTTCTTTCTCAAATGTAGAAAAAAGCCTTTCTCAATCTTCACCCTCATCAAATGAAATACTAATTGTCAGCAGCTTAGCACAGTGGCCTTGTTCATATAAATACTATCTAAATGTTAGTTATCATCAATATCTTCATCATTGGATTTATTGTCACTCGATTTCACTATCAAGATAGTAGTGTTTGACATTGCGTAGCACACTTTCCTTCTGTGTGTTTTCTCCATAGGTTTTTGTGACACCTCTCTGCTTTTCTCCTAACTATTCTCAGTATTCTTTGCTGTATTTTTATTTAATGTTTTCTCACTAACTATGGTTGTGCCCCAAAGTCTGTCCTGGGCCCCTTTCACTTTTCCTCCTATAATATTTCACTGGGTGATTTCATCAGTTCCCATAGGTTTGGTTATGATCTCTGTGCTGATGATTTCACAATGTTCATATCGAGTCCTAATATCTCTCCTGATTTCTTGTCCTGGTTCATCAACTACCTTTTGGAGTTTGCAAACTGTATCCTTCACTTAGCTTCCCAAGTGACTTTGCTGAAGCTTAGGTCTGACTGTGCCACCCTCCAACTCAGTAAAGCTCAGTGGTCCTCTTTAATTCCCAAAGCCAAATATAAAATTTTCTTATTGGCATAGAAGTACTTCCCCACATGTCCTCTTTCCACATTTCCAGTTTTCTTATATTTTTACTCCTTTCCACACACTCTACAACCAGCTAACTGCTATTCCTCAAACATTGTACTACACCTATTGATTCCATACCTTTTCACTGCTACCTTCCAGACCTGAAATGCTCTCTCCTCATCTCTGGCTCCTGCCTTCCCTGACCTCTTTCAAGACTCAGCTAAAAGTCTTTCTCTTACAAGAGAGAAAGTCTGGTCTGTCACCCCACTGACCGCTAGTGCCTTCTCTCTGGATACAACTTCCTTTACACTGAATATAGCTGGTACATATGACTTGATTTGTGTATTGTCACCCCCATTTTAATGTAAACTTCTTGAAGTCAAAGGCCATGTCTTTTTGCTTTTTTTGGATCTCACTATTTAACTGAGTACTTGGCACATAGTAAGAACTTAATAGATGCTTGTTGGCTGAGAGACTGGCAGCTGTCATTTCTTGGTCCTTTTTATATCCATTTTTCCAGCAGTCCTTTCCAGTCTTTTATTTGCTGCTTTTATCCTTCTATCATCTGGGAAATCAGATGACTAGGTTATAAGATTTACTTCTAAAGTAAGGAAACTAAGTGCTGGATAAAGCCTCAAAGTTTCTCCCCTAATTAAAATTCATGGGTGAATTTTATGATTTCTCTTTTGACTATTGGGTGGGTCATTTTTATTTATTTTGAAGTATGCTTCTCTATTTCAAGTAGTCAAGGTTTCCTCTGGTTTAGTGAAGATTTATTATATATAGAGAGAATGATTTCTCTTATATAGTCCCTAATGAATGCTTACTAAAATGAACTATACAGCCTTATACCTATTTGTATGTCTTCATTAAGCATCTTAACATTTCTTTAAAAGTGTTTTGTCAAGTGGTCTAGCACAGTATCTTGAGTATTGCTTTCAAGGTGATTATGACATAGCTTAGAAAATAAGGCTAGCTAATGGAGAATAAATTAGTGAATATGAAAAGAGAGCCTAGGAAAACCCCAAGAATCTGGCACCACTTAGAACTAGGAAGTCAGCCAAAGACTCATAGTCTCACTTATGTCTAACGTTGAGAAATTTCAACAAGTCTCTAATAGTGGCAAAAATCCTAAAGTCTAGGCAGAGTTCCCATTAAACCATGTAAGCAATTTAGTTACAAGGATTAAGTGATTCCTGGTTCTGTGGGGATGTTTTTAATGCTCCTAAAAGGAAGCAACCTAAAATTATGAAGTCAACAGTGGTGTCAATTGGTTGAGGTCAAGAAAAAATAACAGTGATGAAAAAGCTTTTACCTTTGATTAATTAATTAATTTTAGAAGGTACACCCTGGAGATCATTTAGCACCATATTTTATATTCACTTCTCTTATTTATTTTTATGCCTTTCTCTCTATTCACTTAGATACTAACCTAACTTCATGTTCTTCCCATCTCATTCCTGAATTAAGGCAATAGGCACTGGTCACCCTCTTTCTTCAGTCTCTTCCCTCTCCAATTTGTCCCTGTACACAGCTTCTAATTTTATATTTTAAAATCACAGATCTGATCTAACCACATCAATAGAAAATTCTATGGTATTTCTGGGATGAAATACAAAGTCCTCTGGCATTCAACTCTTGTTTTTCCGTCTGTTTTCAGACTGACTTCATGTAATATTCCTGTAACATAAAGTTTCAAGGAAACTGGTGTACTTATCACTTACAATTCTTCAGATATGACATTCAGTCTCTAGCTGCTACGTCTTCACATACATCATCACCTTGAATCAGATCCATTGTTACTTCTATCTTATGAAATGCATAGACTTTTAAAGGCTCCATGCCCTTCATGACATCTTATCTGACTGTTTCTCCCCAACTCATTCTGAAGTTTATGGTATTCTACCCATTGAGCAGAAGTTCTGGACAAGTGCTGAGTGCTTTCTGCCTTTCAAAATTATTTAATATTTATTTTTATTTACTTAGTTGTATATGTGACATCTCTCCTGCCTCAAAAGAATATGAACCACTTGAGGGTGTTGACTACTTTCTATTTTTTCTTTATATATCCAAAGCCTAGTAGTGGTTGGAATGTGGTAGGCACTTCATAAAACGTTATTGAATGATCAAGTAAAAGAATGAGAGAAGAGGAAGACTATTATGGGCTGGAACACTGGGCAAGGGTTTTGTAAAGAGGAATATAAGTTGAAAGCATGTGATAATCCTTATTAATAATCCTAAAGCTATGACATACATATAAACAGGGGAAAGGAATAAATTAATGATAAGTATCATTTCTATGACTAGTGAGGCATTCCACCCTGACCAACAGGAAAGAGTGGAAGAATAAAGCTTTTTCCACCATTAAATAGAGAAGAATTCAAAGGAGAACATTGCTCATTTGCCTAAGAAAATGAAGATAAAAGAGTGGGGCCTTTTCTCCCTATTACAGATAATGCTAAGTCTTAAGAAATGAAAGAGAATAGTTAATCTTAAAAGGCAAGATTCTTCCCAATCATCATAGAATCATCTAATTGTAGGGCACATAGTCCATTCTGCTCTCACTATCAACAGCACCACTAATTCAAGGCAATAATGTGGCACATTTCATAGCATGCTAGACTTGGAGTCAGAAAGGCCCAAGTTGGAAACCTGCCTCAAACATTTCCAAGATGTGGGTCTCTGGGGAAATCACTTAACCTCTCTGAACCTCAGTTTGCCTCATCTCCAAAATGGGGATGACAACAGCACCCATTTCCCAGAGTTGTTATGAGGATTTAATGAGGTAATGTGTAAAATTCTATTTAAATGTTAGCTACTGTTATCTATTATTACTATTCTAAATTGGGAAACTGAGTTCCAAAATGTTAATTGCTCTTCTGCCCAGAGTTTTTTTTTTGTAAGTTCCCTCTTTATAGGTTCTAGTTCTTCTTCATTCCATTTTTTTCTTCCAAAGGTTATACTATAACTTTTGCATTCCAGGCTCTATCTGGTGTAAATATCAGTAAATATATCTCCAAAGACTGATATAATTTGAAAAGGTTTTGGCCTGTTTACAATAGAAAACAACTTTGTTGTTCGTCCTTCATTCCTGAAGAGGAACAATATGATGCTATGACTTGAATGTGAAATGGTTTTAAGTGAGGCTGAGTAGCACAAAATCATCAGCCTCACTATTTCTTCCAGATTCATTGAAGTCCAGGGGCAAGACAAAGTCGAGATAACTGGAGATACCTCAAGACACAATGGATGGTCTTGACATTTTTTTATTGTCTGATCAAGCTGTTAGAGCTCCACAGTACCTGCTTCAGCCATGTTTATAGCCGCTGGAATAAATTGTTCTTGTCCACCCATCCTTCTAAGGGGAATTTTCATATGTTTGGGGTAGACATCACCCTAATTCATCACAGTCTCGTCAGTCTGGTTAATTAGAGCCTGCTTTTATACTGGTTAGCACTAAGTGAAAGAACAGAAAGTCATTATCATACCAAATCATTCCAAAAAACTGCAAGGAAACTGAAATAGTGTCATTATGAAGTACTGTCAAACAGCTAATCTTCTAAAAGTGTGGCCATGCAATATAAAATGTTCCCACTTTAAACTTAATTTACTCTATGTAATGAACTTGGAACACCTCGAGGGAAGCATCCCTTAGTTTTCTGTATCCATCAATGTAGAATTATTTTGCATCTATTTTGAATATTCTCTGGGATTATTTTTGCAGAAATTCTGATGATGGGTACATAGGTGGGCAGCAACAATTTGACAAAGTAACGGGAAAGTAAAGCCTAGATCTTCCAAAATGATCCTCCACAAAGTTCTAGAAAATGTGCAAGATAAATAAAATCCTGGTAAGGAAAGCCAAAGGGCAAAATCTCAGTAAATCATTTTCTGCACCAGTTTGACATGAGACAGAAAGGTCAGTGAACCCTAAGAGTCCATGGATATAGATAGGGACAAGTCATATGGACCATTCCATGACAGGGAAAAACTGTTCAACAGGTCAAGAAAAGGAACCAGACCTATGCAGAGAGACTCCACCTTGTGTGGTCTGCAGAAATATATACCACTAGTCAGTCCTGTCACCTTCACCAAGTTCTGGGCTACAGTTTCAGGCAGACTAAAAAAGGTACCTGTGGGAGTGGGGATGCATTCTGAAAATTAGACACGGTCATGTAGAAACTATCGATACCATGAAACCACAAGAAATATTGAAACAAAGTCAAAAGACTGAAAATACTTGAAGGAAATGTAAAGTAGAAATTTTCTAGACAAAACCAAAAAAATGCCTTGTAAAAGAGATGGAAGAAGAAAAATAACTGACTCATTTCAATATCTGAACTTTTTGACTAAATAAATCCTACAAATCATATTTTAGGAATCATAAGAGGTAACTGTACAGATCTCTTAGAATCAGGAGAAAAATAGAACTCACCATTCACCTCCTGGAAGAAAGCTTAAAAATTCTCAGGAATATTTTATCCCAAAACTGGAACTTAAAAGAATGAATATTAGGAGCAGACAAAAGAAAA
Source organism: Monodelphis domestica (assembly GCF_027887165.1). Lineage (NCBI taxonomy): Eukaryota > Metazoa > Chordata > Mammalia > Didelphimorphia > Didelphidae > Monodelphis > Monodelphis domestica. The sequence goes on from NC_077229.1 coordinate 369,617,948, forward strand.
GAATTCAAGTAAAAAAGACACATAGTAAGATTCAAAAAAGATTTAGCAGCCAGAACTACAAAGCAGTTAGAAATTTGGTATATGATATTCCAAATGACTTTGTATAGAACCTTACAATCAAGAATAAACTATTCAGAAAAAAATGAGTATACAACTTCATATCTTTATCTGCTTCTTAAAAAATGAAGGGGTAAGAAATAGAGAAAGAAAAATACGAGGTAATAGGGTAGAGGGAAATAGGCAATTATAACCATAAATGGGAATGAGATAAACTCATCCCTAAAATGTGAGGGGAGAGTAGATTGATTAGAAAGCAGAATCCAACAATATATCATCTATATGAAAAATACTTGAAAAAGAAAGATATACAAAGATTTTAAATAAGGAGTTGGAGTAAAATCTATTGTGCTTCAGCTAAAGTAAAAAGGCAGGGTAAGTAATCATTATCTCAGACAGAAGAAGAACAAAATATGCTTAACTGAAAGAGATAAATTGTATAACTGTATTTTGTTTGAAGGGAGCACAAAAAATGAAGTAATACCAGTATTGAATTATATGCATCAATGCCATAGCACCTAAACATATTTAGGGAAAAAGCTAAATGAGCTATCAGGAGAAACAGACAGAAAAAATGTTAGTGAGGGACTTGAATTTACCATCCAGACCTGGGTAAGGCTAACCAAAACATAAAAGAGAAATAAAGAACTTGAATACGTTTAGGAAAGGCAGAAATGACAGACCTCTGGAAATTATTGAATGTAAATACAAAGGGTTATGCATATCAGACAACGATGCAATAAAATTAGTTAATAAAGGTATCTCAAGGACCCTTAAAGACTAGGCAATTGGAGTTAAGTGACCTTTGATAATAATGGAAATGTTTTTTTTTTCATGTTTGTTCTTATAATCTCAGCAATGTTCAAAGGGCTTTTTACATAATAGCCATAGTAGTCATTGAATATTTATTAAACTGAGCTGAATAAATTTCAGATAATACAGAAACATTTCCCTTTACATCTTCATTGCAACATTGCTATTAGTCATCTTTGGACATAAGGGACAAAACGTCTACAAAACCTAGAGTCAAGCTATGAAATGTTACTTCATTAAGGGAGAAAACCATATCCAGTTAATTGGCTTACTTAACTGACTGAATTGCTATAGTATCTGGATAGTATGTAAATAGACAGGAAACAGATGGGAAGCCTACCTTTGGTTGTGTGTGTGTGTGTGTGTGTGTGTGTGTGTGTGTGTGTTTTCATTAGTAATATTCTTTCCATATATCATTGGCCTTTTATTGACCTGAAAAATTCCTTTGAGGAATTTTTAGCAGCACTAGAAATGCTGATTAGAGTGCATCATGAAAACATCTAAGATTCAGTTCTTCCCCAGGAAATTAATTGTGTATTAAAATAATATAAACACACAAGAAATGATTATGTGTACAACAAATTTAGCACTAATATACTTTTACCTTTTAACATGTGTGAACAACAGAGTTTACTTATGCATGGAATTCTTTTCCTTATGACAATAATTCTCCTTGAAAGCAAAACATTCTCATAATGAGGGAATAAGTATAAATCATAAAGACCTAAAAATATTTTTTGAATTTTTAATTTTTCACATGATTACATGATTCTTGTTGTCTCCCTCCCCTTTTTCTTCCCCCCTCCCAGAGTATCTCTTTAGAAAGATGCATTTTGGTATATTCTCCAAGCTCTTATAAGCTCTGTGGATAATATAATTGACAGTTTTAAATGATATGGTTTATATTCTTATTATAAGATAAGGAAGCTATAATTCTTGGACAATCATTTAATGCTTAGAAAACTCTCCATTTTTACAAATCCATTCATTTTCCCCAGGATTAGTATTCCCAGTTTTCTTTATAAAGGATCATATTTCCCCTGCAAAGCTACCATATTTTTGTCTTTGTATTCCCAGTGATAAATATTGTGCCTTTTTACATGATAGTTATTTAAAAAATATCTTAAAAATTGAATTGTATTGAATTGAAACACTTACATCCTTGTATTAGTTTAATTATCTTTCATAGGTAGAATCTCAAGACAATAAAGAAATATATCATATAGGTTTATCTACATATTAAATAAGATGCCCCAACTTTAAAGAGGTTTGAAGATCCACGTAAGCAACACATGTTAACAATTTTGTTAATAATAAACTGGTAAATAAATACTATCCATTACTAACAACCTGACAAGGGGACAGACATATGCCTTGGAGCCAGGGAGGTCAATATGCCAGTTTTTCATTGGGATCACAGATCTAGAACGAAAGAAAAAAATCTTACTTTTATCATTAATATAGATGAACTGTCATATATATTTGAGCTCAAATAGATATTAATATTAAGTAGTTACAGGATATTTTATTATAATCTGTGCCCTATTGGACATTGAACAACCTAGTTCCTAAATGAAGATTATGAGTATTGAATTAAGTCATTAGAGCTTTCTTCATCTCTAAAGCACTATTACTATCTCAGTGTTAAACATATTTAAAGCCATCTGTGTAACTCTTCTATAGGCTCAGTGAAATCCATTACCTAAAACATGTCCCCATACCTTTCACTGTTATTTTTCCATGAGATAGTTCAGCTTTGTACTAACTCACTTGTTAATGTTCTCAGTGATGTTTTTCTTCAGGATCCTACAAAGTTTGTTGTGTCCATTGATCATTGTCATGTTACTATCTGATTTCATCCATCTAGTCTATTGTCTCCATTACTAAGATTCTTTAGCTAGAACATTCATCTTGCTGAGTATTTTCTCTGAATCTTCAGCTTTTTGGTGTTTTGTCATTTTCAGTCTTTGTATTCTCTCTTTCTAGATGCTGTCTAATTATTTCTACCCCTTTTCCTCCCCCCAATGTTTTTTTTTGCCTCTTCTCTTTCTCCTCACCTTTTAGCTCACAGCAGGTGCTCATCTCTTTTTTTTAACTTCAAATGATTTTTATCAAGGTGACAATTCTATTTTTATTCAATTATTATTTCTATTTTATATATTTAGATGTCATTAAAAGTCACAATCAGACAGGAAGATTAGTTCTCAAGGAAAATGTAGGCTTGTTTCAGTGCACAAAATCAGTCCTATTATTATTTTAAATTTGATTTTTTTTTAATGCTTTGGCCTATATTTAAATTTTCCAGTTCATTGTAGAGTATATTGACTTTGGAGTTAGAAACACTTTGGCTCAAGTATTGATTATGGCACATAGTGATTAAGTTCCTCTGTAAGTCAAAAAACTTTCATTGGTCAGAGCAGAGGTGTCACATTTATAGCCTGAAATACTACTGAGAAGACTGAACCAGACTAGAATATAATTGATGAATATTTTTAAAATAAGCATATATAAATCAGAGATAATGTAAATATTAGTTTCTAAATCAATATGTAATGAAAGGAATTCTTGTGTACAGTTTAGTGGCCATTTCCATTTAAGTTTGGCATCTCTGGCCCAGAGTATTTGTAGTAGTTCCAATCTAGGAAATTCCATACATTGATAAAATTATAGTTTCTGATTTTTACCCCACTACTTCATCCACCAAAAAAAAAAAGGTTTCTAAGTAAAAAACCTGTTTTTATTCATCAAGTTTAAAATGTAGAAATCTTAATTCCAACATTTGTAAATGGAAACCTAATTAACTATCATATACATTGATATATGAAAACTTTCTCACATTCATAAAACCTATCATTCCCAATAAAATAAAATTTAGTATAAGGACCCATAATAATACCTCAAACCTATAATTTATGGAATTATAAGGACTTTGTAGAATTTCAGAATTAAAATGACCATAGCAGATAAGAAAACAAATGAGAAAAATTATGTTGAATGGTTAAGAGATGAACAAATGAAGCCAAGCCTTGTAGTTATCCTATACTAGTGATGGCAAACCTTTTGGAGATAGAGTGCCTGACCCCTCCCATGCCCCACCCCCAATCCAGATGCTGTGCCCATCCCCAGATTTTGTGCCATCCCGGGTTTACCCCACTCCCCCTTACCTCACACAGGGGCAAGAAGACAAAGTGGAGAGGGGGGAGGGAAGCAGCTCCCCAGAAGTTCTTCTACCTTTCTAGTAACAAACCCTAAGGGCATAGGGAGGGCAACCAGGTGCCCATAGATAGCACTCTATGTGCCATCTTTGGCACCCATGCCATAGCTTCACCATCACTGCCTTATACATTATAAATAAGGAATAAATTTAAAATAATGTCTTTGAACTATTAAGATCTTTCCAGATAAAAAATTCTGTATAGAAATTTTAAAAAGAAAGTTTCTAATTGAGTTCTTCTCACCAGGGAAGATAATCCAAATAGTTGCATGAACTTTCAAGAGTAAAAACAAAACAGAGACTCAACCAGATGGGAGTAACCACAGTGTTTTCCCAAGAACCAATATCTGCAAAGCCCATGCTCCATCCCCACAGTGAAAAGTCTATTTCCTCCTTCTGGTTACCTAGAAGCCACCATCCTTTTGCCTTGTACTTTACTCTCCTATACAAAATAGGCTGTGACTACATCATGAGATATAAGCTCACTTCATTACTTTGCTCCATAATTATGTGCCAGTGACATTTTTGATTTCTCTAATTCCCATGGACAGACAAGCTGAGCTTTCTGCAGAGGGTTCTGTCCCCTTCAACAAAAAAGTAGTCTTCACTCATGGTTCCCCTCATAACCCATTCTTTCTCAAATATACTTGCTCCAAGGGTGGAGGGGGGATTTTTTGGCTCTGAAAGAAAGAGCTGATATTAATTAGCAAAAGAATGTTTTATTTTCTTTTTCAGGTCAGTCTGCAAACTTCTCAGACAGTCATTTAAAGCTCTTCACCATTTGGTTCCAGCCTTCATTTCTAGAGTCACTGTACATTACTGCCTTTTATACACTCTACATTTTAGCCAAGGTGAACTATTCATAATTCCTTGACTTGAACATTCCATGTCCCAAACTTGGCAGAGGCTGAACTTCATGTAGAGAGCACAATCCTTCCTCAATGTCACTACTTAGTTTAGTAGTCTCAGTTCACCTCACTAGTTTAATTCTCCATAAACCATGATATATTTAACTTCACCTATGCATTCTTAAATCTCTGTACAGCCCATTTCACTTTCTGTAAAACTTCACTATTTCATTTTTCCTTATAACACAGATCAATAAAATATCTTTTTTCACAAATATAAATTCTCTGAAAATCATATTTAGCACTAATTTTGTTGAATGAATTTACATGTAATTTTACCAATAACAATGCCTTATCTATGTTATTTGTCATCTGTATTTCTCTTATTGTGTATCTTCCTGTGAAGGGCATTTTTTAATGATATTTCCTTTTTACTTAGTCATCTTTCATGAATGATATATTTGTTGGAAAACCAAGGGTAGAATGAATTTACCTTTTGACTGGTTTATCCTTGGGGTAGATAGAGGAAGTCCATGTGAAGAGAAGGGAGCAGGGGAGAAACCAAGAAGAAATCATTTAAGGTCCTTCACCATTTACAGGGCTTCTGACAAATAATTAGACAGATTTTGCCCAAAAGACTATTATTCAAGTATAACATCAATGAACAATATAGCCATTTTTGTCCTATACAGAGAAGATAATGAGAATTTATTATTTTTACATGAATTATGAATACAATAACTTTCTAAACATGGAAATCAGGCTTATACAATTTTATAAAAATCATTTAGCATATTTGCATAGAGAGTATGAAATCATTCAGGTATTAAAATATGGTATTCATACTAATAATTTTGCCTTTTTTGTAAAGTATAACTGACCTAACATTGAGTTTTATTTACTATTAAAGTTGATTTCTTCTTCCCAGAGCACTATCAGCTGTATGTTCCTGAATCAGCTCAAGTTGGTTCAGCTGTAGGAAAAATCAAGGCAAATGATGCTGATACTGGCTCAAATGCTGACATGAAATACACAATCATCAATGGTGATGGCATTGGTGTGTTCTCCATATCAACTGACAAAGAGACAAGAGAAGGCATTCTTTCCTTGAAAAAGGTAAGAAAAAAATACATTTTCAAATTTTAATCAGCTTTTAATTTTTACATTAATTGAATGAAGCAGAAGTATAGATATAGTAATGTCCATTACCCCCAAAACTACATATTTGAACTTAAAAACACCTTTTATATTTATAATAGAATATCTCAAAATCCACTTTTGCTAATAGGATGACACTACACAAGGAAAATATGACCTGGAAATAGCTAGAAATCTATTCATTTTCTTTCCCTTAACTCCATCACCTAACCAATCTCTGAAATACATTCTCTCCTGAGAATTAATACAAGATTTATTCTTTCTCAGACCTTCTATCCAATATTGCAGATGGTTCAGTTTTTAGGATTTGAGGAGCCCTTCTCAATATGTGGTAAGCAGAAAGACTTAAGATGCCAACATATCCTTAATGAAGTGGGTCATGCTGGCAATAGCTGGACTTTTTGATGAAAGTACATTAGGAAATTAAATAAGATGTGGAGGTAGCTTTAAGTGAATATGAAAGCAAAAATTTCTATAGCTAATCACCCAAAAAATAATATTTTAATATTAGGAAAGTTGATAGACAAGTTAGTTTCAAAACAGTTTCCAATTAAACACTGAACCCTTTGAAGTGGTCACAATATTCGAATTTGCACTGAATAGTTTCCTTGGCCTGGAACTAATTACCATATTTTACATATAATTATAATTTCAAATTTGAAAATATGCAACCACTTCAAGGTTTTCAATATTCACACTAATCGGGACCAAGTTGAATTCATTGTAGTATTCATCCCAAATGTAGAAATGATAATTTACATAAAAATAAATATTGGGAAAGACTTTCTAGCATGAAGCTTAGTTCTTAAGTATGAGATTAGAAAGAGGCTTACAGAGGCTATTTTAAAAATTGTGGAAAATAAATCAGCTCTTCTGTATTTACTAAATAGTGGTCTTTCCCAGAGGTGTTTGATTACTTTCAAAACTGAATACCTGACACTCTCAGAAACCCTTTTACTGATTCATCATCCCAATTATGCCCTCTAACTATTAGTGTGAGTCTTTTTCTCTTTTTTCTCTATAATATTTTACTCAATGATCTCATCGTTTACCATAGATTTAATTACCATCTCTTTGTTGATCATTATCATATCTTGCCCCATTCCCCCTACTGATCTCCAATCTATGGTGTTTATCTTTCAGATATCCCCAACTGGATATTCAATAAATATCTTAAATTCAATATGTCCAAAAAGGAATTCATTCTCTTTCCCCCTGAAATCTCTCTACTCCTTAAATTTCCCTTTAACCAAAGAGGGCAGCACCATTTTTTTAGTTTTTGGGGTAATGTCCAATATGTTGATTTAACATGATCTCTTACCCCTGCCATATCCAGTCTGATTCAAAGGTCTGTTTATTGCACCTTTGTAATATCCCTCAAATATGTCCCCTTCTCTTTTCTGACATTGCCACCACGTCCACTCTATGTGTATATCCTTATCACCTCAGCCTGGATTAGGATTATTGAAGAAGTCTATTTATTTTAGGTACTCTTTTAGGAGGTGATCAGTGAATTATTTTTATTTCTAATTTCCCTTCATGTTTGAGGAAATCAGGACAGTTTCCCCTGATGATTTCTCCAGGCTTTTTAAATTATAGCTTTCAAGTATACTTCTGATTCATAGATTGCCCTTCTTGCATCTATTTTACATGTCACTTGTTTTTCTTGTGGAGTATTTCAGTTGCTCTTCTTTTTTGTTTTGTTCTTTTGATTTTGTCTTATTGTTTCCTGATGCCTTATGGAATAATTAGCTTCCATTTGCTCAGTTCTAATTCGGGACATTATTTTTTCCCTTGAGCTTTTGTGTTTCTTTTTCCAATTGATCCATTCTAGTGCTTTTTTTTTTAAACTCTTAACTTCTGTCTTAGAATTGATACTATGTATTGGTTCTAAGACCAAAGAGCAGTAAGGCCTAAGCAATGAGATTTATATTCCTTGCCCAGAGTCACATAGTTAAGAAGTTTCTGAGCTCAGATTTGAAGCCAGGACAGTCCATCTCTAGGCCTAGCTCTTAATTCACTGAGCAATTTAACTGTCCCCATCCCAATATAGTCTTCTTTTTTATTTCTTTCTTTTTAGAGGCAAACAGGGTTGTGACTCACATGGGATGACACACCTAATAAGTGGCTGACTAGATTTTAACTTAGGTTTTCCTGACTTCAAGCCCAGTATCCTATCTACAGTACCACCTAGCCATTCTGGAATATTATATTTTTCAAGTTACAAAAACATAGTATATAATATTCAAAAATCATTGAGGGAATATTTTCACACAATATTTTGCTTACAAAATCTTGGCTTTTTTTCTCTTTCTACTGTAGAAGCAGTGGCATCTACCTAGGGATTTCTATTCAGCATACTTCCAATTTGCCCTTATATGTCTGGCTCAAAAATAATAATAGTGATTATAATAATTCTTTGACTTTATTCATATAGCATTCATTCTATGTTCAGAACAGTATGATAGGTTAATTTGTGGTCTGAAAGTTGAGAAAGCACTTGACTCCCAATCTCTGACTCTCTAAAAATTTGGGTCCTTTTACAATTTTAGCCCCTTGATGTTCAGAATCTCTGATGAAATCATTCAATATTCTCAAGGATGTGAAGCCCTTTGGTAGAAGCTTTCTGGTACTTTTTTGTTCCTAGAGCTCAACATCTCTTATGTTTTTCGAAATTCATCACCCATGCTTTTATGACTGGATCCTCGGGATCTACAACAACTCAATCAGTTACTCTTCCCATCCTTTCTTTTTCTGTCAAGGAAACTAGTCACACATCATTCTGAACATTGAAGTTCCCTTTGACTTCTCACTCTCCCTCACCCCATATTCCAATCAGTCACCAAAATTTGTTAGTTATCTTTGGACAAGTTGCCTCATCTCCATTCAATGGACACCACTCTTGTTTGGAGCTTCTTCACTTCTTTCCTGGAGTATTGTAGTAGTTTATTAAATTAATTCCATGCCTTTAATCTCTCCTCTTTCTAATCCTTCCTACTTGTTGCTGCCAAAGTAATAGTCCTGAAACATAGGTATAAAAATGTGTTTTTTCAAAATAAGTAATTTTTCAAATGTGTCCAACTCTTTAGGTCCTCATTTGAGGTTTTCTTGTTAAAGATACTGAAGTGGTTTGCCATTTCCTTCTGCAGGTAATTTTAATGATGAGGAAACTGATGTAAAGAGGGTTAAGTGACTTTCTCCGGTTCACATAGCTAATAAGTCTTTGAAGCCAGATTTAAACATAAGGATAGGAGTTTTCCTGACTCCATTTCTGGCACTCCATCCAGGGTACTACCTAGTGAACATATATAAGTTTAACCTCTTGCTTAATAAGCTTAAGTGACTTCCTGTTTTGTCTAGGATCAAATACAGGTACAACTATTAGGTATTTAAAACTGTATCTGTAGGCTCATTATAAATTATTTTTTAAATCAAATTGTATTTTTAAATTAACAATAGCGTGCCTTTTCTCCCTTCCATCCACTTCTAATGAGAAAAAGAAAAAACTCTTCTATGTCACCAAATATGTAAGTCTGTGGTATATGTATATAATTATAATGTAGCTGTATATATGTATATATATATAATGTAAATAAAATTAATAACTTGGAAATGTGGAAAATAGAAATATTTCAATTTCTACACTGAAATTTAGAATCTCTCTCTTTCCAGAGGTAGATAGTGTGGTTAGTCAACAATTCTCTGAAATAATTGTATACATTGCTTTGATAACAGTTACTCTCTTTCACAGTTTTAATTATTATTTTATAATATCTTTCCTATTTTAGAAATTATTTACCAATAAAAATGCTCACTTTACTTTGCATCATTTCATGCAAGTTTTTTTTAGGTATCTCTCAAAATATCCCTTTTATCATTTCTTATAATATATTAGTATGCTATCAATTACATATAAAAGAATTTCTTCAGTTGTTCCTTAGTTTTTACTTCTTTTCCACATAGAAAGAGCTGCTATAAATATTTAATGTAATACATACATACAAAATACACACAATACATATTCTAAACATATAATTAAAGGTGTGTATATGTGTTCTTTTCTTCTTTCACTTCCTTCTTTAGGTCATATACTTAATAATGATATCTCTGAACTAAAGAATATGTACAGTTTCATAATGGAGGGCATAGTTCCAAAATGTACCGATGCGCCTGTTTTCTCATTGCCTCTCCAGAATTTTCCATTTTCCTTTTGGGGACAACAGTAAAAATTTAATGGGTGTGAGATATAACCACAGATGTGTTTTAGTTTGCCTTTCTTTTTCTTAGCAGCTATTTAGAGCAATTTTTTCCCAGAAATCTTTTGTTAGCCTGAATTTCTTTCTTGGAAAACTTCCTGTTCATATCTTTTGACAATTTATCAATTACTCCTTTTCATACACTCTATACTCCAAACAAAATGTATTCTTTTTTTCTGTTCTTCACATGTCATGGCATTCTGTCTCCCTTCTCTATTATATAAGGCAATGGCTATTCTAAATTCCTAGGATACACTTTCTCTTCCTATCTTCCTTTTTAGAATTCCTTGTTTATGTCATGACTCACCACAAGACTCACTTTCAGACAATAACTTTCCTGATCTCCCAGCTTCTATTGAATTACCCCTCAAAATGTCTGTGTGTATTTTGTAGGTTCCTAGATGTGCATATACTCATTTCCCTTGTTAGAAAGGAAACTACTTCAAGTTGTATGTTGTTTCACTCACATCCTCAGAACCAAGCACAAAGGTTGGCATTTATTTGACATTTGATAAATATTCATTGATTGACGGATGGTCAAAATTAGGAATAAGTCTAACAGAAAATTTAAGTGCAAATTTGAATCACAACTTTTTATGTACGATATTTTATGGTTTCTTTCAGTGCTTTGAAAATCACTCAGAAAACTATTTTCCAGCAGTTGAGCTGAGAATATAGTCAATTTGAGGAAAATATGTGTGATGAAGGGGAAAAAATGTGTTGACTCTTTTCTGCACTCCATGACTTTAAAAGAAGGACTCCTGTGATGTGTGCTTTTTAAGACAGTGCTTGTGGTTTTAACAGTGTTGAGAAGAGGAGTAATGAGGATATTCCTAGGGTCTTGGAAAGTAATGTTGTGATAATAAATGCTGGCTCTTGATGACCTAGAATTAAGTACATCAGTTTTCAATTGGAATCTGTTAACCTACACACTTCTGATTTTCCTCTGAGATACAATAATAACTTTTATGAGTTTTCTAGTTTCCTTTAAAGTATTCATGTGATGTTTTTATGACAGTTCAGTTTGTGACTATAAATCCTATACATCTTTTCCCCCTGATTTCCTTAATTACAACATTTTCCCTGATGTAAATGAACATGATTCAAAAAGTATATTCTGCTTCAGGAAATTTAACCTTCCCATGTTACTGATTTAGGAGATGGAGAAGAATGAGATAGTCTTTTAAAATCCTGTTCAGTGTTTAATCTCTGTTGTAGCTCACCTTGGCCAGCGAAGCAGAACAGCTAATCTCCCTGGAGATCAGAATCATTGCTGTTCTATAAATCCGCTCCCAAGAATCCTTTAACGACCTGCTCATATCATTCCTTCATCAGAAAACTGTCAAGTCTCAACTCACTAATCCTTAGAATGGAACATCCCAACTGTACCTTGATAATCAAAATTCTTTGGTTAGCAGAACTTGACTATTCAGGGAAAATATATATTAGTGTGATCATATTCCTTGATGAGGAACCTATGCTATATAAATTTAACAAACATTATTTATTCATTAACCATGCACTAAGTCCTATGCCAAGAAATGGGGCTAAAAGGAAAGAGAGAAATGGTCCTTAAAGAAGCTCACATTCTAATTGGGGAGACTAAATATAATAAGCAGCTAAATTCAATAAACAACTAACTATTGTACTGCCCTTGTTTTGAAGCCCAGAAAAATAGCTTTATAAAATGTGTGCAAGGTTTGGCCTTCAGCAAAAGATTCTTTATGGAAACCAGTGTAGTATGCTCACCATCACGTCTAAATATCCTCTTGGTACTTTTGCCTCCTCCTCCCTAAATTACTGTTTTCAGTGCTTAATGTACAACTTGGCTTTTATTTTCTATTCACTTCCCCATACTTTCCTTATAAATTATGGAATAGTTCTTCTCAAGAAGAGGGTGAATAACAATAAACTAATGATAACAACCACATATGTATAGTTCTAAGGTTTACAATGCACTTTCCTCATACCAGCTTTATGAAATAGATAGTACTTGTGTTATTATCTACATTTTATGGACCAGGAAACTGAGGTTCAGAGAGGTTAAATGACTTACCTAGAATCACACAACTTTTAAACATTGTCACCAAAACTCTTGCACAGATCTTGTGATTCCAAGCCCATAACTTTCACTACAAAAACACAGAAAGACTCAGCCCAAGTTTTTCTTTAGAAAAATCTATTTCTCACTCTATTATTAATAACCTTTTGTCAGATAACATCTATCTGGAAAGACATGTTCTTACTGCTCATCAGTTTGCAGAGGCATGAGCCTGTGATGGGAGATCATTTCTGGCTATCTTAAATATTTAATTAACCATTTTGAACAAACACATACTTTCAATACAGCAAAGCATACCACTTTGAAACTAATGATATTATGAAACATTTCAATGAGTTAAGCCATTAATACGTAGTTATCTACATTCATAGGCATCTTTTTTTCTTCCAAAAGTGTATTTTTGCCATTATGGAAATTAAATATTTATTTAAATACATTCCTGGAGGAATAGTTTTGAGCCTTTTTTTGCTAATGCAAAAATAAGGGGGCTAGTTGTGAGCTTAATATATATGATATTCATTGCACTGAAAACTTGGAAAATAAATAATTGAGTTTTGTGAAAGTCATTGCATTATATTCTTACTTATTAATACATTGATCAATATTTTTAAAGCATCTACTATGTGCCTGACAGAGTATTAGGAAAAGATAAAAATAAAAAGTCCATGCTTTAAAACAGACATCAGAAAAGATTGCAAGCAAAAGATTACATAAGCAGAGTTTAAGGAAATAAGAAATTCTAAGAAGTAGAAGTGAAGAGAGTCTTCCTTCCAAGCACTGGGGCAGTAATGGGGGCTAAGTCTCTGAGATGGAAAGTGGAGAATCATAGATCTAATAATTGTTTTAACAAAAGTTCGCTTTAAAAGTTAGCACTCACAAAATCTCAATGTTCTATTTACATGGGTTTCATAGTGGTTTTGAGATACCAAAGAAGTCAATTAAGTCTAGGGTGTAAAGGACTGTAACACACAGTGAAACAGAATGGAGGGATTTAGTTGGAGAGCCCATTGCTGGAGGAGTGACAAGACAACTCTCCAGTCCTTTAATTTTCCAAAGATGGACAATGTAATATTTTAAATGCACAAGGATTGCATTTGGAGATCCATCTTCAGCATATATGCATATGTGCAAAAAAGGAAATTCAACTTTCTTGCTAGAGCACTGAACATTCATTTAAAAAGATGCACAAATGAAATTTTCCTGCAGCATTCCACCATCTAAAGAGGGAAGAGAACACTTAACTTGAGCAAAGGAAAACCATTTTTCAATAGCCACAATGTTTGAAACTCTTTGGGATCAAATCAAAATAAAGCTACAGAATTCTCTACCTCATATGGTATTTCAAATATCTAGTTGCACACCTAACCAATATATAGAGATTTTTAAAAGCTCAGCATAATTATAGAAATCATAGAAATGATTTATGAGAAACAATTAAAAAGTTCCAAATATCTACAGCTGGCTGAGTAATGACTGATGGAAAAGATAATAACAGTCTACAGCTATTTGAAAGGTATAAATATTTAGGAGGGGGAAATTATTTTCTAAGTTAGAATGAGCAATGGTATGTAAAAGTAATTACTAAGAGTAATAGCAGAAATTAAGAAACAGAAAATGTAAGTTGAATATTGAACTTTAAATCTGTGAGTGAACTATATTGGATTGTTGAATAGAATCCAAATAAATGTAGGGAAGCTTCATTGCTTGGGAAATTTAAAATTATATTCAGGGTGAAATGAGCTAAAGGAATTAAGAAAAAAACTATTAAACTGCAAACTAAAACTAATGAAAGTTTCTATTTTAGTTCATTCTTTATAATGTCTACATTTCATATTATTCAATAGAGGGGAAAATATGAATATTTGGATATTCAAGATAATTTACATTTCTTAGGATACTAATAGTTTTTTTTATATTTTATAAATACATATTTATAATATTTTATAAAGTTTGCAACAAGCTTTCCAAATATTATTTAATTTATCCTCTCCACAACCTTGAGAAATAGATGCTATTATTGACCTTGTTTTCCTCATTCCTCAGAGGAGGAAAGTGGGACTGTGATAGGTTAGTGACTTGGCAAATGTCAGAGAACTAATAAACATCTGAGGTCACATTTGAACCCAAGTCTTCATGACTGTAAGAGAAGATTTGTAAGATTTGAAGAGAGAAGCAGACTGGGAAGGCTGGAGGATTCTGCTGGAACGGGGGAAGGGCAAGAAGGAGAGAGAATTCTGAAGGGAGGAGAGAAAGTAAGCTGATCTGGACAGTTGGGGAGAACCTTCTCTGTGTGGGAAGCCCATCAAGAAAGTTGATCCAAGCAGATCTCTGATCCTGTACCATCTTCCTGTGACTCCTGACCCAGTACCCCAAGAAGAGAGCCAAGTGAAGAAGACTTTACCAAAAGTCATTCACTATTAGAAGATTCATCTAAATTTCCCTGAAGCCCTGAACTTGATATAGTAGCCAAGACAGCCAGAAAGTCGGGGCTTCATCTCAACTGACCCCAAGGGGTCAGGTCAGCAAAGACCTGTCAGACTTTGGAAGAAGAGGTTCAGTTATTTTAGGGACTCCTTACTACCTCTTTCCAATTGCCTCATTCCTGAATTCATTTGCCCTATCCTTTATTGTTGTTCCCTTAGAGATAAACTTTTTTTCATATGAACAAGTGACTGATTCCATAATATTTAGGAAGAAATACTTGGAGTTGGGGGGGGGGGGAAGGAAAGTTACATTCCTCTCACCTGAGAGGGAGAAGTTGTCTGTGTCAAACAAAATCAGCCAAGACTCTGAGGGAATAGAAGTTAAGGATCTTGAAGGCAGTCAGAGTGGGGTTAGCCAGGGAGAGCTGAGGGGGCAGACAATCTATCCTCTCTCTCTACTTGACTCAGCTCCATCTTTACTCTGGTCCTGACCCAACAGGGAGGGAAGACTCCATTCTCTCCCTGCCCTTATATTACATGACTCATCATTCTATCCACTGTACTATCCTCCTGCCTAATATTAATATTAATCTTTTCATCATGATTTATTCTTCATATCACAAACTATCCTAAAAATAACAAAGAATTTTAATTTTCTTGTACTTTTAGGGCAAAAAAGAAAAAAGTTATTTATATTACTCATTGTTCTTATCTTCAGTGCTAAATATGCAATTTGACTTTTAAATTCTATTAATGTCTAAAAACAGCTAAGCAAATGAAAAAGAAAAAAATTACTAATTTAGATTAGCAAAACATCTCTCTGGCCTATTATCTAAAGTACTAACTTTATTTATCCATTCATCTATCTATTTATCTATCTATCTATCTATCTATCTGTCTGTCTGTCTGTCTGTCTATCATCTACCTATCTTTACTGAATTATAAGTGTTGAGTGTTGCTTAACTTCCCAGGTGGAGATTAGAGATTAGCAATGATTCTGATCTGCAGGGAGATTAGCTATTCTGCTTTGCTGCCCAAGGTGATTTACAACAGAGATTAAACACTGAACAGGATTATAAAAGACTATCTCATTCTCCTCCGTCTCCTAAATCAGTAACATTAGAAGGTTAAATTTCCTGAAGCAGAGTATACTTTTTAAATCATGCTCATCTACATCAGGGAAAATGTTGTAATTAAGGAAATGGGGGGAAAAGATGTATAACAAATTCAAAGTAGCTGCTCATTTATCTACTCATTCAAAGTTCTAACATTTCCATAGTTTTCTAAACATTTTGAAAACTCTTGGTAAGAAAATCCATGGTTTTAATGGAGTATGACCTGTTCTTCTATTGGCAATTTCCTGGACTATTTCCTCAACTTCCTGACTGGTGTTAGAGGAGGAAAGAGGAAATAAGATAATTAACCTGTTTTACACCTTTTTTTTTTTCAATTTCACCTCTAGCTTAGAGAGTAAATTCATTAGCTATGTAGGACTGACAATCCACCAACACTACCTGCTGCTTCAATAAGCCTATCTCTATGGATTTTACACTGTAAATTTATATTTAATCTGTGTCTTTTCAGTTTTTTCACATTATTAAGGAAGAAGCTTTACTATCCTTCTAAAGTCTAAAGCTATGAGTGTCATTTTCTTTTTTTATTTAAATTTATTTATAATATTTTTCCATGGTTACATGATTCATGTTCTTTCCTTCCTCTCTTTACTCTCCCCTCCCAGAGATGACAAGCATTTCCACTGGGTTACACATTTTTCAGTGTTGAAAACCTATTTACATGTTATTCCTATTTGCAATAGAGTGATCTTTTAATGACAAAATCCCAATCACATCCCCACTGAACCACATGATCAATGATATGTTTTTCTTCTGCATTTCTACTCCCACAGTTCTTTCTCTGGATGTGGATAGAGTTCTTTCTCATAAGATCCTCTGGATTGACCTGGATCGTTGCATTGCCACTAATGAAGATGTCCATTACTTTTGATTGTAACACAGTGTATTAGTCTCTATATACAATGTTCTCCTGGTTGTGCTCCTTTCCCTCTGCATCAATTCCTGGAGGTTGTTCCAGTTCACATGGAATTGCTCCAGCTTATTATACCTTTGAGCACAATAGTATTCCATCACCAACAGATACCACAGTTTGTTCAGCCATTCTCCAATAGAAGGGCATCCCCTCATTTTCCAATTTTTTGCCACCACAAAGAGCGCAGCTATGAATAATTTTGTATAAGTCTTTTTCCTTATTATCTCTTTGGGGTACAAACCCAGCAGTGATATGGCTGGGTCAAAGGGCAGACATTCATTTAAAGCCCTTTGGGCATAGTTCCAAATTGCCCTCCGGAATGGTTGGACCAATTCACAATTCCACCAGCATTTTATTAACGTTATTTTGCCACATCCTCTACAACACTTATTATTTCCCTTTGCTGTCATGTTAGCTAATCTGCTAGGTGTGAAGTGATGCCTCAGAGTTGTTTTTATTTACATTTCTCTAATCAATAGTGATTTAGAATACTTTTTCATGTGCTTATTGATAGTTTTGATTTCTTTAGCTGAGAACTGCCTGTTCATGCCCCTTGCCCATTTATTAATTGGGCACTGTCATTTTCTAATGGAAGAAAAAAGTCTAAGTTTTCCAAGTTAATTCAAATCACTAGTGAAAGCTGAAATTCTCTTTTGTTCCCACAGCCACTGAACTATGAAAAGAAGAAGTCCTACACCCTCAACATAGAAGGAGCAAATACACATCTTGATTTCCGATTTTCTCACTTGGGCCCATTTAAGGATGTCACCATGTTGAAGATCATCGTGGGAGATGTTGATGAACCACCACTCTTTTCGATGCCTTCCTATGTTATGGATGTTCATGAGAATGAGAAGATTGGAACAGTGGTTGGCACAGTGGCTGCTCAAGATCCAGACAGTGCTAATAGTTTAGTAAGGTACAGTCAAATGAAGTTATTTCAGTTGTTTAAATGTAGTTGTAAGAAAGTGGTCCCCACTGTTCCCCACTTTCTAAAAATGAATGCTATAATATTTAAATACTTCCTGTTTATCAATAACTTGATTTGGGTATCCATATATTATAAAAAAACATTAAATGAATATAAAAATAATTACATTATTTAAGAACTTAATCTTAAAAATCCTGGCTGTAGCTTTTGTGCTTGAGGAAAAAAATTATATTTCTGAGTATCTATCTATCTATCTATCTATCTATCTATCTATCTATCTATCTATCTTTCTATCTATCTTTCTATCTATCTGTCTGTCTGTCTATCTATCTGTCTATTTAAATGCTATTGAGGAATTGAAGAGAATAATTTAGTTATTTGGCATTTACTAAGATAGCTGATCAGAAAGGGGGAGGAAAAGAACATATAATAAAGATATATTTCACTATGAAAATGTATTTAAAACCTTTGAGAGAGGAGAAAGTAACAGAGGAAATATAACATGGGAACACCTGGGCCTCTCCAATTAGACATGATAGTTAAATGAGAAATGTCTCAAAATCTAAAAAAAATAGTGGTTCTCTCATCACCAGCATAAAATTGTTTTCTCAAATAGTCCATTCCCAGGAAATCTTTGTTACATTATCATGCAGAAAAAGAAAAAAAATTAGGTAATTTTAATACCCTTATGAAAGTGGCTTTATACTATCTACAAATTTCATTTCTGGCACTATATGGTATCATCAATAAATAAGTATAAATGTAATTATTCTAGTTATGGCAATAAAATCATCATAATTATTGTGAATTATATAGGCTGAGAATAAGTCCTTTTTAGAAAAGTTTATACTGAAATCAATTATCTTGTTTATGTTGCATATCTAAAAGACATTTTTTTCTTTATAAGGAAGAAAAAAAATTGGAGTTAAATGATTATATCTATAATTGATAAATATAGTAAATAGCTTTTCAGTTGACCAGTTTATGATTTTTTTATTGAATACTTTTTAAATCAGTGCTTTGGAGAATACTGAATTATAAAAACATCCTAATAGAATCTTTCAGAAATCTAATTGGAGAGGTAAAGACATCATATATTAAACAATAAGTGATATAAAATAGTATAGAATAAACCCCTAAATTTCATAGTGCATAATACCAGTGTTGTAATATTTCAAAAATTATTAAAAACTAGACCATTTAAGGCTTCTTGGAAGATTTATGATCTGACCTAGGCCATAAAGAATGGATAAGATTTTGATGGATGGGAAGGAAGAGGAAGGCTATTTAAGATGAAGGACCAAACAAAGAAGCAAAAATTAGAAGGGAATACAGAAACCCAGCAACTAAATGAAAACTGAGAAGTAAAATGATAGGAGACGGTAGAGCCAGATTATTGAGTGTCATGAAAGTCAAGGATTTCATATGCTAGGGAAAATAGAGAGGCATTACAGGTTCCATGTAGGTCAGGTACTTGATAAAAGTAATGTTTCAGAAAGATTGATTTGGCAGCAATATATATAATAGATCAACTTTAGGGAGAAATGAGAAACAGAGAAGTCAGTGACTTAGATATTATAATTCTCCATTTTAAGTATTTAGGCTCTAGGGTAAGGGAAATGGAAAAGAATGAAGAGATTTGAGTTGGATTTTAAAAGAAAAAACCGTAGGCCTTGGGAACAAATTAGATATGGATCATACCTGATAGAGAACATATTGTTTCTTCTTTTTTTGAAACTGTTGCCTTCTGTCTTAGAATTGATACTAATTAATGATTCTAAGGCAGAAGATCCTAAAAGCTAAGCAATTGAGGTTAAATGACTTGCCCAGGCAATGTCTCAGGCCAGATTTGAACCCAGATGCTGCTCACTCCAGATCACTGAGTCACTTAGCTGCCCTTCTCCATCATTTCTTAAAGCAAAGTAGTATTCCATCACAATCATATGACAAAACTATTTTAGCCATCACGATGAACATCCTCTCACTTTACAATTCTTTGCCAAAACAGAAGAAGCCATTATAAATAGTTTTATACCTACAGGTCATTTTCCTTTTCCTTTAATCTCTTTGGGCTACTAATCTAGTAATTCTATTGTGGATTCAAAAGGTAGACACAATTTTATATACCTTGAGTCATCGTCCCAAAATTATTTCCAGAATAGTTAGACCAGTTCACAACTCCAATAGCTCATTAGTGTACATATTTTTCCATCATCATCTATGGCATTCATGATTTTATATAGGTGTGAGGGGGTACCTCAGATTTGTTTTAATTTGCCTTTATAGTGATTTAGACAATTTTTTTTCATAAGACTATATACTGCTTTTATTTCTTATTCTGATTTGCTTGTTCATATCTTTTGACCATTTATCATTTGGGGGATGGCTCTTATTTAAAAAATATATATGCATATATATATTTCTCTATATATTTGAGAAATGAGATCTTTATAAGAGAAAACTTACTAAAAAAAAGTTTATACTACTTCATTGTTTAAGGTTCCTTTTAGAAAAAAGTAGTTACCCTGATTATCTCTTAATTAAGTCTATTTTTCTTTGCTTAGTCTTGAGATCATACTTGCTACCCCATCTTTATTTATTTAAGCGGAATTTTAGATTTTGTTGCAGCCTTTTATTTTAATTCTGTGTCTCTCTTCCGAGTGTGTCTCTTTTAAACAACACATCCTTGGATTCTTATTTCTAATGCATTCTGCTATCTGTTTCCAATTTATAGGTGAACTCATCCCCCTCTTTTCTATTAACCCTTTGCCCTCCTACTTCCCAATTGGGTAATTTGCTTTTCTATACACTACTGAGTGTATGTCTATAGTTTTCCCTCTTCTAACCAATATCAATGAGAGTGAAATTTAAACATTGCCTAGCACCCCTCTCATTTTCCTCTCCTATATAATTATTCTTACTTATGACTTTTATATGAGAAAACTTTCCCATTCTATAGTTACCTTTACCTTTTACCCAGTGCTTCCCTTTTTTCACCCTTCATTTATTTTTGGTCATAATTTCAGTATAAATCAACTCAATGAAATTTCTTGAAATCGGATGCCTAGGCTATTCCTTTGAATGTGCCTTCAAGTAACCCAATAATTCTTAAATTTATTTGATAGGTAAATCATTTTTCTGATGAGATATTTTCTTCTACTTTTTCTTTTCACTTTTAAAAATTATTTCTTGGTGTCTCATGGAGTCATTAGCTTCCACTTTCCCAATTCTAATTCTTTTCAGCTTCTGATGAATGTAGCATAGTCTTGTGCCATTTGAGTTTCTTATTCTTTATATTAAAAGTTATTTTCCCTGGTCATTTGCAGAATTTATTGTCAGTGGAATTATTAAATTTTACCAACTTATCTCAGAATTTGTAGCACCAATTTGCTATATTGTTTTTGTTTTTTGTTTTTCCTGGAGGTAATCTGCAGATCTTTTTGGTCACAACTTTATTTTCTATGTTCAGAAGTTCTAGGAAGATTTCATATATTATCTCTTGCATTATAACATTGAATTTTTTTTAACTTGCCATGTTCTTCTTGGAGACTATAATTCTTAAGTTGGATGCAAATCTCAACTTCAAGATCAATATGATTGACTTATATGGAGATACATTTTTAATGTTATTGCCTTTCCTTTCTACAATGCTTCCCTTCATGACTATCCTATGACTCATAAATGGTGGATTGATTTTCTTTTGTTTAACGATATTTATTCATAGACACCTGAACTAATTTGTCTGATCTGGGACTAAATTCCCTCCTGTTACTAATACCATTCCTATTCTTATTCTCTAGTTATGTTCAAAGTTATCTCAATTTTTTCCTCCTGTGAATTTTGGTAATTCTAGTCTTTCTACCTTATATTCCTATTATTCAATTTTGGACTCCTTTTTTTTTTAATATTAGTTTCTCCTGGGACTGGACCAAGGGGAAAAATAATCTCCTATGCTGCATAATTCATATTACACTGGCCTCAGTCTTTACTCTAATGGCTTTTGGAGTAACAAAACTGCCCACAGCTAGATACCAGTCTCCTTTCCCTTAGGACTGGAATAATGCCACACATACACTGCTTTCTTCCTTTCTGTTCTTTTTCTTTAGCTGAGAATTACTGTAGCACAAAGTGCTATGCTAACTTCACTTCTAACATGCAATTCAAACTAGAGAAAACTTCTTCTGCCTTTGTTTTTCTATCACAGTGAAAGGAAGGAGGAGTGATTTATACAGAAGGGAATTCTAGTTTTTAAATGATGCAAGAGCAATTGAATATTTTAGGTTGAGGAAACACCAGGTGCTGGGAGAAGCTATAAGATGAGACACTATAGTTTGTAGGTTTAGATACCAGGAACTGAACTGATTACTGAGAGTTTAGGAAGATTAAAGAAAGTATTGAATAAATTAAACAAATTTGTTTATGCTCTTTAGCAATTACACAACCCTCAAAGGCAATAGTAAACTCAAACTCAGAATATAATGGTAGTGAGGCATACTTTTAGGGAACTCATGAAAAAAAAAACAACTCATAATTTTTGTTACTGAAGGGTCTATAAGTCACTCCTCTTCTTAAAAAGTCTTTATGCAGTTTCTGTCCAATGTACATGGTCTCTGCTAGATGATTCACTTAGCTGTGTTCCCAGAATTAGGTCTTCTCTGTTCTTCTAAACTGCCAGGGAATCCATTCTTCAAGGTTGTTATTGTTTCTCTCCTTCTAGGTCTGTGTTTCTTCTCCCCCCTTGAACATTCTCAAATTGATTTACTTTCACATTTACAATTGCAGTGTCTCCCTCTAGGCAAGTTATTGCTAGACCCGATCTATTGGGAGTCCTTTTTTCCAGTGATTTTTGTGCCTCTTTTAGTCCAATAATCTAATTTAGTTTTTAAGGAGTTATTTTTTCCAATAATTTCTGTACCACTTTTACTAAACAATTAGTTCATAATTTTAATGTATCACTCTTGTTTCTTTTCTCAATTTTTCTTCTACCACACATCTTTTTTTTTTAACTTCTTGGGTCCAATTAGCATTTTTCTTTGAGGCTTTTTTTTTTTTGGTAGCTATCAGTTTGTCTTTCTTCCCCCTGGCTCCATACTAGCATTTTATGGTCAAATTCTTTGTTGTTTGCTAATTTTATAGCCTATTTCTTGACTGTGAACTTTATGTTAAAGTTGAGTTCTTCTTACTTAGAAGGAAAGATTCAGGCTTTTTTATGTTGCTATTTTCTGGAGCTCCTCAAGTTTTTGGTACTTCAAAGGTGGTATGATCCTGGAAGAAAACTGGTCACTTCTGTCTTAGTCTGTGTTCTGGTTTTTACTCAAGAAGAATTGTAGTCTCCTGCAGTTCCATATTCTAACACTAATTTGGAAATGTAACCAGGACACCTGGACCCTGGTGACTGTGTTCCTCTCTTCCCTGGAATTGTGATCCAGAACTGCATATGGACAATAGAGTTGCCAATCAATGCTAGCTGTACCCAGTAACATCAGGAGGTCCCCTGTAATCTCTTTTTGAACCATTGTCCAACCATTTTACTGCCTCTAGACTGTTAGGTCTTGATGTTGCTGCTGCAGCAGCCCTTTGTGTGGGCTCTAGAAAGTCCACTGTCCTGATGTCACAGACTCCTGCTACCAACCTTTTTATTTTGTTAGGCTAGAAAAATAACTCACTAGCTTTTATTGACTCTGCTTTTCCAAATTTTGATTTGAGGCAGTATTTTAAATTTTTTTTGAAGGAGACTTTTGGGACAGGTCAGTTGAGTTACTTCTTCGAAACTACTGTATTGGGTCTACCTCCCACCATCCATGTATACTAAAACCAATGACCTCTGATTTTTATCTTAATTTTCCCACTTTTTCTACAGTCTTACTCACAAATTATTATATTTCCGTAGATTCCTCTGGTGGAGGTATAATGTGGTAGTGTCTAGATTGTGAAAAATTAGTCATACACATACACATAATCTTTTTTCTGGAATCATCATCATCCTAGCTAAGGAGTGAACAAAAAATAACTCAAAATATATGAGGACAGCAATATGGTCAGATAGAAGAGTTTCTTTCTGCAATATAATTCCAACTTAACTTTCTAGCCCACTTCCTTGGTTATATTACTCTGCTGCATAGAATATTCCTTTTCCCCTATCTAGATGTAGAAATTCTTCAGGTTCTTGCTTAACTGTTATCTCATTCATGGAACTTTCTATCATATCCCAAACTGAAAATCATCTTTTTCTCTTCTTAACCCTAAAAGAAATTAGCCTGTCTTATGATGTATAATATGTTTTTTTTTTTTATAATTACTCTAAACATGCTTTGTTTCCCCTCTTAGGATCTAAGTTATCTGTGAGCTGGTACTAGGTCTAATCTTGGTATATCACCTTAGTTTTCATGGTTTCAAGACCCATACTTAGTAAAGAGTAGTTGTTCTTTAAAATACCTGAGTGAATTTCACTCCCTTTCTAGATTTCCTGATTTGTTTCCACCTACTCCCATACTTAAGCCTATTGCAAACTTTACACTATCTCCAATTTCCCATTGTTTGATTTGTCCAGGCATTTCCTTCTATTCCCCCATTTACCCCTTGATCTTTACCATCCTCAAACTTGTATATTCCTTGTCTTATTATTTTAGGACTTGATTATTTTTTTGATTTATGAAATACTGAAAAATAAAAACATTCAAAATTGCTAGTGATTGAGAATACAGATTTTATGTAAAGTTTACAGGCAAAATCAGTTTTCTTAATTCAAAGACATTCATTTCTAATAGTGGATATTGCAGGCATTTTTATAAGCTGGTGGAAAAGATAAATGGTATACAGCAGTGCCCTTCAAATTATACCTTATAAGTAACCACCTAATTTCCTAGAGTAAGGCCTAATATTCAGAAAAATTTTATTATCGAGTGATTATTATTAACATAGTAACTAATAATATAATGCATTGTGATTACAAAACCTGGGGCATACATTTTCTTACTGATACTTATAAAAACTGTGAAACATGTAGTAAAACTATTAATATTTTCATTTTATCTACAATACTATCACCTTAAATCCAGAGATAAATAAAGGTTATAATGAAGGGTTATCTGGGGTACATATATTTCCAAAACAATATCTTTATACCATGATTTATTTAAGTGGAGAACTATACTATCAGGTAGCTACTGCCCCATGGAACCATTATTTACCTCAATAATGATTAACTCTGTTAAAATAAATATCCATTGCTTGCCTTTAGTTTCTTTTTAAAAATGTAAGATAAATGCTGCAGGAACCTCATTCAAGCCAAATAAATTCATAGCTATATTTCACCATAATTATACATAATATTTATTTTTAAAAATTTAATGAGGATTTGTTTATCCTACAGAAGAGCCCTTGTGCATATATAAAATTATTTTTAAAAAACAATTTATCAAACAAAAAAAATCAAGTTTTACATTTCCACCTTTCCAGGGGACAAGTGTATGTACTAATTAAGGAAAATTGTATTGAAGAGATATACCTTTCATTGCACCCTGAAATGCAATTAACTCCAGATTTGTGGTATTGTTAGAGGGAGTTTTAAATCTCTGAAGCATTTGTAGAAAACTCACTGACTCTAGCATTTTTGTAATTCAATTCTGGGAACCATTAGCAGGAATGCTTAGACTTCAAAGAGGATACTCAAGCAAAGATTGGTTCTTTACCAATTCAGATGGGGAACCTGCAATTACACAACAATAGAGCCATCTCAAAAACATTTTAGTAATTCAGAGCCATGTTGTCTCTCAGTATTGAGGTAAAATTTGCTTTAAAATTTTTGGAGGGAGAAATAGAAGTTAGTAGATAGAACACTCAAGTAGTTACTAAAGACTTGAGCAATCATTTGGATTCAATTCATCAAGGACTTAATCTGTGAAAGACAGTATCTACACATAAAGGCAAAATATCACTGTATTAAAAAAAGTTGGGAATATAAAATGTATACCCATAAATAAATTGAAAGAAATCAGTACATAGAATTAGAAGATCTAAGTTCAAATTCCAATTCTACTTTTTAGCTTTAGTAAACCACTTCCTTTGGTCTTAGTGTACCTATTTTTAAAATGAAGCACTACGGCTAGGTGACCTCTTATCTATCAATTTGTGATTCCTTCTTATAAACAATTTGGGGACATTGAGAATAGTTTTTAAATTACTATGAAAGACAAATAAAACAATAGAATTCAAATTATAGAATATTCAGATAATCAGTGAAGCACAGATAATCCTTAGAAGGATGGCTAGGAATCACAAGAAAATAGTTCTTTTCATTCTAGGACCAAAGAAAGTCAAGAAAATTTCAGAGACTCAAACAATTATCAAATATCATTTGTTGATAAATGTTGAATTCAATTCAGCAAAAGATTTGGGAAAAAATGGTAAAGACCAAAAAAAAAATTCCATCCACAAGGAATTTACATTCTACTGGAGGGGAAAGATATAATATCATGTACTCAATTAAGTAAATGAAAAATATACATACTCAGCATAAAGTAATAGTCATTCCCAAAAGTAAAAGAGAAATGAGAATGTAGTAAATCAGGAAAGGCCTCTGACACCTGAGGTTGGGTGTGAAGGAAGCAAAAAGATTCTACAAGACTGAAATGAGAAGGAGCAATGGAAGTTCCACCTCTAGGTCAAAAAGAATGCATTTCAAAATCTAGCTTGGAGAATAGAGGAGTCCAGTTTGATTGGGATAGAAAGTATAAGAAGAAAGAATATAAATATTCCTGGAAAGAAAAGTCAGAGCTATTTTTGAAGGCTTTAAAAAACTAGACTTTAAAAATAATTATTTATCCTGTAGTTAATAGGAAGTCATTAAAAAGATTTTGGAGTAGATAGGTGACACAGTCATTTCTGTATTTTAGGAATATCAATTTGGCAAATCTTTTAGGATAGATTGGTGGAGAGAGAGACCAGAAACAGAGAGACCAATTAGGAAGTTATGAGATCTCAACTCCAATATTTTCCCACAGCACCAATATGTCAATTCTCTCTAATGCATCCCTCCTTCAATGAATTATATTTTAATTATTATAATAAATTCTTATTTTTCCAGATTATATGCCAATACAATATTTCAGTATTCCTTTTCTGATATTTTGCAATCCATGCTGTCTCTCTCTCTGTCTCTCTGTCTCTGTCTCTCTTTCTCTGTTTCTCTCTCTGTCTCCCTGTCTCTCTGTCTCTCTCTGTCTCTCTGTCTCTCTCTGTCTCTCTGTCTCTCTCTGTCTCTGTCTCTGTCTCTCTCTGTCTCTCTCTCTCTGTCTCTGTCTCTCTCTCTGTCTCCCTGTCTCTCTGTCTCTCTCCAACTTTCTCTCTCTCTGTCTCTCTGTCTCTCTGTCTCTCTGTCTCTCCCTCTCCCTCTCCCTCTCTCTCTCTCTCTCTCTCTCTCTCTCTCTCTCTCTCTCTCTCTCTCTCTCTCTCTCTCTCTCTCTCTCTCTCTCTCCCCCCCCTTTACTTCCCTCTCACCTCCCCATGAAGGCAGGTAATATTATATAGGCTGTACATATATTATCATAAGTATATATTTCAATATATGTCATGTTGTGAAATAATTCACATATTGCTTTCATTAGAGAAAAACTCATAGAGGAAATAAAATCAAGAATGATATGTTTCAATTTATATTCAGATTCTATTTGTTTTTGTCCTGAGTCTCTTAGAGTTGCCCTGACTTGTTGATAATAGTGAGGTTATTCATAGTTGACCATTATACATTACTTGTTGTTACAAATTAGCTTGTTTTTGTGGAATGTCATGAGACTTCTACTAAAGAGATACTTGAGCTCAAATCCCACTGATTAGCTATTTGGCCAAAGTAAAGTCACTTAACCTCTATAAGCCTCTGCTACCTCATATGTAAAAAGGGAATAAGACCGTGTCACAGAGTTGTTGTATTTATCAAAATTGATAATGTATTCACAACACTTTATAAACTGGAAATCCATATCAATATTTAGTTACTATTATTCAGATATAGTCTATGTTGCATGCAAAGAAGCTTTGCATTAACTGGTGTTTAGGAGAAGGAGAGAGAAGACTATCACTATGCCCACAGGAGGCATTCATTCTTTGCCTTCAGCTATAAATGAATTCTTGGTGTAATGAGATGCTTCATTTACCACTATAGCAATATTCAGAACCACTGTTTAGTCCATGGTTGCAAAAACACCTACTGCCTCTCTTCCCCATTACAGCAAAGCAAACTTTTTTTACATATTTCTAAACAATTCACTAAGTCACCACAGCAACTTTCCCAAATCATTTCATCCATCCTCAGACTTCTTATTGCATCCCCATCTCATACCTTCTCACCTGACAATCTTACTCATATTTCACTGAAAAAAATGAGGCTATTTCCCTAAAGCTTCTACTTCTCCAGTTTTCCTTATCTCAAATCATACAGATGATAATCTACACCTTCACCCCTGTCTCCCCTAATGATGCATAATGTCTCACTTAATCCTTCTTGTCAAGGCAAATCCCCCTACATCTCCTATTTAGGTCTTTTCATCTTATCTTCTTTACCACATTGCTCCCTCTATCATCACCACTTTTTCACTGATTTTTAATCTTTCTCTATCTACTGATTATTTCCTTGCTAACAAACATGTCCATGTCTCTGCTTTCCTTAAAAAAAAACCTCATTAGTTCCAACAATCCCTACTAGCTATCTAGAATGTCATTTCCCTTTCATGGATAAACTTCTTGAGAAAGTTATATAAAATCTGTCCCTTAACTTCTTTTCCACCCACTCTCTTCTAAACCTTTAGCAGTTTGTTTTCTAAATTCATCATTCAACTTAAATTAACTTACTAAAAAATTGCAAATAATCTCTTAATTGCCATATCTAAATAGGTTGTTTGCAATCCTCAATCTTTTTTACAATTTTGCAGCTTTTGACAATGTTTTTTGAAGATGATTATGCTCTTCTTAATATTCTCTTTTTCCCCTCAACATTTCTTACTCTTAATTCGCCTTTATTTTGTGTGATCACTCCTCATTCTTCCTTTCTTTGCTGGATCATCTACTAGGTCATACCTACTAACTATGGGTATCCCTTAAGGTTCTATCCAGATCCCCTTTTTTCCACCTCTAAACTCTCTAGCTTGGTAATATTATCAATTCCCATTAACTTAATTATCATCCCTATACAGGTGATTCAAAACAACATTTATACAGCCCCAGGGTCTCCACTGACCTCTAGCCTTATGTCCACCACTGCTCATCAGACATCTAAAAATGGATGTCCCATAGAGATCTTAACATAAATATGTCCCAAACAGGAATTATTGCCTTTCCTCTAAGCCTCTTCCTAGCTTCCCAGTTACTATCAAGGGAACCACAAACTCCCCAGTTCCTGAGGCTCACAAACCATATATCATCATTAATAGCCCAGTTTCAGTCACTGTTCATCACTGAATGTTGCCAAATCCTGTCAATTTTATCTTTCAAATATCTTATATATTTTTATACCCCATTTTCTACCCGGATATCGCTGCCACCCTGATGCAGGCCATCATCATCTCATACTTGCAAATGAGAATAAGTTAGCTTATATCCAGTCTCTCCCCTCATCTATATCGTTCTTCATTCAGCTGCCAAAGTGATTCCCAATGGCTTAAGGCTGTCTCATCCTACCTCCCTTACTCAATAAATTATAATAGTACTGCATGAGTAGAGGAACATTAAAAAAAACCCTTAGTTTCTATTTAAGAATCAATATTGGGCATTGGTTCCAAAGCAGAAGAACTGTAAAGGTTAGGAATTGGGGTTAAGTGACTTGACCAGGATAGCAGAGCTAGGAAATATGTGAGGGCAGATTTGAAACCAGCACTTTCCATCTCCAGGCCTGGCTCTCTATCTACTGAGCCACTGCTTAGCTGCCTCCAAAGGAATACTTTTAACACTCTTCCTTCATTTTTTACTAAAAATGAGAGATAGCTATATACTCTTTAAAAAAAAAACCCTTACCTTCCATATTAAAATCAATACTGTGTATTGGTTCCAAGGTAGAAGAGTGGTAAGGGCTAGGCAATGGGGGTCAAGTGACTTGCCCAGGGTCACACAGCTGGGAAGTGTCTGAAGCCAGATTTGAACCCAGGACTTCTCATCTCTAGGCTTGGCTCTCAATCCACTGAGGTACCCAGCTTCCCCCTTATACTCTTGAATAGCAAACCTAGAAGAACCTTATTTAAAGTAAAACATCTTATAAGGTATGTTTGTTTATATTGTTCAAAATGTGCTATTAAGGCACTTGTTTGGTTGGCACAATGGATAGAATATAGTATCTGCATATGGGAAGACTCGTGTTTAAAAAAAATTAAAATTTAGACATATACTAGCTGTATAACTGTAGGCAAGTTACTGGATCTCTGCCTGCCTCAGTTTCCTCATCTAAAAAATCATGTTAATAATAGCACCTCCTTCCCAGTGATGTTGTGAAATACAATGAGACAGTATTTATAAAGCATTTTGCAAATCTTACAGCACCATATGTGTGTGTGATTACTACTGTTTTTTTAGATAAATTTTAAATTGTTTGAAAGGTTCCCTTTCAAAGGAAATCATATAAGAAAATGATGGAGACTCAAATATTAAAACATATTACTCGTGTCATTTTAAAAATATAAATGCAACTTGTAGAGTAAGGATATAGGAAATGGTGGGCTTTAGTTTTTCTCAACTGTTAAATAAAGGATTTGAACCAGATGATCTAGAAGTTCTTTCTATTTCTTATGTTGTGCATCTATGAATATACATGAAGGAACTACTTGATGTGCAATGCAAATATATGTTAGACTCTCTTTTAGTTGGAGTAAAATACAGTTATGGCAGCAAATAGGTTAGCCACTGCTGGCATGTTCTTCAAGATTATTAACTTTTTACCTTCTCTTTGAATTAAGTGAGAAGCAGCCACAGATAAGAAGACAGCACTGGAGGGGGGTTGGCGAAGGGAGGGAAGAGAGCTACAGCAATATGACACTGCTGGACATTAAAAGTTAATCAATGTATTTGAATATTTATAAGACACTGGCACCAATCAAGTAAAATAATCTCAGTGTTACTCTATTGGCAGAGGAGAGGTATAACCATTGTAGAGATTGGGCAGGGAAGGGATGTTTGTGGAACTGAAAGCCATCTAAAGTGTTTAAAATATACAATGAAAATATACTTAGGGTAGATTTATGTAATTAGGATGAAAACATATTGATACCCAAATGTGAAGAGATGAAGAGCCATGACCTTTACTTGGTGGGTCATTGCTGATCAGATGACTCCACTGCCAAAATAGTGTCTGAGTTACAGAAGTCACAACAGGCATGAAGGGAGAGATTCTGATCTCAAAAAGAGAAATTCAGTAGAATAGAAGGAAGAGGGATGATACTCAGAGGGCAGTGGATTATGGAGTTAGTGAGGGGTCAAGAACTATTTTTAATTGTATTTAATTAGTCAGTTTAGAACATTATTCCTTGGTTACAAGAATAATATTCTTCCCCTTCCGTCCTCCCACCCATTCCCATAGCTGACACGCAATTCCACTGGGTATTACTTGTGTCCTTGATCAGAATCCTTTTCCATGTTGCTGGTGTTTATACTAGGATGTTCATTCAGAGTCTCTATCCCCAATCATATTCCCCTCAACCCATGTATTCAAGCAGTTGTTTTTCTTCTCTGTTTCTACTCCCACAGTTCTTCCTCTGTCTGTGGATAGTGTTCTTTCTCATAAGTCCCTCAGAATTGTCCTGGATTATTGCATTGCCTCTAATGGAGAAGCTCTTTACATTCCGTCTCTGTGTATAATGATCTGGTTCTGCTCCTTTCACTCTGCATCACTTCCTGGAGGTTGTTCCAGTTCACATGGAATTCCTGCATTTCTTTATTCCTTTGAGCACAATAGTATTCCATCACCAGCATATACGACAATTTGTTCAGCCATTCCCCAAATGGAGGACATTGAGGGGTCAAGAACTATTGACATCAAGTAAAGTCTATTCATTCTTAGATCTGTCAGAGTGGGAAAAAAAGAATGTATTGACTTGACTGGTTGACAGGATCAAAGGAAGATTCTTATCTATTATTATCTAAACTACCATAATAATTTCCCAATTGGTTTTTCTCATTCCAGTTGACACCTTTTTAAATCTTTCCTTATTGTTTTTCCAGTAATTTGTCATTGCACTGTTAGGATTGGGCCAACATACCCTCAAATACTTTTAAAAACTGCCAAATAAAATATAAAATCCTTTCACAATCTGAATTCAATCCAGTTTTTTTTCCTCTTACTAGATTCCATGTATTTTATGTTCTAATTGAACCTGATTAGTTTCCATTCTTTATTTTCATTGTATCTTTTTTGGCCTTTATGTTCTTCTCTTACTGTATGCCATGCTTGAAATAGATGCCGCTGGTCTTCAATTTCCATCTTTCAAAGTTTCTCATTGCCTGTGAGTGCCAATTCAGAAGTTACCTCACCTTAAAAATGCCTGGGTAAAAGGAATCCATTGTAATACCTATTTCTCATTCTACTTTAACTGTATCTCCTTTGTCCCTATTGAATTCTTCTTTGTATCATAGCTATTTTTGTACATTTTTATCCCCATCCCATTAGACTATGAACTCTTTGATATCAGAGAATATGTTATTTTTCATCATCCTGATAGCTAGCACATTGTCTGCAAATAGCAGACACTCAAGTGAGTTGACATTTATCTCTAAGGGAATACTGGAAACTTATTTTAGAGGATATGTTTAAAGAAAGATCTTCCTAATAGAGTCCACAAATCCTTTTCTTTAACTTTAGCTTTAAGATACTGTGCCATCCTTATAGTCTTTCTTTAAAACCTAGATTAATATTTAAGTGGTTAAGTAAATATAGAGTCACAAAATGTCAAAGCAGAAAGAGGCCTTAAATAGAACCTTGTTTAACCATTTTATTTTACGTGTGGAAACAGCCACAGAAAAGCTAAGCAATTTCCTAAGGTCACACATACTTGTCAAGAATTAGAACTAGAACCAATTCCAGTGTTTTAGACAACAAATTTTATCCCCTAAATGAAGAATGTGATCACAGCATATCACTATATCCAGGCATTCTAGTTCTGCCCTACTTAACCAGTCATTTTTGCCACATAGTAATCGCCACCACACTTTGCAATCCAAAAACCTGTTTGTTCGCCATCAGACATTGTTAGCTAATTCAACATTTAGGGAAAAACAACTGAGACAGTTTTAGAGCTGGAAGTCACTTGAGAAATCATATAGTTCAATCCCATTATTTTTAAATCATTTAAATAAGTAATTTTAGGCATTGATAGGAATATATAGATATTAGGTCTAAACACGAATCTCCCTTTTCTAAGTATAAATAAGTCCTTGTCCTAAATGTACTCTATACAAGACATCAGAATGCTATAAATGTCACTGACATCATCAGGGTTACTTAGTACAATTCCCTATTCAAATATTTGGATTTTTTATGGAAAATTCACTGCTAAATAGCTATTAAAAATTGTGCAAGGAAAAAAAAACACTGCCATGCTGAAATAATTCCATACCTATGCTTAAATTCAGTGTGTGCTCATGCCATCTCAGTTTTCAGAAGGATAAATTATTTGGAGCCTCATTATAATTGCTCGTGTAGAAGATTGGTTTCTCTCTTTGAGCATTAGACCCCTGTTTCAAGGAGATAGTAAACTTTCAAAAAGATGTAAGTGATTTCCATCACCACAGGTGCAAATGAACACAGCTCATTTCATTAAGCATAATAAACTGCAGACCAGGTGGAGAAATGACCCTTATGACTTGTGTTTTTAAAGTGACACTTTCAGAGGTATGGTTTTTGGAATAAATTATGTTCCCAAAGTCAGCTGAGAACCTTAAAACTTTTAATGAACCTTAGATGGATTGCATTTATGTGACTCTTTGTTAGCTAAAGGATAGGCCAAGCTGTTGTAGGATCCCAGGGGGTTTGTATTGATTAAACTTTCTCCTAGCTATTGATCATAGTCAGTAAAACTTACAAAAATAACTTTTATTGTGAGCAACATTTCAAGGAAAATCTACAATAACATTCAGGCATGTGAATCTAGTGTGCCAAGAAAGGAGAGCCTTCATTATTTTAAGTCTACTTAAAATTACCCAAGGAAATTGCTGTAAAATTATTGTTATAATTTAAAATGGAAATATAATTTTATTAAGTCCCATAAAGATTCAGAATTGTTTATAGTGATATGAACTGAAATTGTTACTTCCTATAAGCTACAATTTCAGTTTATTCAAAAGAAAAATAACTTTGGCAAAACCCCAGTGTTTTTTTGGCTGGCTAAGGCTATAATTGAATCGATGTCTATATAGGCAATGGTGAGTGTATTGAGTTGATTAAGTGGATAAGTAAAAAAACTGAGAGAACAAAAAGTTTCTCAAGCATCTTGAAGTATTCAGACTGATTTCCTACTCATATCTAATATTTCCAAGATTTTTTGACTTTTTCTTAACTCCACCTGAGCAGATAAATCCTAAAAAGTACTAATTTAAGTAAATGAAGCTGTATACTATCCCAATATGCTATTGGTTTTTGTTTTTGTTTTTGTTTTTTTGCTATTGCTAGATCATAGGCCAAGAAGTAAGAAAAATTACATATGTTTGATAAAAGAGCCCACCAGAGAGATGTTCCAGAGAAAAACATGCAATGCAAGGTTTATCTCTTGTAGGTGATGATGGGAGTCAAGAAAACTACTCTGCCTTCTGGCAGAGGGAGGCAGCAAAATATCTTACTCTCAGAGGCGCTGTTAGTCAAACAGGCAACAATATTCACTGAGTTAATGCTGTGCACATAACATTGCATTTGGACTACAGGAGAATAGAAAGGAAGTAGTAGATGCTTCAGGGAAAAGGTAGACCACTAAGTGAAGGAACCAGGTGCTGATTCACTATGTACCCATAGCTTGACTCATTCTCCTCTTGGAAGAGCTGCTTTGCTCCTCCACGGTGACTTTCAAGCTTCTCTTTATACATCATTTTTCCTCATTAGAGTATAAATTTCATTAGTGTAGGGACAGATTTCTTATGTTATCTCTAGAACTAGTTAAAATTCTTGGCAAATTTTAAGCTCTTAATAAATTCTCTATCTACCCATCCATCTATCCATCCATCCATCTATCTATCTATCTATCTATCTATCTATCTATCATCTATCTATCAACTATCTATCATCTATCATCTATTTATCTATCATCTATTCATCCATCTATCTATATATCTGTCTCTCCATCTGTCTGTTATTCTATCTCTATCCATCTATCTATATTCTATCTATCATCTATTTATCTATCCATCCATCCATCTATCTATCCATCTATCTCTCCATCCATCCATCCATTATCCATCTATCCATCAATCAATCAATCTATCTATCTATCTATCTATCTATCTATCTATCTACCTATCTACCTATATATCATGTAAACTTGGAAAACCATTTCTTCTCTTGTGAACTTCAGTTACTTCTTTTGTGAAATGAAGTGCTTAGACTATCTGGTCTCTGAGATCTCATCATACTCTCAGTCTGCCATCTCTTTGTTCAGTAGGAAACAAGGGGAAGATTCTGAGGTGAAATTAATTCAAGCATAGAATTCCATTCAAGAAATACTAAGGAACTGCTCCCCTTATCACTATGTCCATCACCATATATCCTTAGACCATTTTCTTGTTCCTTGATGACCCTACCATTTTCTATTGCTTTCATTATTCTGGCTGCATTGTTTATATATACATATGTGTGTGTGTGTGTGTGTGTGTTCACATACACATATTTATTTATTTTTGTCTTTGCCAGGCCACAGTGAATGAAAATAGTAGTAACAATGGGAATATCTGAGTTCAAACCTAGTTTCAGACATTTACTAGTTGTGTGACCTTGAGAAAATCTTTTTTTTTCATTTTTTCTATTTCTTCATTTATAAAATAGGGATAATAATAAAACCTACTTCTCAAGTTTGTCACAAGAATCAAATTAAATTTTAGTTGTAAAGCGCTTAGCACAGTACCTGATACATAGTATTTTAGTTGACCAACTCTTTGCTTATTTCCTTCTCCAGCTCATTTTACAAATGAGGAAACTGAGATAAACAGGGTTAAGTGACTTGCCCAGGGTCACACTGCTAATAAGTATCTAAGACTTGTTTTGAACCTAGGTCTTTTTGGCTCCAGGCCTAGTACTCTATCTACTGAGCATCCTAGTTGCCTCTAGCACATAGCAAGTGATATATAAATATTAACTGTTACTATTATTATATTTCTCTCTGAGGCTAAAGGAGTGTCTCTTCTCTAGTATCATCATCTCAAGTCCCCATCTTCTATGTTTCCTCTTATGATTAGTTATCAGTGTCTACCTGCCTCTTATCCAGTTCCGTTTAACCATTATTTAGATTTTACAAAGAAAAGGTCTAAACATTTCCCCAGCACTTCAAACATATGCTCTCTTGTTACCTCAGTTCTTTTATAAAATTGGTTCTATGAAATTTATAAACAGATACATCTGAAGTGAGATAAACTAAGTCACTGACCAGAAAAATCTGTTTTTCCCTGGGGAAGTAGAAATCAGAACTGAGCTTTCCTGTGAAGGTCAGTCAGCTCAGAATAGTTAGAATCCATGAAAAAAATAACTCCCTTAGAGCTGGCAGCTGGGATAAGATATACAAGGAATGCTCTGTACCCACACCACTGACCGATATAGCTTCTAGATGATAAGGCTGCTTGCTCCATCAAGGTTATGTCTCATAATGAACGTTGTCTGCTTTGTATCTTGCACCCTATAAAAACTGCATTGTAGCTTCAGTCTGGTGCAACTTTCACTAGGAACGTTGCCCTGGCCAGTTAGATATGTATTATTAATCAATCGATTAATAAATGAATATTGGTTCCATTAATTGAACTCCTGGGTGTCCAGACTCACTTTGTGAAGTGCCCCACTTCACAGCCTCTCTGCTAGATGAGCTTCTGCTGTTTTGGGCTCCAAAGGTGGCTTCTGCTCCCTTCACTTCTAAGAAAGTAGCATTAATATAGAACTTTTGTATTTATGATTTATTTTATTTGATCCTCTAAATTCTACCTGGGAAGTACTTTTATTAATCACATTTTATACATGAGGACACTGAGACTGAAGGAAATTAAATGATTTGGCCAGAGATATACAGCTGGTAAAGATCTTACCAAGATTTGAACTCTGGTCTTACTTCCTGCAGGTCCATTGGTCTATCAATGGTGTTGGCTCCAAGAGAATAAATAGTCTGTCTCTTCATAGCTTTGTCTCTCACTGAACACCATGAGCAAAGAGTCACAGAGTTACCCCCAGAATACTGAGCTGAAGAGAAAAAAGGTCTCAAAGGGTTTTGGCTGAGGCTAGCAGGCATTTTTGAAGATTCTGGCAATCAAAGAGGCTCTTTTTTTGCCATATGGTTAGTTAACCAAAGCCAGCTACAAAATGTACTGAAATGTTCCAGTCTCTAAAATAGCAATTAAATTCCATATAGTCAAGACTTCCCAGTCTCTCCACCATAGAGACAGTCCACACATGAGCTACTTTCTGTTAAATTATATATCAAGGGTTCATGGTTTTGTTACCCTGAATATCTATTATCTACCTCACATCTACTCATGATTTACACAGGAGTAGGCTTTCAAGAGTTGCTCTTGTAAAAACAAACAAACAAAACCAGAAAAATGAAATAAAAATAAACAAAAGATCACACCTCTTTACTAGTTAATCAAGGATTGTATATCTTTACATTTAACTGTTTTATTTTTAATTGCAATTTATTTCTTTTTTATCCATAGATCTTTGTGGTTAAAAAATATATAACTTTAGATATATTATCTTTTTTTATTTTGGAAGAAATCATTCTGTTAAACTATTATTTATTTGGATTTACTCCAGGAGCTAAATTTAAAACAGGGAAAAGAAACATCAAAACAGTATGATTAGGTGTGAAAATGTTATGAACTATGGGGCAAGATATAATAGGAATAAATTTGGTGCATCAGTGGGCAGAATGTTTGGCTTTCAGTCAGCAATATCAGCTGTAGATACTAAGTAGCTGCTATGTGATCCTGAGCAAGTCATTTTAACAGTTTGCCTCCATTTTCTCACTTTTTAAATAAGGAAAATAATAATGCCTATCTCCCAAGTTTGTTATGAAGATCAAATGAAATAATATTGGTAAAGTTATTAGCATAGTGCTTAGCACATAGTTACTATATAAATGTTAGCTATTTGTTAGTATTAATATTATTATTATTAGATCTCTACTTTGATTATTCTGTATCCACTACAGTCAGAGATTAAAAGCTTTAAGGATATGTGTCCAAATTAGTACAAAAGATGATTTTAAGCAGCATGAATACAATTCACTTCAGTTTTAATGAAAAAAAAATTCTGGTATCCTTCTGGGTGATGGATATATACAGACAAAGGTACAACAGGCCCTGCTTCTGAGGAGGTAAATGTTTGATCCCAAATATACCAAATGGCCACAATAATATAAATGGAAAGTATATATAAAATAATTTAAACAGGTAGAAATGCTAATAATTTTGTGAATCTGAAAATAGATTATAAAAATGGGGTAGATCTTTGAAGGAAGAAAAAGATTTGAGAAGGTGGAGGTGAGCAGGAAGTGTACTGCAGACATGGGGGACCACTCATAAAAAGAAATGGAAATGGGAGATAGAATGGTGGTATGTAAGGGAGGGTAGCTAGGAGTTCTGTTTCAAAGGAAGGGAGAGTATATGAAGGAGAGTAATCTGAAATACAATTGGAGAAGGAGATGTAGACCTTATCATTGAGGAATATTTTATTTTATTTTTAATATTTAGAAATTGTTATT
The DNA here is from genome assembly GCF_027887165.1 of Monodelphis domestica. Lineage (NCBI taxonomy): Eukaryota > Metazoa > Chordata > Mammalia > Didelphimorphia > Didelphidae > Monodelphis > Monodelphis domestica. Next base: position 369,656,671 of record NC_077229.1, read on the forward strand.
TAATTAATTTAGAACATTTTTCCATGGTTACAAGATTCATATTCTTTCCCTCCCCTTCCTCCACCTCTTCCCATAGCTGCCATGCAATTCCACTGGGTTTTACATGTGTCCTTGATCAGAACCTATTTCCATGTTGTTGATGTTTGCACCAGGGTGATGGTTTAGAGTCTACATCACCAACCATTGAACCATGTGATCAAGCAGTTATGTCTCTTCTGTGTTTCTACTCCAACAGTTCTTCATCTGAATAGCGTTCTTTCTCATAAATCCCATTGAGGAATATTTTAGAACAACAGGGAACAACAGGGATCCTTTGGAGATTTTTTCAATGGTCCAAATCCTGATAGTTTAGCAAGTATTTTAGCTCTGTATATTATAGATTGGAAGTAGCATGACCAAGTAGGAGGCTATTGCACTTGTCCAAGGAAGAGGGAATAAAGCCTAGAGAGTTAAGGTTGTATAGAGAGATAGGTAAAGGGAAGAGCCATGGTGTGAAAGGGCAAGAAATTTAGACCTTGCCAGCCTCCACAATAATAATATTAGCAGCTCTTGTTTTAGAGGAAGCACTTGACCTCAGATCAAGGACAAGACAGAAAGAGCTTGCCAGATCTTGTCAATTCTTTCTTCATATCTTTTTCATTTTTTCCATCTCTCTTCTCCTCCAGTTCAGGCCCTCATACCCTTGTACCTGGACAAGTATAATTGCTTTTTTTTTTTTAACTTTTACCTGCTGTCCTAGAATCAACATCAAATATCCATTCCAAGGCAGAAGAGAGGTAGGGGCCAACCAATGGGGTTGAGTGCCACAGCTAGAAAGTGTCTGAGGCCAGTTTTGAATGGAGGACCTCCTGTCTCCAGGCCTGCTTCTAAATGCCATGGAGCCACCTGACTGCCACCTACAATTCTCTTCTTTTGGCTCTTAGAATGCTGAGGGCAGTTTGTTGTTTCTTATTTCAAATGAGTTATTAATACCATCTCCTTCACATACGTATAGACTTTTTTGTGTTCCCCAGCTTCTTAATGACTTCCTAAACCTGAATAATGTTTTATTTACTTTGTTTATATAAAAGCAATGAAGATTAATGGATTGAGAGGCAACATCAAACCCATCAAACCATGCATTGTGGTTTTGTGACCCTGGACAAGTGACTTTACCATTAGTACTCAAGGATACTGTCTACATCTTTAAGTTTTAGAAAACAAGTGCCAATCTGCATTGGAGAGGGATCTTCCTCACTGAGCTATATCTGTACCCAGATCTGGATATATGTATATACACACATTTATTTATATGTATTTTTTTTCAATGTATTTATAAATGATGTCCCCTTAAATATAATGTAATTTGCTTGAGGGTATTTCCTCTTGTGCTTTTTATTTCTATAACCTAATAAAACACCTGTCTTTCACATAGTAAGTACTTAATAAGTATTTGTTGCCTGACAATTGTGAGACTTATAGATGTAAAATCTATAAAATTTGATTACTGTTTTGATTTGCCTCAAAGTATAAAGAATGAACTATAGACAATAGTGCCCTAAGCTAAAATGCCAAATGGACATTTTGTCTTTGGCACTCTCCCACCTTTTTCATTCTTCTTTTTTGGGGTCATTTGTCTGCCTTACAATATTCACTGCAGTGTTCTGTTCAGGTCTGCATAGTACTCCTTGTCTTCCTTTTTCCCTTCCTCCCCACACAAAACACACAAAGCTCCCAATCTTCCAAAGAAACTGGTCTCTTTGGAATAGGAAGATTTGATTCATGTGATAGATAGACTTAATCTTCCTCGAGGATATTTGCATTTTAAATAAAATTATGTTAACTGAAAATGAATCTTTAAATATAGCTTTTTTTCACATGTGTCTTCTGAGACACCAGCAAAGTTATAGTAATCTATCCTCCCGTCTTATTTCCCAAACTCCAACACCAAAGGAAAAAGAGTCAACAAATTGTCACTCCATTTCTTATAGCTTGTTGTTCACTAATTCAGACACTTCATAGTTTTTTTCATCTTTTTATTCTTAGAAATTAGAGCTCAAATGATAAAAAGCTTTTTATAGGTAAAGAAACTAAGTCCTAGAGTGGTTTCTTGATGTGCCCATGATTACACAGGGAATCAGCTATGGAATTTGTATTGTAAAAATAAATTGGCAAGTTATAAAATAAAATATTTAAATGGAAAAAATGTTCAAATATAGGTTTGAATCTGTTCCAAAAAGTTTGGATACTTTTGATAGAGGTAATCAAATGTATCTTCAGTGATAAAGTGAAGGTCAAATGTGAATTTCCATTCAGGGCCAGGCACAAGGACGCTAAAGAGACTCACTATAAAATAAAATATTTATTGAAATATATGAGGATAAAAATAATTTCTAATTCTAAGGGATTCTAAATCACCCCAATAAACTCCATGGTTCCACAAGGAACTGCTTCTCTTGTGTTTCACAGGCTACACTACTCCTCCCTGATCTGACTAATCCAAATTTATACTATCTAAATAAAAAACAACTGCTATTATCCTTATATATCTTAATTTTGCCTTCAAATTATAAAATAGCAAAGGCTAGCTGGTTGAGTCTCAACAAGAATCAAGTTAGGACCCTGAGTCCTAAGAGTCCCAACTAAAGACCAGGTTTTTCTTTGGTCTTCTCATAGTTAAACAATTTATAAAAACCACAATAGATATTCAATAGTGTTTTTCAAGTTGGGAAAGGAAAACATTGAGCTCCTTCAGATCTTTCCCTCAGAAAGAGAGAGAGTCAAAGATGCTACCTCCTCCAGCCCTGAGAGAGAGTCTCTGAGAGTGTGTCTCTGCCAACTGCCAGAGAGAGTAATTGACACAGAAAAAGTTGTAACTGTCAGCAGCTGAAATTAACATTCTCTCTCAGCTCTGCTTCAAACTCCAGTCCTTTCTCAAGCCATTTTACTTCTTATCCCTAAACTAATAAAACAATATTTATTTTCTAATATCATCCTTACAGTATCTGGGTCTCTTCATATCAAATTAAAAAAGATGTCCTTTGATTTCCACTCAAGTATTTATAGAAATGCTAAGAAACTTCATTTAATGTATAATGTTTTATGTGTCACCGAATACCAGCTACAAACTTATGACTTCTTTCCCTTTGGAAATAAATTCAGTTTCAGAAAACAAGCAAAAACAAAAACTGAGGAAAGGTACATAAAAGTTATATATACTATCAGAATGCCTTTTTTTGAGATAATTGAATCTATAAACTTACTTGAGAACTGTTATCTTTTCCTGAAAAGAAATGCTATAGATTTTGAAATGACAATTCTTATTCCTTATATGCTACCTGTTCGTATGTGCCTACATATGAAATACACAATATACTTACATGTATCCATGCTTATATGCATGTGTTTGTGCATATAGATATATCATATACATATACCCCATACATTCAAATATGTAAACACATAGATATATAAATTTGGAAAGGCAGAATGGTCGAAAACATACTTGACATATTTAACATTGATTCAAGAATTTTTAATTCCAATCCTCTTCCTAACATTTACTACTTGTAGAACTCTGGGTATATCATTTAACCCTTGTATACCTCAAGTTACCCAATTCAAAATGAAGATGGTATTATTTTTGCTATTTCACAAAGTTACTGTGATGAAGGCATTAAGAAGCTATATAAATATTATTTTATGTTGCTAAACAAATTTCAGACTTTCTCCTAACAACATATCAGTGAGACTTGGTCTCTATTATATTTTAATATATTTGATCTATGATCCTATATTTACTTTATGTCCTTGTCACTCTTGAACTCCATTCTTACTTTTATCCTGGAATCTGGATGACTAGAGCTCAAAATTGGCCTCAGACACTCAATACCCTGAGCAAGTCACTTAATGACTGTCATCAATTATAAATGGGAATCAGAATAATACCTACTACTTGGTGTTGTGAAGATCACCTGAGGTGATATCTGCAAAGCACTTAGCATAGTGCCTGGTTTATAATAAGTCATGATTAATCCTTATTTCCTTCCCATTCCTTTACTTTTACTTAGTGCTTCAAAAATATAGCTTCTATCATGAGGTCATGAAGAGCTCTTCATAAGTCTTAGATTGAGCACATCTAGAGAAAGATCTGTGGGAGCAGAAATCCACAAGAAAACATATGATTTATCACTTGTTTATATGAGTATATGATTTGGGGTTTTGGTTTTATAAGATTACTCTATTACAAAAATGAATAATATGGAACTATGATTTGAGTGATAATATATGTGTGTGTGTGTATATATATGTTATATATATAATGTGTAAGAGAGAATCCCATCTGGGGTCAACTTGTAATAAAGGAAGATACTGCAGAGTTTCTATTAAGTGATACTTCTAGAGGGTGTCTATTGATTAATACTGGATGACTAATGGATCAAAGGTTTTTCCTACCCTCCACCCTTCACCTCCCAGTTTCCTTCCTCTCTCTCCCCCTTCTTCTTCAAGTCACTCAGTGTGAACTATGAGATTTAGAGGAAATACTCTTTTCTATTGATTTCTCAAGTAAAGGGTTTATTGGGGAAGACAGGACAAGGATAGAGGATGAGGTAAGAGGGATGGGGTTTTCCCTTTGTTTTGAGGGTATTGGGGAAATGGCAGTCAGTCACTAGCAGGGACAGTCTGAGAGTTTGGAGGACAATTATTTTTCTTCTTTCTTCTTTTAAACAGCCAGCCAAATATCAGTCAGTCAGCAAAAGCTTCAGGGTCTTCACCATCAACCACAAACAGCTAAAACTTAATTCACCAGTTTCTTCCCCATCTCCAGAATCCCCCAAATGGTCTCTCAGCCTAGGTCAGAAGTAATTTCACCCCAGTTCAGCTGCTGGCTTGGCTCCAACTGTCTTTCCTGGTAACATTCCAAATGGAATGTTACCTTTTGATTGACAGCTCTTCTGTCATCAGCTTTGTGTTGCATGCTTGCCTTGCAAATTCTCTCTTACACAATAATAACCCAGTGAAATTGCTTGTCAACTCCAAGAGGGAGGAGGTAAGAGGGGAGGGAAACAAGAAGAATGAAACCATGGAAAAATAAAATAAAATAAAAATAATGTCTTGGATTGAGGATTAAATTCCTCTTGTTAAAACCATAGTTTTAAATGGTACTTCCTTTGTGCCAGGTATCATGTTAAGAGCTTTACAATTAATTTCTCATTTAGTCCTCACAATAGACCCAGGGAGACTATTATTATACCCATTTTTAGTTGAGGAAATTGAGACAAATAGGACACAGCAACTAAGTATGTGAGGCTGGATTTCGATTCACGTCTTCTCAACTCCAAGTCAATAACTCAATCTACTATGTCACTTACCTACCCATCATGCTGTATCAATGCTGCATTATTTCAGTTTTTTGTTCAGTGAAGTATATTCAAATATAAATGCTTAATCATTTATAAGTCATAGGATAGAGAAAAGTTCTTGGGATTTGAGTCAAGTAGAACTCAAAATAATTCCGGATTCATAGTCTACTTTTCAGGCGTATTAGCTCTGTATATGAAGGCAAGTTAATTAACCTCCATGAATTTCTTTCCTCATCTCCAAAATGGCATGTAGAATCTTATCTCAAGAGATTATTGTGAGGAAAAAAATGAGATTATAGTGATAGAATATTTTATGAACCAAAAATTGTCATGTAAATATCAGCCATTATCATTAATGTCTCCTGTGGTGATTATGTTCCATAAATTCTCATCCTCTGTGCTTCTTATTCCCATTAATCCCCATTAATCTTATTTTTAGAACTTTACCTTCTGTCTTAGTCTTCTGTCTTCTAAGACAGAAGAGTGACAAGGGCTAGGCAATTAGGTGTAAGTGACTTTCCCAGGGTCACACAACTAGGAAATATCTGAGGACATATTTGATCCCAGGTCCTCCTGACTTCAGGTCTAGTTTTCTCTCTTCTGTGCTATCTATCTGCCCCACCACTATGCTACTTAGTTGTCCCCATTAATATTCTATAGAGATCTATACAATAATCTTGATGCCTTCCTCTAGATATGTTAATATTTCATTTATAAAAATGTAAATTAGAATATCCATCTATTAACTTCCACATGACAAGATTAGGTCCATTTCTTATCATACTATTCCCAAGTGATCTATTTTATTTTTTTAATATATTTTATTTGATCATTTCCAAGCATTATTCGTTAAAGACATAGATCATTTTCTTTTCCTCCCCCCACCCCCCATAGCCGATGCGTAAGTCCACTGGGCATTAGATGTTTTCTTGATTTGAACCCATTGCTTTGTTGATAGTATTTGCATTAGAGTGTTCATTTAGAGTCTCTCCTCTGTCATGTCCCCTCAACCTCTGTATTCAGGCAGTTGCTTTTTCTCGGTGTTTCCACTCCCATAGTTTATCCTTTGCTTATGAATGGTGTTTTTTTCTCCTGGATCCCTGCAAGTTGTTCAGGGACATTACACCGCCACTAATGGAGAAGTCCATTACGTTCGATTATACCACAGTGTATTAGTCTCTGTGTACAATGTTCTCCTGGTTCTGCTCCTCTCGCTCTGCATCACCAAGTGATCTATTTTAGACAATGTCTTGAGTGTAAATAATCTTTGGGAATATGCTGTGTGTTTCTTATATTTGCAATAGATTCTCACATTGCTGTTTGAATCATTTGTAATTGTGATCCTGTATTCCATGATTCATAACCGTAAAACTGCTGCTAAAAATGTATGTACTTTGAAGGTGTTAGGGAGATTGAGTAAGAGACAGAGAGAGAAGAAGAGAGAGACAGATAGAGAGAGATGTTGGCATTATTGATTAGATAGAATATTATTTTTCCTATTCAAATATAGATTCAATTAATTGCCTGTATGAAGAAGGTTTCCTAAATACACACACACACACAGACTGATTAAATGGACTGCCCATAAATTGAATATTATGGTCTGGCAAAGAGTGCTATTCTTCCATTTCCTTTTTGAGTGTTGTTGTCGAGTGTTATTTTGTTTTTAACTATGTGGACAATTCAGCTTATCTTCTTTGAATGATTTTGGATCTCTTCAAGGAATCCATGTGGTATATTGGGCTGCAAAAATATCCTCAGTGGCATCTGCAAACAGGAGCATCTGGAGGGTCTTACCAAATTTATGAAATCTGTCTTCTCTTTTGCTCTATACAAGACATCCTCACAGAAAGTGGTAATGTGTTTCAGTTTTTGCAAACATATATTTCCCTTCTTTATTCCCCAGATGATATTGATAAATAGATGTTGATAAAACAAAGTTATCTATATGGGTACATCAATCAAAGAGTTTTGTATTGATATGATGTGAGAGACAAATAGTCGCAGGAGTGGCTTTAAGGCTGAATATTGTGCAATCAAATGAGAAATGCGTTTTTTTATTATCAACAAATAAACAACATAATTTATAGTCTTTTGGTGACTATGAAGATGTATTTTACAGTAGAAGACAAGGTGTGAATGTTCAGCTCTTCCCTTTTTATATTTCCATTAATGAGATCCCCTGTCCTGATGAGAGTCATTGACTTGCCTAGGATCACAGAAATGTTTTTTTGTCAAAGGTAGAAGAACCTGACCCAGTACTTACTTCCCCCTGGTCAACTTACTTTCTATCCAAGATGTCATGTTGCTTCTCAAGGTTCATCTTTGCATATACTCACAAAATAAGAGATTCTTTTTTATTCAAAATTTATTTTAATAACAAATTTCCACATAAAGTTTCCCAAACTTGTATGAATAATTATTTTTTATAATTTTTTAAAATGTTTTTGATAGGTATGACAATGAATAAGTAAATAAATTTGGGCAAAATTTCCATTTTTTTATATTAGCTTGACCTACTCGAAGAAATTAATATTTTTCCATTTTTTTCGAGCTAACTATATTTGTAAGAAAAAGTGTTTTATAATTTTGTTCATATAATTCCTGCATTTGTCTTGACAAATAGATTCCAAAGTGTTTTATATTGTCTAGAGTGGTTTTAAATACAAGTTCTCTTTCTAACTCTTGCTGCTGAGTTTTGCTGGAAATATATAGAAATCCTTATGATTTAGGTGGGTTTATTTTGTATCCTTCAACTATGCCAAAGTCTTAATTATTTCAACTAGGTTTTAGTTGATTTTCTATTATTCTCTAAACATATCATCATATTAGACACAAAGAGTGATAGTTTAATTTCCTTTTTGCTTGCTTTAATTCCTTCAATTTATTTTTTTATCTAACTGCTACCGCTAGCATTTCTAGTACAATATTAAAAAATAGTGGTGATAATGGGCATCCTTGTTTCACTCCTGATCTTATTGGGAAAGCTTCTAACTTGTCCCCATTTCAGATGATACTTGCTGATGGTTTTAAATAAATTCTACTTATTGATTTAAGGAAAGGCCCTTTTATTCCTATGCATTCTTGTGTTTTCAATTGGAATGGATGGTGTAGTTTGTCCAAGACTCTGCATCTGTTGACATAATCATGTGTTTTATGTTAGTTTGATTATTTGGGATTCTGAAGTTCACAGACTCAAATGCATACAGGAACACAGAAGTCATCTAATCCAACACATTTGGTCAGAAGTATCCTCTATGCCATTCCTAGGAAAGAACTGTGTCATGTTTCCTCAAAAATCCTTTAATGGGAATCTAGGTAGCACATCGATAGAGTGCCAGGCCTGGCATCTAAAGGACTAGATTTAAATCCAGCCTCAGACAATTTTTAGCTATGTGACCTCAGAAAAGCCACAATCCAAAATGCTTAGCTCTTGCCATTTTTCTGTCTTAGAATTGATACTAAGACAAAAGGTAACTTAAAAAAAAAATGAACCCTTTAGTGAGAGGAAACTCCTTCCTCTAAGACTTTCCATTCTATCTTCAATTAGGAATTTTTAGGAAGTTTTCTGTGATCAAAGTAAATAAAACTCTCTGTAGCTTCTACCCAGAGGGGCTAAGAGAAATAAAACAAAATAAAAACAAATCAGTTCTCAGACCTTTTCTACTTTACAGCCAGTCAAACACTTGACGAAAGCTATCATATCTGTTCTAAATTATCCTGCAAGTTTAAAATCTTCATTTATTTCAACTTATCCCCATATGACATTATGTCTAGATGCTTTCTCCATCCTGAGAGTCCTTATCTGTACATTTCTTCTTTATAATTACTTACCTAAAATGTAGCGCCCAGAACTGAAGCTAATAATCTATGCCGTCTCATCAGAGCATAAGATAAGTGGACTAGAACTTTCCTTGTTCTGAATTTCAAAATAGAAACAAAATGCCACCATCAATGCAGCCTAAAGACTGCATTAGCACTTTTGGCTTCCTTGGAATATTTCTAACCTGTACTGCATTTGTATCCATTAAAACATGGCAGGTGGGCAGAGGTGTGCTGGAGTCAGCTCCTAAGAGCTCTAAGTTTAATGTTCAGTGTGACTATTTTTGGCTTAGAAACTGGCAAACACTACAAAACAGGGACTAAATATAATGATGGTAAAAATGCTAATAATGCCAATTAATCTTTAAAATTTAAGGTTTATTTTTTTCTTTTTTCTGGAGAGCTAGATTTTAAACATTTACCACCATATCATTGGAACTAGATATTTTAGTGCATAATGTGCTAATCAGGGAGATCTGAGTTCTAACCTTTATACTGACTTTTAATAGCTATACAATCCTTGGAATGTCACTTTATCTCTCTCAGCTTCAATTTTCTCTTTAAAAAAAGATTCACAAATAATAATACCTGTCTAACAGGAATCTTGTGAGGATCAAATGATGTCATCTATGTATAAAACTTGTCAAACCTGAAAGCACCAAATAAAATATTAGCATTATTAAAACTGCTATAAATTATCCACTAAGACTGTTATCTTTATATTCCTCCATCTTTTATTGTACGGTTGATTTTTTGGAACCAAAGTATAGGATTTTACATTTTTTTCCTTTTAAATTTCCTAATTGACTTGACTCATTGCTACAATAAGTCAATATCTTTTTTGATACTAATTGTATTATCTAATCTTGCACATCATCTTCAAATTTGGTAAGCATGTCATTTATGCCTTAATCAAGATACTAAATGAAATATTTAAAGTAAAAGCTTGACAAACTATTCTTAAAGTATACAGATTCTTGGGAAGATTCAACTTGACACCCTCCTTTATATTATCATCCAAGGGCAGCTGGGTAGCTCAGTGGATTGAGAGCCAAGCCCAGAGATGGGTGAGGCCCTGGGTTCAAATCTGGTCTCAGACACTTCCTAGCTGTGTGACCCTGGGCAAATCACTTGACCCCCATTGCCTTTCCCTTACCACTCTTCTGCCTTAGAACCAATACACAGTATTGATTCTAACATGGAAGGTAAGGGTTTAAAAAAAAAAGTAAAATGAAATGTTATCATCATTGAAAATCCTCTTTTTTCTCTCTTTTTACTCAGAGAGCTATAAATTCATCTAATTTTCCTAATGACTAGGTCACATCTCTCCTACTTGTCCAGAATAATGTGAAACAATTTGCCAAATTATTTCATTAAATATCAATGAACTATCCACAACTTCCCCCTATTATACTAGTCCACTAAACTTATTTTTTAAAAAGTAAGGTACATTTGAGATTAAATGTTCTTCTTTTAATGATGCTGTTGCTTCTTGGTCAGAGCTTATTTTTCAAGATAAATTATTTACTGACAATTGATTTAATAATATATTTAATATTAATAATAATAAATAATAAAATTTTCCTAGTAATTGAAGTAAAATTTATTAGTCTCTAGTTATTAGATCCTACTTATTTTCTACTTGGCAAAGATTTTATGTGTTTGCTGAATTGAATAGTTTCTTGACCTTCTCTATGTGATGATATTTTTATATTAATTTAGCTTCTATATAGGAAATGGTTATCATTTTCAATGGCTTTAACTTCATTCACATATCATTTTTTTCATCTTTGAGGTCTTAGTGAATTAGGTTAGTTTGAAACCCATGTATTTTTAATTAATTTTTTAATTACATGTAGAAATAATTTTTGACAGTTATTGTGCAATTCATATTCTCTCCATCCCTCCCGCCCTCCTTCCCTGTCTCCTCAAACAGCTAAATTGCCTATTATAGATTATGCCAGTACTTTCATGCAATACTTATTTCAATATCCCCATGTGGTAATGAAAGACATATCACATATAAAATTAAAAATAAATATTCACAGAAAATAAAATGAAGGATGTCATGCTTTGATGTATGATCAGATTTCAATAGTTCATTCTTTGGCTATAGAGGGTGATTTTTTAAAATCACTAGGATTATCTTGGAATCCTGTTTTGCTGATAATCGTTTAATCCTTCACAGTTGATTTTCATACAATATTTCCGTTATTATACACCTTGCTCTGTTCACTTCACTTTGCATTGGTTCATACAAGTCTTTCCAGGTTGTTTTTTAAACTTATCCTGTTTGTCATTTTTTCTGTCTTAGAATCAATATTGTATGTCAGTACCAGGCAGAAGAGGGGTAAGGGCTAGCCAATGGGAGTTAAGTGACTAGCCCAGGGTCTCACAACTAGGAAATATCTGAGGCCAGATTTGAACCCAGGGCCTCCCATCTCAGGGCCTGATTCTCAATCTACTGAGCCACCTACCTGCTCACTTGTTCATAATTTTTATGGCACAATATTATTACATTATAATCATATGCTACAACTTACTTGGCCATTCCCAATTGATGGACACTCCCTCGGTTTCAAAATCTTTGCCACTATGAAAAGAACTGCTCTGAAAGCTTTGTACAAGTAAATCTTTTTACCTTAACTCTCATTTCTTTGGGATACAAAACCAACAGTGATATTTCTGAGACAAAGTGTATTCACAGTTTTATTTATTTATTTGTTTATTTATTATATATTCCCTTTGGGCATAGTTTCATATGGTTCTCCAGAAATGTTGTATCAGTTCACAGTTTCACCAAAGGTGCATTAATGCTCCAACTTTCCCACATAGTCTCCAACATTTATAATTGTCCTTTTTGATCAATATTTTTCATTTTACTAATTAATCATGATTTGGTACATTTCCTTATAGGTTGTTTTAATTTCTTCATTTGAAAACTGCCTATTCATATCCTTTGACCATTAGCAATTGGGTAATGACTTATATTCTTATAAATTTGACTCCTTTTTTTATATATTTGAGAAATGAGACCTGCATCAGACATTGATTATAAACATTTTCCCCAATTTGTTGCTTTCCATCTAATCTTGGTTACATTTGTTTTGTTTGTACTGACACCTTTTAACTTAATGTAGTCAGAATTATCTATTTTATTTTTGTAATGCTCTCTATGTCTTATTTGGCCATAAATTATTCCTTTATCCATAAATCTGAGAAATAAACTTTTCCATATTCTCATAATTTGTTTATGATATCCCCCTTTATTTTTAGATTAAGTATTCATTTTGACTTTATCTTGATATATGGTGTGAGATGTTGTCTACGCCTAGTTTCTGCCATATTGTTTTTCAGTTCTCCCTGTAATTTTCATCAAATAGTGAGTTCTTCTTCCAATGCCTTGGTTCTGTGGGTTTATCAAACAATAGTTTACTATAGTCATTAACTACTGTGTGTTGATTACATCACCTATTCCATTGAACCACTATTCTGTTTCTTAGCCAGTACTGGATAGTATTCCCACACACACACACCTTATCATATTGTTTCCCTCCTTCATATTTTTTTCATTAATTTCTTTGACATCCTTATCCTTTTGTTCTTCTAGATGAATGCAAATATTATTTTTCTATTTTTTAGAAATAATTTTGGGGCAATTTTGATTGGTATGGTACTGAATAAGCCAAGTAATTTAGGTGAGATTGTTATTTTTATTATATTGTACTTGAAGCAGATGTCAACATTTTGATACATACTTTTTCTTCTATCATTGATTTGTCTATAAAAGTAATTAATCAGTACACCTCGAGAATGGGTTATAATTCCCATCTTGGTAATGAGTCATTTCCTATTTGTTAAAATATAGTAAATTTCTGTTTATGCAATATTTCTAATGGTTGTCAGAATCTTGCTTCCTTTTTTCTCTTCTTTAATAAAGTATTAATAGTGTACAGATGTCATTTTTTTATAGTCTATAAGACCTTTACCTTTTTAATTTTTTAATCCTGAATCACTTATTTTTCCCTTTTATTTAACTATTTATTTATACAAATAAATAGGAATAGTTACTAACAAAAAAACCCTATTTCACCTTCTCCAAAAGATATTGGAGAATAAGTTGCAATTTTACTCTCTTTGTGATGATCTTTTTGCTTAGTCTCATCATGAGAATTTCAAGTTGATATGGACATGTGTCTCATGAAATAATACTTCTTGTTTTGTAACCCATAATGAAAGTAACTCCAGTAAGTCTTTCATTTTTGTGTTGAAAGAGAATATATGAGGCCTCCACCAATTTTGTTGAGCCTGCATTTTGTTTTATGATTTTATTTATACCAGGAGATTGCCAATTTTGGAGTGGCATTTCTTTTACATGGGCATCAATTTATTTTTTCATTATATAGGAATCTCCCATTTAGGATATCAGTATTTTTTTATCTGAAAATAATCCAAGAACCTAATACATTTTTCCTCTTTTTCAAAATTGTGCTACCTTTGCTGAAAAAAGGAAAGGGTACCACATAGGAATAAAAAAGGTTTTTGTATTTTTTTTTAAAAAAAAAATATTCTTAAAGTAGCTTCTGGGTACAGCTGTCTGACTCAGTGGATTAAGAGCCAGATCTAGAGACAGAAAATCCTGGTTTCAAATCTGATCTCACATACTTCCTGGCTGTATCATGCTTTTCAAGTCACTTAACCCCCATTGCTTAGACCTTACCTTTCCTCTATCTTAGAACTAATACACAGTATTGATTCTAAGGTGGAAGGAAAGAGTTAAAAGTAATGAGTAATAATGAATTCTTTCAATTTGTCATGTAGAAATTTGGAAGCAAGTCTAACAAAGTAAACAATTTAATAGAAATGTGTACCTTCTTAATTATAAATAATTAGCTTTGAACACATCACACTTTGACCAATATTAGCTTTGAATCTCTCCTTGCCTCTCAGGTTTCACTTTTCTAGCTTCTCATTTTCTTTCCTAGGCAGCAGTCCAACAAATAAAGGCAGTTAAGCAGAACTACTTAATTTTACTTGAAGTAAAAATTCAATTTCAACTCTGTGAATGAGCTCTTTTAATACCAGTGTTCTGAATGGAAGAATACACACCTCCACATGAAAGAAGAGAAAATTGAAACTCAAGACTTATCTAAAAATGCATAATAATCATTATCCCAATCTTTACTTTAAAATTTGGGTATGTTTGCACAATTAAAATGACAGGCTCACTTTACTCAAACTCTGGTGTTCAGTGCCAAGATAGGCATGTTCAAAGTCATTTTGTGATGGCCCAAAAGGAAACAAAAATTTAGTGAGGCATCTGTTGATATAGAAGAGATATCCATAATTTTCATTGCACTCCTCTACTCTGGCTCCTGGCTTTCATGGTTTCTTTACAATGACATCTAAAATTTCATATTCTATTGGAAGTTTTTTTTTTCCAATCCTCCTTAATGCCTTTGTTGATTGTTTCCAATTTATCCTGCATATATTTTGTTTGTGATTTTCTTGGTAGCAAAGATTGTCTTTTTCCTTTTTTGTATCCTAATTACTTAACATAGTTCTTTCAACATTTTAGGCATTTAATAAATATTTATTGACTGGCTCAAAAGCATTGTTGTTCCTGGATCAGAAATCCATTTGGAGAGCTTGGTTTAATCATTAACTAATTGGGTAGTAACACAAAGTAGCATAAAATTCTTTTTCTGGAAATATCTAACTCTATTACCATATGATATGGCATACTTTGCTTGGTATGAATTGGTTCTCTGTCTGTATCCCTTTGAGAATCTCTTTTTAAATATAATGTTTTCTTTTCTGATATATTGACTAACGTAACATATTATCAGTATTGATGTTAGTATAAGAAATAAAAATATATTTTTGGAGAAAAATATATTTTTGGATATCCAAATAAAATTTTGGATATCCAAAATAAAAATTTTGGATAACAGAAAAGAGAGGTAGAATAATTAATGAGTGAGAAAGAAAGATAAAAGTACCTGAGTGGTACATCCACTCCCTCAAAAATACCAAAGAACAAGAAGGTCTCCAGCATACTGAGGTATTTGTGAAATGTTTTGGAGGGGCAGGGTAGTGTGATGCCTCTGAGATCTGGACATAGAGTCAAGAACACCTGAATTCATATCCTCTTTTTAATTCTGTATGATCATTGATATGTCTTTCAAGCTGTGAGTGAGTATCTGATGATGATGCAGGACTAACAATTAAGTTTTTTAAAACATCTGATTCTATAATGGTGAAGGGAGCATGGAATTCATATTTTGACTTATGATAAAGTATAGACAAGTGTCATAGACAAAAGAAAGCAAGCAGTTGTTGAAATTCTCATTTGTAAAGGAGTGGATCCCTACACTATAGAAACCATTGACCATTCTTAGAATCAATGTAGGGTTCTAGCAAATAATGTATGGATGCTTAATCCCTTTTTGTAACTCCAAATCAAAGAATAGATGCTTTTACCTTTGCCTAATATAAACTCCCTCTTCTCTCAGCTTATCGTATTTTTTATCCTTCATGTTTATACTCAAAGTTGATGATTATATGCAATGTTATAGAATATTGTTATTAACAAATCTATTATCTCTCATCAAACTTGTAAGCTATGGGATATAATTCTATGGCTGTCTACAAAATAGTAAGTATAGTATCGAAAATATGTGTGTTTCTTCCCATTTTGGGGATGATTTAGACAGTGATTAACAAACTCAAAAAGAAGGACTTGTAGTCCAGACAGTTGAGTGGGAATTACTCTATAGGTCAAAAATGAGAAATTCACAAAAGTATAGATGCAGGGACTGGTTAGAAGGCTGTGGTCTGCTTCTAAGACAAGAGGTCCAAAACTGGAGAGGAAAGTGGTTGGGGAAATGCATCCAGACCAAAGTTACCTCAGAATGGGAGCTATGAGGCATAGGTTATAGAAGATCTGCCTCAGACAAAGAATGAGTCATAGACTTTCGATAAATACCCCTCAGAGAAGGACATAGGAAAAATAAATTAATCAGTAATAACCTAATATTTTTATACTATGGAATTGGTCTATTCATCATTATTAATGCATTTCTCAATAATATAGGAAATCCATTAGCTGAAAAATATTCATTTCGATAAACATTTTCCCCTCAAAGTAATACCATGTAAACTAGAAAAATATTTTAAAATATGACTTTAGGAAAGTTAAATCTATAGTAATTGGCCTCATGATTTCTTCTCAAACATGAATATGTTTCAAATATTTTAAATTTTAACCTATTTATTCAAAGGATACAATTGCTTCCATTGTGTTTATTATGTTACTTAATGAATACTTTAAATTTCTCTGTAGATATTTCATTGACCACCATGCTGAGGATGATAGGTTTTTCAACATTGATGCTAATACTGGAACCATTAAGACTGCAAAAGTCCTTGATAGAGAGGAAACACCATGGTACAACATCACAGTTGCTGCATCAGAAAAGGGTAAGTTGTTTCTGTGATACTATTAATGAAAACATTTATGCTATACAACATCAATTCTATTGTCTTTTGCATGATCACTCCCTTCAGCCTCCAACCCCATCCCTAGAATTCTACCTCAGTCCCCAAAATAGGATATCCTAAAATAAAAACCCAATGCTTATTTTGGAGTACAGCAGATCCTATTCTTCTCATGAATATACATACTGTCCTAGACCAAGGTGTAATTTCCTGTGCTCACCACATTGTTTGTGGAGCCCCCAAAAGAAAATATGGCCTAGAACCAGCAATTCCATCCCCTTGACCATTCACCTAGTTATGTATAGCAATTTAGTTAAATTCTTCCAATGAGATACTGCTGTGTAGACTGAAGACAGTTTGTTTTCCTGACCCCAGACCCAAAGACTCCACAGTGAAATTACAAATGTCAGTGCATTACTTCTCAGCCATTTACCTAAGAAACAGAATTAAAGTATGAAAAAACTGAAGGACACAATTTCTCCGTTCAGGGAGTATTCTGAAAATCCTCTTCTATCCTTGAGATACCAAGTATTGTCTAAAAATATATTAAATTTATTAAAATTAATGATAAATAACTTATTATAGAGTGAGCATGAATTTAGTAGATAATGGTGATATAGAATTGGAAGTGAGCATGGAGACCATCCCTTCTAACTCCTCATTCTACAGAAGAGGGAATGAAATGCTAAAAATTACTGAAACAAAATGTCCCCTAACATTGATTCTGTGAAGTAACTTACAGCAAAAAAAGGTAGGGCAGAAGTAATAATTTACATAAAGCTGAAGGAATACCTCTTGTTTATCATTGCCATGTACATGAGAAATAAAAATTTCCCTTCAATTTAAGAAGGCCTTAATTAAGTTTTTGGAGAGGCTATAAATTAATTCTTTAATAATTTAATAAATCTATAGGTCATTATGGGAAAATTTAGGAATTTAGAGATAGGTAAAATAAATGGTTACTGCCATAAATACTTTTGAGCCTTTATCATATAGAGAGCACAGTGCCAGGAGACCAATTTTTCTAACATCCATTTTTTATACCCTCAAGGGTATGATTATATAGAATCTTCTCAAGCTACATTTAATATAAACAACTGAATCTACCATTTTTAAGAGATTTGTTTTTCTTTTCAAGCCCTGAAAACAGATGATCAGTCAATCAAAATTATCAGAATGTCAGAGTAACTGAATTGTATCCATCAACCCAAGTATTCAGCCAAAAATAGGAATCTTGCTTAGAGTGGGGCAGGAAAGGATCACAGCAAATACAACCCAAATTTCATTACATGTATTTTGGGGTATGGGTTTAACTGCTATCTGAGAGGAAAGACATTTTACAGAATGAAGCTGAAATATATAGCTGGATTAGCTAATGAGAGACCTTGGGGTCTACTCTTTTGGCTCATCTGGCAAACAACTCCCATTGTATGTCTTGATTTGTTTCCTATTTTCTTTCTAGGAACAAATAATATAATGTGGTTGGAAATTAGTTGCCTCCTCTAGAACTTGAATGATGTAAATACAAATGTATATATTACATTTATGCATATGAATATATGTATAATATATACACACATACATATATTCATATGCATAAATGTAATATATACATACACAAATATGTACTCACAGTATATATGAAATATATACACATATACTTACACCTAAAATATTATATGTACTTACCAACTATTAGTATGTTTATACAGCAGATATAAGTAACAATATATGGGCAAAAATCTTCATAAATATGCTTATAGGGACAGATAATTGACTTTTATTTTTATGCAGTACCTATCTGGAGAATTGAACTAATGCATATCTACTGAGTAAAATTAGATAGTAAATACTAAAATCTTGAATTTTATGACTTATAATAAAAAAAATCCTTAGCTACTATCTCAGTGTGGTTTACAGTGACTATGAATAATATCATTTCAATGTAACATGCACTAAAACATAATTTAGTCCTAATCACAAACAGGTGCAAAGAAAGAATGAACATTAACTAAGATTTTAAAGTCACATTGGGAGAATATATAGAGAAATACATAGAAGAAAGAAGTATGTCTTCAGGGTACAGAGAGAAGTCTTTCCATTGTAATTGTTTTGAAACAACTAAACATCAACAATATTAATGTTTGATGTGTTTTCTAAAGATTATCTGAAATTTTCTCTCTCTGCAATGGGCTTGATAACTTTTTCCCATTAGACTTGTGTTTATTTTCATTATTGTAAACTTTAATGAAAATCTATTTGGACCATGCTATTTCAATAAGGACTTTGTGTCTGCTGCCAGCAACCAAGTTAGCCCAAGGACTGCTTCATTCTCTTCTATTTGGTTCGGTTTGGGGTCAATTGTGTCATCATTCCATTGATCAGACTGATTTTTTAATGATTAAAAGTATAATGATTAAAAAATAGAATGTGATAATGGGACTGCCTGTCTTTGTGTGTGTGTGTGTGTGTGTGTGTGTGTGTGTGTGTGTGTGTGTGTGTAACTTGGGTGTGGACCACTGAGTATGTTGAGAGAAAATGCTGGGAAGGGAAAGAGGGAAACCTAAACATTGACTATTTCTATCTTAAATGTGGGGTGAAAAGTACGACAGTCCTCCTTCAACTTAAGGACCATGAAACAATATGAACTTGACTGCCTGCTTCTGGGGCTCTTGAATTATTCAATCATTTTAGTGCCTGGCCAAATGCCTCTGCATATATTAGGTACTGAAAAAACGTTTGCTGAAATTGTTGTGAGTGTTCTTTCCCACGATGCTGCCCAACCTCTTCACAGATGCCTGTTTCTGTCACTATCACCCTCCAAATGCCTTTTCTTTTATCGCGTGCTTCTCTTCCTGAACTGAATGACAGTACATCCACCATTTGACTTACTTTTTCGAAAGGAGTAAGGAGAGGGTAGGGAGCAAGGGACTGGCCAAGGTTTTAGTTCTTTCATGCAGATTAAGTCCAAAACAATTTTATTTCACTAGAGAAATGTAATTAAAGGAACAATTATTGTATGCCAGGTGCTTTGATGGAAACAGTTACCTCTATTCTCCACATTATTTTGTGGGATGAAACAAGAACAAAAGTTTGAAGGTTTCCTGAAATTGTTCCCTGTTGCCTTGTAATCAGAAAATTAGTTTTTTTTTTGTTGGCACTTGCATATAATAAAGCAAATATTAATTTGAACAGAGTGGATGGCATTAAGTCCCTCCAATGCCTAGGAATTAGTTTTGTTATTGTCAGTGAGCTTATTTTGGGTCATTTAATTTGTCTTCAGGAAATAGGTTCACATTCCTTTTTTTTTTTTAGTTCCTAGAAAGACTTTAATAGTCAAGTTCAAATTCCATAGTTGTATTGTTGTTGATGTTGTTCACATCAAATTCATCTATAATGTTAATTGTTCCAAACAAAACCAATAAATAACATGGTTTTTTTCCTCCTGTGAATAGCACAATCATTCATAAATGTAATTGTTCTCATAATCAAGAAGTCTTAACCTAATTCAAATTATCAATTTCTGGATTTCAAAAGAAATTAGTAAATGTTTAATGTAATCATCTAATCATATAGATGAGGAGGTTGAGGCCTAGAGAAGATAATGAACTTATCTAATATCACACAGCTATTAAACCTGGTCTGGAACCCAAATTTTGTGAGCCCTAGTCCTGTGCACTTCCTTTATTTCATGTTGTTTACATGTTATTGCTATTGGAAAATGCATATGTGTATGTCAAATTCTGAGAATACAAAGTAAAACCCAAAGATTTGAGGAAATGTAATTGGTTTTCCCTGATGAGTGTTATTTATTTATATTCTCTGAGCTCATGTTCTAGGGGCTACTATCCCAACTCTCTCACTTGCCCTAATGAACTAGTTTCCCATATAATAGATGGATGATAATTATGGAAAACAACAAGCTCATGAGGGAAACAAAAACAAATGCTACGACTATTGTAAATGCAAAGAAGAAACACCTGACCTAACAACAATGCAATCCCTTATAAGCCAGGGTGCAAAGCCGTGTTACTCAGAAGTTGAAGCCAAGGGGAACTGATATACACAATAAAGCCAGGAATCAGCCATACTTAGTGCACAAGAAAATCCAGGGAGGGAAAATATGCAAGTAAACACAAGGAAGAAATATGATGGGCTGTTATGTACCTCAGAGATACAGGGATAGCCCTTAGGGGCTGTTAGTGAGTTGTCCTTGTAACATGCTAAGTCAGAGGTCCCTCACCCATGTGGTTCCAACAATTTAGTCAACCAGACTAGATAAGCTTTTAGAAATGGTTAATTCGCAACAGCAATGGTATAATTGATGCAAATACTCCTCCCCCAAAATCTGATATACTTTCCCTTCAATGGATAGTCAAGAGGAAGCAAGCTCAAGCTAAACCATATATGCAAAGTTCAATCATAACTTCTGGTTGATGGAAGTACGTTTCTACAATTTGTGGGGGTGCTCAAGAAATTCCCTAGAGGCATTGTGTAGCTTCTTTATTTCACTTCATGGGAAGGCACTCATTCCAATTTTTCTCTTGCTCTCAAAGCAGGTTCTTACACTAGATGCTTCAAAGACATGGCTAAGACATTGATGAGAAAACAGGAAGTCCCTAAATTTTTAGACCTTTGAAATTCACAATTCACAGTTTCTTCCTCCAGTCAAGATGGGATGAAGAATCATATGGGAGCCAAATTCTGATGTTTTTCTTCCCAATTCCCTACTCCCAAATAATTCTTTCTCAATGGCAACTTTCTCTTCTCTCTATCACCTGACATTCTTTCCTTTTTTAGTTAATTTGATTTTTTTATTATTATTTGATAGTATTAATAAATAAATAGTATTATTATATAGTACTAATTTTTTAAAGTTTTTGACTCTCAATTTCCCCTCCTATCTCATCCTTGCCTAGATGGTGAGCTATCTGATATAGACTCTACATGTGCAATCATATAACACATCTCTTCATATTAATTTTTATGTGGAAGGAAACAAACAATATCAACAAAGAATTTATGAAAGAAAATAAAAAAATGCTTTGTTCTAGATTTAGAATTTATCAGTTCTTTTTCTCTGGAAACAGATGGCATTTTTTTATCATGAGGCCCTTGGGATTGTTTTGGATCACAGTATTGCAGAAAATAGCCAAATCATCTGTAGTTGTTGATTTTAAAACATTGCTGTTAGTGGATACAGTGTTCTCCTGGTTTTGCTTACTTCACTTTGTCAGTGTTTATAAATCCTTCCAGGTTTTTTCTGAAATCTTCCTGCTCAGCAATGCTTATAGCACAATAGTATTACATTTTAATCATATACTACAACTTACTCAACTGTTTTGTAATTGATGGGCATGCCTTCACTTTTCAATTCTTTGCCACCACGAAAAGAACAGCTTTAAATATTTTTTGTACATATATGTCTTTTCTCCTTCTGTTTTTTAAATCTCTTTGGGATACAAACTAAGTAATGGTATTCCTGGGTCAAAGGGTATGTACTCTTTGCTCTTTCGGTAAAAATCTAAATTGTTTTACATAATGGTTCAATCAGTTCACAAGTCTCCAGCAATACATTAATTTCTCAATTTTCCTGCATCACCTTCAAGTTTTGTCATTTTTATTTTCTGTCATAATAGCCAGTCTAGGTTCAAATATGAACTCAGACACTTCCTACCTCTATGACGCTGGGAAAGTTACCTAACCTCCATTGCCTAGCTCTTCTCATTCTTCTGCCTTGAAACCAAGAGTATTGATTATAAGACAGAAGTTAAGGGCTTAAAAAATTAATTTATATAGGAATTGCCTGTTCATGTTTGTTGAACATTTATCAATTGAAAAATGACTTGTATTCTTATATATTTGACTCATTTTTAAAAAAAATATTTTTCCATAGTTATTTCCATGGTTTTTGATAGTTTTCCATTCATTTTCTCTTCCTCCCCCATCCTGGAGCTGACAAACAATTCAACTGAGCAATATAAATGTTATTACTTGATACCTATTTCCATATTACTCATTTTTGCAATAGAGCAATTTTTAAAACTAAAACCCTAAATCATGTAACCATATAAATAAGGGATGAGTCATATGTTTTTCTTCTTCATTTCTACTCCCACAGTTCATTCTCTCAGTCAGATAGGATTCTTTCTCATAAATCCCTCCAGATTGTCATGGATCATTGCATTGCTACTAGTAGCAAATTGCATTATATTCAATAGTTCCACAGTATTTCACTTTTCCTGTACAATGTTCTCCTGCTCATTTCACTCTGCATCAGTTCATGGAGGTTCTTCCATTTCATATGGAAATCCTCCAGTTCATCATTCCTTTACAGTACAGTAGTATTCCATCATCATCATATACCACAGCCATTCCCAATCAAGAGATTGACACATTTATATTTGTTAAAACAAACAAAACAAAACAACAAAAAAAAACCTTCCCATTTCTGTGTATTATCTTCAATTCTGTTTCCCCTCTGTTTATCTTGCTCTCTCTCCTTTCTGATTTTCCTCATGTGTTTTCCTTCCTACTACAACCTCTCCAATTTGTCCTCTCTTCCATTAACTCCCATTCCCCCATTTTTTCTTATCATTTCCCCTTCCTACTTTCTTATAGGGGAAAACAGATTTCATACCCAATTTATTTTGCATATTCTTCCGTCTTTGAGTCAATTCCAATGAGAGAAAGGTTCAAGTTCTGTCTTCTCCACCTCCTCCATCTTCCTTTTCACTGTAAAAGCTCTTTCATGCTTCTTTTATATGTTATAAATTGATCCTATATTTTCCCTTCCCCTTCTCATAATTAATTCCTCTTCCTCACCCCATAATTTTATTTTGTTCAATATTAACCCATCATATTTAACACATACCTTCAACTCAATTCTATATACACTCCTAGTTTCTCTAACAGTGATAGACTTCTTAGGAGTTACAAGTATCTTATTCTTATGTAGGGATGTAAACAGTTTACCCTTATTAAATCTTTTTTATTTCTACTTCTTATTTACCTATTTATTCTTTTCTTGATTCTTGTCTTAATCAAATTTTCCATTTAACTCAGGTCTTTCAATCAGGAATGCTTGAAAGTCCTCTATTACATTGATATCCATCCCCCCTCCCCTTAAGGACTTTACTCAGTTTTGCTGAGAATATGATTCTTTAATATAGTCCTCTTCTGACCTTTGAAATATAATAGTCTAGGATCTACAATCCTTTAATGTAGAAATTGCTAAATCTTGTTTTATTCTGCTATTTTTTGACTACTTGCAATATTTTCTTCTTGACCTGGGAATTCTGGAATTTGGTTATAATATTCCTAGGAATTTTCCTTTGACAATTTCTTGAGGATGAGTGGATTCTTTCGATTTCAATTTTCACTATGTAGTTCTAGACTATGAAGGCAGTTTTCCTTGATAATTTCTTGGAAAATAATGTATAATCATTTTCTTTTTTTAAATCATGGCTTTAACGTAATCAACTCATTCTTAGATTATCTCTACTGGAATTATTTTCTAGGTAAGCTTTTTTTTTTCCACTGAGATATTTCACATTTTCTTCCATTTTTTCATTCTTTTGACTTTGTTTCTCAATGTCTTATGGAACCATTAGCTTCCACTTGTCCAATTCTAATTTTATATACTTTTTCTAGAGTGAGATTTTGAACCTCCTTTTCCATTTGAACAATTCTACTTTTTAAATTATTTTCCTCAGTGAATTTTTGTACCCCTTTTCCTATATGACCAATTCTGCCTTTTAAAATATTCATTTAATTTCTGTTCCTTTTTTTACCAATTGGCCTTCTCTGGTTTTTAAGATATCATTTTCTTCAATGTTTTTATGCCTACTTTACCCAAACTGTCAACTCTTCCCCCCCCAATTATTTTCTTATGTTACTCTCATTTCTTTTTCTAATTTTTATCCTATTTCTGTAATTTATTTTTAAATTTGTTTGTGATCCTTTAGGAATTCTTTCTGGGTTTGAGAGCAATTCATATTGTTGGATATAGCAGTATTGATTTTGTTTTCTTCAGAGTTTGTGTTTTGGTCTTCCTTATCCTCAAAATAACTGTATGTGTCATGTTTCTTTTGTGATTATTGTTGTTTGTGAGTTTTACAGACACTTTCTTAATTTTTAACATAAAAAATTTGTTCCAGGTAAGCTCCTTTTCTATGATGAAGTGGATATTATTACAAGATTCTCATTCTTTGCTCAACTGCCTTCAAAGATAATTATGAGGTTCTATAAGTTTTCAGTTCTTCTAAGGCTGGAAGCATCTAAAGAAACATGTGTTAAATACTATCCTGGTCTTTGAACAATTAGAACCATTATTTTCCACCTTGGCCAATGACAAGTGCTCTCTGCTGCCTTTAGGC
Source organism: Monodelphis domestica (assembly GCF_027887165.1). Taxonomy (NCBI): domain Eukaryota; kingdom Metazoa; phylum Chordata; class Mammalia; order Didelphimorphia; family Didelphidae; genus Monodelphis; species Monodelphis domestica. The sequence goes on from NC_077229.1 coordinate 369,681,713, forward strand.
CACAAGTGCTGGTGTGAGCTAGGGCTCCTCCTCACCCTGAGACTGTGATCTTGATCTGTGTATGGGCAAAGCAATAGAGTCCTCCAGCTAGAGCCAGCAAAGGAGCCCCTAGCATCTCTTTCTGGCCTCTCCTTAGTATTTGTGGTAGAAAACTCCAGAAGTCTTTGCTGCTACTTTAGCCACTGCAAAGGACTGTGCTTGTTTGCTGAGGTGTAGACTGCTTTGTTGCACCATACTTCCATATGTGTATAGGCTCATACCAATCTTCTAAGTAATGTTGACCTGAAAATTCGTTCTACCCTCTCCATTTGTGGAGTTTGATGCTCCAGAATTTCTTCTGAGGTATTATATCAAAATTGTTTGAGAGGTAATTTAGGAGTAATCCCGAGAGTCTATGTATTTTCTCTGCCTTTTTAGATCCACCCCCACTCAAATTCCCCACACATTTTTTCAATTCATATTTCCTTCAGGCCAAAGTGCTTTGATAATTTAGGTTCTCCGCCAATCTGAATACTCTTCTGTTGAAAATCACTTTCATTTTTTTTAGTGGTTAATCAGGGACATTGAAATTGATAAAAGGTCATCTTACATTTAGTTGGAATGGCTTTATTTGATTTGTTCAATTTGTTCCTATCTGGTTATGGTACCTCATTAAGACATCAGAATTTTATTTCTTACTTTAGGCAAATTGGTGTAATTTAATGGATTTACTCAATTAACCTCACCTTTATGTATTATTATATTCTCAATAAAATGTTTTAATGGACCAAACTCAGCTCCAAACATATTTTCTTTTAATTTTTTTCCCACTAACATGACATGCATTGATTGTCCACTTCTGTTAAACATTGTGCAATTTTGTTTGTCCATTATGTGTCCAGTTTTAATCACTTTACTGGTCATGGTTGCAAAGGAAATTCATCATGTCTTTGACTGCAGCTGAGTTTCTATATGTATTTGAAGACATTCAGGTATGTCTTCCTCTGCAGTCTATTGTGTCCTTTATATTAGGCTCCTAAATTATGTCTTTATCAAAGAAGATCCAGAAACATATCACCTAATTTTGTTTTGTATAAATTCTTTCATTAATCTAGGTTTTTGAGATTATAGAGAATAGCTTTAATGACCTAGAAAGAAAAAAAAAATTTAATTCCAAATTCCTTACCCTCACAAATAAATTGAAAAAAGTCTACCCACACATATTTCCATTTCCACACTTATCATTTGATTATGTGACCAAAACCAAGATAAATAAATAAACAAATTAGTAAATAATGTGGTTGAAAGTCTATTTTGGTCTTTAGCATTTGAAATAGCTATTATCATATTTCCCCCATAGATGTGACTGAATTGTTGACAATTCAATCTGCAAATCAATTTGAGAGAATTTAACTTTTTTTAAATGACTCTTTCATATCAATTAACTGCTTTGACTGAATTCTTATTTTTTATACAATTGATCTAAGTTCACAGAGCCTTAATAACTATATTGTTCCCTCACAACCAAGTCTCCCTCAAACCAAATGTTTCTCTATAATATGTAGCTGGGCAAATTGGAAAGGGAAATATTTGAATCTTCATAATTCTGAAACATTTTAGGGCCATTTAATAGTAACCTTTTTCTTGAGTAAGACCACTTCTAGATGAGACAAGATGTTCTGAATTCATCCCCTGTTGTTCAAACATCTGTATTTTCACACCAAATTACAGAATATAACAAACATAAAATGGAAAATACATTTTGGGAAACATGAGACTTTTGCCTAAAATTCTCCCTATATTACAGCAAAAAATCTCTATTCATGGCAATAGGTTTTGATGAAACCAAATTCTAATTAAGTATCTGGCAAACATCAAATATTAAATTAATAGAATTATGGAATTTCTGATTTAAAAGAGAGAATTGAGCTCATTTGCTCCATTTCCTCACTGTATAACTGATGAAACAGAGAGAGGAAATTATATTCCTAATTTCATTCAGTTTACAAATGATAGACCTGAGATTTGAACTCAAATTTCCTGGATCCTTGACAAATTACCATTCCTTATTTTAGTAAAAGATATCAGATATTTTAAATAAACTTGAAGAGTTATACATAAGCTACAAAAATATTTCAGAAATTTATAATCCCAGAGTACTGAATTTCTTTCTTTCTCTGCATCATTTCATATTTTTCCTAGATTCTGATGTTTCATGGATCGGTTCCTTTATACATTAAACTCACAATGGTTTAAGACCTATTGATAGATTTCTAAACATAGATTTGTCCATCAAAAATTCCAACCATATCCTAAACCCATCTTACTAATATAAATAAAATTGTAATAACCCAAGAATACAAGAGCAAACTAGTAAAACAATTTTTCAAAATAGCATGAAGAAGACATAAAAACCCATATTCCAAGTCTGAAAATGGAAACTGAAACAGTCAACAATAAATTACAATCCAGCAACATCACTACTAGCTTTGTACCTACTGATGTTAAAGATAGGAGAATAAGAACATACCCATACAAAATATTTATAGCAGCTCTTTTTTAGTAGCAAAGACCTGAAAACTGAAATGATGCCTAACAATTTGTGAATGGCTGAACAAGTTGTGCTATATGCTTGAAATGCAATACTATTGTGATAAGAAATGATGAACAGGATGAGCATAAAAATACTTAGAAAGACATATATGAAGTGATGTAAAATGAAGTGAGCAGAACCAGGAGAATGTGGTACACAGTACTAACAATAAAATACGATGATCAACAGTGAATGACAACGATTATCAGCAGGACACAGATCCAGGGCTGCTCCAAGAGACTTATGACAAAAGAAAAAGGATATCTACTGCCATAGAAGGAACAGAGTCCAAATGCAAATGGAAACATACCATTCTTTGCTTTATATTCTCCATGAATTTTTCTCTAGTGTAAGGAATATGTATTGTCTTTTACAACATGATGAATATGGAAATACATATTATATGATAACATGTACAATTGACACTCATATTACCTTCATGAGGGGGAAGAGATGGGAGACCAAAAGAGAACATGGATTGTAAAATATCACAAATATTAATAAATAATATTGACATTTAATCTGGAAAAATAAAGTTATTATAATAAAAAAGAAATAAATTGCAAAATTTATTAAATCTTAGGCTAAGGATTTTTTCTAGGAATGCTTTTGAAAGTAGATTTATGTACTAAAATTTTTCACTGAGAAAAGGAAAGATCATATAAGACCATGAACTCTTCTATTAGAAGTACTCCAGGTAGTATCAAAAGGGATTTAAAGAAAAAAAATGCAAAGAAGAGGATATCAGATGACAGACATGACTTCTAGGGCATCTGCAGTGAATGGAGTTGCAAAGGTTCACAGTGATTTGCAATGAATAGGCTATGAGGACACATGAATGTAAAAGAAAAAAAAATCTTTTAAAGTAAAACACCCTAAGTTCCATTTGGAAATGATTCACTCAGAAATAATATATGTTGAATGTTATGCTATGAGTGAGGAAGCCAGGAAAGCAAGAAAGATTATATTTTGCATTGGTAATCAATGATAAAACATGAACTTGTACCAATGTAATTCACTTCAGAAACAGGTGAAGTGCTTTCAATTTTTATGGTTCTAATTTACAGATCAAAGCCACTCTGCCATTCCTAAGATCAAAGGCACAGCTTAACCTTTTGAAGCTTCCAACCTGTTTTACACTTAGCAAATAATTATTGAGAAGCACTAGGCATTTCTGGAGGAGTAATGACTGACTGGGAGGAAATAATGGCCTGAAGTCAATCAAAAGCTGTTAATTCTGGCTAGTCATTATACTAAGAGGAAAGTTGGAAGCTAAAGTCTTGACTATTATTAAGGCAAAGATGGGAAGAAAGAAATTACAAATATATAGATTGTCTTGTGGGTTAAAGAATTACATTTTCATGCAACTTTTAAAATGATACTATAGGAACTTAAAATAGGGGATGATGTTTAATAGAAGCAGAAATTCAAGTATATAAACAAAAATGAATTAGTTTTATAACTAGTCAGCAATTTTCATGCTGCAAAATCCAAAAATATATTTTAACCATTTACTTGGCCTCTAAAAAAGAGATCTGGGGATCAAATATACAAGCTTAACTTTTGGTGCCAGGTCCTTATGTTTTCTTATGATTCATTGCAATTAGAAATGTATAATCAATATTTTTTTTAAAATGTAATCATTTTGAAGAGAGAGATATGGGAACAATTAAGATATGTAAAATTTTTAAAAGTGTTTAATATAATTTATTCCCTAGTATCTTAGCCCCTTCCTCTCCTCTCTCTACCAAAAAAGCTTTCATCCAATAAAATATATATGTATAGATAGTGTATTTCATTTTTCTGTTTTTCAGTTCATTCTCTAGTTAGACATTTACAAGTCATTCTTCAAATATAAATTCTAAAGCTTTATATAATGTTCTATTTGTTCTACTAATTTATTTTTCATTACTTCATTTGGAACTTTTCAAGTTTAAAAAAATTAACCAACTCTTTCTTTCTTATGTATCTAATATTCCATCATGATTGTATAGGACGATTTATCTACCCATTCTCAAATTGACAGATTTCCAATTCTTTGCCACCACAGAAAGAACTACTGTAAAAATCTTGTAACATACAGTTTCTTCTTCCTTTTTCTTTGATCTCCTTGGGAAACAGACCCAGCAATAATATTTCTGAATCTAAAGGTATAATTATCTGCAAATAATTCCAAATTGTTCTCCAATATGGTTGGATCCATTTGCAGTTCCATCAATACTGTATTGGTGTCTTCATTTTTCCACATCTTTGCCAAAATACATCATTTTGCCCTTTTATCATTTTAAAACAGTCTGATAGGTATCAGATGATATCTCAGAATTGTTTTCATTTGTATTTCTCTAATTTATATTTAGAACATTTTTCATATAGCTATCAACTTTGATTTCTTCATCCAAAATCAAAAAAATTAATAAATGAGCAAAAGATGTTAGCAAACAATTATTGGATAAAAATATGTTAATAAGAAGCAGTATTGAGTAATAGAAAGTGATACTAATTTAGAGAGAGAAGACATGGTTTCCTCTCTTGGCTCTTCCATTGTGGACAATTTGCTTCCCATTCATTTGACCTGTTTCTTTATAAAATGAAGGCTTTGAGTACATCATCTCTAAGGTACCTTCTAATTCTAAAAGTCTTATAATTATAGTACAACCAAAAGTTAAGGGATATGAAAGTGCAAAATATCAGTCAGAGTAATATTCCCCTTAACTACCTAATGCTAAAGGTAAGAAAAGTATTTTGTAAATTTAAGGTGCTTTACAAATAGGTTACATCTGGTTATTATAATAATGATGGTTTTACTATTACCTATTGCAAATTAAGCCTACTTTTTCATATTCAATGTTTTGGTGAGAAATAGATTATTGAAAAGACTCTCCTTTAAAGCTAACATAATTACTTGTGCAATTAATTTTCAAGTTTCATTTCATTATAGACTCAAAAATTTTATTTCTGCTATTTTACTTAGGTAAATTTCCAGGTACATTTGAAATCTAAAGTTATTTAGAAAATGTTTTTAGTTAGTCCAAAAGGAATTACTTTAGAGAGTCCAATTGCCTTTAAGTGTTTTAAAATTCACATTCCATGTAATGAAATCAATCATAGACTCTAGAATGATCAAAGAATCTAGTGAACCAAAAGAATTCCTACTACAAAAACAACATAGTTTCCAGGTCAAGTCATTATTTTTAGAGCACAGATAATACCAAGTGATTGATTTATTAAATTAATATTCAACATAATCCAGTATTTCAGGGATATCCACAGTTTTTTAATTGCATTTGTTTTGTTTTTTTAATGAAGAAACGAAACTCTTACCAAAGAGGAAAAGGAATCTGAACATAAAAATGATAAAATTTGCTCTGATTTATCACTTTCTTTTGAAAGACTGGATACAGCAAAGTTTAGAATATGAATGCTCTGGAAATTATACATCTACTAAACCAATTAAAACAATTTTTGTTTACTTAGAAAGTTGTACTGTGGATAGTAATGAAGGTAGTTTATATTGATTATTGTTCATTAATCACTCTTAGAGAGACAAAGCAATAGAAAGATTGGAGAGACACAATTAATAGAAGAACAAATTAAGGAAAATGTTTTTATTAATATTTTGCCCAACTCATTTTTCTCTGTCAGGAGTGAGCAGAAAATTCCTCCCTCCTAGTATCTGATAGTCACTTATGAGATGGCAGAATTTTTATCTACCCATTAAAAGTTCAACTCTAGTAATAAGAATAAGAATAGATTTATATATGTAGCACTTGGTGCTTATAAAAACTAATTTTTCTTAGATAATTTTCAGAAATTAACTTTTTATTTTCTATCCACAGCTCTATAATTTAAGTGGTGAATATTGCGTAAGTAGTATTAAGTAGCGAAGTTTTCTCACTACTTATCAAAGAAAGATGATAAGAGAAACCAGAAAGAGCCCTAGATTTGGAGTAAGATTTGGAGAATCCTGTTTTTCCTCTGTAGAGCTCCTCCAAATGTGGACATTATGTGCTTTTGACAAACAGGAATCTGCATGAACGCATAATGCTATAGCAAGCATAAAGTGCCCCTCCATTCTTTCAGTATCAACAAATGTCCAGATAATTCATTTGGTTCCCTCCTCTATAGTATAGAAATAAGATATAGTGACCATATTCCGGAAGAGTTTATGATGTAGCAATATGATTCTCTGGAAAGAAACTGAGACTAGGAATCAAGAGAACTAGACTTTAGTTTTGACTCTGCCACTAAATCTGGGTAACATTGGGAACCTTACCTAATTTCACTCGGCTTCTCTTTCTTACTCATCTTTAAAATGATGGTATCTAACTAGAAGCACAGTTAAGTGGTATAGGGAACACAGTGCTGGACTTGGAGTTAGACATATGAGAGTTCAAATCCTGCCTTATATACTTACCAGTTGTGCAACCTTAGAAAAGTCATTTAACCCTTCTCAGCTTCAATTTCCTCATATGTAGAATGAGAAAAAGTAGCATCTCTCTCACTTAATTGTTTTGAGGATCATTGGGATAATATGCATAAAGCAATTTGCAATCCTTAAACTACTACATAAATACTGCTATGAACATGTGAGTAGATAATTTCTAAGACTCCTTCCAATGCTAATATTTTCTAAAATAGACCAAATAATAGGCAAAACATCTTCTATAAAAGCCTAACACAAGTGATGTGCACATTTAGTCCCCTCTAGCCAATTGCCACATTTCAGCACTATGTTCCTTAATCCCTCTAGAAATGGGGGGAAAATTCTCACTCAGGAGTTAATTTCACTCCTGAGTCTAAAATATCATTTTGTACTGTCTGCTATGATTTATATATCAGGTACCTGTTAGGTTCTGATGGATGATCCATTACTCCTCAAGTGTTATTAAGTATTGACTAAGTGTAGGAAATTGCAGATAAGGGTAGAGGAGAAACAGAATTTTTTTTAAAAAAAAGGCTTAGTCAACCCCTTATGCTTTCCTCATCTGAAAATTTTTAAGTCACTATTGGAGCAGGCAGGACTTGAGAGGCAATGTTGATGCCGTGGAAACAACACTAGCTTTGGTGTCGAAAAATTTATGTTTGAATTCTTGGCTAAAATGTTTACTAGATGTACCCAGCAATACCACTACTATATCTGAATCCAAAAGAGACCAAAGAGAGGGGGAAAGAACCTCCTAGCACAGAGACATTTATTGTCCTCTTTTTGGGGTGGCAAAGAACTAGAAACTGATGTCCATCAATAGGGGAACAGCTGAACAAGCTCTGCTATATAATTGTAATGGGATACTATTTTGCCATAAGAAATGAACAGGACGAGCATAAACTACTTGTAAAGACTTACATGAAGTGATGCAAAGTGAAGTGAGCAGAACAAGGAGAATGTACAAAGTAACAGCCATAATGTATGATGATGAACTGTAAATAATTAAGGATTTTTAGCAATTCAAGGCTCCAAGAAACTAGTATTAAAAAAGATTATCTACTGCCATAAAAGGAAGTGATGGATATGAATGCAGATTGAAGCATACAATTTTCCACTTTACTTCCTTCATGAGTTCTTTTTCTCATGTGGGCAACATATGTTGTCTTCATGTTGGACATGTACATGTCTAACCACATCCTATTACCTGCCATCTAAGTGAAGGGGGAGGAGAGGGAGGAAGGGAGAGGACATGGATTGCAAATTGTAGGAAAGCAATTATTTAAAATTATATCTATGTATAATCTGGAAAAGAAAAATATAATTAAAAAAAGAAAAAAACATTTACTAGATGTGACATTGTCACTTAATATTTAGGAGACTCAGTTTCCTTACCAATAAATTATAACATTTCTATTTCTCTGTTGATGTATATCACTCTGCCTCTTCTTGTCACTCACTCTGCCTTTCTCTCTCACTTATAATTTCATTGACATAAGGGATTCCCTCAATTGAAGAAACTGTACTAATAAATTAATATTAGGTATCTTAAAGTACCGCATTAGTATCTAAAAGGTTAGATGTTTTAGGATCATAGGGACCTAACGGGACCTTAAGGATCATCTACCTAGATCCTTCATTGAAAGGATGAAAAAACTGAGGCACAGAAACTATTAGGGGACTTGCCCAAAGTCACAGTATTGTAGGCAAATTCTACTAAGTAGCGGAGCAAAAATTTGAATCCAAGTCCTCCTTATTTCAAGTCCAGCATTATTCACTACATCAAACCTTCTGTAAATACCTTGCCTAAAGAGTATGATAGGCTGAGGATAACATGGGCAAAACACATAAGAGGTAAGACTTGAACACAGATCTTGATTTATATGCCAGCTCTCTGTCTACTATTCCATTCTGCTTGGAGGGAGAAAGGAAGAAAAAGGGAATAGGAAGGGGGGGGGGGAATAAATATATTTACTTTAATTATTTCATAAAAATATTGTGATGAAAGCACCATATGAACTAGAAATAGAAATATGAGCTATTGTTATAAAGCACTTTTTAAAAAGATTCAGACCTTTTCCTTCTGTTTTCTTAAGATCTATTTAACAGAATCTTTTAAAATCACAAAACCCTCTTTAAAGATTAAGGACAATGATTTGTTGGGTTTTTAATTTTTTTTAAGTACCACACTGCTTTTCTTAGATTCATGATCAAATCAATTCTTCATTTCTTAGACTCTGACAGCATACAATGAAATCTGACAATTTTCTCTCACTTCAATTCCTGAATAACATGTAATTTCCTTGATATGACAAAACATTATTTTAGCACTCCTGTTATGCCTTAGTGTTCATATTTCTTATTTACTGGTGTTAATGAGTCTCAGCAAAGAATGGATCCATAAAGTTGTCTCATATCCTGCTATAGCACCTTGAGCAGGTGACAAGCTCTGATGTTAAGATCTGGTTTAATAAAGACACTAAATGATGTATACTAAAATGACAGAATACCTCTTTGTGTGTTTTACAGATAATCCTAGCTTGCTGAGCCATGTTGCTGTTGGCATTAGAGTCCTGGATGTCAATGACAATCCACCAGAGCTTGCTAAGGAGTATGATATTATTGTTTGTGAAAATTCTAAGCCTGGCCAGGTAAGTCATTAGTCTTATATATGCTTTCTCCTTCACTGAAAGAGACAAAATTAGCAGCCTTCTTTCCATTAATGCTATCTTTATATGTCAAAGATTCAATAGATGACTCTCATACACTAGGAAGGGGTTGAGGTTCTTATCACTCTAAACTTCTGAAATAAAATTAAAATGACAACATTTGATAATTTTAACACTTAATGAACAAGGTTATTTAAAACCTTTCCTTTTTGATGTACTCAATTAGACTATTCTTCCCTAGTATCAAAAAGGATATGAATTTATCACTTCAGCTCAAGATACATTTATTTCATACTATGTGCAAAGCTACATCTGACGTCATGGGGAAATAGGAAAGCAATAATCCTGAAAGAAAAACATAGCATTACAAGTTTCCAAATGCACCATTTTCAGCGTTTCCCAGATATCATGATTTGACTAATGACCTGGACTTTGGGGTCTTCTGTAAAGTAAGAAGGAAAGCAAAGATCCATTTAGACAGTTGATAAAAACCTAAACCACTAATAATTACGGCAATTTGACCTCAATACCAACTGGGACCTAGATGTTAATGTTTCTTTGAAACTTACTTCAAATAGCATTTTCTCTCAATGTTGGTATGTGAATACTTGGAATCAATGTTTAATTACTGGTCACATTTTAATTTTAATAGGCACATTTTTCTTCTTAGTAATGACATATCCCTCAAGCAAATTTTAATACTCATTTACCAAGTCATAAACTAATCCTGATCTGCATTAATGCAAAAAGTTCTTATAGCAGAAGTTCTCCGACACTGGAAAATTTACAGATTTCATGCATTCATGACTGAAATATTTTGATAGCAATATTAATAATATTTTTTTCTTAAATTTTTTCTTTTTCATGAGAAGGCTCTAATATGTGATTTTAATTGATGTATTGGTCAATAATTCAGAATATTGAATTTCATATGCTTTGTTGGATTCTTAATGGGGAAATTAGAATAATTAATCATGCCATTGATGCTGTCCATAGTCTTTTATATTAGTATTACTAATTCACTGTCTTCATGAAGCACTGTGAAACCTGAAAGAACCTTTCACTCTAAATGATAAAAGAAATCAGTTTGGTGGTTTTGGAAATGATCTTTAGCAATCACAGGTTTTAAAGCTGAGATGTTTCCATTGTTTACAGTCAGAATTGCTGTCCTGATTATTGGAGATTTTTCTTCATACTTAGTGCTTTTAAGTACTTGTACAGTGTTTTAGCCAGAGTAAAAGTGAGAAAGAGGTGTTAGAAGTCAATTTTCTGGAGCTCATTTATGTTGCAGAGTTATGTGTAGTTCAATGAAGAATCGATTGCTTTCAGAGTCCCCAGTGTCTTCCCTTTATGAATACCTTGTATCTAAATGTAAATATATGTGGCCTTGGGAAGGAGTTGGGGCTTTTTTGGAAGCAAGAATTTAAACTGCAGATAGTAGCACCCAGGCTAATTTAGGTATCAATATGAAGAGCTACAAACCATTCTTCAGAGTTTGTGTATTTTTCATTTAGGAAATGAATTTAAACTTCATTGAAGTAAAAGAAATATTAATAAGAAATTCATTCATGTATGAAATTTGAAGTCATTTTCCAAAGCAGAACTTTGTTCCAAAGCTATAATACCTACCTTTGCTAAGAACTTTGTAAAAAAGGACATTTTATTTTCTATCATGACTTGCTATTCTATCCTCTTTCCTTTCTCTCAGAACTAAATTTACAGCAGATTAAGAGGAAAAGTTAGAGGGATGAAAAAGGAGCCAGTGAATTTTGTCCGCCTCCTGTAACCTCACCCTTTTGTCACTGCCAAAAGTCGGGAGTTTAGGGAGATCATTAAATCTGATTGCTAGGGAGTATATCAAATTTAGTCTGTGTCTGTGCCACCTCTCAAGCTTAGGTTAATGACTAGAAACAGGGAGCAAATACTATTAGCAAAATCACTAATTGGGTTTTTTTTTTGTAAGGTGAAAGATAATTTATTAGTTGAGATAAGAACCTGTGCCTTCCTGAAAAAAAAAAAAGATTATACTGGGAAAATGTTGACTAAGGGCCAGCCTTTGCTAGAAAATAAAAGGGCTTGGCAATTCATTAGACTTTTAAAAATGTAATGACAAAAAATAGTATCCACAATAAATTTCAAAGATGTCAAGTATAATAAAGATGATCCCAGTTAGTGAAAGAAAAAAATTATCACAATTCCAGAAGAATCAGATATTAGTCTATATTTATTGGTGTAAACTACTATGACAGACATCCCCTCTCACTCAAAGGATAAGTGATTTGTCTAGGGCCTCACTGACTGAATATGTGAGAGACAGAAAGCCAGCTCTATACATTAGGTGACATTGCCATTTTTTTTTACTATGTTCCAGGACTAATTTAATTATGCCTTCCTGGCTTTTTTTATAGAGTGTAGATCAAATGAAATAATTAGTAAAACTCAACTTGAGACTATATTGATCTACTAATTAATTCAATTAAAAACACACACCCTTACTGCATCCTTTGGTAACAACAACTAATATTTGTGGGGTGCTTTACATATATTAGGTCATTTGAAGAAGGTTCCAGAAGTTGTTGGTATTTGGTTTTTGGTGGAGTCAGGGGAACAGACTAGGATTTGGACCTGTGACTTCTTTGGCACAGGATTTTCCCAGTGAGTGAACTCCCTCTCCTGATGCAGAGTGACAAGAATTCTAAAACTCGTAGTCTTAAAAGAGTTGCTTAAAGCAGTGAGAAGTTATATAACTGCCTGTACATAGCAAATAGTCAGTTAATAAGGTGTTATTACCTCCATTTTAAGATGTGCAATCTCAGAGGGAGTATGTTTATAAATCAACAAATTCATGGAAATAGTTAATGATATCAGAGTTAGATTTGAAGAAGGGTCTTCTCAAGCACTGTATAATACACCAGAGTAAATTTGGCTTCGTATTTTGTCCTTCCATGCATTTTGTTCATACTTTACTCACATTGTCTGTTCACGAGAAGAGTATATGACTCATTAGTGCCCAGAAAATAGGTCCCTTATCCTGGCTTTGGAGGTCTTTCACAATCTGGCACCCGTATACTTCCCTGTGATTTTTGCCTATATTACTCCAGGTAAAGCATTTATTACACACAAATATTTTACTTACTGCTACCAAGAAAAAGCATGTGAATTCTCACTTTTGTTTCTTTATTCAGGCCCTAACTGCTTAGAATGCCCTCCCCTACTCCTTTCTATCTTTCTGTCTTCTAACCATCCCTCAATGGCCAATTCCAGTACCATCTTACACATGAAAATTGATAGGTTAAATAAATTATCATAAAGCAAGAAAGACTCTCTTAACTCAAGCACAGGAATATTTTAGATATCAAATGTGCCTCTAGAGCTTGACTTATATGAGATGAAAATAGAATCCTCATAAAACAAACAATTGCCAAGGATGCAATAAATGTTTTTGCTTCTTTATGTGAACTGTTGGCAGAGACTTAAAGACAAGTTAAAGAAACAGAAGAGCTCATTTTGGCTGGATTTAACTGAAAGTCAGAATGGTAGCTATCTTCAAAAAAGTGTTAGCAAAAATGAAAGATCTATTTAAGATCTTCATTGATATTTCCTACCATTACAGGGCTAGCTATTTTACTGAAAAGGTACATTTACTTTTCTTTTTTTAATTGTATTTAAATTTATCCATTCTTTTAAAAGTTTGTTGAGCACCTATTTCATGCAACAGCAGAACTATATTTAATACCATATAGGACATATTATAATGTGTAATACTAAAGGAACTATATAAAGTGGAATGAATATATTTTATTGAACCTGAGAATTTTCAGGTGTTTATTAGGGCCTGAGCTAGGGAATCAGTAGTAACTTAAAAAAAAAACTATACTGTAAATTAGGATCATAGAATTTAGTTCTGGGAAAAGACCTTAGATATCATCTAGTGTAAGCAGACTTTAGATATCATCAAGTCTAATTATTTTATAAATGAGAAAATAGATACTAAAAACTTTTGGGGGTATATAGCTTTCTTTCTCCTTCCTCTAGGTTATAATCTCTTTGAGAACAAAAGGTTTAGTTCACATTTCTGCATGTTTTACTCATCCCATAATACCTTGTGCTCAATAATAGTCATTAATGGACTTCCGGGTAAGCATGGCTGCAGAGTGGATGCAGCTTGCTTCCTCTCCACAGACCCAATGACACAGACGACCTCAAAAGCCCCCCCCCAAAAAAAACCCAACCATCCTCATAAGAACGGAGAGACCCCACACTAAAGCGCAGCACTGAAGGTAGGTGGGATTCTGGCATTTCCACAATATAAGGGAATGAAAAGCTGACATACCCTCCCCCACCCACCACACTGATGGGAGCCAGAGTTTAAGTCAGCACAGGCCAGAATCAACAAGTGAGGGAGGGGTACACCAGGACTGAACAACAGGCAGCCCCAGCTCTGGGACCTGACTAAGACCACCAAGGACCTACTCCTGTGAGTAGTAATACCCAAAACCCCGGCAGGTGGGTAAGGGGAACTCAGATCTCAGGCTCCCAGAACTAGCTCACTATAATCAATGAATGCACAAAGGAATCCCCTGAAGTGAACAAGGGGTACCCACAGGTCTTGGGAGCTAACTAAGACCACCAAAGACCTACACCTGAGAACAGTAAAACCCAAAACGCTGGCAGGCAGGGGAGGGCAGACCCTGGGCTCCCCTGAGAAGACAGTGCAGCTACAAAGAACCTAGAATTTGCCCGAGGCTAAAGCCTTGATCATTAGACCCTTACACAGAAAGCAAGCCCTCATAACTCAGATTTCAGACTGGAAAGGGGAGGAAAAAAAACCATAGAGATGGCAAACAGTGCTCAGGAACAACAGACTCCCAACACCAAGAAAAACAAGAAGAAAGGGGTGACTTTGGATACATTTTATGGAGGGAAAATACAGTATACAGAGGAAATAGAAGAAGAAATACACAAAAAATGCTCCAAAACCTTCCAAAAGAAATGGAAATTCTCCACAAGCTCTTGAAAACTTTAAATTGGAAGTTATCAAAAAGATGGAAGCCTTCTGGCAGGAAAAATTGGAAATAATGCAAAAGGAACTCAGCAATCTGAAGGATGAAAACACGCAATTGCAGAAACAGCCTTGAAGCCTCAAAAAGTAGGACAGACCAAACTGAAAGGGAAAACCAGTCTTTAAAAATCAGAATCAGGCAACTGGAAGACAATGATCTTGCAAAAGAGAAAGAATTAATAAAGCAAAGTCAAAAGACTAAGAATTTAGAAGATAACATAAAATATCTCACTGACAAGGTGACAGACCTGGAAAATGGAAGAAGGAGAGACAATCTGAGAATCATTGGTCTACCAGAAAAGCCAGAAATAAACAGTAATCTGGATATCATAATAAAAGATATCACCCAAGAAAACTGCCCAGAGATTCTAGAAGGGGGTAAAATACTCATTGAAAGAGTTCAAAGAACACCCTATACACTAAATCCCCAAAGACAACTCCCAGGAATATAATTGCCAAACCCCAAAGCTTTCAAGCATCTTATAAGAAGCCAGAAAAAGACAATTTAGATATAAAGGAATGCCAATCAGGGTCACACAACAAGTTGCAATTTCCACACTGAACGACCGTAAGGCCTGGAGTAAGACCTTTTGGGCCTCAACTGATAGAAATAAGGCAGGAGTTGCAATCATGATATCTGACAAAGCCAAAGCAAAAATAGGCCTGATCAAAAGGGATAGGGAAGGTAATTATATTTTGTTAAAAGGGAGTATAGACAATGAGGAAATACACTAATCAACATGTATGCACCAACTGGTATAGCATCCAAATTTTTAATGGAGAAACTAGGAGAATTGAAGGAGGAAATAGACAGTAAAACCATATTAGTGGGAGACTTGAACAAACCACTATCAAATTTAGATAAATCAAACCAAAAAATAAATAAGAAAGAGGTAAAAGAGGTAAATGAAACCTTAGAAAAATTAGAGTTAATAGACATATGGAGAAAAATAAATAGGGACAAAAAGGAATAAACCTTCTTCTCAGCACCATATGGCACATTCACAAAGATTAATCATACATTAGGTCACAGAAACATGGCATACAAATGCAGAAAAGCAGAAATAATAAATGCAAACTTTTCAGATCATAAGGCAATAAAAATAATGATCAGTAAGGGTACATGGAGAGCCAAATCAAAAATTAATTAGAAATTAAATAAAATGATACTCCAAAATCAGTTAGTTAGAAAAGAAATCATAGAAACAATTAATAATTTCATTGAGGAAAATGACAATGGTGAGACATCCTTTCAAACCTTATGGGATGCAGCCAAAGCAGTACTCAGAGAAAAATTCATATCCGTGAGTGCATATATTAAAAAATTAGGGAGGGCAGAGATCAATGAATTGGAAATGCAAATAAAAAAACTTGAAAGCAAACAAATTAAAAACCCCCAGAATAAAACCAAACTAGAGATCCTAAAAATTAAGGGAGAAATTAATAAAATCAAAAGTGATAGAACTATTGAACTAATAAATAAGACTAGAAGCTGGTACTTTGAGAAAACAAACAAAATAGACAAAGTACTGGTCAATCTAATTAAAAAAGGAAAGAAGAAAAGCAAATTAACAGCATCAAAGATAAAAAGGGGGACCTCACCTCCAATGAAGAGGAAATTAAGGCATTCATTAAAAACTACTTTGCCCAATTATATGGCAATAAATATACCAATCTGGCAATATGGATGAATATTTACAAAAATATAAATTACCTAGATTAACAGAAGAAGAAATAGAATTTTTAAACAATCCCATCAGAAAAAGAAATCCCACAGGCCATCAAAGAACTCCCTAAGAAAAAATCCCCAGGGCCTGATGGATTCACAAGTGAATTCTATCAAACATTCAAAGAACAGCTAATCCCAATAATATACAAACTAATTGACATAATAAGAAAAGAGGGAGTTCTACCAAATTCCTTTTATGAAACAAGCATGGTACTGATTTCAAAGCCAGGCAGGTCAAAAACAGAGAAAGAAAACTATAGACCAATCTCCCTAATGAATATAGATGCAAAAATCTTAAATAAGATACTAGCAAAAAGACTCCAGCAAGTGATCAGTAGGATCATTCACTATGATCAAGTAGCATTTATACCAGGAATGCAGGGCTGGTTCAATATTAGGAAAACCATCCATATAATCGACCATATCAATAAGCAAGCCAACAAAAATCGCATGATTATCTTAATAGATGCAGAAAAAGCCTTTGATAAAATACAACACCCATTCCTATTAAAAACACTAGAAAGAGGGGGCAGATGGGTGGCTCAGTGGATTGAGAGCCAGGCCTAGAGACGGGAGGTCCTAGGTTCAAATCTGGCCTCAGACACTTCCCAGCTGTGTGATCCTGGGCAAGTCACTTGACCCCCATTGCCTAGCCCTTACCACTCTTCTGCCTTAAAACCAATACACAGTATTGACTCCAAGACGGAAGGTAAGGGTTTAAAAACAAAAAAAAACACTAGAAAGCATAGGAATAGAAGGGGCTTTCCTAAAAATAATAAACAATATATATTTAAAACCATCAGCTAACATCATCTGCAATGGGAATAAGCTAGATGCATTCCCAATAACATCAGAAGTGAAGCAAGGAGGCCAATTACCACCTCTATTATTTAACATTGTACTAGAAACACTAGCAGCAGCAATTAGAGAAGAAAAAGAAATTGAAGGCATTAAAATAGCCAAGGAGGAGACCAACTTATCACTCTTTGCAGATGATATGATGGTCTACTTAAAGAACTCTTGAGAATCAACCAAAAAGCTAGTCGAAATAATCAACAACTTTAGCAAAGTTGCAGGATACAAAATAAATCCTCATAAGTCATCAGCATTTCTATATAATTCCAACAGAGCTCAGCAGAAAGAATTAGAAAGAGAACTACCTTTCAAAATCACCTTAGACAAGATAAAATACTTAGGAATCTATTTTCCAAGACAAACACAGGAACTATATGAACACAACTAAAAAGCACTCTCCACACAACTAAAACTAAACTTGAGCAATTGGAAAAACATTAACTGTCATGGGTAGGACGAGCCAATATAATATAAATGACCATCCTACCCAAACTTATTTATCTATTTAGTGCTATACCCATTGAACTTCCAAAAAATGTTGTTACTTATTTAGAAAAAAAAAACATAACAACGTTCATTTGGAAGAACAAAGGATCAAGGATATCCAGGGAAATAATGAAAAAAAAAATACAAAGGAAGGTGGCCTTACAGTCCCAGATCTCAAACTTTATTGTAAAGCAGTGGTCATCAAAACAATTTGGTACTTGCTAAGAGGCAGAAAGGAGGATCAGTGGAATAGACTTTGGGTAAATAAATGACCTCAGCAAGACAGTATGTGTATGACAAACCCAAAGACCCCAGCTTCTGGACAAAAGCCCACTATTTGACAGAAACTGCTGGGAAAACTGGAAGACAGTGTGGGAGAGATTAGGTTTGGATCAACACCTCACACCCTGATAAACTCAGAATGGGTGAATGACTTACACATAAAGAAGGAAATTATAAGTAAATTAGGTGGACACAGAATAGTATACATGTCAGACCTGTGGGAAGGGAAATACTTTAAAACCAAGCAAGACATAGAAAGAGTCACAATGTAAAATGAACAATTTTTATTACATCAAATTAAAAAGGTTTTGTACAAACAAAACCAATGTAACCAAAATAAGAGGGGAAGCAACAAATTGGGAAACAATTTTCATAACAAAAACCTCTGACAAAAGTCTAATTACTCAAATTTATAAAGAGCTAAATCAATTGTACAAAAAAATCAAGCCATTCTCCAATTGATAAATGGACAAGAAACATGAACAGGCAGTTTTCAGCCAAAGAAATCAAAACTATTAATAAGCACATGAAAAAGTGCTCTACATCTCTTATAATCAGAGAGATGCAAATCAAAACAACTCTGAAGTATCACGTCTCACCTAGCAGATTGGCTAACATGACAGCAAAGGAAAGTAATGAATGTTGGAGGGGATGTGGCAAAGTTGGGACATTAATGCATTGCTGGTGGAGTTGTGAATTAATCCAACCATTCTGGAGGGAAATTTGGAACTATGCCCAAAGGGTGATAAAAGACTGTCTGCCCTTTGATCCAGCCATAGCACTGCTGGGTTTGTACCCCAAAGAGATAATAAGGAAAAAGACTTGTACAAGAATATTCATAGCTCCGCTCTTTGTGGTGGCCAAAAATTGGAAAATGAAGGGATGCCCTTCAAATGGGGAGTGGCTGAACAAATTGTGGTATATGTTGTTGATAGAATACTATTGTGCTAAAAGGAATAATAAAGTGGAGGAATTCCATGGAGACTGGAACAACCACCAGGAAGTGATGCAGAGCGAAAGGAGCAGAACAAGGAAAACATTGTACTCAGAGACTGAAACACTGTGGTACAATTGAAAGTAATGGACTTCTCCATTAGTGTCAATACAATGTCCCTGAACATTCTGCAGGGATCTAGGAGAAAAAACACTAGCCAGAAGCAGAGGACAAATTGGGGGAGTAAAAACACCGAGGAAAAGCAATTGCTTGACTACAGGAGTTGAGGGGACATGATTGAGGAGAGACTCTAAATGAAAACCATTTACCAACAAATACCAACAAATAGCAAATACCAACAACATGGGAATGGGTTCGAATCATGGACACATGTGATACCCAGTGGAATTGCATGTCGGCTATGGGAGGGGTGATGGGAGGGGGAGGGAGGAAAAGAAAATGATCTTTGTTTCCAAGTAATAATGTTTGAAAATGACCAAATAAAATAATATTTAAAAGGAAAAAAATAATAGTCATTAATTAATTACTCTGATATGTATTGTCTTAAGAACCTAAACTATCCTAATATCATCCCATTAAGTCTTATGTAATCATTGGAAAGGGTTTTTTATCATCTTTGCTTAAATTCCCTAAAAGACAAAGTCCAGGTATATTAAGACAAGGTCTTTTCCATTTTCAAATATTAGCTCCATTATTTGTAAAATAAAGGGATTACAGTAAATAATATTTAAAGTATTTTCCATATCTAAATTCTAAATATCTTCTAAGTATTAGAGTTTGTTGGATTAAATAGTGGAACAATGTAATTTGTTTTGTCATCCAGTATGGGGATGAAATGGAGAAGAATGATTGATTGGAAGCCTGGGGAATAACATGGAACTCAGTTTTGGAATAGACAGCCTAGACCATCAAGTGCAATGATTTTTTGCATGTGGAGGAACACGTGAGGGAACAGTTGTTCTTTCCAGAGACAGTCCAGTCCAGTTAGTAAGATTTTTATTGTATTAAGTTTAAATTTGTTTCTTGGCAGCTTCCATATATTGATTCTTCTTCCACTCACTGGGCCAAAAAAAAAGTCCTTCTTTTATAGGACAGTGCAAATACTTGAATGGGGCCATTGGGATTCCTGTCTCTGTCTCATCTTCAAAGTGAGCTTCTATAGTTCTTTCAAATGATAGTCATATGACATCAGCTCAAGGCCCTTCCACATAAGAACTGTGCTCTCCAATTTATCAACTTGCCCTCTAAAAAGTAGAATAGAATATAATCTGATGATTGTATAGTGTACCAAGACTATCTGCTGGACTACTTGGACCAAGATTACCTGGACACTATGCCTCTCTTAATGCAGCCTAACCCCCTATTAGCATTATTGTCTTCCACATAATCCTGCAGTGCTCCTAATCCACTAAAATCCACATATCTTTTTCAGAATATCTATAATCTTGGCATCCCTTCCTCTTTTTTTTTTTGAATGTCTATTCTCAAATTTAAGACTCTACATTTATGTCTATTAAATTTAATATTATTTTATTTGGCTCAGCAGTCTAATGATATCCACTGAAAAAGAATAAAAATCATTTCAATTAGAACTGTGTGACTGCTTATAGAGAATGTGTTATAAAATTTCCGCTCCAGCAGAAGCTTGATAGATGACACTGAAGACAGACTCTTTTTGCTCAAAGTATCTGATATTTTGTTAAACTTTTCCCAATAAATGAGATCACATAAATATAATTCAAACTTAACTCTATGGTTAATAATGAAAATAATACAATAATTTTGGCAATCTGGAACAAATAGTATTTGAATGAATGAAATCTCATTCTCAAGTAAAAACCAAAGAGTATACAGATGTTAAAGTTCTACTTTTGTATGTAGAAAGTTTTAAATATGAGTTTAGACAGTGAACAATGAGAGCTAGAAGAGAGCTAATCTTCTACATGAATCTAGAATTAAATCAATCTGGGAGAGCACTGTAATACAATTTCCACTCAAAAACTCTTTAAAAGGAAGTGAGGATGAGGTTTCCTCTTTGTTTCATCAGAACTGGTTCCAGAAAACTTTGAAGAATGAATAGAGAACCTTCAATAATAAGTCAACATTATAACCTTGAGGCTTCTAAAATTTCTGATTAAAAGTTATAGATTATCCAGCAACAGTTTCCTGGTAAAAATCATCTTTAAATAGAAATCACCAATACTTGAAAATATGAAAGCCATCAGGAATATATGTTGTTCAACAATTTACTCATATATAATTCTTCATGACCTCATGGACCATAGCATGCCAATACTGCTATGGGGTTTTCTTGGCAAAAATATTGGAGTCATTTTCGTTTTCTAGTAGATGAAGATGAACAGAGGTTAAGTGACTTTCTCACAGTTACAAAGCTAACATCTAAGGATGGACTTGAACTTGGGTCATCCTGACTCCAAGCCTAGCACTCTGTCCACTGAACCAACTCACTGCCTCTAAGATATATATACAGACAGTCATTGATGAGACAAATAAATCTTGGCTGACATCTCACAACTCCATTTTTGACTGATGCTTATCACATCAGTGAAAATTGAAAAATATATTATTAAAATTAGTTTCTTGAATAATTTTATATGCCTACTAAATACTCCATTTTTTTTTACATTTTGTCTTCTTCCTTACATGCCTCTCTTGCCAATCAATAAAGCACATTTATAAATTATCTACTCCATAAGAACCACAGTACTAGTTGCCAGAGATACAAACACAGAAAGGAAATTATCTTTTCTCTCAAAAAACTTACAATGGGAAAGGCAACATGTATATAAAGAAGTATATATAAAAATAAACCTGCAATTTGTGAGGAAGGTCTACTATCATCCAAGAATATAAACAATGACCTCATTTATATAAGATATCATTTGAGTAAGAATTTTGAAAGATAGAGTGAAAGTACAGCTAATAGCACAGATATGAAAATTTGAATGTTGTATCCTAAGAATTTATACATAAAGAAGCAGATAAAATACAGTTTCGAGGAGGAAGAAGAGATTAACAACTGGGAGTATCATTTATAACAAAGATGATATTTGAGTTGAAGAGAGGAGACTTCTAAGATGCAGGGATAATGATGGACCTCAATCAAGCCAAATAAAAGTTGGAATGTAGAAGGTCATAAATTCCAGCCTAAGTTTTAATCCTCCTCTCCCCCTCCCCTGAAGCAGAAGGGAGACAATTCAAGGATTTTCAACAGAAGACCAACATGGCAAGATCTTTGCTAAAGGAAGAAGGGTTAATTGAAAGCTCAGTTGAATGGAGGGTGGTAGCAGAAGCAGGAAGAACATTAGGAAATTTTTGGTAACTGTCTAGGAGAGGGGCTAGAAGCAGGCTGGTGTGTTCAAATCAAGTGGTGAGAAAGGAAGAGACCTGTCTAATATTGACAAGACATGGAGAAACACATCTAGAAAGCCTCATAAATTGCAAATATGTGTGACTAGTGTAGAGGAACTTGAGAAGAGTATAGTGAAGTGATTTTAAAGAAAAGGATGAGTTGCATTTTGAACATATTAAGTTTGAGGTGCTGATGATTTCAGTTAAAGCAGACAATTCGTAACATAGGATAGGTGATCATAGAGGAGGTCAATTAACATCTCTTCCTCTCTCTTCCACACAGCTGCCATTTTGATATTCCTAAAATCCCCACATTACTTCCTTATTCCCAAATCTCTAGCAATTTTCTAGTATCTATAAAATAAAAATGTAAAATTATCAGGCAGGCATTTAAAACTTCCATAGTTCTATGATATTTCACAAACCTATTTTTCTAGTTTTGTGCATATTATTCCCCTTCACATATTCTCCATTCCAGGCAAAATATCCTGCTATCTGTTCCCTGTCTGTTTTTCCTTTACCTTCAGCTTATAAAAACCCTCACTTCATTTGAAATAGAGCTCAGGGGCTAGTTTCTAAACCTAAATGAGCCTTTTCCTTACCTTACTCAGTTGTTGATATTCTCCTTCCATTCTCTTTCCTCTTCCCTTTCCCCCTTTTCTCCCTGTCTCCCCTCTGCCCTTCCCATATCTTCTCCCAACTTCTCTTCCCTCTCCTCCTTCTGTCTTTTTTTTTACTCTCCTAACCAACGAAAGAAACTTTAAAAGGAATGATCATATTGGAGGACTAAGATCATGGTATAAGGGGTTGGTCTGTGGTGTCCAGAGCAGGAGAAACAGTAAGGAGGTTGTGGACAGGATAAAAGCCAGTGGATTTTGCAGTTAAGATACTGTTGACAAAGAGCTCCAGCGCCTGTCCCTCTGCCTTCCCATCCCTCAACTCTAGCTTTGCTAACAGTAATGAGACACCATTCCTGGAACAGAAATAATCATTTTTTTACAATATTCACCATATATATGATTGACCAAAATTCCCCTCCCTGGCCATCATTCCACTATACTTTAAAAAATGTATTAGAATATAATTTCCTTTAATCCAGAATTTATCTTTCTTCATTTTCCTCTTTGCATATATAGGATTAGCATAGCATCTGACATATAAATACATAATTAATTATGAGTATGTTTCATTCTTCCAGAGCTTGGAGGGATATAGAATACTACCTGGAAAACACTTAAGGATCAAAATAAGGTTGTGTTTTTTAAGGAATTGGGAAGATTTGGACATATTTATGGTCAGGATGAAAAAATCTTTAAACATCAATAAAATTTGCCCTGTGGTTTGGACAAATACATCTGATAAAAAAAAATGTACTGTGGATAAATATAATTCAAACTACAGTCCTTTGCCTCTGAATGTTTATAACATTTAAGGGAATTGAAAAGAAGTAAGGAACTCTGTGATATGGTATAGACACAGTTTAGACAAATTAGGCTGTGTTGAAAATTTTCCCCCTCCAAGGAGGCAGTGTGTTATAATGGGAAGATCGGTAGATTCTAATCTGAACTAAGTTCTTTTGTGGTTCTGTTTTCTCTTTAGATTTATGACATTGGACAAATGCCTTATCCATTTGGGGATTTCTCTTTTTCATTTCTAAATGAATGGACTGCACTAACTCATTAGCAGAGTCCTTTCCAGATAATAGGCTTACATGGCATGGTGAAAGGGAAATACCTTAAAAGTCAAAGTAAGAGAAATCTGCTTTGAAAAATTGCCTACTGTTTAACCATGAGCAAGTCTCTTGATTTCTCAGAGCTTCAAGTCCTTCATTTTAAAAATGAAGATAATGATATGTGTAGGACAAGAAGAAGAAATAAAAATGTTTAAAAAAGATATCACCCCTTCCAATGTTTAAAGTTTGGAAAAGAAGAGGATGAAAACAGGATTTTTGAGAAAACCAAATGCTTTTATACAAATGGGGCTCTGAAGATAAGTGACTATAATATTTGATCTTAGCAAATAACAACAAAATTTATTAAGCACTTTTTTATGTGCAAGTCATTGTAACAGATCTTAGAAAAGCAAAGACAAATCTAAAACTATCTGTAGCATCCAGAGTATACATTCTACTGGAGGATAGTAGTTTTAAGAGGAATAGAGCATTAAAAACTGGAGGGAGATTGTGCTTAGCTTCATAAAGGAGGGGACATTTGATCTAAGCCTTGAAGGAAGGCAGGGATTCTGAGAGGAACTGAAGTGAGTACCTTTCAGGACCAATGTGGAGAGGGTAAACTGTATGTCAACTTCAAGAACAACCTTAAGCTACTTTTATTGGAATATAGTGGAGCAATGTGAGACAAGGCTGAAAAGGAAGGTTCAAGGCAGGCTATGGAGGACCTTAAAACAGATTGAAGGGTTTGCATTTTATCCTAGAGACTACAGGAAGTCTCTGAAAGCTACAGAACAAGACGGTGACATTATCAGACAGATACATGACTTAGGGCAATTATTTTGTCAGCTCGTTGGAAGATGGATTGCAAAAGGGAAGGACTGTAAGCCTGAAGACCATTTAAAAGGGCCTTATTATAGTCCAGCTGAGAGGTAATGAATGTCTGAACTAAAGTAGCATCCAAGTGAGTGGAGAAAAGGAATTAGATGTGAAAGATGTTATGAAGGACGTATTACCACATTTACTCAGATCACACACTTCCCCTACTTCATTTTTCCTGGTATTTTTGCTTTAAAACAAGAAGGGATGGAGGGGAAGTGAATTATCTAAGTTAGTTTTAAGTGCTAACAACAGTGGGCCTAGATTCCCATTGCTCATGTCTATTGACATCTGCAGCAGCTTAGGATATGTGTACAGAAACACTATTAACTAGCAGCTGGGATAGCTTTTAAAGGCCGCCTTTGAAGCAAGCAAGAAAGGAAAAATTAGATGGGGAATTAAAATCAAAAGAAATCCAACTTTCGTGTTCTTTGTTTGTTTAACCATTGACCATCCTATTATTTTTCCACATTCCATTGGAGTTTGTAGGTATTGTTTTCCTAAGCAGTAGTTGAAGGTCACATGCTTAAAAATTAGAACATACAATTTCAAACTGGCCACAGAAAGGGTTTGTTTTGTTTTGTTTTTGAGACGGGATGCTATAGAATTATTTTGATCACTCACTTTTTTTTCCATTCTCAGGCAATCTGGGATTCATTTTGGTTTATGGATTTCCACCCAGTTCTCGTCCAGAGTGTCTGTCAATTCTGAATTTAAACAAGTCTTCTGTCTTAGCAACGAGAGAGTGAAAGGATTACAAAAAGAGGCAGCACTGGAAATGGTGCTAGACTAGGAGTCAGGAGGCCTGTGCCCTTCTTTCTGACTGTACCACTAACTAGCTGTGTGGCTTTGGGCGACTTAACCCGTCCTGTCTAGGGGTCTGATTAGATGACCTCTGTTCCCTACTAGTGGATTTTATGATTCAATTCTGTTTGCATTTATTGACTGAAACCAACCGTTATTGCTTAGAGTACTTTACATCAACACTGGGACATTTATACTTGTTTGAGCCATATCTCATGTCTTCCCAAACAGGTGTTTATACAGAATTTTACATCTAAGAGGCCCCAAGGTACAGCCTGTGATAAAGAAATCTTAGAATAAACATGGTGGAGTCATGGCAGAAAATAATAAACCATGCATGATTAGAACTTATTCCATATGACTTTTCCTAAAATATTTCATGCTGAGAAAAACAGGGTAATGATCACTTTTGAATGAGGTGGATTTGAAGATTTCAAATAGAAAAATAGGGTTCATTTAAGAATTATTTGGGGGGGATCCATTTGTTATAAAATGCAATGAAAACTAAGTGATACCTAGGCTAATTTCAATGCAGTGTTTTTCCCCTTTCAGGTTATACACACAATTAGTGCTACTGATAAAGATGATTTTGCAAATGGACCAAGATTCCACTTCTTTCTAGATGAAGGTCTGGCTCTGAACCCCAACTTCACACTGAAGGACAATGAGGGTAAATGAAAGTCTTTTTCTAACTATTTCTGAAGTTTCTTTTGCTATGATCTTCTGTTGGGTGACTAGAACAATTTTCCTCTCTTCTCTGAACAGCTTGCAAAGTCAGCCATCAGTTTGATGCTAAATGTGTTATAATCTCTGAATAGCTTGTATTTAAAATTGAACCATATGTAGAAATAACTTTTATTGGATTTATTCCAAAGCCAGCAATGAAACAAGAAATTTATATGTCATTTGCTTGTGGGCAAAATTTTAGATGAATTCTAGCTGACAAGCATGTTCACTATATCAGCATGCATATCAAGGTTTAGCATGGAGATTGTTCTGGCTTAATATTAAGAATAATTCCTTCAGAAGACTGGGAAATAAATTTTTAAAAGGAATATTGGAAGAACATTATGGAAAAGATTGAATCATCTGTCTCTTGGCTAGCTGAATATTGCAGGAAACCACAATGTTCTAGAGGGTTTAGAGTAGATTTGTGATCACTCTGAGCTGGCTTCTCCGTGTGGTCAATTTTTCAGGACATTACAACAACCACACTTTACCTAAAAATAACATGACGACATTTTACCTACAAGAAGAATTCTTAAGGACTTCACTTCTTACAATGATTAACCAAAAATATTGTGGTATGGTTGCTACTTCTTGTCTTGAATCATATAGTCTAATTATGTGTGATTTGAAGAAATCAGTCAGTTTCTTCTCCTTTTTTTTTCCCATTGATACTTTTTCAAAAGAGGGAAATGGAGCACCAGTCATCTGGTGATTGACTCTCTGCAGTAGCTTAATGAGAATTGTTTGGAAGCAATTGACCTCTGATATACCACTGTATCATGTTCTTACACCTTCAGAAGTCATTAACTGGGACAGTAGTGTCAAAGATGCATATGGAATATTTTACAATATTCCAGAATCTTTTATAATAAAGAGAGCTTCCCAACTGTATCCTCTTCTCTTTTCTTATAAGCAATTATATAATCATTGTAGTCAACCCCAAGTGATTGATGTAAACCAAGTAGTTGAGGTAGTGGGGGAAAGTTCTAAAATATCCTTTGGCCCCAAATCTGTATGCATTAAATAGGCTGACTTTGATTTATGATTATCCATCACAAATATTTCCACAATCATTAAAATTGCTATTCTCTTCTAAACCTCTTGTCTATCCTTGGCATCAGTAACAAAAGGCCCCTAAGGATTTAAATTTCTTTCCCATGGCTTTTTAATCTTTAGAAATGTTTCATAGATTGTTTCTGGCAGTATCATTTTTGCCTATATGAATCAGCAAAGTCGGTAGTAGTCATATAGTTTGACAACTCTTGAGAGGTTTTCTGTCATGTTCTGAATTTAAAAAAAAAAAAACTGAGAAAGAAGGCCACTTATTTTGTACCAAGAAATTTTGGATCTCTACCAAATATTCCTTAAATTAGCCATTTATTTAAAGCCTTGTCTTTAAAAGTCCTTGTTCAAATAGATATAATACCTAAAAAGGATAAAACTTTAGCACAATAATATTACATTCAATGATACTAATTAAAAACTATTCAAGCACCAATTAAAACATTACATGTCCATTAAGCAGATCATTTAGATATCACCTGACTGATAGGGAACACCTAAGGCAATTAAAGTATATATTGAACAAAGAAATTATAATTAACTCTTTAGGAATGAAAATCAAGCATTCTGGGGGCAACTAGGTGGCTCAGTGGTTTGAGAGCCAGCCTCACAGAGAGGAGCTCCTGGGTTCAAATCCAGCTTCAGGGAAGATCAGGGTGAGGAGATCCAAAACTGAAATGCTTTGGATGGTTCAAGGATGAGGGTTAATTCAAAATTTCCTATAGCTATCTCTGGAATTGTTGGAGATTTTTTGGAGTCAAGTGACATTATTGGTTTAAATAAACTGTATAATAATTAATATGTCTTCAGGATGAAATAATAAAGCATCTATAGGGCTTAATAAGTCCAACATTTTTAAAGTACTGGAAACTACTACTGAATCAGAAATTTGGAAGATCATTTCAAAGAGAGTTTGTTAATATATCGGGGGCAGCTACAAGATTAAGAACCAAGTCTAGAGACAGGAAGTCTTGGGTTCAAATATGACATTAAGCACTTTCCAGCTACGTGGCCCTGGGCAAGTCACTTAACCTGCACTGCCTAGACCTTACTGCTCTTCTGCCTTGGAATCAATACACACTATTGATATTAATACAGAAGGTAAGTTTTTAAAAAATAACTTGAAACAATTGAAGCATCCTCCATCTCATGGAGAGCTAGAAAGAATCCCTTTAAGAAGTAGTAGGGGTCAGTTTATTGTCAAACTTTTCCCTATTTCATATGGTCAGGGGGTCAATTTGAGTAAGTCTCTGGGCCATTAAGTTAGGAGACTTAAACTTACAATTGGAAACAAGTGTGCTTTGCCCATGTGTATCCACAGAGTCATACTGTCATGGGATTTTTTTTTAATTTCATAAAAAGCTAAACATGGTTAAATAGATAATCTTAAGGAGATACAGCCCTGAAATTGACTCTATATGTAAGTGAAATCAGGTTTCAATTGCATTCAGAAGGTTTACAATAGATGGATTGAGAGGGCAGCTTTACAAACCACCAGTTACCTGAAAACTCAGTGTCAGGTAATTCCCCCCTTTAACCTGCTAGCTCTGTCACTTTCCAGAGCCCTGAGCCCCAGGGTCAGGGTCCGAGGTTCTGGATGATGAGCAGCATTGACCAGTAAGACCTAAAGGCAGAAGGAGAACCCAGATATATTGACTGGTAGTCTTATATGAGCTGTGAAATAAATGACATGGGCAATATATGCTGTGCTGTATAAGCTCAGCTGATAGAGAGATCACTGCATTCTGAGTGGACATGGATTCACAAGAATGCAAGGTTTTGAGGGATTGGGCAGCATTTAAATTCATGGTGCACAAAGGAGAGGACACTAGGTGCAAGAGAGAGAACCATATGGACAAAGGCAGAGATGAAACTTCATTTGATCCATTGTTGAATGGATCAGTGTACTTAGAGGTAAATTTATTACACTGGAATACTTGGTAATAAGGCCACCAAGATTGTAAAGCATTACCTACTAGTCTGAGGAGTTTGAATTTGTACTGGTAGTTCTGGGGTGGTGGGGTTGGGATAGTGAAGTCTACTGCATGTTTCTGAACAAAAGGATAATAGAATAGAATACCGAATATGCATTTTTAGGGTTTTCTTTTTTATGCTAGAATTTGATATGGGGAAAATATGAGTAACATTAATGTAGGAAAACACTTTCTTTTGTTTTAGCCTTCTGGTCCTACCAGACATTAAACATTATAATTTTATTTAAAATTTTTGTGTCTTTTTTTGAAATCTCTATCATTATGGCTTTTTTTTTTTCTGTTTCAAGAAACTTATTGTGATTAAGACCTTTTTTACATAATTTTCTTCCAAGCATTTCATAAGAATTTGCTTCCAATGCTATCTCACTTTCTTTTTGAAATGCTGGTTTATAAATTTACTTTAAGTTTTTTAACTGTCATTCTATTATTTGAACTTTTAAAATGAGTTTCCCCCCCAGTGATCATTAATATCATATCCTTTTATATGTTGACACATACACAGGTGATCAGCAGGGTTTTCTTTTTGTATATGTGCATGTGTATCTTTTTTGTAGGCAGCAGAAATGTTGCTTAATCTCCCAATTTAAAATCATCATTAATCTACTAAAATGAATGTGTTCTTTCTTATGATTTTCTTTCTGTCTCTAAGGGGACCGGGCTTTATGTGATGAAAGGGGATTTGCAAGCCTAATTCCTACTTTCAATTCTAAATGTAAGGTGTCTGTGTAAATCTTACAGGCATCAGTGAAAGAACAGATTCCCTAATAAATATGTGTTCACACATATATTACTAGTCATCTGTTTGGATTTTTAAATACACATTTTCATCTATTTTCTTACTTTAGAAAATGATTGTTGCCCTCATGGTGATGCACCATTCCACACATAAATTAGTCCAATTTTTCTCTCGCATCTTACCTTTTAGGAAGATAGATTGTCTGCCTTTGTTACTTATGAAGTATCCCCTTCTTCAAATATAAAAGACTCACTTTTTATTTAAAAAAAAAACCTTAGAATTACATTTAAAATAATTTATAATGTTGTTAAAGTTCAATATCTCCTACAAAACAACTGAGTTTTTTGCTTAAAAAAGAGAAAAATTAAGGAGCAAATAGAAATTATTTTATCTTGACATTTCTGCCAGGGGGCATAGTTAGATGAGAATTTACCCAGCACATTTGATAAATTAATTCTTCTCTCATTTTGGATAAAAATAAATGCACACATATATACTCTCTCTCTCTCTCTCTCTCTCTCTCTCACACACACACACACACACACACACACACATGCACACACACATGTCATCCCACAAAAGGCCCTTTCCTTACTATGGGTAGGATGAATAGCTATGATTACTTTATATATAAGGATAAAAGAAAGATACATATGAAATGATGTCATCAAAGCTAATCTTGGGAAATGGATCTTCCCAGTGGGAGCAAAATCTTCATTCAATTGCTTCAGAACTTGTCTCTCATCTGAACACTGCAAATGGACTGAGAAGGATGGACATTCCTTAGCTTAGTAGAATTCCCCCAAATTATTTTTTTAATTAGGATGATAAGCAAACTATTGATGACCCTTGTAGAGAGTAGCATTGCACCTTATTCCATGATGGCAGCTATTGTTGAGCTAGTTCCCAGAAAGAACTATCCCGTATGCTTGCCCTGAATAAAAGAATAAAAAATAAAGCTTCACTTGAAAAATGGAATCGGCTAGTTAGAGTGCAAGGGCCTCAGATGTGAAGTCCAGAAGACCCGAGTTCTTTCAATATCATGTTAAATCTTCACTAACTGTTAGACTTGGGACAAGACACCAAACCTCTGACTGCTTTGTTGTACTCACCTATAAAATGAAGTGTAATTTTAGGGGACTCACACTCCTTAGTTGGAGAAATAAGGGTTGAAGGCATGGAGGAAAGGTTTGATAAAATGGCTTCCCTCACTACCCCCTCCCAGAGTCCCCAAATTACTTGAGGGAGACAAAATGGAGATCTCCCCTCCGTGAAGGCTTGCCCCTTAGTGACCATGGCGGCCCTCAAGGGCAGTGGGAAAGTCATTTCTACAAGGAGAAGTATGAGGGACCTCGATCTGGATATGTGCTGCTTTGGGGTGCTCACAAGCCTCCCCCTCATGTCTTCTTGAAAGCTGGAAGCAAGATGGAGTCTGCCAATGGGCTAGCTCTCTATATGCAAATAAACAAAATTAGATTTATTTTCTGATTGCTTTTTTAATTGTTGATTGAGGCAAAGGGTAGAGGTTAGAAGGGTTGTAGGTCACCCTAAATCTCTTTCTAAATAAAGCTAATTACTGAAGTACAAGGTTTTCTTGTAGACAGGGGAGAGATAGAAAAAAGGAAAGAGAGCACTGCTCATCTATTTGAGTCCAGTATCTCAATAGTTCAATGAACGAAAGTCTTTGGAGAAATTGGGTTTCTTGACAGGAAAAAGCAATGTTTTAAACCGGGACCATGATATTAAGATTTCTGTCAGTGTCAGAAATCCCCAAAGGTATCCTGAATGGCCCTGAGAAAATTCCTCCTTCCACTCTCTTCGGTGTCTTTACACTCAAACCCCCTTCCTCAGGAGAATTTCCCAGAAGTCTTTGTCCAGTTGTCAAATGTCATTCCTGCCTCATGCAACTGTAGAACTCTCAACATTTCTATGTTCTTTTGTCCTACTCCCCATCATTACAGAAGATAGATAGATAGATAGATAGATAGATAGATAGATAGATAGATAGATAGGTAGATAGATAGATAGATAGGTAGATAGATAGATAGATAGATAGATAGATAGAGATAAACCTTACCTTCTAAGGTGGTTGTAATGATAAAATGAGATATTTTTAAATGCTTTGCAAACTTAAAAAAATATATAAATCCTATTTATTTATTATTAAGTCTTCCTAATGTTCAGGTTGTGAATTTGCTTCAAAAAGAATGACCAAGAAAAGAATAATAAGCTAAGGGCAAGATTGGCCTCCCAACGACCTAGAATTGTTGGGATCTCCCGGGGCAGCAAAAGAGGTGACTACATGATAATAAAGGATGGCCTAATTTTGAGGGAGGAATATTCCAGATACTGATGCTGAGGTTTTTAGGACTCCCAAAAGAACTGTTATTATTGAGATCGTCAATGAAAACCAACAATAAGCATAGGAATTCCTTATGGAATGACCTGAAATTCATCAGAAAACAATTTTAAAAGTCAGAGAAGGAAATGTTTTCCTCAAGTTTATCTCCCATAAGCTACACACAAATACTATGAAGACTGTAAAGGGGGAATAACATTGAGACAGCTTTGCTAACTCAATACCTAGGCAAGAAATCTAGGAGTTTAAATTAGCCTTCAACCTAGATAAGGTTAAGGCTTCCTGACTCTGGAGCAAACATAAGGTGATGGAAGGGACTGGCTGCCAATCAGCTATCATACAGAGTGAAGAAATGACAAGATCTGGCTATGCCTAAATTTGTGTGAAAGACCAGGTTTACTTTTCATTTAAAATATATTTTCTATCTTCCCTTCTGTTCTTTTAATGCCTGTGTATATATATATATATATATATATATATATATATATATATATATTCTACAGTTATTAGCAGTAAAAGACCTTATAAATCAATCATCGAGATCATATTCAGTACCAGTTAGGTACTAGACATTGTTCAAGGTGATGTAGATATGACAACAAAAATGAAATAATCTCTGTCCTTAAGAAAGAAAATTCTTTCAAATAAAATAAAATAATGTGAACATAAATAAGTATATATTAGGTATATAAAATATATACATATAAAATAATACAATACATAAATATAATAAGAATAAAATAAATACAGAAATAAAATACATATAAAATAAATACAAGATAATTTTTTTATGGTGAGAAAGACACTAGTAGCTGGGGGCCTGGGTTCAAAAATAGCTTCATATAGAAAATCTTGCATGAACAAAGTTTGAGAGGAAACAAATAATTCTGGAGGCATTTATGAGTTGGGAGTTTATTCTAGTCATCAGCCACATCAGAGCAGCAGTGCAGAGACAGGATCTAGAGTGTTGCCTATGCTTGTTTATATATATGTATATGTGTTCTCACAGAATAATATTTCTCAATATGTCCAATGGACATTTTGAATTCATTAATAGTTTATCTTTTCCTTCTTACACAAATCTGTGAAGGTTTTATAACCTCATTTAATACTGAAAGAGAGTATTGAGTTACCATAGAGCAATGGATGTGATTGCTATAAGTTCTGGGTTCAAGTGCTGGATCCAGCATTTATTTATTGGTTCATTGTCTGTGGCCAAGTCATTTAACCTTTCTCATCTTCAATTTCCTTATCTGTTAAAAGAGAAAAATAATCTTTACATTGCATAACTTGAAAGATTGTTGAGGAGAAAATACTTTATAAATTGGGTTATATTTATAGGATGTCCCCAAAATCTTATTGCAGCTTTAAACTTTGGTAGCTTTCGAACATTAAAACTGCTTTAAGATCAAGACTTTCAGGGCACTATAAATTAGTAGCAACAGTCCCATGAAAATAAAATCACAGAAGTGACAAGGACTTAAAGAGTTGACTTAGTAATTCAACTGTGCTTTCAGAGAGGGCACAGTGCATGAGCTAAATTAATAAGAAGTTCTCAATCCTATTAAAAAAAACAGAAAAAATGGTAGAAACTACTACATACAACCTTCTTAATTTCTTTACCTCCTTATCTCCAAACATTCCTTCATCACCAGCTTTGGCAATGATTGGTTTTATTTTTAATGCTGTAATAGAAAAAAAATTATTTGACAAGGACTGAACTAAATATTCTTGTGAAGGCATCCCCCTCAATGTGAGAATAGTAAGGTTTGTCCTTTGGCAGTGAATTTTTCTCAGCCACCCTCTTATTTTTGGCTGGAATGTAATTATCTTATTGCCTTACCTGATGATTTTAAACTCTTTTGTGGGATTCCTTCCCCCTACACTTTCCTCTAAGATCTGACAACCCACACCTTCTCTCATTTTCCTATCCACCTACTCACAATAACAACTAAAAGAAAAGCTGACTCATATTCATGAAGCAAAAAATAGAAGTGGGGGGGAAGGAAAGATAGTTCTGCTTTTTCCAGTTTGACCTGTTCTGTTTTGATTTATTCTTTTGAGAATTTCTCCGGTGTCTTCAAAGTCTTTTTCCCCATTCTTTCATAGTTTTAAAATCATAACTATAGAACAAAATATAAAAAAAAGAAAGAGATCTGAAGGCCTTTAAAAATGGATCATTTTGCCTAGGCTCTTCTTAAGTCATTCAATACAGATATAGTTATTTATCCACTTTTTAAAAGAAAAAAAGATTTCTAAGAGCAAAGGTTTTTCAATGTCCCTCAGCAATCTATTTAAATATTTTGTAACTGACACAGGATTATAGATTTAAAGTTAGAAGGGGTCTTAGAGATCATCTAGACCAACTGTCTCATTTTACACATAAGGAGACTGGCATTTCTTAACCAAAATTTCTCTTGCTTTTTTAGGTCTATTAGTAAAATACTTTATTCTCATTCTCTGGGAGCAAGATTTGCTATATCTACCCTTTAGGATTTTAGGATGCCCCAGAGGTTTGGAGTACCTCTAAAGCCAGTGGCTTGAGTTCCTATTGCTATATGACCTCCTTCCCATTATTAGCCACTATTGATTAGTGTCCCAGGCCCAAATATCCAATTTATATCATCAAATTAGCATTTATAAAGGAATATTTACTAAGCTAAGAGAGCAAGAACAAAAGTACAAACATTTTCCCCAACCCTTAGGGACCATTCACTTCCCCAAATTCTTGCCTCAATTCTTTGGAAGCTCAAATTTATCGCACCCATTTCTATGGAGAATTTGTTCCATCAAATTCACTCCCCAAAGTGTCATAGACCCATTGGATGGCTATGACTATCTCAGCAACTATTGGACTAGACCACCCAGGAACCCAGTACTTTGTTTCTCACCATCTGGCTTCTGGAAAATCCCAACATGGTCTCTGAATCCCAGGGATAATTCCAATCCAAGACTTCTGGTGACTCACTCTCCTGACCTATAGAGGATTACAACATTGAGGGTATTTTTAATATCTATCTCCTAAAAACAGAAAAGAACAAAACAAACCAAAGAGGCAATGAGTAGAGGTCTATGTTCATGGTTCAAATGTTGGTCTTGGATGGAGAAGGTTCAAGACTTTTCCTCTTACAGCATTGCCTCTCTCTCCAAATGAAGCCAGAGAGAAAAATCCAGTCCCAGTGCCTTTGAATGTACTCCATTTCTGACTATATAGTTAAACAATCATTTCTTTGTCACATTATTAATAAACTAGAATCAGTTATAGAATGTCTGTATATGCTCCATGCCAGGAAGCAAGCCACTTCCATTACACAACATCCTGCCTTTACAAAGTAGGCTCTCCAAGATATTCCACATAAAGGAGTGCATCAGCACCCCCCTAGATACATAGATAGATAGATAGATAGATAGATAGAGATATATATGTGTATACTGAAAGAATATAAATAATATTTCTATTCATTTAACATTTGTTTTTGTCTCTGTCCTCTAATTCAATATTATAGATCATTTCCCTTCCCTCAATTTTATAGTTATCTGCTAAGGACTTGATCTAGATGTCTTTCTCTTTTTTTCCCCTTCTAGGGTCACATTGCAAGAAAATACCCAAGGCTGGATTGATAGCCAGACTTTCCTCAACTTTATATCCAAAAATATATTAATCCTATATCTTTCTTGACCTAGAGTACATGATGCCAAGCTGCCTTTTTCATTATATTACCTCTAAAATTCATTCCTAACATTTGGATAACTCTCTGTTATCTCTAAGCCTTATCACATTTTGCATCTTTGAGAGTTTCTTCCATTTATATCTTATGGCCTCCCCCAGCACTGGGAGAGGGATAATACTCATGTTTACATCAAGAACAGTGCTAACATCATGAGTGTTATTTGAGTATTTTCAGTGGATGAATGAATAAGCAAGTGAATCAGTGTAATCAGTTAGAAATGGAATGTTCTTCTTGGGACAAGTTTTTAGGACATGAGGGTGAAAATAAATAGCCTGTCACCTTCTTCCTCTAAGGTTTTAAATAGACTAGTAAAGTCAAGACAGCTTATTAAAAGTGATAACAAGTATTCATTTCCAGAATACACCAGAAGCATATCTCCTGACAGTTTTCATCTCTTGCCAGTTCGTTTTAAAGGTGTTGAAGGTAAAGAAAAGTGCTGAAGAAACACCTTCATAACATCTTTACAATAGAACTTATTACCTTAAGTAAGGCATCTTTATTGGCGTCCTTAAAACTTCAAAGGCAGTGAGGCATATGGGCTGATTATTAAAACCTTGCCATATTTTTACCATCATACCCTAAAACTGGTACAAAATAACAAAGTCTAGGTTATAGAAAAAGTTCAGTTTTATCCTGAAATAACTTATATTAGTCCCCTCTTTCCATTGCAACTGCCAACATACTATGTCAAGTCCTCATTACATCTCACTGGGATGATTATAATAGCTTCTTAGGAGGACTCCCTGCCTACAGTTCAGTCTCTTTCCTCTCCAATTCATTCTTCACATTACTACCAGGTTGATTGTTCTAATGCATAGTTCCAATTACATCACTTCATTCCATTTTTTTATTTTTTTAAGTATAGATTTATTTAATTTGGGGGGGGAAATTTTATTTAATTAGTCAATTTGGAAATTTATTCCTTGGTTACAAGAATCATATTCTTTCCCTGCCCTTACCCCACCCCTTCTGGGAACTGACTTCCAATTCCACTGGGTTTTACATGTGTCCTTCATCAAAACCCATTTCCATGTTGATGATGTTTGCACTGGGATATTCTTTTAGAATCTACATCCCCAATCATATCCCCCCTCAACCCACGTAGTCAAGCAGTTGTTTTTCTTCTGTATTTCTGCTCTCACAGGTTTTCCTCTGAATGTGGATAGCATTCTTTCTCATAAATCCCTTCAAGTTGTTCAGGATCACTGTATTGCCACGAATAGAGAAGTCCATTACATTTGATTGTACCACAGTGTATCAGTCTCTGTGTACAATGTTCTTCTGGTTCTGCTCCTTTTGCTCTGTATCACTTCCTGAAGGTTGTTCCAGTTCACATGTAATTCCTCCAGTTCATTATTCCTTTGAGCATAATAGTATTCCATCACCAACATATACCACAATTTGTTCAGCCATTTCCCAATTGAAGGGCAGCCCCTCATTTTCCAATTTTTTGCCACCACAAAGAGTGCAGCTATGAATATTCTTGTACATGTCTTTTTCCTCATATCTCTTTGGGTACAAACCCAGCAGTGCCTTGGCTGGATCAAAGGGCAGACAATCTTTTATCGCCCTTTGGGCATAGTTCCAAATTGCCCTCCAGAATGGTTGGAACAATTCACAACACCACCATCAATGCATTAATGTCCCCACTTTGCCACATCCCTTTCCAGCATAACATTCATTACTTTCCTTTGCTATTATGTTAGCCAATCTGCTAGGTGTGAGGTGATACCTCAGAGTTGTTTTGATTTGCATCTCTCTGATTATAAGAGATTTAGAACACTTTTTCATGTGCTTATTAATAGTTTTGATTTCTTTAACTGAAAATTGTCTATTCATGTCCCTTGCCCATTTATTGATTGGAGAATGGCTTGATTTTTTTTTCTTTGTACAATTGATTTGGCTCTTTCTAAATTTGATCTGTGGGGCTCCTCCAACCTCAAGCACCAGCCTAGAACTAAACTCTAGCCCTCCTCACAGGAAGTCCCGAGAACTCCAGAGGCTGTTCTCTACCTCACTTCCTGCGTCTCACATATGCCAATGGTGACTCTAGCTGGACCTAGGACTGCCTAGAGGTCGATCCTTTTTTTGCACATATCTGTTGAAGGCCATAT
This sequence comes from Monodelphis domestica, assembly GCF_027887165.1. NCBI lineage: Eukaryota > Metazoa > Chordata > Mammalia > Didelphimorphia > Didelphidae > Monodelphis > Monodelphis domestica. The sequence goes on from NC_077229.1 coordinate 369,720,195, forward strand.
TCTCAAATAATTAAATCTTGAGTTTGCTGGAGCCCTTCCTAAATTTGTTACACTGAGTAGGATGGAGAATGTAGTTTCCAAGACCTGATTCTGTTATACCAAGTATCTCTATTGTTATTGATCAGGAAATAGCTAAATCCGATCTTCTAAAGAATGGTCTGAATAGGGTGGAGTAGATTTGAAATTCACACTATTTAAGATTTTTGCATCTATGTTCATTAAGGAGATTGGTCTATAGTTTTCTTTCTCTATTTTTGCCTTGCCTGGCTTTGAAATTATACTTAGAGGGAACAATGACAAACTATATAGGATAAAATGCCAAGACATAAATATGTATATGTATGCATAAACATATATACATACCTATATATAAAACTAGAGGTAAAAAAGAGGTTAATAGTACGAGAAATGGAAAAAGAAACAAAATGGGGTAAATTTATATGTCACAAAGAAGCACATGGCGAGAGTGGGGGAGAACATCAATACATTGGAAGAGTAAAGAGGTTGGAGATAGGAAATATTTAATAATTTCATGCATTGAAATTGATTCATAGAGGGAACAACAATCAAATACATTGTGACAGAAAATCGATTTGCTTCCCATAGAGAAATAGAAGAGTAACAAATAGACTGGTGGGAAGGGAAGCAATACAAGGTAGGAAGAAGGTGGGGGTAGTTTAAAAAGACCATGAAGAAAATAAGAGGGGAATAAGAAGGGGGGTAGAAAAGGAACTAAAATAAGGGTGGGAATTAGGGAGACTGATTAAAAACAAAACACTTGTGTAGACAGAAATAGTGAAAGAAGAAAAGACAGGGCTAGGAGTAGAAATGAAAATGCTTAGAAATACACAGCAGGTAAACACAATTCTGAATGTGAATGGAATGAACTCACCCATAAAACTCAAGCAAATAGAGTGGATCAGTAATGAAAATTCTACCATATGTTGTCTACAAGAAACACACATGAGGAAGGTAGATACACATGTAGCAGACTCTATTGGGCATCAACTGAGAAAAAGAAGGTAGGAGTCACAATCATGATATCTGACAAAGCCAAAGTAGAAATAGATCTGATTAAAAGAGATAGGAAAGGTTATTACATCCTGATAAAAGGCAGTATAGACAATGAGGAAATATAAGTACTCAACATGTATGCACCAAATGGCATAGCATTCAAATTTCTAAAGGAGAAACTGGTGGAGCTCAAGATGAAATAGTTAGAAAAACTATACTAGTGGGAGACCTGATACCTTCCTCTATCAGAACTAGATAAATCAAACCAAAAAATAAATAAGAAAGAGTTAAGGGAAGTGAATGAAATCTTGGAAAAATTAGAGTTAGTAGATATGTGAAGAAAAATAAATAGGCACAAAAAAGTAATACATCTTCTTTACAGTAGCACATGGTATATTCACAAAGATTGACCAAGCACTAGGGCATAAAAGCATGACAAACAAGTGCAAAAGAGCAGAAACAAGAAATGAAACTTTTCATATCACAATGCAATAAAAATAATAATTACTAAGGGAGATTCAAATCAAAAATTAATTAGAGATTAAATAATACAATGCTCAAAAATTGGTTAAAGACCAAATCATAGAAACAATTAATAATTTCATTGGAGAAAATGAAAATGATGAGACATCTTTTCAAAATCTCTGGAATTCAGTCAAAACAGTACTCAGGGGGAAATTTATATCCTTGAGTTCATTTATTAACAAATTAGGGAGGGCAGAGGTCAATGAATTGGCATGTAAAGTAAAAAACTAGAAAGTGAAGAAATTAAAAATCCTCAGATGAAAACTAAATTAGAGATCCTAAAAATTAAAGGAGAAATTAATAAAATTGAAAGTAAAAAAAAAACTATTTCATTAATAAACATGACTAGAAGCTGGTACTTTGAAAAAACAAATAAAATAAATAAAGTACTGGTCAATATAATAAAAAAAAGGAAAGAAAACCAAATTAACAGTATCCAAGATGAAAAGGGAGACCTCACCTCTAATGAAAAGGAAATTAAGGCAATCATTAAAAACTATTATGCCCAATTACATGACAATAAATATGGAAATCTAAGTGATATGGATGGATAGTTACAAAAATATAAATTGTCTAGATTAACAGAAGAAGAAATAGAACACCTAAACAATCCCATATCAGAAAAAGAAATTGAACAGGCCATCAAAGAACTCCCTAAGAAAAAATCCCCAGGCCCAGATGGATTCACAAATGAATTCTATTAAACATTCAAAGAACAACTAATCCCAATATTATACAAACTATTTGACAGAATAAGCAAAGAAGGTGTTCTACCAAATTCCTTTTATGGCACAAATATGGTACTGATTCCATTCCGTTTTAATGGCTCTCTGTTTCTCAAAGAAAAAAGTTCGTAGTCTGGGATTTAAAGATTTTCCTAATTTAGCTGCAGTCTACTTTTCCACTCTTGATTTCTACCAATTTCCTTCCTAAAAGCCATGTTGCATTATTTGCTATTCTTTTATTGCAAAAATGAATTCTGATGCCCTTAGCCAAATTGAGATTTCTCTCCCATGAACTCGTATAGCTTTTTGTATCTCTTATGTAGTGATTAAGCTCACTTGAGTTGTCTAATTAGTGTGAATAATGAATCTTCCTGAAATATAATCATGTCTCCATTGGATTGGAACCAATTATCATATTTTACATGATGATAATTTTGACTAGTACAAATTCAAATAAATACAGCCACTTCAGGGGATTAATCATTCACATGGAGAATGGGGACCTCAACCAATGCCTTTCCCAACATGAGCTCTGGAAACCTTACTCCAATAATGGACCTATTGTCAGTATGTAAACCTGAAGATCATGGTGACACAAAAAAGCCTTGGGCATTAAGTATCTATTTGGTGAAGAACTATTTGGTTGTTATGAACTATACTATTAAGATAGGGGAATTGTTGATGATTAGGACCCTGTACATTGCAAACTACTACAGGATCCAAAGTTGGGCAGTCCTCTCGATCTGCCAGATAGGAGAGTATCTTATTGGAAAAGTTAACTAGAGCAAGTGATATGTGGTCCTTTTGGGTGACAGTGTGTGAGACCTTCACTTTTTGTCAGGAGTGGATATATTCCTAGCTGACAAATGAACAAGTCAAGATGACTAGAAAAGTCTTCAAAGGCCAAGTGCAGCAGACATACTTCCCCAAATCAACAATTTGCCCTGATCCTATTGATAATTTGATGCTCAGCTGTTGGAGAAGAGATACCAAAAATAATCCCTCATTCCAAGAAAATCCACCTCTTACTCCTCCAACAAGGAAATGAAGAGGAGTGATGCTGTCAACTCTGGAGCAACCCTCATGGTCCCCAGCTTGTCCCTTCAAACTCACTATTTCTTCAAATTTAAGTCACTTCACCAGGATTTTGATGGACCCTGGGAGGCAGAAGTTTCTTTGTTGTTTGGGTTTTTTTGTCATCTTTAAAGAGTACTTTTAAGAGTAAAAAAATAAATAAAAGTCTAGATCATATGAAGTCTTAAGAAAGAAATCTCAACTCATATTTGAGATTTGGATTATAAAGGCTAGAAAATTCAAATGAATAAATATGCTGCTTTAAAAAAATTTCAAAACCTATCTATATCTGTTTTTTCTGGGTTATGAGCTATGTAGAGCCAGTGCCCATGTTTAATTGTGTTTTTTTCTTTGTATGCTCCATAGACGCTAACAACATACTAAAGATAACAGGTACCACCCAAAGCAGTCCAATTCAGTAGGACACAGAAAAACAATTTTTGAAATACTGTGAGAGATAACAGAGGTAAATTAAAATAAATTCCTTGCTCTGAAATAAATTTCCAATATGAGGTAATTCAAAATTTAAACTGAGAAATATATAATGTGTTCAGTACGTGTTTGCTGAATGAATAAAAGAATGAATGAAACTCCTTTAAGTGAACTTAGAAAAAAATAGCTATTAAGGTCAGATAAAGTGTAAAATGTAAAACTGACCTCTTTCCATCTTTTATTTTTTTCTTTTGCCTTCTAGTTGACCTTCAACCATCACTATGTTATTTGATCTCTGGGGTTATACTTTCATCTTGTGTATTCATTACATGCATTATTATATATTCACTCCATGTAGTAGACTGGTAAGCTTCCTAGAAATTTAAAAACTATTTTTGGGCGGTATAATCCCTGAGTATAAACAGATGGATAGAAGCATAGAGGTGTCTTTATTCTAGTTATCTTATTTTCACAAAGCCATGAAGTAAGCTGATCAAAATTAATTAAAATATTTTTAAAATGAAGTTTTAGGTAATCCCTCTCCTCCACCACCACCCCATCTCTGAAATGAAATCAATGACAATTTAAATATATTTTTTCCAGAAGCAGGATCTCAATTAACAAACCTTGAGAAGTTCCATTTTATTTTTTAGATCTGTGATTTACATTCCTCTTAGTAACTCAGGAGGCTATAGGAATGTTCAGAAATAGTCTTTTGAAGTGCTGATAAAATAAAATAGACTTACTTTTTTAACTTAAATTTTTATTTTTAATTACACGTAGAAACAATTTTTGACAATTGTTAATCAACATTTTGCAATTCAGATTCTCTCCACTTTCCTTTCAAAGCAGTAAATAGTCTGATATTGTTAATAATAGTTTTGTTATGCAATACACATTTCCATATTTCTCATGCCTTGAAGGAAGACATATCATATATACAATTAAAAACTTATGAAGGAAGTAATGTAAAAAATGGGATGCTTTCATCTGTATTCAGATTCCAAAATTTCTTTATTCAGCTGTGCATAGTATTTTCTAACATGAGTCCCTTCAGTTTATCTTGGAACCTTGCTTTGTTGATAATAGTTTGATGATCATAGAATATTTCTTTTACTGTATACAGTGTTCTGATTCTATTTACTTCACTTTGTACAAGTCCATATACTGCTTTCCAGGTTTTTCTGAACACATCCTATTAATCCTTTCTTGTGGAATAATAATTTTCCATTGCAACCATATTCCAAAATTTGTTTAGCAATTCTTCAGTTGATGGACATCCCCTCAGTTTCTAGTTCTTTGCTACTAAGAAATATTTTTTGTACAAGTAGGTCCTTTTCCCCATCTCTGCTCTCTTTGGGATACAGTCCCAGAAGTCGTTTTGTTGGATCAAAGGGTGTGCATAGTTTTATGGTCCTTTGGGCATGATTCCATATTGCTCTCAACTAAAGTTGAAACACATCACAGTTCCACCAGCAATGTATTAGTAGTGTCTCAATATTCTCACATCCCCTCCAACATTGATCATTTTCCTTTTTGATCATTTAAGCCAATCTGATAGATATGAGGTGGTATCTCAAAGCTGTTTAATTTGTATTTCTCTAATCAATAGTGATTTGGAATAGTGATTTTCATATATTGATAAACACTTTTAATTTCTTCATCTGAAAACTGCTTGTCCATACTGACCACTTATCAACTGGGAAATACTTTTTATTCTTATAAATCTGACTCAGTTCTTTATATATTTGAAAAATTAGGCCTATGTCAGAGATACTTGCTATGATCCCTAACTCCAGTTTGTTGTTTTCTTTCTAACTTTGCTTTTACTGGTTTTATCTGTACAAAATCTTTTTCAATTTAAATAAAATTGTAATCAAAATTATCCATTTCATTTTTTGTAACATTCTATATGTCTTCTTTGGTCATAAACTCTTCGATTAACCATAAGTCTGACAGGTAAACTGTTCCATGTTCCCCTAATTTGTTTGTAATTCACCTTTTATTTCTAGTGTCCATTTTGATTTTATCTTGGTATATGATGTAGGATGTTGATCAATGCCTAGCTTTTGCCATAGCATTTTCGAGTTTTCCCAACAGTTTTTGTCAGGTTATAAATTCTTCCCCTAAAACTTTAGATCTTTGGGTTTATTAAACACTAGGTTACTATCATCATTAGCTACTATGTGATTACCTAACCTATTCTACTAGTTTACTACTCTAATTCTTAGCCAGTGCCAGATTATTTTGATGATTACTGCTTTATAATATAGTTTGATATCTGGTTACATAGATCTCATTCTTTTATATATTTTTAAAAATTTCCTTGATGTTCTTAACTTTTTGTTCCAGGTGTACCTTTAATATTAATTTTTATTTAATTGATTTTATTATATTTATTAATTGATAATCTCTTGGAACATTTTTTGTTTATATTTTTATTTTTTTGCATCTCCAGTGCCTACTTTAATGTCTGGCACACAGTATTCACTTAATGATTGTTGAATTGAATTGAAGGTAAGGATAAAATAACAGTCGTTGAATTATTATTACTTTACACAAATTCACAGTATATTTGGACTAGGAAGGATCTTAAATAAGCTCTGGATTGTGAACTTGATTTTATTCATGAGGGTTTTGATGAAGCCCTGAGAAGATAAGGGACTTTTCCAAGGTCACACATAAGCCAGGTCTTGTATTCTTTCCCTGAATCATAAGTTGTGATACTACCTACATAGCTTTCCTAAAATAAAGACTAATTTATGAATGAGTCCAAAGGCCATCAGAAAGATTATCATGAGGGAAGGGTAGAAAAGGAAGAATAAATCTGAAAGCAAAAGATATTGGTTAAAGAGACTTCTCTTCAAAAAAGAGTCTGCCTAATTAAAGTCCCAGATATGTGGCTTATTAAGGATTTCAGTTATGATAACTTTGGCAATGTGATTTTAATAGGCCATCAAGCTATGCCTAGAATTTTCAGTTCAGTGTTTCAAATATCTTGCTGCCTGCATTATCAAGCTAAGAATGGTAAAACAGCTGAAATTGCAAGGGACATATGGAGGATAATTATTCAACATTTTCTAAACAAAATACAATTTTAGCAGTTTCAAAGACACTTGATATCTTTGGACTCCTATATAAGATTTTGTTTTGTCCCAGGGACTTATTTTTAAAACCTAGTCCTATTTTTGTTTAAGCTGCATCACAATTTTCTGAGAAGCACCAAGATTAAAACTTTCCCAACAAGAACCATCAAGGCATGGGGCATATTAAAAACTGGACACATATAAAAGCTCAATAAAACATTGTTGCTAGAGCCACAGGTCTTTTGTAATTCTTTGTTACTGCACCAATATAAGAGAATTGGGGTTGTTATTCAAATTTTAGAAGTTCAGGAAGAGCAAAATAGAATTAAGAAGTCACAGAATTCAGATCTAAGTTATTCCAGTTATGAGGCCAACCATGTTTGCCAGCTAAATTAGAAGAGTTTGGTCCAAGAATATAAGCAGAATTGCAATTCACAATAAGCTTATGTTAAAAATTACCAAGAAGACAACTAGATTATTTACAGAATATAAATTGTTCTGCCTTTGAAAATATGTGGAATTTAAGCTTTATTATACTATATTGGATGAATAAAAATGAATAAGTCTACTTGAGGTAAGTATTTTCTAATCAGTGTTTGAGTTTAGTTTTTGGCTTTATTGTTTGTTTTTCCTTCTCCTCTCTATATACCTTACAATAAACCAATGATTACAGCAGGTCTATTTGAAGTCATATAATTCCCTACTCTTTGGTCTAGCTGTGGATGAATTTCCTACCACTTTCTCACTAAGACCACTAGATGAGTGATTCTAGCCAATGAAAATGCCTACTTTTATAGATTTTCTTTTTTTAAAAAAACATTCTTGTTTGAAAACTTTTTAATTGGCTATTAGCCCTGGTCTGACAATTTTGAACAATGGATTCAATTTTAATAGAATGTAGTATTTCTCAGGATCCACCATGAGATTCTGGGAACCAGAGGAGTCTTGTTCCTTATACTAGAGATGCTTCATCATATTTGGCATGCAGATTCCTTGAAATTCTGTTGTTATTCAAATCTTGGTACCGATTTTTAAAAATATTTCTTACCCATTTAAAAACTGCAAAAGCTCTTTTATTCTAAAATTTTCACCTTATGAAACAGAAAGAAGCATCTTTGGGAGGAAAACAGAATAATACGAGTAATAATTACACCCAGTGATGGGCTTTCCTGTCTCCTTGTTGAGTTCAGTGGACATTTGGGTAGCAAAACTCTATTTTAATGGTTTAATGATTGCTTCACACTCTCCACTTCCTTAACACAAGGAAGGGCACAAGGATCTATCAGCCCTTTTTTGTTAGAAAGATCAAGGATACATGATGTGATTGAAAGAACAAAGGATTTAGATTTAGAAAATCTGCATTTGAAGCTCACTTCCACCATTTATTTGCTATATGACTCTGGGCAAACCACTTAATCTCTCTGGGTCATAGTTTACATAACAACAACATAACTAGATAACCTCTGGAGGCCCTTCCAGGTATAAGTCTGAAAGGAACTAGAGGCAAGTTTTGTACCTACCAAGAAGCCTACATACCAGTCTAGAGATGTGAAGATGCTTTTATGCTCCTCCAGTGCCTTCTTGGTCCAGTCCTTCTTAGTAGGCGTCATCCTTTTTTTTGAATGCCCATCCTCTAGTTTGGCATTCTTTTTTTTTTTTAAATATATTTTATTTGATCATTTCCAAGCATTATTCGTTAAAGACATAGATCATTTTCTTTTCCTCCCCCCCACCCCCCATAGCCGACGCGTAAGTCCACTGGGCATTAGATGTTTTCTTGATTTGAACCCATTGCTTTGTTGATAGTATTTGCATTAGAGTGTTCATTTAAAGTCTATCCTCTGTCATGTCCCCTCAACCTCTGTATTCAGGCAGTTGCTTTTTCTCGGTGTTTCCACTCCCATAGTTTATCCTTTGCTTATGAATGGTGTTTTTTTTTTCTCCTGGATCCCTGAAAGTTGTTCAGGGACATTACACCGCCCCTAATGGAGAAGTCCATTACGTTCGATTATACCACAGTGTATTGGTCTCTGTGTACAATGTTCTCCTGGTTCTGCTCCTCTCGCTCTGCATCACTTCCTGGAGGTTGTTCCAGTCTCCATGGAACTTCTCCACTTTATTATTCCTTTGAGCACAATAGTACTCCATCACCAACATATACCACAGTTTGTTCAGCCATTCCCCAATTGATGGGCATCCCCTCGTTTTCCAGTTTTGGGCCACCACAAAGAGCGCAGCTATGAATATTTTTGTACAAGTCTTTGTGTCCATTATCTCTTTGGGATACAGACCCAGCAGTGCTATGGCTGGGTCAAAGGGTAGATATTCTTTTGTCGCCCTTTGGGCATAGTTCCAAATTGCCCTCCAGAATGGTTGGATCAGTTCACAACTCCACCAGCAATGAATTAATGTCCCTACTTTGCCACATCCCCTCCAGCATTCATTACTTTCCTCTGCTGTTATGTTAGCCAATCTGCTAGGTGTGAGGTGATACCTCAGAGTTGTTTTGGTTTGCATCTCTCTGATTATAAGAGATGTGGAACACTTCTTCATGTGCTTGTTAATAGTTTTGATTTCTTTATCTGAGAACTGCCTATCCATGTCCCTTGCCCATTTATCAATTGGAGAATGGCTTGATTTTTTGTACAATTGATTTAGCTCATTATAAATATGAGTAATTAAACCTTTGTCAGAGGTTTCTATGAAGATTTTTTCCCAATTTGTTGTTTCCCTTCTGATTTTAGTTATATTGGTTTTGTTTGTACAAAAGCTTTTTAGTTTGATGTAGTCAAAATTATTTATTTTACATTTTGTGATTCTTTCTATATCTTGCTTGGTTTTAAAGCCTTTCCCCTCCCAAAGGTCTGACATGTATACTATTCTGTGTTTACCCAATTTACTTATGGTTTCCTTCTTTATGTTTAAGTCACTCACCCATTTTGAATTTATCTTGGTGTAGGGTGTGAGGTGTTGATCTATTCCTAGTCTCTCCCACACTGTCTTCCAATTTTCCCAGCAGTTTTTATCGAATAGTGGATTTTTGTCCCAAAAGCTGGGATCTTTGGGTTTATCGTATACTGTCTTGCTGAGGTCGTTTTCCCCCAGTCTATTCCACTGATCTTCCTTTCTGTTTCTTAGCCAGTACCAAATTGTTTTGATGACTGCTGCTTTGTAATATAGTTTGAGGTCTGGGACTGCAAGGCCCCCATCATATGTGTTTTTTTTCATTATTTCCCTGGATATCCTTGATCTTTTGTTCTTCCAAATGAACTTTGTTATGGTTTTTTCTAAATCAGTGAAGAAGTATTTTGGTAGTTCAATGGGTATGGCACTAAATAGATAAATAAGTTTGGGTAGGATGGTCATTTTTATTATATTGGCTCGTCCTATCCATGAGCAGTTAATGTTTTTCCAATTGTTCAAGTCTAGTTTTAGTTGTGTGGCGAGTGTTTTGTAGTTGTGTTCATATAGTTCCTGTGTTTGTCTTGGGAGATAGATTCCTAGGTATTTTATTTTGTCTAAGGTGATTTTGAATGGGATTTCTCTTTCTAGTTCTTGCTGCTGAGCTGTGTTGGAGATATATAGAAAAGCTGATGATTTATGTGGGTTTATTTTGTATCCTGCAACTTTGCTAAAGTTGTTGATTATTTCAATTAGCTTTTTGGTTGAATCTCTAGGATTCTTTAAGTAGACCATCATGTCATCCGCAAAGAGTGATAACTTGGTCTCCTCCTTGCCTATTCTGATGCCTTCAATTTCTTTATCTTCTCTAATTGCTACTGCTAGTGTTTCTAGTACAATGTCAAATAGTAGAGGTGATAATGGGCATCCTTGTTTCACTCCTGATCTTATTGGGAATGCATCTAGTTTATCCCCATTGCAGATGATATTAGCTGTTGGTTTTAGATATATACTGTTTATTATTTTTAGGAATGACCCTTCTATTCCTATGCTTTCTAGTGTTTTTAATAGGAATGGGTGTTGTATTTTATCAAAGGCTTTTTCTGCATCTATTGAGATAATCATGTGGTTCTTGCTAGTTTGCTTGTTGATGTGGTCAATTATGTGGATGGTTTTCCTAATGTTGAACCAGCCCTGCATCCCTGGTATGAATCCTACTTGATCATGGTGAATGATCCTTCTGATCACTTGCTGGAGTCTTTTTGCTAGTATCCTATTTAAAATTTTTGCATCTATATTCATTAGGGAGATTGGTCTATAGTTTTCTTTCTGTTTTTGACCTGCCTGGTTTTGGAATCAGTACCATGTTTGTGTCGTAAAAGGAGTTTGGTAGAACTCCCTCTTTGCTTATTATGTCAAATAGTTTGTATAGTATTGGGGTTAATTGTTCTCTGAATGTTTGATAGAATTCACAGGTGAATCCATCAGGCCCTGGGGATTTTTTCTTAGGAAGTTCTTTGATGGCTTGATGGATTTCAATTTCTGATATGGGATTATTTAAGAATTCTATTTCCTCTTCTGTTAGTCTAGGCAGTTTGTATTTTTGTATATATTCATCCATTTCTCCTAAATTGGTGTATTTATTGCCATATAATTGGGCAAAGTAATTTCTAATGATTGCCTTAATTTCCTCCTCATTGGAGGTGCTGTCCCCCTTTTCATCTTTAATGCTGTGAATTTGCTTTTCTTCCTTCCTTTTTTTAATTAGATTGACCAGTACTTTGTCTATTTTGTTTGTTTTTTCAAAGTACCAGCTTCTTGTCTTATTTATTAAATCAATAGTTCTATCACTTTCGATTTTATTAATTTCTCCCTTAATTTTTAGGATTTCTAATTTGGTTTTCTGCTGGGGGTTTTTAATTTGATCGCTTTCGAGTTTTTTCAATTGCATTTCCAATTGATTGATCTCTGCTCTCCCTTGTTTGTTAATATGAGCTTTCAGGGATATGAATTTGCCTCTGATTACCGCTTTGGCTGCATCCCAAAAGGTTTGAAAGGATGTTTCGCCATTGTCATTTTCCTTGATGAAATTATTAATTGTTTCTATGATTTCTTCTTTAGCTAAACGGTTTTGGAGTATCATATTGTTTAATTTCCAATTGGTTTTAGATTTGGTTTTCCATGTACCATTACTAATCATTATTTTTATTGCCTTGTGATCTGAGAAGGCTGCATTCATTATTTCTGCTTTTTTGCATTTGTGTGCTATGTTTCTGTGACCTAATGTATGGTCAATTTTTGTGAATGTGCCATGTGGTGCTGAGAAGAAGGTGTATTCCTTTTTATCCCTATTTATTTTTCTCCATATATCTATTAATTCTAATTTTTCTAAGATTTCATTCACTTCTTTTACCTCTTTCTTATTTATTTTTTGATTTGATTTATCTAAATTTGATAATGGTTGGTTTAAGTCTCCCACTAGTATGGTTTTATTGTCTATTTCTTCCTTCAATTCTCCTAGTTTCTCCATTAGAAATTTGGGTGCTATATTATTTGGTGCATACATGTTGATTAATGATATTTCCTCATTGTCTAGAGTCCCTTTTAACAAAATATAATTACCTTCCCTATCCCTTTTGATCAGGTCTATTTTTGCATTGGCTTTATCAGATATCATGATTACCACTCCTGCCTTCTTTCTATCAGTTGAGGCCCAGAAGGTCTTACTCCATCCTTTAATTCTGACCTTGTGGGTGTCAACCCGCCTCATGTGTGTTTCTTGAAGACAACATATGGTAGGGTTTTGGATTCTAATCCATTCAGCTATTCGTCTACGTTTTATGGGTGAGTTCATCCCATTCACGTTCAAAGTTATGATTGTCATTTGTGGACTCCCTGGCATTTTGATTGCCTTCCCTGATTCTAACCTTTTCTTCTTCGGCTCTACCTTTTAGTCCAGTGATTTACTTTGAATCAGTCCCCCTTGTCCCCTCCCTTGATGTTTCCCTTTTTAGTCCCTCCCTTTTTGTTCCCTCCCCCTCCCCCCTCTCTTTCCCTCCCTTTTTGTTCTCCCTCTCCCCCTCCCCCCCTTGCTTTTCCCTTCTCCTTACCCTTGTTGGGTAAGATAGAATTCAAGATCCCAATGGATCTGGATGTTTTTCCCTCTCAGAGTTGATTTCCCTGAGATTGAGGTTTAAGTAACACCCCCCCCTCTCTTCCTCTCCTTCTTATAGGAGTTTTCTTCCCCTCCCCTTCCCCTGTGAATCTTTGTGTGAGAACCATTATTCTATTTGGTCTTTCTTTACCCCCTATTTATACATTACATTTTCCCCACATATTAGTATACATAGGTTGATATAAATGTAGTCCTTATAGAAGAGAGTTTGAGTAAAAGAAGATAACATTTTTCCCCTTTCCTTAATATTTACCTTTTCAGGTATTCCTTGCTCTTTGATTTTCGGTATCAAACTTTCCACAGAGCTCTGGTCTTTTCTTTGCAAAAAGTTGGAAGTCTTCTATTTTGTTGAATGCCCATACTCTCCCTTGGAAGTATATAGTCAGTTTTGCTGGGTAGCTGATTCTTGGTTGGAGACCCAGCTCTCTTGCCTTTCTGAAGATCATGTTCCATGCCTTACGATCATTCAGCGTAGAACTTGCAAGGTCTTGTGTGATCCTGATTGGCATTCCTTTATATCTAAATTGTCTTTTTCTGGCTTCCTGTAGGATTTTTTCTTTTGTTTGATAGCTTTGGAATTTGGCAATTACATTCCTGGGAGTTGTCTTTTGGGGGTTTAGTGTAGAAGGTGTTCTGTGAGCTCTGTCAGTGGATGTATTGCCCCCTTGTTCTAGAATCTCTGGGCAATTTTCTTTGATTATATCTTGTATCACCATGTCCAGTTTGGTGTTTATTTCTGGCTTTTCTGGGAGTCCAATTATTCTTAAATTTTCTCTTCTCCCCCTGTTTTCCAGATCTATCACCTTGTCGGTGAGATATTTTATGTTCTCTTCTAATTTCTTGGTGTTTTGGCTTTGCTTTATTAGTTCTTGCTTTAAAGCCTGGTTTTCTTTTACAGTTTGGTCAAACTGGTTTTGTAGATGCGTGAATTTCTTTTGCATCATTTCCCACTTTTCCTCCCAGAGGGCTTCCATCTTTTTGGTCCTTTCTGATTCAAATTCTTCATGGGTTTGTGGAGAGTTTCTATTTCCTTTGGAAGATTTTGGAGAATTTTCTTGTATATCTTCTTCTATCTGCTCTGTATTTTGTATTTTGGCTCCATAGAATGTGTCCAGAGTCGCCCCTTTCTTCTTATTTTTCTTGGTATTTTGGGGCTTCTGTGCTTCTGTGGAATTTGTCATCTCTGAACGTGGAGGATTGGCTTTTCTTGTCTTTGTCTGGTGATCAGAGGCTTTAGTCCTGGGCAGATGTTGGTTCTATGAGCGTTCCCTGGGTTAAACTGAATATGCCTCACTGGAACTGGAATGGAAGGGTCAGACCACAAGGCCACACTCTCCCCCTGGCTCGATTTCCGGACGTTGCCTTCAGAATCCCTGGCCGTGAGGCTGTTTCGTCGGCCTGCTGGGGGATGGGCTGCCGCTTCCCCAAGCTCCGAGAGCACAGACTTTCACTGAGACTTGGATAGCAGGATCCAGCCCGTGAGGCTGTCTTGCCCGCCCTGAGGGTTGCTGTTGTTTTGACCAGCTCTCTGCAGCGGAGGCCCCAGGCAGTAACTTTCACCCGGACCGAAGGCTCTTTGCAGCGGAGGCCCCAGGCAGTAACTTTCACCCGGACCGACCGGCTCTTTGACAGACCGGCTCTTTGCAGCGGAAGCCCCAGGCAGTAACTTTCACCCGGACTGGGACTTGGGTAGAAGACCCTGAGGGTTGTTGTTCCTCAGACCCTGCTCTCTGAGCCAGGCGGCTGCCGCTTCCGGGAGCCTTGGACTCTGCGCTCCTACCCCTGAGGTCCGAGGGATCTCGGGTTCTGGCTTTTAAGGGGAGCCGTACCTTTTGAACCGGGTCCAGGTCCAGGAGGAGGGTTCCCAGGGTCTGTGCTGTTGATCGTTTTGAATTTCGGCGCCTTAGGAGCTTCTAGTTTGAGATCGGTCGGGAAGGGTTTTCCGGAGATCTGAACTTCAGCTTTCTCTAAGCCGCCATCTTAACCGGAAGTCCCTAGTTTGGCATTCTTAATATGTGGTCTTGCTTTTAAAACAACACTTTATAATTCTAATAAGACCAAGCATTTAAATTGCACTTTAATGTTTACAGAGTACTTGACAAATATTGTTTTTGACTCATAATAACTCTGGGAGGAAAGGACTATTATTATTCCATCTTAACTGCGAAGAAATTTAAACAGAGGTTAAGTAACGTGTCCAAAGTCACACAGCTACCAGCCAGATTTAAACTTAAATCTTTCTGACTTCAGATTCACTGTCACCTCACTATATTTTGGTATAATTACCTCATTTTTAATCCTGTGTATCTTGTACATTTAGACGCAGGATTCAGAGAAACTATCTATAGACTTCACAAAAATGACAATGTGGCCCTTGCCAAAGTGGAAGACATCCATTACCTCATTGGCTGCTATGCTTTAGCTCCTTCTAGATCACAGCTTTCTTCACCAACTTAAACAGAGCCTGCCCTTTGGTTTGCCTTTGTGTGCCATTTCATCATCTAAGCTTCTAGCTTCCTACCTTTTTAAAGGTCTTGGACTTTGAGTCTTTTGTCATCATGATTCTTTTGTCTCCATTAGCTCCTTTGACATAATAATTCATCCCTCCATGGACATGGTATAAGAGAGACTGAATGACTTGAGTTTGCTTTTGGAAAAGGATGATCGTACTGTTCAGATCAGGGATAGAGGAATCTTCTTTTTTTAGCCTGGACATATTTAAAATGAAATCCTTTATCTATCTGGATTCTTCCTGAGGGTATATGATTTAGTTGGTTCAGAATGTAACTCGGTTAGCCATTTATGTAAAAATCATAGTATTAAATGCTGTAAAAACCTTGAATATCATTTATCACTACTCAATTATGTAGATAAAGAACCTAAGGAAGAAAGAAGTTGAAGACTGTGGTTGAGGTTGTATAGGGAGTAAGTGGAAGAGCTAGAATTTGATTCCTCATTCTTTGATTCAGAATTCAATGCTTTGTTATAAACTGTGGCACCTTGAATACAAATTCCTCCTTTGGGATAGTATGTACAGAGAGAGCATAGAAATGAGTTTATCATGGGAAACTGGAAAAGGTATTCTCTCTATTACATATAGTGCCCTTCTTTCCACTCATGTATTACCAAACTTTTCCCCAAAATTCATGTCATTCAATAGTTATTCTAATTTAATATTTCTACTTTAATTTCTTTCTCTATTAATAGCTAAAAAAGATTTGGTGAATTATTTTTGAGCCTCTTAGCTAAAGACATTTATCTCTTTGAAATGGTTTACATTAGATAAATTCCCAAACCTTCTTGGTTGAATATCCTTTTTAGCTTTGGGAAATAGAAATATGCCAGAATATCCTAAAGAGAATTTGTAGGCTTAGTCCATTATTCATCAATGTCTTATTTTAATGTTTTCCCAAGTATGGAAGAAGTATTTTTCAGTGATTTATCTTTTACCCCTTTGATTCTGAGAATTAGTATTTGGGAAAAGAAGTATCTGTTCCCCTTCTTCAGTCCCTTTTTGCCTCAGGGATAACCTAAATATTTCAAATGATAATATTTAATTGTACTTTTATGTAGCCTTATCAGTACCATGTATTCTTAAAGACAAAAGAAATTGTCATCTCATAATGCACAAAGTCTTTTGACATTTTTGTTGAGTTTATATGGCTTTTACCAAAGCCCCTATATATAATGCTCATCAATAGACTACAAGGTGATGGTATTATGTTCATAGCATCTGTTAGTAAACAAACATTTATGAAACACCTACTATGTGTCAAGCACCATGCCATGTCCTGAGAATGGAAAAAAGTATACTGAGTCCAATAAGCCCTTGGATTAATAGTTCTTTGCAGTTTGGGAAAAGAGGAAACTAATTTAGATCAGCACTTGGACAGAGTTGCAGAAGTTTTCTATACAGTGATGGCAAGAGGTTTTTCTCACTGTCAAAAAAAAAAAACAAGAAGAGAGGAAGGGAAATGGGGGTAGTCATCCCATGGCAGTAATACACTCATGGCTGTTGCTTGTATCTGCTACATTTACACTTCCTCTCTTTATATCATTAGAGATAGCTTCTAAATGGATAAGCCTGAAATTGTGTGACAGTTTACTTTTATTGTAGGTATTGGTTCTGGTAGCAAGAGAAATGAGAGCAATTAATGGGTACTTCCTACTGCCCAGAGCATAATGCATCTTACTTGTGTGTTTTAAAAATATATACTCTAAGAAATACATTTGTTAGATCTAATATTACTTCTCATAATAAATGTGTCTATACATGATATTATATTGCTGATTGTCCCATTGCTATTTTCCATGGTTATATGATTCTTATTGTCTCCCTTCTCTCTTCCCTCCCCTTCCCAGAGCTGATAAGTGATTTCACTGTATTATATGTGTATTATCACTGAAATCCTGTTTTATACTATTCATTTTTATAATAGATTAATCTTTTAAAACCAAAACCCCAAATCATATATGTGAACAAATGATAAATCTTGTATTTTCTTCTGGATTTCTACTCCCACAGTTCTTTCTTTAGATATGGATAGCATTCTTTCTTATGAGTCCTTCAGAGTTGTCCTGGATCATTGTATTTCTTTTAGTAGCAAAGTCAATCACATTTGATTGTCCCACAGTGTTTTAGTTACTGTGTATAATGTTCTCCTGGTTCTGCTTAATTTACTCTGCATCAGTTCATATATGTATTTCTAGTTCTTATAGACATCAAACAGTTCATCATTCCTTATAGCATAATAGTATTGCATTGCCATCATATACCACAATTTGTTCAGCCATTCTCAAATTGACAGACATCCCCTCATTTTCCATTTTCTTTACCACCACAAAAAGTGCAGCTAAAAATATTTTTGTACAAACTGAACCTTTCTCACTTAAAAAATCTCTTTGGGGGTTACAAACCCAGTAATGTTATTGCTGGATCAAAGGAAATATATTCTCTTAAAGCCCTTTGGGGGTATAATTCCAAATTGCCTCCCAGAATGGTTTAATCAATTCACAACTCCACCAGCAATGCATTAGTGTCCCAATTTTACCATATCACCTCCAATGTTTATTATTTTCCATTACTTTTACTATTACTTTCCTTTACTATTGGCCACTCTTCTAGGTGTAGGGTGGTACCTCAGAATTGTTTTGATTTGCATTTCTTTAATCAAGAGGGATTTAGAGCCTTTTTTCATATGATTATTGACAGTTTTTATTACTTCTTCTGAAAAATGCTTATTCGTATCCCTTGACATTTGTCAACTGCGGAATGATTTGATTTCTTATAAATTTGACTCAGTTCTTTGTATATTTGAGAAATTAGACCTTTATCAGAGAATTTTGTTATAATTTTTCCCAAGTTTAATGTTTTCCTTCTAATTTTGGTTGTATTAGTTTTGTTCTTATGAAAACTTTTTAATTTAATATAATCAGAATTATTTATTTTACATCTTGTAATGTTCTCTGTCTCTTGCTTGGTCTTAAATTATTTCCTTTCCTATAGATCTGAAAGGTATACTACTCCATGTTCACCTAATTTACTTATAATATCACTCTTTATGTTTAAATCATATGCCCATTTTGAACTGCTCTTGGTATAGGCTGTGTGTGTGTGTGTGTGTGTGTGTGTGTATGTGTGTGTGTGTGAGAGAGAGACAGAGAGAGACAGAGAGAGACAGAGAGAGACAGAGACAGAGACAGAGAGAGAGAGATTGATCCAAACCTAATTTTGGCCATACTGTTTTCCAATTTTCCCAAAGTCCCATTGCTTTTCAAGGGCACAAACAAAAGAGAAGGATCTTTCCTGGTACTGAGAAACTCAAATCCTAGCCCATTGTTAGAGTTTTGCTTTCTAAATGGGGGCATAAGCAGGAGCCATTTAATAACCAGTCTTTTGAGTTTAGTGTTATTATGAACTATAATCAGATTTTATAAAGCTATCTCATAGTCAAAATAATACTAAATACAAAAGATAATTCCAATACTAATATAATGACAGCTTTTGCTTTCAAGGAGCTCATAGTCAAATGGAGAAGACACTATACAAGAAAATATGTACAAGCAAGTTATAATCAAGATAAATTGAAGTCTGGATCAGAATTATGAGCAATAATGAAAAATGAATTGCAGTAAAACTTTTTAACATCATACATATACAAACATACATATAATATACTTATAAATATATGAAATAGATACAAACACATTGCTTATGCATATTTATTTGTATATGTACACATGCATATAATAATGAATGCATTTATATTGTACCTATTGTATTTATTTACATAATGCCAAGCACTGTGCTAAGTGCTTTACAAAAACTATCTCATTTGATATATAGAAAGGAAGAAGAGAGAGAAAAGAGAGGGAAGGAGGGAGGGTGATAGAGAAAGAGACAAAGAGAGAGAGGGAGGGACAGAATAATTTCAGGATATGCCTTTTCAGCCTTCTATGTTATATATATATTTTTTTTCTTTTAAGCACTCTTCACTATGTATTTGTGTTGTTCCTTGTTTAACTGATTTAATTATATACAACTCTTGATCTCATTTGGATTTTCTTGGGAAATATACTGAAGTAGTTTGCTAGTTCTTTCTCCAGCTCATTTTACAGATTAAGAAAATGAGGCTAACAGAGTTAAGGGATTTTCCTAGAGTTACATAGCTAAAAGTGTCTGATTCCAAATTTGAACTCAGATCCTCCTGACTCCAGGTCAAGATCTCTATCCACTATGCAACCTATCTGTCCCTAATGTGTTTATAAATAAATTACATTATTTGTATCAAATCTTTTGTTTCACAAATTCTACATTTAATGTTTTATATTCCAAGTATAGTGATGAGATTGGGGAGTTAAAATAAGGAGGAGTAATAAAGCATGAGTATAGCTGTTTCCATTGCTGAACTCCATTAAGAACAATTTTCCACTACTCCAAATTTTCAGATAAAAGCTTTCATCTCTGGAAAATTAGATCTTCAGTGAAAAAAGAATGTGTATGTGCAAGGCATACTTCGAGTCAGATAAGAACTCTTCTTTGCCACATGAGAGGGTCTCCTCGATTTTTACAGCTTTTTAGCCTCACTCTTATCTCATCCCTTTTAAATACAGATTTCATTATAACCTTCTTCCAGCAAAAACTTAATTGTTTCCCACTATATCTAAACTTCTGACCCGCAAGGCCCTTTAAAATGAGATGCATTCCAAATATAAAGGGGTGACAGTCCCACTGTACTCTGCTGTGATCTTACTACATGTGAAATATTGTATCTATTTCTGAGTTCTATAATTTAAGAAAGATATTGATAAACTATAGAGTATCTCAAGGAGGATAGGTAGAATGGGTAAGGGCCTCTCGTTGGTACCTTGAGGAGATTGGTTAGAGGAAATGAATATTTTAGTCTGGACAAGAAAAAGTTCAAGGACATGATAGTTGTATCTAAGTTAGGGAATGATTATCGTGAGGAAGATCTTTGTTCTGTTTGGTCCCCAGTGGCAAAACTAGGAGAAATATAATGTAAAAAAAAAAAAACCTCCCAATAATTTAAACTGTATGTGGAGTGAGCTGTCCTGAAAGACAGTGATCTCCCACTCATTTGAAGCTCATCCAGGGTTGAATGAGCACTTCTTAGTTGTGTTTTGGTGGTGATTCTTTCTTTGATGTGATTTAGACAGGATTCACTTTTACATAACTTTGGGAAGATGAATGAATTAATCTTCTCAGATTCCTATATCTACCCCAGGCTATGCTTCCTCTTTTCTTGCTATCAGTCTGGACAATGGTTCCTATCCACAATGAGCCTATTGCCATCTGTACTGTTGGCACATGGATACATTTCCCATTCATTCTCCCTCCCCCATAATTAGAGTAATTTTAAGACCAACTATAGTGCTTCAAATATTATAGACACTTAATAATTGCTTATTAGTTGATTTCTTGCAACTCTAAAAATTCTACCTTCAGGAATCATTTAGTCCTAGATAAGCTACACAACAATATTTCCCAGTTTGCTGTAACACAAATTCTAGTTATTTATTCTTTGAATAAGTCATATCAATTTCTTTTTTCATGACTGTTCCCCAGGATGTACTCCTTCCCCCTCTCTTTTCCCAAATCAAATCCTGCTCAGTTAGTTAAGAATTTTCAAAGTGCTTAATATTTTTCAGATACTGTGCTAAAAACTGAAAATAATATAAAGAAAATGGGGAAAATGTCTGCCACCAAAAAGCTTTCATTCTTTTTGGAGGAGGGGTAACACAGAAATAGTTAAAAATAAAATATATCTAGATTGGATATGAGACATTCAACCTAGAACCATCCATGTTGACTCTGCCCGTTCTTGGAAAGACATGTGTTTTCCCTGATGCTTCCATTGATCTCTAAACTGATAAATCCAATGGACTTTCCTCAGTTCTCATCCCTCATCGCTTTGCAATATTTCATACTGCTGATTATGCTTACCTCCTAGATATTCTCTTTAATCTGTGTATTGTAACATTGTTCTTTCCTTATTCCCCTCTACTTGGTTGAGCAATCCTCAATCTCTGGTTGAATCACCATCAGTGGTATGCCTTCTTTATTTAGATGTATCCCAGTCTGAACTCAATTTCTCATTCTACTTTCTCAGTGGCCTTTTCAGCTCTCAGGAGCTCAATTATTATCTCTATTCAAAATGACTCTTAAATCTCTACATCCAACCCTCATATAAAATCAGTTGCCAAGTCATAAGTGATTCTATGTTCATAACATCTTTGTCAGTCGTTCTCTTCTCTTCAATTATCTGACCACCATCCTACCTCAGGCCTTTATCACCTATTGACTGTCATATTATGACACTCTCCTAATTGGTTTTCCTACCTCTAGTCTCTCTGCTCTTTAATCCATGCTCCACACAGTAGCAAAATTAATATCCCTCATGCTGAGTGTGTCTTTGTCGTTCCCCTATTCCAGAAGCTTCACTGGTCTTTCTTTCCTTCACGGAAATACTCAAAATGACCTTTATAGACTAATTTCATATTAAATTTTGTTTTCATCCCACTCTTACCTCCACACTCACCAAACCACATCCACACGCCACCACACATGCTGCACAGATAGTCAGTTCGCACAAACAGCATGGACTGGCCCACTTGGTTTCTCATGCATACTTTTCAGCTATACTTTGTAAGCTTTTGTGCAATGTGTATTCATTTATGAAATGCACTTTTTTTCTTACCTCTGCCTATTGTAATTCATACAATCAGAAGGTCACAGATTTAGATCTGGAAGGGACCTTAGAAGACATCCAGGGCCACCCCCTCATTTGATCTAGGTCCAAAAGAAGCTAAGTGCCTTATGTCAGGTCATGTGGGTGGTAAGTGGCAGAGGCAGAACTGAGCTCAGGTTTCTGTAATCCAAATCTGTTCTTTCTTATACTTTTTGACACTGCCTTTCTCTTCCTTAGCCCCCTTCATAACTCATTCCTACTACCTTCTTTATGAAGTCATTCTTGCTCTCCCTAGTAAACAGTGCTTACCTACCCTAGCAATTATTTTGTGTTTACTTTGCATATATTTTATATTAACTTATCTCTATATATGTTGTTTTTCTAGTTTAATGTAACCTTCTTCAGGACAGAGACTTCTTTATTTTTGTCTTTTTTTACTCCCAGTGTTTAGCAGAATGCCTGGCATTTTGTAGGAGCTAAACAAATGCCTGCTGAATGGATTTTAACTGAACTACCAATAACCCAACTTTCACATTTATTCTAATATGTTCACACCACTCAGTAACTAATCTGCCTTAAAAATCCTATTTTAGGACTTACAACCCACTGTATTTCTTATCAGTCCCGTTCTTGTCTACTGATTCCTTTGTTATATATAATGCCAGTGATATGTACCCACAATCCTACACTGAAAGAACAATGATCTTGTTTGCTCTCTGATGAATATACACACATACATTTATATACTCATATGTATACATATGTCTCTCTCTATATATAAATATATATACATACAGACACATGTGTGTGTGCAAAAACACACACACACACACATATCCATTGGCTCCAGACCATACTTGGCTTTGATATTAACCATATCATGTGACTGCTTGCCATTGCCACATCACTTTTCCCCCTCATCACTTTCTCAATCAAATCTGTAGTATATTTGTTCCTGAAAAAGACACGTAAACTGACTATTCTATTGATCTACTTATCTCTGTGACTCCTCAGACAGATACTCCCTTCCAAAGCCATCTCACCTTTATGAAAATGACTGGAAAGTCTTTGATGGAAGAGATTTTCTTTTGTACATCTGTATCCCTGGAACCAAGCACAGTGACTAGTAAATGATAAACACTAAATAAATTCCTTTTTCTCCATTCATTCATTTATTAATTCATGATCTTTCCTCTTCTTTTCCATAAAAAAAGCTTCCAGTCAGTCACTGAATGCATAATTAGTGAATGACTCATGGAGAAAGATAGTTCAATCAGTTCAGATTTCTCAAAAATATCATGAGACTTTGCAAAAATTTTTTGCTATAAACCTGCTTACTCTGTCTGCTTAGTCTTTCAGAATTATCCTAGTCCACTGTGCTTATAATTTTGTGAAATGGAGGGAGGGTGAGCCATGAGATGAGTGACTATCCTGGCTCCTTCTATCCAGGTGCTCACAAACAAACTCTCTTAATAGACTCTAGAATTTTGATAGGAGTTCAAATCCATTTTAGTCTTTTTTACTGTAAGATTTGATACACTAGCATGTCTACAGCAGTATGGTAGTCTGCCTATTAATCATTATTTTACCCACAGGATCTCAGCTTTTTTACCCTGGCCCCAAATTCTTTCAGAACCCTGATATTAATAGCTGTAGAAGAGGAATGAGATTAATTCAGGAAAACATAAGTTCACAATTCCTATGTGGCAGACTTGTGCACTTCATCCTCAGCTCCTGCAAATCTCTTCTGGAGATGGCATGTCCCTCAAGTCACAAGTTACACAGTCTTCTGCCTCCCCCAGGGATATGTTACAAAATCTCAAAACATTATTCTATTTAGCCCACCATTAATGTTTGAGAAAAACTCATTGGATTGAAATTATTGGGCAAATAGTGGAGATACATCTCGACTATTTGCCCAATAATTTCCAGTCAAATAACTTTGACTAAGGGAACCTGAAGAATACTTTAGAATTTGGAAAGCTAAAATTTGGGTCAAATTGTTCTTAATGAGTATCACCTTTGAAGGGCTTTCTACCAAGCATTATAGAACTATTGATTTCTGTCTGATAGTAGATATCATTTATATCACTTATAGAACCTTATAATTCAAACCCCAAACTATTTTCAGGTCAATATTTATGGGACCTTGACTGCCTGACCCTGGTGACTTTAGCTTATTAACAATAGTTAGATACTCTTGCCTTTTTAAAAAATTTTCCTTGTTAGGAAACCCAAAAAAAAGCAAAATAAAAGTTCTGCCTTTTTTTGTTTTCTATTTTTGTGTCTCATTCAGTGATTTTTCTAATCTTCTTCTTGATCATTTTCTCCCCCCCAAATACTTTGGAACAAATGCTTTTTCCTTAGTATTCACAAGTCTCAGCTTGCTCTGTTCTTTTTTGTGTGTTTGACACTACTCTCTTGGGGCTATTCGTTTCTTTTGTATTCATCATCAGGTACCTGCCTTTGGTTTTGTACCTGTATTTTTAAAACTTAGAGGGTTCATGCATTCCCTGAGTATTCCACATCAGCCTCTTTAATCATTTTCCCTATTCTTTTTTTGGTGGGATCATATGTTTCCTTTGCTTGTCTGTCATCATGTTCTTCTTGATTGCTTTCTAGTCCTCTATGATACGACAAAATTCATGTCTTTTCATTTTTCAAATTCCTCAAATCTCTGTGTTCTTTTTTTATTTTATCCAGTAAGAATTATTGGCCATATTTTAATTACCTTGATTTGGAGAATGATAGCATAAGAGAATTAATGAATTTCAGAGCTGAAAGAGAGCTCAATGGACAGTTCATTCAAACTATAACTGAACAGTAATAAGCTTTACATCTTGACAATAACCATCTATCATTAAAAGGAAGAATTCCAGTGACAAGAAAAGTAGGACTACCTGATGTGGCCAATTCAAATTCTGGACAATCCTAATTATAAGAAAGTTTTTTTTTTTTCCCATATATAGAGCAAAATCTGCCTTTCTCAAGTTTCCAACAGTATTTCTAGTTCTGTTTTCTGAGGTCAAATAGAATAAATATAATACCCCTTCCACATGATAGTTCCTTTAAAATCACTATTTTTCTCATTATTTTTTCCAGTCAATTATTTCATTTCTTCTAATTTTCTTTCTATGGCATGGTATCTAGCCCTTTCACAATCTTAATCTCTCTCATCAGAAATAATTTACATTTTTCAGAATCCTTCTGACAATGTGGCTTCCAAAACTTAATCTCATATTTCAGATGTGATTTCATCATAACAGGGTTCAGTAATATTATCATTTCCTTTATTCTTGATACAATGCTTCTATTGATATAACTTCAAGATTTAGCTAACTTTTTTTACAACCATGTAATACTATTGACAATATTAAGTATAATTCACTTAAATTTCTTAATAATTTTCACTTAGATTATCGTCTAGTTAAGTATTCCCTATCTTAAAATTAAATATTTTTCTAATCCCAAATACTTTATTGACCAATATTTAACTTTCAATTCACTAAAATGTTTAGGTTATTTTCAATTAAACTGAAGTTTAGCCAATGCTCCCTATCTTGTTTTTGATCATTCATTTTGAAAGCTTGAGAACAAGAATTTATTTTTAACTTTTAAATTTTGTTGAATTATATATTATGTTAGTTATTCTAGTCTCTGTCCCCATTCCCTGTCCAATAGTGAAATAGGCTTCCTTGGGAAACAGTGGGTTCCCTATCACTACTAATTTTCAAAAAGAGGGTGTATGACTATGCTTCATACACTTTATATAAAAAAGTGAGGAAGCTCCTTCTGCCATGACAGATCATTACCTGTCCTACAAATCCTAAGCCTAAATTTTCAAGGATTATAAAAGTGAGTAGTGAGATTTGACCTTGGATCTTTGTGACTCCAAGACCAGCTCTTAATATATTTCTCAAACCAATACACAATGCCTTTTCTTTCATTATCATTATTTTCAAAAGTATTTCCTAACATATAGTGTTTTCACCATTTCCTTCATTGTATCAATATCAAATGGTCTAAGATAACATATTATTATTTTCTACCTCAATTTAATTTCCATTTTGCACAATTCACATCCAAAGGTTTTTATTTCTCAATTTCGTTCATTTTTTACTGTTTTCATTATTATCCTATAAAAAACCAACTTTAATAGAACCCAATTGCCTAGATTATATTTTTTCTAGAAATATAAGTAAAAACATTATCTCAGAGAGATCTCATTTATTAATTGCACATATATCTTTTATTATTCTCTTTGTACACAGTGACCTTTCTCCTGTCACTGGACGAGAATCCTCTATTTCTTATTGTTATACTCATAGGATTTCTCTTTAGTACAGATTCTCTGACTTGTAATAGTTTTAACTTTTCATCCATTCCAGAGGTTTCTCCAGTGTATAAATTCTCTGACATTTGTCAAGCAAAGAATGCTGTGTGAAAGCCTTTTCCTTTTGTTCTTTTAAAAAAGTATACTAAGTCCACTCTTAACAGTCAAAGCAACATCTAACTGAGGTGAAGAGTGTGTTTTATCTTGGGTCTTCCTGCCCTGAAATGGCTCTTCCTGGTGCAGATCTATCTGGCCTTCACAATAGAACCAGTCTCAGGAATTATGTAGGGAGGGTCAGTCATTTTCTAGTTGTACCAATGGGACACAGGACTATGACCTGTTCATTCCAAATTCTGTATTAAATCTTCCACACATCAGAAAAGTTTTTTTGGGGGGAAGGAGGGGAATAAAAATGTTTTCTTTGGTTAATAAAACAAAAAAGAAAAATAACAATTAAGTAATTCTGTATTATTTGTCATCTATTATCATATATTTTCATCTGTCCT
Organism: Monodelphis domestica; assembly: GCF_027887165.1. Lineage (NCBI taxonomy): Eukaryota > Metazoa > Chordata > Mammalia > Didelphimorphia > Didelphidae > Monodelphis > Monodelphis domestica. Next base: position 369,747,175 of record NC_077229.1, read on the forward strand.
TTCTTGATTTCTTTCTTATTGCCAGTAAATCCAAAAAGAATCCTATTTGTAATGCTCCATAGAATTTATTAAAAACCTTCAGATCATAATAAACTATTCTATTCTTGACACTCGTAGAGGATCATGCTTCTCTTTTATATTAGCCCTCTGATACTTATTCTTGCTTTCATTTCTAATAGGTGTACTTTAAAAAATTGGAGGTCATATATGAGAGCCGTATCTCTTTAGATGCCTTCCCCTTTTCTTTTACAGCAGAATAATTTTCTAACTTGATTGTCAGAATTTAATTCTTAAGAGTCTCTAATCCCTTTGGAGCCAATTTTTCTTTTAGAATATCAGGTCATGAGATTCTCCTTATGTCTCTGAGTCATTGAAATCTATTAATTTTAATATATAGTAGTATATTCCAGTAGTTTTAATACTAATAAAAATAACTATACTTTGAGGTTTGTGAAACTACATATGTATATATACATATATAGTTTTATATATGCATCACACATGTGAAATCTTATTTTATTATCCCAGCAATTCTAGAAGGTAGTTGCTATTATAATCCTCATTTTATAGGTGAAGAAACAATGGTTGAAACTTTCTTAGAATCATATGGTTAGTAAGTACAGGTCAGGATTTGAACTCGGGTCTTTCTGCCTCCAAGTCAAATGCTATCTCTAGTAGGTCAAGCTGTTTCACAACTTCAAATTCTATAAATCCCATTATCTCCTAAGATTATGATTTATCTTCCCAATTTTCTCTTGTGAAATAATTCCTCAATATCTCTATTGTTCTTTTTCTATGCCATACACTTAATCCTCTATATTCTTTAGCTTAATATTTTTTACCTGAGTATTTTTCTTCTTCCTTTTCAATTTCCATTTTAAAGCTGTCTTGATTTAGATTAACACATCAAACACATTCTTTTCTTTTTTGTGAGATGGACACCATTGCTTGTCAGGAATGTATTGGTGTAATAGTTAAATACATGATCCAAAAAAGCAAATATTGATCTCTGGCATTATTTTTATAGGCACTGTTCATTATCTATATCCTATAATCATAGCTTTAGAGTTTGAATGGTACACAGAAGCCATCTAGTCTAACTAAGCCAACCAATTTTACAGATGATGAAACCGAGGTCCAAGGAGGTGAAGGAGTTTTTCTGGTTAATAAATGCTGGTGGTGGCATTTGAATCCATTTTCTCTGACTCCAGAGGAAATATATCAAATGTCACCCAGTTTCTTCTATATTCCCAAATTCTGACAGGAAGAAAAGTTGAACATTCTTTTTTCTGTACCCTTAATTTCCAATTAAGACCTGAGTGATTCGTGATATACTTCATCTTCTCCCGTCTTTGATCTGATAATATTTGTTCTAAGGTAAATCAACAGAAATAGGTAACTAACAGTCACTGGCTTCATACTTCTTAGCAGCCTCACAGATGCATACTACAAGAAGCTAGCTAGCACACTTCCTAATAAGCCATGTAAGATTATCTATCTATCTATCTATCTATCTATCTATCTATCTATCTATCCATCTATCTATCATCTATCTATCTATCTATCTATCTATCCATCTATCCATATTTTTATCTATCTATCTATCTATCTATCTATCTATCTATCTATCTATCTATCTGTCTATCTATCTGTCTATCTGTCTGTCTGTCTCTCTCTCTAACAATCTATCTATCCATGTATCTATCTATCGCTATCAGTCTATGTCTACCTATATGTCTGCCTATCTATCTATCTATATATCTATTATCTCTCTGTGTCTCTATCAATCTATCTATCTATCTTTCTGCCTGTCTATCTCTATCAGTCTGTCTGTCTATCTTTCAATCTATTGCTATCAATATATGTCTGTCTATCTTCCTGTCTGTCAATCTATCTATCTATTTCAATCTATGTCTCTATCTATCTCTATCTGTCTGTCTATCTTCCCTAGCCTTCAGTACAGAGATGCCCCCAAATGGGCCATGTCCTTCCTCTATGGACGAGGTTTCCTCATTCCTTCTAATACCTGAGAATGCAGTGTTTGGGGGCTTAAGGGAAGCTACTTATTGTTCTGAAGTTACAAATATATTCTTTATAGGAAAAGGCTAATAGTTATACCGCAGTCAACTTTCCCAACTTTCATTCACGATGATGGATCATACCTCTAGAGAATAGCTAATTACTATTAATCTCAGGTTTCTAGGAATGATTTGAAGTGCTGAGTTTCATTTGTAGGCCCTTCATTGATATTCTTCCCATTGATTGTCAATCAGCATTATCACTTGGCTTTTAACAAAGGCATTTACTAAAATCATAATGTAAATAGAGTTGGTATAAAACATTTCTCCCAAGCAGAGGATATGCTCCTCTATTTTTTTTTAATTTTATGTTTTGGTTACAATAATTACTTTATTTCCCTCCCTCCCCTCCACCCACCCTTCCAGCAGCTGATGCACAATTTCACATGTGTCCTTGAAGAGAACCTGTTTCCATGTTGTTGTTTTTTTGTATTATGATATTCATTTAGAGTCTACATCCCCAACCATATCCCTTCGATCCATGTATTCAAGCAGTTGCCTTTCCTCAGTGTTTTTACTCCCACAGTGTTTCCTCTGAATGTGGATAGTGGTTTTTCTTGTAGATTCCTCCAGGTTGTTCAGGGTCACTGCATTACCACTAATGAAGAAGTCCATTACCTTTGATTGTACCACAGTGTATCAGTCTCTGTGTACAATGTTTTCCTTGTTCTGCTCCTCTCGCTCTGCATCACTTCCTGGAGGTTGTTCCAGTCTCCATGGAATTCCTCCACTTTATTATTCCATTTAGCACAATAGTATTCCATCACCAACATATACCACAATTTGTTCAGCCATTCCCCAATTGAAGGGCATCCCCTCATTTTCCAATTTTTGGCCACCACAGAGAGCGCAGCTATGAATATTTTTGCACATGTCTTTTTCCTTATTATATCTTTGGGGTACAAGCCCAGCAGTGATATGGCTGGATCAAAGGGCAGACAGTCTTTTATCACCCTTTGGGCATAGTTCCAAATTGTCCTCCAGAATGGTTGGATCAATTCACAACTCCACCAGCAATGCATTAATGTCCCTACTTTGCCACATCCCCTCCAGCATTCATTGCTTTCCTTTGCTGTTATGTTAGCCAATCTGCTAGGTGTGAGGTGATACCTCAGAGTTGTTTTGATTTGCATCTCTCTGATTATCAGAGATTTCAAACACTTTTTCATGTACTTATTCATAGTTTTGATTTCTTTAACTGAAAATTCCCCATTCATGTCCCTTGCCCATTTATCAATTGGAGAATGGCTTGAATTTTTGTACAATTGGTTTAGCTCTTTATAAATTTGAGTAATTAGACCTTTGTCAGAGATTTTTGTAATGAAGATTGTTTCCCAATTTGTTGCTTCTCTTCTAATTTAGGATGCATTAGTTTTGTTTGTACAAAACCTTTTAAATTAGATGTAATCAAAATTATTGATTTTACATTTTGTGATTTTTTCTAGCTCTTGCTTAGTTTTAAAGTCTTTCCTTTCCCAAAGATCTGACAAGTATACTACTCTATGTTTGCCTAATTTGCTTATAGTTTCCTTCTTTATATTCAGGTCATTCACCCATTCTGAGTTTATCTTGGTGTAGGATGTGAGATGTTAATCCAAATCTAAAGTCCCTTCTATTCCTATACTTTCTAGTGTTTTCAATAGGAATGAGTGTTGTATTTTGTCAAATGCTTTTTCTGCATCTATTGAGATAATCAAGTGATTTTTGTTAGTTTGCTTGTTAATATGGTCAATTATATGGATGGTTTTTCTAACATTGAACCATCCTTGCATTCCCGATATAAATCCCACCTGATCATAGTGAATAACCTTCGTGATGACTTGCTGGAGTCTTTTTGCTAGTATCCTATTTAAGATTTTTGCATCTATGTTCATTAAGAATATTGGTCTGTAGTTTTCTTTCTCTGTTTTTGGCCTGCCTGGCTTTGGAATCAGTACCATATTTGTGTCATAAAATGAATTTGGTAGAGCTCCTTCTTTGCTTATTCTGTCAAATAGTTTGTATAATATTGGGATTAGTTGTTCTTTGAATGTTTGATAGAATTCATTTGTGAATCCATCTGTGAGGATGCTCCTCTATTAAACACAAAAGCTCTTGGAAGAGAAGACTGAAAATGAAAGTACTGTACAATGGCAATGAAGTTCATGTGGTAATGGGCAAATTCACAAGTCTCAGTTACTGCAAGTCATTTGTTATGTTTATCACCAGCATTCTTTTTCTGTCAAGGTTCAAAGTTCTAAAAGCTGCTTCCTTCCTTACTGGTTTTATCTTTCCTATCCATCTGTGCCTGTATTTTGTTGATTAGTGCTAACCCTTGTCTACTCCTGGCTCACTCTCATCCTCACATGCCACCCCCCCTCCCTCTCATCTTGTTCAGGGTCTGCTCTTCAATTGGAGCTCTGGATCACTTCAGGAAACTGAACAATCTTTGAAATATTCCAGGCTAGTTAAAGTCCCTATATGTGTGGTTAGCTTCTTTGCTTACCAATCAGCTGTTTTTTTCTTTAATCCAACAAAAAAATTTGTTCATTCTTGATACAAAGACATAAGCTATAAACAATCTTGTTTGCACATCTTTAAAATCTAATTATTCCTAGTGATGATTGATTGCTTCCTTGTTTCCTTATAATGTATTTCCTCCTTTCCTCAGTTCTTCCTCTTATGTCAATAGCAAAGAAAGCCTCAATGCAACAGTTACAGGTAGATGGTCTTCAGTGGTACCAGGGCCATTTCAAGTCACAGACAGATTTCCATTGGTACCTGAGAAGGAAGAGTAATGATCCCTGTAGCTATTAGCACCCACAGACACATAAGATAAAACAGGCCTCTGACCCTAGCTAGCATCCCTGGTTACCCCAGCATGAATAATAAAGCACATTATCTGACTTCTGAAGCCTGAGAAAATAAATCATAAGAGGTTGCAATAATGCAGAGGGAGAAAGGAGAATGATGACCACCCCTCCACCCCCAATCTAACACTTTTTCATGATCATTTGTGCATCTGAGATGTTTTCCAAATTTCCTGAACTGTTATATATGTCATACTTTGTTTCCTCTGGCTTCTCCAGACCTAAGTGGGTCAGTATAATGACTCTAATGTTGCCTTAAATAGCCCACTTACTGATGAGCATCCTTGGGAAATAATTAGGGATGGCTTTTTCCTAGGGGCTGGCTGGCTGCTGCCACATCTAATATCTTGCCATTCAAAAGTTGCTCTCTTTATAAGATGTGCAATGGTTTCCTTACTCTGCCACCACACCAGTCATGCTGGTGTTCCTTGACATGAGTTAGTGGAAAGAACATCTGGAGTCAGGGAAATAGGTATAAGTTCTACCTGTGACTACCATTCTCCATGTGACGTGCCTCAATTCACTTAGTTCTCCCAGGGCTTCACATTCTTATTTTCTGTAAATAATGGGATTGCCTGTCATGATGAGCTTTAAAAGTGGATACTCTTTACAAATCATGTTTGTAGATTTACAGTAAGTTATTTTTAGTATTTTTATAGTAGATGATCTTTAAAAGTCCCTTCCAGCACTAAATCAATAATCCTTTTGCTGAAGAGTAGAATGGATGTCTCCAACCAGCCATCTGCCTTCTTAACTTTTAATCAGTCTCTTTTTTGGTTGTATCTTCCATGCCCTCTTTTCTTTCTCTCTCTCACCTTGGTAAATACTCACTCTCCATTATGTTACCCTGAGCCAGTCTCCTGCTTCTCTCTTCTACCTCAACATCCCACCTCCACAGCCATGCCACAATCTCTGTGTCACTAATATCCATAAATCAATGCTTCCATTGTGCTGGTCAGTTCAACTCCAAGCAGATAATCCAAATTGTACATATGGTTGGTGAGTGCTTCTAGGAGGAAGAAAAAACATTGCACAGGTCAAATAAGCAGGTTATTTTAACCATTGCACCTGTACCTTCACTTCTTGATCTCAAATGGAACTACCCTGTGGTGTGAAAAATTAAAATGTTTGGGAGCAAGGGAAATATATATATCAATTATGACCGCTGAAATATGTTTTCTACTGTGTCTTGGTTTTATATAAATATAAGATGGTCCCCAGGGAATATATTCCCAATTTATGAATATGCCCAAGCCAACTGAGTTTTATAGAGAAATTTAATTTATAATACACTGATTAATCAATAGAAAAAGAGAGAAAGTAAGAAAGGAATAAGAATGAATAAATCAGTCAGTTGGTTTTATCACTCACCCAAGATCTCTCTAGGTAAGGCTTCTCATGCCAACCTCAGGCTCCACCTTCAAGAGAGCCTCCTTTCAAGAAATGTTTCCAGAGAATTCTCCTCCTTCAGAGCCAGCCTTCTCTCCTGGTCCTCCCACAGAGCAATCTCCTCAGTCCTCCTTCAGAGCCACCTTGCTCAGAGCAAAACCTCCTCCTTCTCTCCTCAGACCCCGCTATCTTTAAGGAAACCATCTAAGTCCCCTCCCCTCAGTTCTCACATCTACCAATCACTGTAGATGTCTCCCCTGTGCCAACGGTGGCTCTAGCTTAACCCAGGACTGCCCAGAGGTCTGTTTCCTTTGCACATGTCTGTTGTAGGTCATATTCTCAAATAATTAAATCTTGATCTATGCTGCAGCCCTTCCTAAATCCTGTTAGACTGAGTAGGGTGGAGATTGTAAGTTCCAAGACCTGGTTCTGTCATTCCAAATATCTCTATTGTATCAATTCTAAAATCAATCATGACTCAAAGAACTTCCTGTTCTATGCTTAAGCATAGGTCAAAGCCCTTTCCATTGTTTAGCAAAAGGTTTCTGTCCAAAAGTAGTCTTAAGTAGGGAGGAGAAGGACCCTCCCATGCCAAGGGTTTTCACATTCCAATAGAGTTCTTACTATCAATAGGAAATTTTTCAAGTATGAAATTTCCCAATGGGGAAATTTCCAACATTCATAAGTCTAAGAAATTTTAAGGTTTACAATGGTTACTCTGAAAACTCCTGCAATTACTTCTCGAAACAGGAATTTTAACCTATACCTATTTTCTATGCCTCTGCACTGCAGAAAGGATTTCCTTAATTTGTTTTCTTCATTCTGTTCTGGCTCTCTGCTATTTCTGCTTTTCCACTTAAGTTTTAGAAACAAAGTACTAGTATGTCCAGCTAGGCAGCATCCCACCCTCTTTAAGCAATCATTAAACTTAATTCACAAACACACAGAAACCTTTGACCTGAATATTCAAAAATTTCTCAAATTCTGTGATCACTGGCCAGGTTTTTGGGACTCTACTTTCCTGGCAGCTATTCTGGAACTCTACTATTGAGCTGGCTTGTCTGCCTCCTTCGGACTCCTTTCTCCCCCTATGACAAACTCTCCAGGTATTAGCAATTAGCCAGGATACAATGCTGTATTTGGGTTTTTTATATATAATATTTTATTAAATGTAGCACTCTATAAATATATCAAAGAACTAGACATTTTATCCTCTTCTCCAGTAAACCTTGTGAGACTCTTCGTTCTTTTCCAATTAAGTTGGCAGGCAAGATAAGACCTCTGAGCTATGGAATTTGATGAGATTCTGAGGTTGGCAGACTGAGATTAGAACATACAGGCTCGGATCCACTATGGCCTAAAGAAATAGTCTTTCTGAATATAATGTCATGAATGTAATGTGGATCTCTCTGACCTCAATAGTTACTATGTCAGTCTAAGGGAGTGACAAGATAATAAGACAGAACAAATACTCTGAAGAAAAGCTACAAAATAAGCCACTGAATGTTGAATAAAAATGTTGGATTTTAGGGTCTTAAAAATATTGCTACCTTGGCAATGTAGTCTCTAAATCCTTGGGTCACAGAAAACACAGTGTCAGAGAGGCAGCCTCTTTGTTGTTTAGTTGGTTTTTTTTTCAGTAGGATCTGACTCTTCCTGACATCATTTGGGGGTTTCATGGCAAAGAGACTGGAGTGATTTACCATTTGCTTCTCCAGCTTATTTTCCAGAAGAGGAAAATGAAGCAGAGTTAAATGACTGACTCAGAGTCACACAGCTAGTAAATGCCTGAGACTGGATTCAACTACCTTTTTCCTGACTCCAAGCTGTCATTCTATTCACACTGTGCTACCTACCTCTGGTACCATGGAAAGCTTGGTAGGAAGAAAAAGAAATTCGACTTGTTTGAGAGGACCTGGGTCTTAATTTTTGTTCTGGTACCTGTTGGACCTTGGAGAAATCACTTTACATTCCTTTGCGCAAGTTTCCACTATCTTAAGAGAGAGGTTTGAAATAGATAAGTTTGAGGTCTCTTCCAGTTCTAAATCTATGTTCAATAGGTGGCTAGGTGGTAAAATACGTAGACCACTGGGCCTGGGGTCAAGAAGACCTGAGTTCTAATCCAATCTTAAACAGGCAACTCACAACCTCATTTTGCTTCCATTTTAGGGGATTGGTAAAGCACCCACTTTCCAGGATTGTTGTGAGGATCAAATGAAATATATTTATAAAGAACTTAGCATAGTACCTGGCAGAGGCATTATATGGCTATAGAAATGTTTTCTTCTTCTTCTTCTTTGTCTCCTCCTCCTCCTCCTCCTCCTCCTCCTCCTCCCTGTTACTATTATTAAGCTACCCTAATTCTCAAGAGGTCTGGATTCAAATTCTATCTCTGATGTGAACTAATTGTGTGATCATGGCTGAATTACTTAATCAGTGCTCCAGATAACACTGTAAGATTGTGAAGATCTGCAACATCTCACACCCTACACCAAGATAAACTCAGAATGGGTGAATGACCTGAATATAAAGAAGGAAACTATAAGCAAATTAGTGAACACAGAATAGTTTACATGTCAGATCTTTGGGAAAGGAAAGACTTTAAAACCAAGCAAGAGCTAGAAAAAATCACAAAATGTAAAATCAATAATTTTGATTATATCTAATTTAAAAGGTTTTGTACAAACAAAACTAATGCATCCAAAATTAGAAGGGAAGCAACAAATTGGGAAACAATCTTCATTACAAAAACTTCTGACAAAGGTCTAATTACTCAAATTTATAAAGAGCTAAACCAATTGTACAAAAATTCAAGCCATTCTCCAATTGATAATTGGGCAAGGGACATGAATGGGGAATTTTCAGTTAAAGAAATCAAAACTATGAATAAGCACATGAAAAAGTGTTTGAAATCTCTGATAATCAGAGAGATGCAAATCAAAACAACTCTGAGGTATCACCTCACACCTAGCAGATTGGCTAACATGACAGCAAAGGAAAGTAATGAATGCTGGAGGGGATGTGGCAAAGTAGGGACATTAATGCATTGCTGGTGGAGTTGTGAATTGATCCAACCATTCTGGAGGACAATTTGGAACTATGCCCAAAGGGTGATAAAAGACTGTCTGCCCTTTGATCCAGCCATATCACTGCTGGGCTTGTACCCCAAAGATATAATAAGGAAAAAGACATGTGCAAAAATATTCATAGCTGCGCTCTCTGTGGTGGCCAAAAATTGGAAAATGAGGGGATGCCCTTCAATTGGGGAATGGCTGAACAAATTGTGGTATATGTTGGTGATGGAATACTATTGTGCTAAATGGAATAATAAAGTGGAGGAATTCCATGGAGACTGGAACAACCTCCAGGAAGTGATGCAGAGCGAGAGGAGCAGAACAAGGAAAACATTGTACAAAGAGACTGATACACTGTGGTATAACTGAATGTAATGGACTTCTCCATTAGTGGCAATGCCATGATCCTGAACAACCCTGGAGGGATCTATGAGGAAAAAACACTATCCACATTCAGAAGAAAAACTGTGGGAGTAAAAACACAGAAGAAAAACAACTGCTTGAATACATGGGTAGAGGGAAAATGGCTGGCGAGGTAGACTCTAAATGAACATTCTAATGCAAACACCAACAACATGGAAATAGGTTCTGATCAAGGACACAAGTAATACCCAATGAAATTGTGCATCAGCTGCAGGAAGGGTGGTTGGAGGGGAAGGAGGGAAGTAATGTGATTATTGTAACCAAGTAATAATGTTCTAAATTGACTAAATAAATTAATTCAAAAAAAATTTTTAAAAAAAGATTGTGAAGATCTGATTTGGTAAAGGGAGTTTCTCACAGTGAGCTCCCTATACCAAAGGAATCCCATCTCTAGGCCAAAACATATGTGTTGTTTTTCAGTCCTATCTGACTCTTTATGACCCCACTTTGGGTTTTGTTGGCAAAGATACCAGAGTGATTTGCCATTTCCCATTGAGGCCATTTTACAGATGAGGAAACTGAGACAAAGAGAATTAAGTGATATGTGGGTGACAGGTGTGTTTCTGAGTATATCTAAATACTTAACCTATATAGGCAGGTAGAAAGTGTTTTTAAATTCACTTTTTTCGTTAAAAAATTAATTTTAAAAATATTTAATTATTTTTCTTATTAAAGCATGTTATATTCAGTTGTCAGGCAGTCTCTTTCTGTCAGATTGTTTCTAGTAATGAATCATGATGCTCTATAGGCCTTAGCAGGACCAATGTACCCTCCTTTGTGAAGAATCCCAGAATGCCTCTGGGTAGCCTATATGTCTCTAGCTACCTCTGGCAGATTTGTCCAGTGCTTTGCTTCTGAGCACCAGGTCAGTTGAGTCTCTGACCCGTACTTGAAAAAAAAAATACTCCAAAGAGAAGGAGATTAGGAAATGTGGATGGAAAAACAGCAACAGGCAAGTATATCAACTCTGTTTCTGAATGGGAAGATAAGTAAAGAGTGTATTTGAACCTTCTAGATCCCTTTCCTCTTTACTTCCATATTATGCCTGACCCTTACTTTGGAGCTTAAATAGCTAATTAATTTCCAGAGTGCTGAGGGAGAAGAAGAATCACATTTGTCTGGGTTATATTTGTGTCTAAAGATTTACAAAGTGATCTCACAATGAACTGTGAGATAGTAAGGTCAAGTATTATCATCCCCAATTACATACAAATAAACTGAAGCTTAAAGAGATTAAGTGACCTAACCATGGCCACATAGCCAGTGAACTGCAAATTAATTTATGGAATTATTAAATAGGGCCAGGCATATCCAGGTCTTTGGGTACTCACTGGGAAAGACCAAGATAGAAACAGAAAATAATTTTTCCATCATAGTTTTACAAAGCACAGAGATTCCAAGGGCAAAAGATTTTAGAGATAAAAAGTGGCAGAGGCAGACAACACAGAAACTAGGCTTGGTGGATGAAGGCAGGTGGAGGGAAAAAGAACAAGGAAAAGAAGAATCACTTCCATAACAGCCACAGATCAGAATTGGGAGCATCCAAGCAACATGGATGGACCTTTAGGAAACGGAAGGATGCTGGGTCGAGTGGGGTAAACTTTGCAGTCTCATTTTTTAAGGTTTTGGTTGGGAATGGACTAATTCTTATCTGTACCACCTTGAAATTAATTCATTAATATATCCACATCATTTCAAACTTACCAGCAACATTTGCTGTTCTACTGGTCTTTCTATAAATGTCTGGAGCTCATTTGAGGTTTATGGTTTAGAAGACCAAAAGACCCTGACAATAAAGCCCAGGTAATTTTCCTTAATTTAGCACATAGTCTCAAGATGTGAATTTTAGGTAATAGGTGATACAGTTTACAAATTATGATCCTTTTATCCCTGGAGCAATCTGTAAGTGACTTCTAGGTTCCCCTTTGCAATCTTACTGCTATTGTCACATTATATTACTTATTTATAACTTTACTTTAATAACTAGAAGGGGTTCAGGGGGACCAAAAGGATTTCCTGTTTTAACACAGCTAGCAAATAAATCAAGAAACCCCTGACAAGAAGCAAAAATCCATTGATGCCACTTTTACAATGTACAACATAATATGAGGAGGCAATTCTAATGCTATAGCAGTGTCTGTAATATAGTTACCTCTCACCAATATTTTCCTGTAGAGTTGTTTTTTTTTTTTAATTTGGCTCAAAATTTCTACTTACCATGGTAGGGCAAAGAATTTCTAAGAAAAATTTGTGCTGAAATGTCATGATACTGATCTGACTTCTCCATTAGGATATCTTAGCCCAGAGCCAGATGCATCAACATAGTCAGGATGATAACAATAGATAACATTTATATAATGCTGATTATATGCCAGGCATTAAGCTAAATATTTTACAATTATCATTTCATTTGATCCTCACAGCAATCTGGGAGGTAGTTCTACTATTTTTACAAAGGAGGAAAATGAGGCAAAAAGCAGTAAAAGTGACTTGCCCAAAGTCACACATCTAGAAAGTGTCTGAGGCCAGATTTGAGCTGAAGTATTTGTGACAGCAGACCTGGCACTAAATCCTACCTTCTAAATGTTCAGACTTTAAGGGTAAATTTAGGGTTGAGACTGAATATAAATTTAATTGGTTACCAGGGATTTAATTCAAATCCCAAATAAAATACCCAAGTCAGTTTGGAAATTTTATGGTGGTTTAATTAATATAGAGAGAAGGAATTAAAAAGAGAGAGGGTAAAAGATGTAGGATTTCTCTGGCCTAGCATGAGCCAAGGGGAGTTCAGAGACCTTCCAGCCACGAGGCCTCCTCCAAGATGAGGAGCCTCCTAGGAGGATGGAGTTTTTAGGAAAACTAAAGGAAAAAAAAAGGATGAGCCTAAACTCCGAGAGAGCTCAGTGAAGATGCCTCACCTGAACTAGGCTACTAAGCTTCTCCCAGTATTATATCAAGGAAGCTCACCGCCAAACCCTGACTATAGCTGCAGCCATGCCAAGATGCCAAGATGCTCAGCACACTGCCATGAGCCACCTCTCCTCCACAAGAGCCAGAGCCACCTCTCCGTGAAAATAGTGCAGAGAGAGGAAGTGACATAAAATATATAGACCATTTTTACATCACTTCCTGCATCTCACATGTACCAATGGTAGCTTAAGCTTGACTTAGGACAGCCCAAGGGATCTGTCAGTTGTTTCTGATTTGTCATTTGCTAGCACATGTCTGTCATAGGCCATCCTTCTCAACACAATCCTTAAGTAGGGGTGTATACATTCCTGTTTTGTTAGACTAAACAGGGTAGAGTAAATCTAAAATTCACAATCCATTTACAACTTAAGTAACCTTTCTTTGCCTCAGTTTTCTCATCTACAGAATGGATATCATATTTATAGTATTTATATCTTAGTGTTATTACTAATCATAACCTTCATGAAGTGCTTAATCAGCTTAATTAGTTTTAATTGTCATTCTCTGCTCCAATTTTATAGAATTTGGAATTGAATTAACTAATCACAAATAATGATGACTTTCTCTCTCACTGAGTCTTCAGAGAATGTCCAATAATGAACTCCTTTTGGAACAAATTGAAGTTTCATTAATATAGAGAACTCCTGATGAGGAAATTCCCTCAACTGCTCCTACTACACATCAGCATTTGTTCCACAGTGTCTAGCTGTGGAGTGATTGAAGCACTAAGAAACTGCCCCTTTCCAGAGGTTGCAGAGTCAGAGTGCAGTCAGAAGTAGGACAGATCAATTCTATCTGCTGTGCAAAACTGATTTTCACCCTCAAAATTACCCTTACTTCCTTCTACCCTTTGTCCAATTTTAGTAAAACTTAAACAGGCCTTTCTCTGATTTTTTATTTTTATTTTTTATTAAGGGGAATGCACACCAGCTGCCATCCTTTACTAAATACATTTTGTTTTGCTTATGTCTGTCATAGATAACACAGCCAGCATTCTGACAAGGCGGAGGAGATTTAGTCGAACTATTCAGGATGTGTATTATCTCCCTATTATGATCTCTGATGGTGGAATCCCCTCTCTCAGCAGCAGCAGCACCCTCACCATCAGGGTATGTGCATGTGAGAGAGATGGGCGTGTGCGGACCTGCCATGCTGAAGCCTTCCTGTCCTCTGCTGGCTTAAGTACAGGAGCCTTAATTGCAATTCTTCTCTGTGTCCTCATTCTCTTGGGTAAGCCATTAAATGGCACATTAATGCCATTGTTTTTTTTTCCTTGATTTACTTAAAATATTACAGAAATGATTGGTATGGGTGGAGGCTTCCCAGAAGTGACAGAAATCCAAAGCCCATGGCAATAGGCCACCAAAATAGGGAACAAAATGGCAGTAACATAGAAACCACCCAAAGCAATTAAGCTTCAGAATCCCTGGTCTTCATATGCCACTGGGTTACTTGCACTACAAAATTATCACAAGCAGTTTGGGCATCTTTTGATTCAGTTACATGAAATAGAAAAGGAAAAAGTCAATGGGAAGCTTTTTGGGGACCAAAGAAATGACACAATAAATTTAGATCTATGTTATTTTAAATTTTTATATGATCATTAATCTAATAATCTCTCTAGAAGAAACTAATATCCATTTAAAGAGAGACTTAAAAACTAAAAGGGAAGGCAAGTGGCGTTAGAGAGATATTCTTCTATCAGCAGTTCAGTGGCCCAAAGCCTTCAGTTAATAGTCTAATATCTAAACTTAACAAAATTGTAAAATGTTATGTATAACTGTCTTTCGGTTGACACATGAATTGTCATTTCAAAGAGATGTAAGTCTTTATTCCTCCCCTTAAAAAGGGGGGGGGGGGACCATTATGGGAATAGCTGCTTGGCTCAGTGGATTAAGATACAGGCCTAAAGATAGGAGATTCTTGGTTCAAATCTGACCTCAGACACTTCCTAGCTGTGGGACCCCATTGCCTAGCCCTTACTTCTTGTCTGACTTGGAACCAATACACAGTATTGACTCTAAGATGGAAGGTAAGGGTTTTTTAAATAAAATGAAATGGATCATTGTAGTTTAGGGAGCTTCTGAGGATTATAGAGGAAAATAATCAAAATTACATTTTATGGGAAAATTGTGATTGATTAAAATTGAGATAATAATTCTTTTTTGTATTGGTGATGTAAGAAAGAATTCTAAATGGTATTAGTAACTGAGTAAGCTGTAAATCCAAATTTTGCTAAAAATGATATTTTTCTGAACTGCTAATTCTTAACTATTTTTACCCCCTCAGTACTTCAAGCTCTCTACCTGGCATTGCTGTAATTGTACTAGTTGTCTTTTTTTCCCCCAAAGCCAAGAGTTCCATTTTTAAAAAACTTCTCCTAAGGGAATTTATACTTGGAAGATGGCCAGCCTCAGCATACAATTACAATCATATATGGGAGGGACAAATGGTCACTGACCCAGAGTTAACTGCAGGGTCTCTAGGAGGAAAAATGTATATGACACACTTTTAAATATAATTTGTATTATTAACATTTTCACCATAACTTTTTAAGACTAGAACATTTTTAGAAAATTAAATCCAACCCAGATTTTGAGTGTTTGTTTAATTCTGAGGTATAAATTCTTCCTCTGAAAATTTAACAATTAGCTTTTGGAAGCCTGATAGAGCTCACTCCATCACATTTTAGCATTAGATTTTTTTTTCTGGAAAAACATATAACATTATAGCCCATCATGATAATGAATATGGCAGGAGAAAAATTAGGTCATTATGACATAAGCATGTTTTTTCTATAGGATGATGAAAAATCATTGCTCTCTTGGAATTTTCTTCTTTGTACTGGGGCAATGTATATGTGGCCTAAAAGAGGAGTAATTAAATTTGATGTTGGCGTACTGAATAAGTCAGCGAGAAAGAGTAGGGGATACCTATCCACTGGACCTGGAGACAAGAAGATCTTAGTTCAGATCTGATCTCAGATACTTACTAATTTTATAATCTTGGGCAAGCTATATATAACCTTTGCCTGCCTCAGCTTCCTTACCTGTAAAATGGGAATAAAAACAATACTTACATTCTGAGGTTCTTGTGAATATAAAATGAGATATTGTAAAGTCATTTGTAAATCTTAAAACACCATAGCCATTATTATAATATTATTATTATATGCTTTAAAAGCATTCTTTTTCTGCCTCGTGGGGTAATGTGTACACAAGAGGAATTTCCAGTTCTCTACCATATATATGGAGTAGATTCACACAAGGAAGGAGAGAATCTGGGAGAGAAATATGTCTACCTCATGTCATGAAAATATAAGGTCCTTAATCCAAATAGTAACCAATACTGAAGATTCATGTTGGCTATTTACTTGATATTTAACAAGATTTAGAGGAGATAGGATGTATTGTAAAAAGCTCCGGAGCTAAAGTAAGATTGAGTTCATATCCTACCTTTGTTACTACCTATGTGAATTTGGCCAGGCAAGTCATTCAACCCTTCTGGTCCCTCATCTATAAAATTATAGGCCTAGATTAGATCTAGTTGTTGTCTAGCTTCAGTGCTGTTACTCTCTCTTTCAATGTCCCATGAATCCCAATGCATTCAGTTCCTTTCAATACTTTCATGAGCATTAAAATAAAATTCACTTAAGACTTTATTGGGGGAGGCAAAAAAGATTATATCCACAGAGGAAAGGAATGAAACAAACATTTAATATGCATTTTTATGTCAGGAAATGTGTTAAGCACTGGGCATTTTTTGGTCACCTTCCTTCTATGACTATACTCCTACCTCCCTTAGAGATTTGCACTCAATGTTTCAAAGACTGACTGATGACATTTGAATTTGATCTCTTCTTTTTTTTGCTTTTGTTTTTATTTGTTTGCTTTTCTTATGTTATCATCTGGAAAATACTGAACTTTGAAAGTAAATTTGAATCATTTTCATATACATTTGGAGACCAATGATCTATTTTAATTCATTTTGCAAAAAATGTTAAATTTGCTTTTTTGGAAAAAATAAAAATAATGTTTTTTTCTAAATTTTATATTTTTGTCTCCTAAAATCTCATGGAAAAAAAAAAAACACATTTCTATACTTTTTTGGTGAAAGAAATGTTTTATCAGTTTTATTGAAAGTTCAAAAGTCAATTCTTGAGTGGAATAATCATAAGTACCAAGATAATTACAGTTCTTGCACATAAATATCAATTTTTAGTCCCTATATAGTATTCTTATATCCTATAAATGGTGAAAATGATGTTCGTGTGTTTTAGTCTATTCTTTTGACTTGTTTTAAGGCATTTTTTCTCTCCTTTCAATTAAAAGGAAAAAAGAAGAAATTAAAACCCTTGTAACAAATATGTATAGTTGAGTAAAAATATATATTCCTGTATTGGCTGACCAAATCCAAAATAAATATATATCTATATTTATATCTATATCTATATATCTATATATATATATATCATAATTTCCTCTGGAAGTCCATTACATCTATGTCAGGAGTCAAATAGCAAGCCTCATCATTGCTCCTCTGGAATCATGTTAGTGTATTGATCAGAATGCTCAAATCTTTCAAAGTTATTTGACTTTACAATTTATTTGCTTTTTATTTTTATTTTTCCCAGGTTATATGTCAATACAATTTTTAATAATCATTTTATGACATTTGACGAGCAATGTTCTTTCCCTCTCTTCTACCCCTCACCCTACCCCAAAACAGCCTATAATATGATATAGGTTGTACATGAATTATCATAGAATACATATTTCCATGTTTATCGTATTGTGAAAGAAGATACATTACTTAAACTAGAGAAAAAATCATGGACAAAATGAAGTGAAGAACTGTATACTTCAATCTAACCAATTCAATTTAACTTTTTTGAATACTTATAGTGATTTAAAGCTTATAAGTAGGTAGTAGAACAACTAATTCATTTTAATAAAGTCTTTCTCTATATTAAGCCCAAATCTACCTCTACATCTTCTACTCATTTATCTCTAGACCCAAGCAAAAAAAAAGATTTACTTATTTCAAACTGGTAAATACTTAAAGAAAATTGTTATCATTCTCTTCCCTACATGCCATCACTTCTCTAGTATAAATACCATTAGTTGCTTTAACTGTTCCTTCTATAGTATGATTTAGAATCCCACCACTATCCTGGTTAAATATTTATGGAAACACAAATGCAAAAAAGCAGAAATAATGAATGCAGCCTTCTCAGATCACAAGGCAATAAAAATAATGATTAGTAATGCTACATGGAAAACCAAATCTAAAACCAATTGGAAATTAAACAATATGATACTCCAAAACCGTTTAGTTAAAGAAGAAATCATAGAAACAATTAATAATTTCATCAAGGAAAATGACAATGGCAAAACATCCTTTCAAACCTTTTGGGATGCAGCCAAAGCGGTAATCAGAGGCAAATTCATATCCCTGAAAGCTTATATTAACAAACAAGGGAGAGCAGAGATCAATCAATTGGAAATGCAATTGAAAAAACTCGAAAGCGATCAAATTAAAAACCCCCAGCAGAAAACCAAATTAGAAATCCTAAAAATTAAGGGAGAAATTAATAAAATCGAAAGTGATAGAACTATTGATTTAATAAATAAGACAAGAAGCTGGTACTTTGAAAAAACAAACAAAATAGACAAAGTACTGGTCAATCTAATTAAAAAAAGGAAGGAAGAAAAGCAAATTCACAGCATTAAAGATGAAAAGGGGGACAGCACCTCCAATGAGGAGGAAATTAAGGCAATCATTAGAAATTACTTTGCCCAATTATATGGCAATAAATACACCAATTTAGGAGAAATGGATGAATATATACAAAAATACAAACTGCCTAGACTAACAGAAGAGGAAATAGAATTCTTAAATAATCCCATATCAGAAATTGAAATCCATCAAGCCATCAAAGAACTTCCTAAGAAAAAATCCCCAGGGCCTGATGGATTCACCTGTGAATTCTATCAAACATTCAGAGAACAGTTAATCCCAATACTATACAAACTATTTGACATAATAAGCAAAGAGGGAGTTCTACCAAACTCCTTTTACGACACAAACATGGTACTGATTCCAAAACCAGGCAGGTCAAAAACAGAGAAAGAAAACTATAGGCCAATCTCCCTAATGAATATAGATGCAAAAATCTTAAATAGGATACTAGCAAAAAGACTCCAGCAAGTGATCAGAAGGATCATTCACCATGATCAAGTAGGATTCATACCAGGGATGCAGGGCTGGTTCAACATTAGGAAAACCATCCACATAATTGACCACATCAACAAGCAAACTAGCAAGAACCACATGATTATCTCAATAGATGCAGAAAAAGCCTTTGATAAAATACAACACACATTCCTATTAAAAACACTAGAAAGCATAGGAATAGAAGGGTCATTCCTAAAAATAATAAACAGTATATATCTAAAACCAACAGCTAATATCATCTGCAATGGGGATAAACTAGATGCATTCCCAATAAGATCAGGAGTGAAACAAGGATGCCCATTATCACCTCTACTATTTGACATTGTACTAGAAACACTAGCAGTAGCAATTAGAGAAGATAAAGAAATTGAAGGCATCAAAATAGGCAAGGAGGAGACCAAGTTATCACTCTTTGCGGATGACATGATGGTCTACTTAAAGAATCCTAGAGATTCAACCAAAAAGCTAATTGAAATAATCAACAACTTTAGCAAAGTTGCAGGATTCAAAATAAACCCACATAAATCATCAGCTTTTCTATATATCTCCAACACAGCTCAGCAGCAAGAACTAGAAAGAGAAATCCCATTCAAAATCACCTTAGACAAAATAAAATACCTAGGAATCTATCTCCCGAGACAAACACAGGAACTATATGAACACAACTACAAAACACTCGCCACACAACTAAAACTAGACTTGAACAAATGGAAAAACATTAACTGCTCATGGGTAGGACGAGCCAATATAATAAAAATGACCATCCTACCCAAACTTATTTATCTATTTAGTGCCATACCCATTGAACTACCAAAATACTTCTTCACTGATTTAGAAAAAACCATAACAAAGTTCATTTGGAAGAACAAAAGATCAAGGATATCCAGGGAAATAATGAAAAAAAAACACATATGATGGGGGCCTTGCAGTCCCTGACCTTAAACTATATTACAAAGCAGCAGTCATCAAAACAATTTGGTACTGGCTAAGAAACAGAAAGGAGGATCAGTGGAATAGACTGGGGGAAAGCGACCTCAGCAAGACAGTATACGATAAACCCAAAGATCCCAGCTTTTGGGACAAAAATCCACTATTCGATAAAAACTGCTGGGAAAATTGGAAGACAGTGTGGGAGAGACTAGGAATAGATCAACACCTCACACCCTACACAAAGATAAATTCAAAATGGGTGAGTGACTTAAACATAAAGAAGGAAACCATAAGTAAATTGGGTAAACACAGAATAGTATACATGTCAGACCTTTGGGAGGGGAAAGGCTTTAAAACCAAGCAAGATATAGAAAGAATCACAAAATGTAAAATAAATAATTTTGACTACATCAAACTAAAAAGCTTTTGTACAAACAAAACCAATATAACTAAAATCAGAAGGAAAACAACAAATTGGGAAAAAATCTTCATAGAAACCTCTGACAAAGGCTTACTTACTCATATTTATAATGAGCTAAATCAATTGTACAAAAAATCAAGCCATTCTCCAATTGATAAATGGGCAAGGGAAATGGATAGGCAGTTCTCAGATAAAGAAATCAAAACTATTAACAAGCACATGAAGAAGTGTTCTACATCTCTTATAATCAGAGAGATGCAAATCAAAACAACTCTGAGGTATCACCTCACACCTAGCAGATTGGCTAACATAACAGCAAAGGAAAGTAATGAATGCTGGAGGGGATGTGGCAAAGTAGGGACATTAATTCATTGCTGGTGGAGTTGTGAATTGATCCAACCATTCTGGAGGGCAATTTGGAACTATGCCCAAAGGGCGACAAAAGAATATCTACCCTTTGACCCAGCCATAGCACTGCTGGGTCTGTACCCCAAAGAGATAATGGACACAAAGACTTGTACAAAAATATTCATAGCTGTGCTCTTTGTGGTGGCCCAAAACTGGAAAACGAGGGGATGCCCATCAATTGGGGAATGGCTGAACAAACTGTGGTATATGTTGGTGATGGAGTACTATTGTGCTAAAAGGAATAATAAAGTGGAGAAGTTCCATGGAGACTGGAACAACCTCCAGGAAGTGATGCAGAGCGAGAGGAGCAGAACCAGGAGAACATTGTACACAGAGACTAATACACTGTGGTATAATCGAACGTAATGGACTTCTCCATTAGTGGCGGTGTAATGTCCCTGAACAACTTGCAGGGATCCAGGAGAAAAAAACACCATTCATAAGCAAAGGATAAACTATGGGAGTGGAAACACCGAGAAAAAGCAACTGCCTGAATACAGAGGTTGAGGGGACATGACAGAGGATAGACTCTAAATGAACACTCTAATGCAAATACTATCAACAAAGCAATGGGTTCAAATCAAGAAAACATCTAATGCCCAGTGGACTTACGCGTCGGCTATGGGGGGTGGGGGGGAGGAAAAGAAAATGATCTATGTCTTTAACGAATAATGCTTGGAAATGATCAAATAAAATATATTAAAAAATATTTATGGAAACAATATAACTTTGCCAATGTCCTTTGGAAAAATGGCATTAGAGGAATGGAGTTTAGATGTGCTCTGATGAAGGCAGAGTATGTTGTGCTTCCATTAATGCATTATCCTTTCTGGAGCTGAATTTACTTGATTTTTAAATGGCACAACAGATTAGGTTAGTTGAACTCTAAAGAGTCTAAAGACCCTTTCATCTCTAAAATTCTTTGTTTTTCATCTCAGAATATTACATTATATGGATTTTTAATATTTTATTTATCAGATACCAGAGTAATAAAAAGACTTACCTTGGGTTAGAAATGTTTGATAATTTTTTAAAAAATTCTTTCACAAACAAAATGGAATTATTTGGGTCATCAAATAAATACCTTAATATTAAAAAGTGTACTATCCGGGTCCTCCATCACAAGGGGACTTTAAAAAAGCCATCACAATTTTAAGGTAATTTGTAAATCAACATCCAATTAAAACACTAGCTCATAGACCCCAATCAATGTGTTTCTTTTGCTAGACCAAAAGGAAGCCATACTCTTTCAGAGCAAAAGATATTTAATCAAACAATATAGCAAAATAAGTGACCATAAGAATTCTTCCATTTATACTTATTCTGCATATACTTCCATTACTTCCATAGGGAGGAGACACACACAAAGAATATTTGTAACTGAAAATAATTATGAAAAGACACATATCTAAGGAACATGTATGGCCAAAGAAGTCATAAATGGGTTCTCTTGGAAAAAACACATGTGGCTAAAGAACATACATGGTTAGGAGCAACTTTTACTTCAGTACCACCTTGCTTCACTGTGCTGCTCTTTACTGCGTTCCTCTAATCTCTGTTTAGGTATCTAACATTATTGTTCTCTACTACCATCTTCTGGTTTTCATTTATAGAATAGTTTAATTTTTGAGCTGCTCTGGCCTCTCTGGATCTCAGCTCTGGAAAGATCAAAGCCTCAGGCTATTTTAAATATTTTTCAATTCATAATCCAACTAGAGACCAGTTAGGTAGCTCAGTCATTTTCCGTCATATTTAACTATTCTTTAGAAATTAAATTTGCCTTTTGGCCCTTGCCCCTTTTCATTTATCTAAGTTATATTTTTCAAATAAAATAGGTCCTTTCGGAGCTGTGGTCCCCAAATAGGTTCTTGCCAGCTACTAGATGCACTCCATCCTTCATCAGGTGCTCATTATCTATGCATTTTAAACCACAACACATATATACAAATTCCATTCTAAGACACCATCATCTTAACCATCTTTCTCTATTTGCCTTTTTCTTTAGAAGACACCAATGATGAACACCACACTAATGATCCCAAAGGCTTCATTTTTCTTTCTAAAAATGTTCTAGGTTTCATTTATCACTGTCAGTTATGCCCACCTGAGTCACTACAAGTGGATAATAATTCTCTGGTCTCACAAATGTAGGAAGGTTCCGTTTCAGTCTAGATCAGAGATTTGGGAGAACTAGAAATCTCTCATTGTTATCAGATTAATGAATAGCTACTTTCTTACTCTTTATCTCAGGAAGTCACCAAGCACCTCTATTTGTCTCTTCTTCCTGTGACCTTTATTGGATGATATCTCACCTGGCAGCGGCAATACTTCTTTCATCACTCTTTAGAGGACAGGCAACTGCTTCTTACTCTATGGAAATTGCCTCATAGCTCTTATTTAGCTCTATCTCTCCTACAGTTCTTTTACTTCCCTTTTTTCTTCTTTGTCACATCACATTCTTCTCCTCTTCAACCTCCTGACACAGGCCATAATTCCCTTCTGCCTGTTGAAATCCTTTTTTCTTTGTTTTCACAAAGAAGCTTATTTGCTGTATTATTTTAGTTTTCCAACTTTGCTTTTTGTTTCATTTAGTTATAAGTAAAAGTTCATTCTTCCATGCAGAGAAAAATGTATGGATAAAAAAGAACACCTGCCCCCCACCCCCCACCCCAGCTGTAGTTGTTATTTAAAATGGGGGAGCAGGTTGAGGGCTGTGATTTCAAGAATTCAGAGATTTCCTGGTGAGATAACCAACAATACAGATCAGCAACTCTTCTTCAGCTTATAATTTTAGAATTACATCCTGTAATGAGTGATTCAGTGATTTGTTTAGTCTCATATCCAGAATGTATAAGAGGCAGGATTTGAACTCATCACTCTGTCCATTATATACAAAACACCGTTTCTCTAACTTCTAATGAATTATGCCATGCCCCTCTAAAATATCTGTGATTTTATGCTGATAGATAGTTGAGTCCCTGTGTTGGGGCCACAGGAAAATATAACAGTAGAATCTTCCCAAACATGATCATTAGTTGCTACCACTTGAGTCAGAGAGAATCTCTGATATCTTTGATGTCATATTATCTTTCATATAATCTTTACAAGTTAACAAGAATAAGAGAGTTCAAATATGAATCTCTTATCTTTTAAAAATTGCTTTTATTGAACAATATTGCTTTGACCCAAACTGCCTTACTTAAAATTTCTCATTAAGGCCATTTCATTTCCCTTCCCCTCTACATTCTTTTGCACAGGCAATTCCTCAGGTCTGAAATTCCCTCCCATTTTGTCATTGAATTTTATATTCTATAGCTTCCTTCCAGATGTAGGTCAAGGTATTTCTAGAGGCCTCTCTGTTGCAGTTATCCCCTCTAAAATAACTCTGAGTTTCTATTGTATATCTTTTATATTAATTTATCTTTATACATTTTGCGTAACAACAGTATAATATAACCGAAGATCAGGGACTGTATGTTTTAGTATTTCTGGCCCCCATATCTAACATCATCTGGTTTACAGGGTATTTAGGTACCTGATGGAAGGACCTACTGTGTTTGAAAGGAATAAAGTAGCTAAATGAAAGCAGACTAATTATTGAAATTATAAAAAGACTGGCCATTTCTGAAGGATAACTGGACATAATTGAAAATGACCGAACTATTTCACTGACTACCAATTTCTTGAAAGTTGAATTCCAAGCTCTTTTTTTGATAATGGCTTTCAAGTAGTTCAGTAATTCTTCAATTGCCCTCTTCTTGATCAATTTCCCAGGTCAGTTGTTTTTCCATTGAGATATTTCAAGTTTTCTTCAATTATTTTTTGTTCTTTTGATTTTGTTTAATTGTTCTTGATGCCTCATGGAGACATTAGCTTTTACTTGTCCAATTCTAATTTTTGAGAAATTATTTTCTTCAGAGATCCTTTGTACTTCCTTTTTCATTTGGTCAGTGCTTTTCCTGTTAGTTCTCCTTCTATCCCTAAGACTGTGACCCAGAACCTCATGTGGATAATGCAACAGAATCCTGCACCTGCTTACTTGTAGTCTCCTTCTGTCCAGTTTTCATACTCCATTTTAGCCTGTGCACAGAGATCTCTGGAAGTTGACTCTTGAAGCTGATTTAGTCATGCCCAAGCCTGCTGTTGGCTTGCATTGGCAGGGCACTTCAGGCTGCTTGGGCTGGGGCTTAGGGCATCATTTGGAACTTGTGCCCACTGAGGGAACATCCATGGCTGGGCATTGGGGTGCCTTGCTGATGGTTTATGCAGGGTTTCAGGGAATTCCTGCTGTCTTAGAATGGGGTTCAGAATCTCCCTGCCCCACCTTATACTCATCAAGAGATCTTTCCTGCCAACCTTTCAAGGTGTTTAAGCTGGGAGATTACCTCCTTTTGTGGGTTCTGCCACTCCAGAATTCATTTCAAGACTTTATTTTAACTCTGTTCAAAGGGGTTGCCTCTACTCTGCTATTTTGGCTTCTCCTCTTGAAACAATGTACTTTAACAAATATCAAATTGGTTATTAATAAGTGGGTTCTCTATGAATCATAAATATATGTGTAGTCTGAAAACTGACTAATTAGAGCAAAGGTTAAAGTCAGTACCAAACTAGAAGGCAGGGTTAAGTTGAGAAGATACCAAAATTACCAGAATGCCAAACTGATTTATTCAAGTAACCTAGTGACCACAAGAAATAAAAAGGAAAACTGTCAATTGAAAAGACACAATTATCACATTTAATGAGGTAAAACAACTTTATCAGTTAGGAAGTGAAGAGAGCCCCTGATAAACATAAAATTATAAATATTTGATCTCTATCTGGCAGAGGGACATGGCATCAGTTGGCAACATCTATGTAGAATATGTACTCATTTATAAACTGTTACAGACAAGGACAGTGGTATTTTATTGGTAATGTGTCTTCACAAAAAAAGTGAAGTCATGAAGAAGAAAACTAGTCTAAACAATTTTGGTATGGCTTTCATTTTTTTTTAATTTCCTCAAACTCTTTCATTTGGTTTTTAAAGTCTTCTTTTGGAGGCTGTATCCATTTTACATTTTTTCTGTGAAGTTTTAGAAGTGGGTATTTTAATTTCACTGTCTTCTGAATTTGATTTTCTTTATTTCCAAAGCAGCTAGCTATGGTTGATTGGGTACCTTTTTCTTTGGCTTACTAATTTATTTTTTTTATTTAAATATGAGATATTAAAGTATGAATTCAATTTAGATCTGACCAATGACATTTACTAATGAAACTAGAAAGAAGGGAGGGATAAAGGATTAAAAGAGCATATCCACTATGTTTTCATAATGCAATGATGTTTGCATAATCAGAGATTTTTTTAAAAATAGGCAAACAGTGTAATAAAGTCTTGTATTTTTTTCCAAGAATCTGAGTTTAAATCCTCACTTGGCTATTTACCACTTTACATTGGGCAAGATAATTAACTTCTTTTGGTTTCAATTTCCTCACCTGGAAAATAAGGGAGTTGGACTAGATACCCTCTAAGGTCCATTTTAGTTCTATGGCTATGATGGTATGATCAATAATGAGAGTAGAAGCAGCTCTGGTATCTCAATCCCTGATGACCTATGTGTGGAAGAGGAAATGAAATCCAGTAGAGTAGATGGATCAGCTGAGATCTATAAAGAAAAAAATCATGTTGGAGGTTACAATGTCAAAAGCAAAGCAGCTTGCTGTCAGAATTATCTGAAAGTATAAACTCTACGAAGTGACTGAACAAAATCCTGGATTGAGGAACTTAGATTCAGGGTGCCTGGGATTAAATTCTACTTCTGCCACAGAGTAACCTTTATAAATTTGTGACAGCAAATCACTTAATCTTTTTGATCCTATTTTCTCATTTATAAAATGTAACATGATCAAACTCATTCCCTCTAAGTTCCCTTCAGTAAATCCATAACATAATGATCTTCTAATTACAGACACACACACATATCAAAACCAAACCAGAAACATGAATGATGACTCTTGCACCAATAATTCATGTCTCACATACCAATTATTTAATTTCTATAAATTCTTCATGAGGAAATATACATATATTCAAATTCCTAAATATGAAAAGATAACAAATAGGCTTTTATAAATGAAGAGAGAAAGTAAATTTGGGAAAAGGTATTCAAGATGTGAGAGTCCAGTGTTTATACCTACTTAAATACATATAATGCATGTGTCTGTGTGTGCATAACATATATGTATATACATCCACACATATTTTCAATTTTGGAAAAGCAAAAAATGTGGGTGATCCAAAGGACAATGATAGATATACTTTTGATATAAGTGGACCACAGAACATTACCAAAAGAAGCTTCTTTGGAGAAAGTAATGTAAAAGATATTATCCAAGACATGGATAATTAGGGAAAGTGGGCTAGTTATCCAACAAGAGCAAAGGATCACAGATGGATAGCCCATTGTCTGCACTGATCACACGTTTTTGTTTTTTGTTCTTTAACTAATAATATTTCTAAAACAGTGTGAAATAGGAATCATGAGAGTGGACTGTTTTCACTGTGAATGCCTCTAAATTGAATCTCTATTTCAAAGAATGCTATATCTTAGTTTCAGTTGGATACATTATAGCATATTAAATAAGAATGATTTTTCTCTTCTCATATTTGCATATGTTCTTAGCATAAATTGATACTTTATTTTATCAAAGGACTTCTATATAGCTACTGACATACTCATATATTATGTATTTGTTTGGCAAGTTTTATTTTCCATTAAGCAAATGAAAGCTAAGTTTCTCAGAGCCTCTGACTTTTCACCTATAAAATAAATATAAAGCTTGGACTAAATCCTATGATTAGATAACCATTAATGTCCTTTGTAATGTTACATACTGTCGGTATCATGTATAATACCAGCAAACCTTGGTGATTGACATTAAATTAGCTCTATACCCTTTAAAATTCCACTGACCCCATTTACCTCTTGTGTACTCCCATAACTCCCATTGACATTAACCACCAACCATCTCTGCTCTGTGGAAAGTGGTTGATTTATTGAATGAAGAAAAAATGTTGTACTAAATAAATTAAGGAGTCAGCAGAAATAGGTGTTGCAATCTAAAGCAGCCTCCTCATTTAATCATAACTGTGGCCTGAGAAATATGGTAGGTGATAAATCTAAATCAGCAGAAAGAATGAAGTGAGTTAGCTTCAGGATGCTATTTGAGCTTTTGAATTATATTGCTTTCTAACTAAAATGTAAATGTCAGGGCTATCTGGTACCTGGCCATTCCTTAAGCTGTATAGTCATGTATACATTTATTGGATATACACGGTGGTAGGCTTTTCATAATTCTTGCTAAAGAAAAATAGTGTATGAAATTTTTTCTTTGAAATATAAGCACTGCACTCAGGAGAGCATTTAGCCATATCACAAGTACAGACGTAGCTTCTACTTTTCTCTACATTAGATTTTCTGGCTCCAAATATAGGGCTCTTTCTGATGCTTATTATAAGGTAAACAGAAAGGGGATAACCATTTCTGTATTGCCTGCTGTAATAAATAAAAATTAATCTTGGAGACTTCATACTAAATTGTTTCAGGAATCTTGCTGAGCTCTTTACAAATATTTTCTCATTTCTTCCTCATAAAACCCATGGGAGGTAGGGCTGTTTTTGTTCTACTTTATCATCAAAGAAACTGAGCTAAAAAAAGATTAAGGGACTTTCCCAGGGTCACACAACTAGTATTTGAAGATGGATTTGAACATTGGTCTCTCTGTTGATTGCTGACCCAGTACTCTATCCCCTGCACCACCAGGTGCTTCAAATATATAACACTACAGATGGCAACGCCCCCCATCCCTACTCTCTTAGCTTTTTGATTGCATGTTTAGCTCTCTTTGTATCCAATAGGGACAGATGGCTTTTCCTGGCCTTTTTTTTTTTTTTTAATATTTCTTGATGGTAGCGAACCTATCTACATTATCTTTTTTTTTTTTAATTCGTATCACTATAAGAGGTCAGGTTCATAGTAGTTGCTCAAGAAATACTTGCTAATTAATTGCCAAGCTATTTGGTTCATAACAGATAATGCACCCTTGTTGTACCTTTCAGACTGGACAAATTACATTTGTTTTGGCCTAGGATACTTCAACCCATAACCTTGAGAATCAGTGATGTACGAATTTCAGTCAGAGCCATTCTGGGAGGGTAGAGGGAGAGAGAAGATGAAAGTGGAAGGGGGTACATTTTAGGATCATGGACATTGGAAATGGAAAACACAAAGAACAATAGATTTAGAACTGAAAAAGACTTCAGAGACCATTGGTCTCAACCTTTCATTTTACTTATGAGGAAACTGAGTCTGAGAGAGGATAATTGAATTGCCCAAAGTCACATAGGTAAAGTAGCATCCTCATTTTGGTCCTCTGGCTCAAAATGTTTTTGTTTTTGTTTGTTTGTTTTTTCCTATTCTTCCTCTCTTCATTTTACTAAATATAAAAGCCTGTCGAATGCTCATTTATCAGTTGAGATCATAAATGTGTGAAGTCAACAGGCCTGCATATTTACTGTAAAATCATTACATTGAGCCTCAATACTTGTCTCTGACTTGTGGCTTTACCTTTAGTCATATATGGATAGAGACTGACCCTCTGATTTCATTTTGTAGGGTGAACTCTATGTGAAGAAATCCTTTCTACTTAAACATGATAGCACCTTCTCTACAATGCAGACAACCCCCTAGAGATTTGAAAGTTTAAGTGATTTACCTAGGGTTCCAAAATCAGTATTTGTCAGAGATGGTTTTGAAGTCAGTCTTCCTGACTTCAAGGCTAGTTCTCTATTTTTTTTAACTATATTCTTTTAATTAGCACACACACACACATATTCATTTTTCTTTTCTCTGGAGAGACTGCTTTTTTCATTGGTGTAATGAACTTCCTGGAAGGGAACTCCTTTAAATGCAAATAATCAACCCTGTCTGTACCTGATATTCATATAACTGATGAATCTCATATTGTCAGAGGCCAAAAAGGGAAAGCTGTACAATCTAGTTCTTAATATACATTCTACTTGATTGTAGTATAGGAGATATTCTAGAAACCTTAGTTTCTGAACTCACTGTTCCCTTTGCCACAGACATTAAATTAAAAACAAAAACAAAACAAAAAACCTTTTGAGTACATTCACAAATCAATATATGATTCTTGGATAAAACTGACTTTTGCACCAATTTCCATGTCAGAGTAAGTCCTCCATATGCACCATGATTATTTTCTATCCAATAGAGACTTTAAAAATCTCCAAAATTAACAAGTTTTTGTAGAAGCATACAAGAGAAGGTATGACTTAGTTTTTAAAATTAAGTGCAGTAGAGTCAGAAGGCCTGGGTTTGTCATGATGATCACAATTGTTAGTTTGGTTTCTCAATACAAATCACTTTGCTTCAAAAAAATCTCAATTTCTATAACTGTGAAATGGGATAATGATGTCTATGTTACTTACCTCATAGTGTAGTGAGGAAAGTACTTTCTGAACCATAAAGTTTATATAAATAACTGCTAACAATTGTGTAGCACCTAAGGCTAAGTCCTTAGGCACTGTGCTAATTACTTTACAAATATTATTTCATGTGATCATCATAGTCCCAAGAGGCAATTATAATGGCCATTTTATAGATGAAGAAACTGAGGCAAATAGACATTAAGTGACTGGCTCGGGGTCATGCAACCATGTCTGAGCCCAGATTTGAACAGGTCTTCCTGACTTCAAGCTCAGCGATCTATCCACTGCACCACCTGTTACCAATAATGAAAAAAAGCCAGTACTTCCCATTGTTACATAAATTTATGTGTTTTTATGAGATGCCCTGATACGACAAAGAGTTATTAACTTCTGTTATGATATGTTGGTTGTGAGGGTAAAATTTGGAGATAAAAAAAATTAAAAGGGTGACCATTTCAGCCAAACAGAGGAAAATTTTAGGTTTTCCCTTGGGATTATCTCTTTAAATAAGATCCATTAAAAGCTAATGAAACAATAACCTATCCCATTTTTTTTTCCCTCATTCTTAGTCTGTACGTATGAAGCTTCGTCTTTCAATTTTTCTGACCAAAATTCTCTTCCACTTTCTCCTCAGCCATTGTGGTTCTCTTCATCACTCTCAGACGCAGTAAGAAAGAGCCACTGATCATTTCTGAGGAGGATGTGCGGGAGAATGTCGTCACCTATGATGATGAAGGGGGCGGGGAGGAAGACACGGAAGCCTTTGACATCACAGCCTTGAGGAACCCGTCAGCTGCCGAGGAGCTGAAATACAGAAGGGATGTTCGGCCGGAAGTGATGTTTACACCGCGACACCAGCCTTCTTCCGCTCTTGACAGTATAGATGTTCAGGAATTTATTAAACAAAGACTGGCAGAGGCCGACCTCGACCCCAGTGTCCCTCCCTATGACTCTCTACAGACATACGCTTATGAGGGTCATAGATCTGAAGCTGGGTCCATCAGCTCCCTGGATTCAGCCACGACACACTCAGACCAGGATTACAATTATCTTGGCGACTGGGGGCCGGAGTTTAAAAAGTTAGCTGAACTCTATGGAGAATTAGAATCGGAAAGAACAAGTTAGGGATGAGCACTCTTGGAATTGGCTTCCTGGGCAACTGGATATATAAGCTCAAGTAATGGGAACGCTAAGGGATGGCAGTAGTGCTGGAAACTGAGCAAGCCTGTACACAGTCTCTATAGAAACAAGTGCCCTTTTCATGTTTGAAACTGGGTTCTTTGATGGGAAGAAAGTCAAATTTTGAAAATACAGAGAAAAAAAGAAGCTATTGTTCCTTGTGTATATTTTTTAAATGCTCAATAAAGTCTGTGGTACCATTTCATTAACAATACCCTAAATAAGCCAAACAATGACATTTTATTGCAATATGTTTTCTTTTTCTCTCCTAAATCTTATCTGAAGGCAGATGAATCCAAACGCTCCCAATAACTAATGTGTAATGTTTGTAGAGGTGGTACCTTGGAGTGTGAATCTAAATGGAGATGAGCCTTGTATTTCCAGTTCTCTGGGATAACTGGAGAAAGCCCAGACTGAGACTTTAGCAGGCACCCTGCTGAAATGGCAGACCTCATCATTTCTCACCCCACTTGGGCCTTCAATTAAATTGAACAAAGCACCAGGCTTCCCTGAAGTGGACTTGTATGCCTAGTTCCTTTCTGCCCTCCCCTCGTCTTCTCTCCATAAGAAAATGATGGAGCATGGGGATTTGCTGCCTGTACTGTTATGTATGCAACTTCTGAGCACCAAATGTGCACTGTTGCGGAGAGCGGAGACTTGTCTCTGTTACCTTTTTTCTTCTTTCTTTTTACCTTTTTTTTTTAACTGGAGAGTTTCTTTTTTCCCCAAGATAGAATGAATGATTTAAAAGTTATTGTATACTCAGTGAAGCAGAGGAGGCATGGGCAGACTTCAGGAAAACAACAAAGAAAGGGAATATTAACCTCTTCCACTGTTTGGGTAACTTGGTTTCTGGGTTCAGTGACTAGTAACCAGTTCTATGCTGCACACTGTATTGAGAATTAAATATCATAAAAAAAATGTTTTTTCCCCTATTTCAGATTAATAAGTTTACTTGTGAGAAAATATAATTAGTAAAAATAGAGAATGTTGGGCCTCATGTTTGTTAGTTAGTTAGCATTTTTTTAAAAAAAAGAAAACATTCATTTCCGCAATAAAAGAGGAAAAAATTCAGAACTGCTAAGTTAATATAAGTTGGACAGAACTCCAATTGGCAGTCACACATATCTTTGTTGTTTTTCTACTCTCTTCATCCCTGCGGTGCCTTCTCTTATATTCTAATTCTTTTCATGTTCTTCCCCTTTTATTTTCTTTCTATTTTCGAGCATCTTGAGCTCACTAAAACCAAGAAGAGGAAATAAACATAGAAAGAAGTTTTATCTTTGTGCATAATATAAAGATCATTCAAATTCATGTAGATGATTAAATTACTCTATAAAACTCATGAAGATGGTTAATGAGATAAGTGATGAAAAAGACTTCAAAGTATTTAATATTTAGTTATAATAGCTTCCTGGAGTTGGAAGGGACCTGAAAGAATAGAAACCAGATACTTTAAATTAACTTTCAATTATAGGTTGGAGGTCTGGTCAAAAGAGGTAATGATCAATAATACTAAGGCTTCTCCCCTCCTCTTGGTCTGTCTCATAATTTATATGCCACATAATTTTGTTCAGAAAAATATTGGATTGGCAAAAAATGCGTGTGTGGGTGAGGAAGAGAAGAGATTCAAATAATAATGATGTAAATATTATGAGATTAAAAGAACAAGGATAGAGTTTGTTTTAGGGGTTTGATGACTTCTATGGTTTTCTCAGATCTAGAATGTTCTGATTTTTAATTTTTCAAGATATAAAATTGGGTTTGTCATTTATCTAAACCTACACTGTATTTTATAATTAATTTTTTCAAGTTATATTCTGCCTTACATTCTCTTGCTCCCCATTAAGAATTTAGAAATGAAAAGCCACCAGTCATGATAAAGATAAATGACCCAATGCCACTATGTAGGATATCGAGAATATTGAAACAATTAATATATTTTCTGAAGGCTGACCTTACATATTAGAAGCTCCTCCTATAAACTATTAAAATCTCTTACTAAGCAAAAATTTTGATTAGTTCAAATTTTTCAAAATTTCCCTGCAAACTCAATACACACACACACAGGCACAGGCACAGGCACATACACCCTCCTGCACCCCAACTCCTTATCTGAAAGTAAAGGTATGGTATATGGTACATTGGAAAGCACCTTGGACTTGGAGATAAAAGTTCTGGGTTCTCTCAGCTCTGTTATTTATGCAGCCTTGAACAAGTCATTTAAACTTCCAGCCTCAGTTTCCTCATCTGAAAAATGGGGATAATAATACCTATCTATTCTGCCTACCTCACAGGGTTGTTGTGGGGATAAAATAACATATGAAAGTGCTTTGTAAACTGTAAAGCACTATTAAAATATAAGGTATTATTATGATTATATTTTGTCAGAGCAATTGTCTACTTCTGATTGGCCTATGATGCTTCCAAACACACGCACGAACACACGTGCATTTCATGCATTTATATATAAAAATATATGTGGCTTTATATTTTTACAACAAAATATATATTATTCATGGGACACCCTCATGGAGCAGTCAGGAGTGGGGAGGTATTATCTAAATATTTCTATTTAGATAGATCTAGATACAGATAACAGATTCTAACATTTCAGCTTTCTCCTAACTAAGATGATTTTTCTTTTGAATTTGTATTTTTTCCTGATTGTTTCAAAGCCTTGTAGGCATGGACTATTAGTATGTATTCTTTGACAATGGACAAATCTAAGTATTTCACAACAGTGGGAGAAACCCTTGTATGTCCACCAAAACAACATAAGCTATAGAGGGAGTGTGTTTTTCCCTTTACTCTTTTTATGGATCACAGCCAAGTGCCCCAATAAACTGGCAGATGTCAGTCGGCTTTCTGATCCTACCCTTGTGCAGACTATTGGATTTAGCATTTGCTTCTGAAACTGCCCAGTGCTATTATATTAAAGTTTGGAGTTTGGGGAACCAGGTAAATTTAATTTGAATAATTCTCAATTTGTGTTTCAAGGCTGAGAAATAAAATGTAATTTGGGTTTTTGCACTGTCTTAGCTTTCCAGGTGTTGCTTTATCATTATTTGCAACATACTGTTGTGTTTCACTGTGTAAAAGCTCATTCAAATAAGAAATACAATGACTTTGGGGAATAGTCTAATGGCACACATGCTCTGATTATGCTAATGTTGCTTTTTACACACACCTTGACAAGAAGACAGTCCCTTTGGGAATGACTCTATATATTCATGTTATAACCCTTCACATCTGCCCAGAAACCAGAGTGCCAAGCTTTGAAAGCCCATGCTAGGTTGGGATCAGTTAGACTTCTGTTTTGTTTTAGTCTAGTCACACACTATAAAATATTGGGGCTTTGGTGTCACGAAATTACACACATGTTCTGCCCACAAACATCAATATATATATATATGTGTGTGTTCTTCCTGACGGATCACTGGACCATCATCATGGTTTCATAGTCTAAAACAAATATTTCTGGCCTGGGGCTCTCCTCCCATTTTATTTTTTAAAATACATATAATGTTCAGTGCCATTGACATTAAACTAATATTTGGGAAGGAAATGAACTTCCCAGTGTCATAGACTATTGTAACATTTCAATTTAGGAAAAAAGTTTCATTAATTGAAATATTAAAAATCATGTTTACAAACAACAAATCCCTTTCCCCAAGAAATTTTCTTAGGAATTTCTTGATACCCAGTTTTACGTTATTTCTCATCTATTAAGAAAATACTTTTTAACATTCAGCTTTTTTTCAGATTTCTGACACATTTACTGATATGTTCAAATGTCATTTATGCCGTGCTGTAATTTAGGATAAAAAAACAGGTGAAGAAGTTAAGAAGACTGTTTTCATATGCTCCATGGATATAAACATATCTTTAGTCAGATTGGGACATATGTTGGCCCATCTAAGCATGTCCATAAGCTTAAGTTTGACATTTCTGGGTCTAGATGGAATATTTCTTTGGCATCAATTTCCTCCTGTCCTAAAATATAAAATTTACTCTGGGTATGTAATAAAAGATGTTGTCTGCCAAGCCATGTTGAAGGTGGAACCTCCTGAATCAGAAAGAAAGATCTTATCTAAGTTGTTTCTTACCAGAATTTCTTAATACCATTTTTCCTCTGACAATTTAAATGAAATCAGAGATACTAAACAAGTCCTGGAGAAAAACCATTTAGGTCCTGTGCTTCAAACCTTGCCTCTGGCAGGAGAATTTAAAGGTTATAATGTTACCTAAGAGAGTGCTGTTCCCAGAGTTGATTTAGGTTTTCTCCAAAGGCTTGAGTGATAAGATAGCCTTTGTGAGGGAAATTGTACACAATTACACAAGGAAACACTGTCAATTAAAAAACTACAGAATATTTTGAAAGTGAAAAACACATTCGAATCAGTGCAAAAATAGTTTAGGATAAAAGTGAAAAATTAGGCCAAATAAATATAACCAACTCATTTAACATCGTCATGTTAACACACAGCATAAGAGAGATGGTGCCTGTGTCTTTTCCTGGTGAAGAGCGGAATAAAAATCGACTTGGTTGTTCCTTGCTGTCTTTGAACATTTGGCATTTTTTGAGGTTCTCTCCTTGGCCCTTCTGTCTTTCTGTACTATTTACCTTGGTAAGATCATTCTACAAAACTTCAATAAAGTCCTTCCCTCTCCTCTGAGCTAGAGAACTAAATCTCCAGCTATCATAGAATATGTGCACATGAATATTCCATGGGTCAATCAAACTTCACAGATCTAAAACTGTAATTATTAGTTTTACTTTAAACTTGATACTCCTTCTAACTTTTCTGTTTCTACATATGGCCTTTTACCCTATCTCCCTTGTCTTAAAAGTTAGAAGAGAAATAAGCATTTTTATTAAGCACCTTGTTTGGGTGACGCACAAAGTACTTTTGGGTGAAGCACAAAGTACTTTACAAATATTATATCCCTTGATTTTCATAACCCTGGGAATTGGATGTTATATTACTGTCCTCATGTTACAGTTGAGAAAACTGAGGCAGATAGAGTCTAAATGACATGGTCCAGCATCTCACAAGTAGTAAATGTCTAATGCAGGATTTGAACATAGGTCTTACTGACTCCAGGGCCAGAATTCTATTGTCTATGCTACCCAAATGCCTTTGTTGGCATAATCTTTGATTCTTATCTCTTCTTTACCTCTCATTTCCAAATAATTACCAAGCCTTTTAATTGCCTTTCAGCAATATTTCTTCCATCATTCCCTTCTTCCTAATTCACGAGTTTTTAATCAGGAGTTCACAAACTCCTTTAAGACCCAGTGATGAATTTTAAACTGTAGGGTCTGTGGTAGTGGTGGCAAATCTATGGCACAGTTGCCAAAGATGGCACACAAAGTGCTCTCTGGGCATAAGGCTGCCCTCCCCACCCCTCCAGAGCTCATTACTAGAAAGGTAGAGGGGCTCTGGTGGAGCTGCTCTCCTCCCCCTCTCCACCACATCTGAAAACATTTTTTTTTCACTTCCCCTACCTCCCTACCCAGTAGCTAATGGGAACACACAGGAGATAAGGTGGGCAGCTCACAGGTGGAAGAGCTGAAGGGGAGTGGAGTTCTCAGGCCGATCCCCTCCCCCTTTCTTCATGTGCCTCTCATTACCCTACCTTCTGCTCAGCAGCCCAATGGAAGCGCTTCCTCCCTCCCCTGTCTGGAGGCAAAGGGGGTAAAGGCACAGAATGGTTCTCAGTCTCTGGTGGCACACTGGCACAGCACTCAGTCTAAGGGTTTGGGGCGGGTGGGGTGGGGGGACCTGGCACTCTATCTCTAAAAGGTTTATCATCACTAGTCTGGGGGGAATCTGTAGGTTTATTTTTAAAAATTAAGAATTATTTTAATTAATTTGTTTTTCTTTTAATCTTATTTATGTATCAAAAATATTCTGAAAAGGGGTTTTATGAAATAAAAGGGTTCAGAACTTCTAATCCCATTTGAATCTCTATCTTAGAATAGATCTTCATTAGCAGCTACCTAGAAAACGAATAAACAAAAAACTCCTGGGTAGTTAGAGCTATCTAAAAGTGGAAAGAGCTGACCAAAGAAGTTTCCTCTATGCAGAGGTCTCCAAGGAAAAGCCGGTCTGTCATTTGTTGTAAATTTGGTGAAGAAAATTATTGTCCAGAAGCAGATTGAAGTTGATGACCTTTGATATTCATTCCAACTATGATATTCTGTAATTCGGATTCATTCACTCTTTGCCCCTCAGTTGAATAGTGCCTGGAAATGATGAATGAGTATGAAAGTGCCAGTACTGTACAGCCTGAACACATATTTCCCCCTAAATATAATT
This sequence comes from Monodelphis domestica, assembly GCF_027887165.1. Lineage (NCBI taxonomy): Eukaryota > Metazoa > Chordata > Mammalia > Didelphimorphia > Didelphidae > Monodelphis > Monodelphis domestica. Next base: position 369,784,946 of record NC_077229.1, read on the forward strand.
GAGCAATGTGCGAGGAATGTGCATAGAGTGAATACTAAATATTTATACTTAACCTCTGAAATGCTTTAAAAGCTTGTTCAGAGACCAAGAAAACATAACTGAAATATTTCCAGCTTTAAAAAAAAAGTTGCACATTACAAAATTTATCTGTTGTAGAAAAATACCTTTCATGATATTTTTAGAAAAAACTTCCCCAAATCTCTTGTCCAAAAAATAAGCATTTGGTAGCCCCCTTTCGAGATAGACTACAATCATGGACAAAATCTATTGAGGAATGGAGACATCTTTAGCCTTTCTCAGAGGAACCCCGTTTGGCTTGTTTCTACAGGAAGATTGACTGCTTTGGACCTGAGGTGCAATTCTGTATTTCTACTTCTTAATGGAGATACCTACCCCAGATAGTCTTTAGCAATTCAGTAGAACCACAACTGAATGCCCTGGAAAAACTGCCAAAGAACTGAAATCAGGTAAAAGATACTCTTCGACTAATTCCTTAGTGAATTAATCATATTTAGTCAAGTTACTTGGCTTTCATTTGCCAGGACAGAGCAAATCTCAGAGCAACCCCTTGGAGTTAAGGAGTTGAAAACATAAGCTGTTTTTATGTCACTTAAGATCAAATGTAAACTAAGAAGGAAGCATGAAATAAAGGGAAAAAAGGTCTCTGGCAGGAAGTAAATTCTTTCAAAATACCCTAGACTAAGAAATTTATGTATCCCATTTTCAAAAATAGCCCAATACAATGTGAAGGATAATAATTAAGACTGGCACAGAAAGAATAGTATTATTCTTGCTTTTCTATTTCTGCCTCAAAGTAGCTACTTCTTCCCCCCCCAATCAATATTTTTTTTTAAAGAAGCATTCTGTGACATGAAATCAAGGATACCTATTAACTATTTAATATTATTAAATTTTACTTTAATAAATAAAGGGGTTTGGGATAAAACTATTTTTTCATAAAAACAGTCTTTTTTAAACAAAAAGGGTGCTTCACCAGGTGAAGGAGTACTATGTTCATACATTTTACCATACTTACTGACATGAAAAATCTTTACTATTACATACAACAGAAATTTCAGGTCCTATTATAGGATTTTTAAAAAGCGAATGAAATGTTGATATGCAAGAATTCTTGAAGCTTTTCTTTTCCAGTGAATATGTTGCTCTTGCTTTGCTTTGAGGTTTCAGAACTATGGATATCTCAGCTGTCAAAGATTTTTATTGAGATACCAGTAGCATCAGTGAGAAGAAAATAGTTAGCGGTCGTAGGAATTAATGTGTGTAACTTGACCACAGGAACTTCCCCTTGACTCCGAATTTACCCATTTTGTCTCCCACTGCAGCCTCTAGAATCAGCAAAGGAACATTAGGGCTGCCTGGGTCATAAAAAGGAAATCTCTATAAAAGATGAGCTTTGGGAAATATAATGATAACAAGGCCTTCAAGAAGTTTACAAAGTAGGAGGTATGGCTCTTTATCAGGATTTGAGGTGTAGAAAAAGGGTCAAAGTCGAGCTATAAATTCAAGCCTGCTTGTGGGATTGTAAGCATTTCATTACTTTCCCCATCTATAAAGACCTAACAACTGCCAAATCTTGCAAAGAAATAGAACACAAGAGTCATGGCAAGGTAAATGTGCCTCAGGAAAATGATTGCAACAGTAACTTGGATCATAATAGAATTCAATCCAACACACATTTATTAAGTACCTACTAGATATAAACTGGGGACACAAACAGGAAACAATCCCTTGTCCTCAGGGACCATACATTTTCCTAAGATAAAAATTGAAAGTACATACAAACATATTTTTAAGAAGGCAATCTCTTGACATCTAAAGCCTTGGATCAGTTATTTTCTTTTCTACAATTGAGAAATATCGTACAATGTTAAATCAGTAACATCAGCATATCACTTTAGCCACTCTCCAAAAAAAACACATTAGGATTCATTCAGAAAATATTTTAAAATGAAGAATTATTAGTTATATGTAGCTGGAAGAGTGGATCAGATATTAATATTTATGTGTTTGTGTATGTTTATATACATCTGTGTATATATGCATATATCTAAAATCTCTAAATTATTAAAATAGTCCTCTTTTCCTCAGTTGCTTTCCTCTTTTTCCCCCTTCCTTACTCTTCCCTTTTCTCCATCCCTTTATAGCTCTATTTTTCTTATTTTCCTCCACCCACCCCACTTAGATATTTTTAGAAAAGCCTTTCAAAATGTCATGTAACATCAATTCATCTAGCTCATGGATTTTCAGACAAGTTAAGAAGTATGTTTTGTCTTTCTGAAGTAGAAAGTGGTTATCATGTTATTTTCATGGTTTTGGTCTTCAACACACTCTCCCCTGTCTATCAATAATCTCACTTTGATTGAGCTCTCTTCTGCTCTTCCTCCCCCAAAAGTAATGAAAGCAAAATTCCATTTAGGAAAAAAAAAATTTGTTATCTTTCTGTCAACATTTCTTATTTTACTGAAGTGACTGGATTCCATTTTTCTTAGGATATACATGCATACATACAAATACAAATACGGACAGACATACATTCTGATCTTTGAGCAGAACTTAAATATTAATTTTCATTTGTCATTTCTCCAAAGATAGACCAAGGGAAAATAATTTTAATAAACATATAACCATATAAATAGGAGTCCAACCTGCAAGGAAACTAATAATCAAAATGATTAATTTTCAAACTAACTTCTTTAGATTATAATCTCTAATAAGGATTTACAAATTAGGAAGTATTTTTTCTCTTTAAATTGTATCTCTCCACGTATAGCCCATATCAGGAAGAATGTTATTAACTAGCTTTCTGCTAATTGGCAACATTTTATTTGTATAGAAAATACAGCAACATTGATCTAACTCAACTGTTATTTTATTCATGCTCAGAAAGCATAACTAATAAATTTGTCCCAATCTGCAGATCAAATCAGTGTTTTGTAGAATTTCCCGGTTAATGTTATAATCTATTTATAGATCGAAGCATAATTTCTGTTAGTTTCATTTTGGGGTTCAGTTAAATTTCCTGCCCACAGTTAGTCCTTTGTGATTTTTGTTTTGTTTTGCATTTTCATCAGGGTGAAATAAAGGCCACACTATAATTGTTACACTCTGTTACTCTGACTGTTTAAACAGGCATTGACACTTTTTTACCTGAATTTATGGAATCTTGGACATCAGCTCCACTGAGACATCCAGAGGAAGCTTTGAGCAAAAAGAAAAATGCTGAAGTTCCCAAGAGCTTATTGGGTGGGAGAAAAACAAGACAAACAATAATTTGCCAAAGGGATAGGAATTTTCTACCTTCTTGAGTTCAGTCTTTATAAATCTAGAGTTTGGTGTATTGGGCCATAGATAATAAAGGTCAAGCGTTGGGGGGCAGGGAAGGACTTTGGTAGGATGTAGCATAAATCTTTGCATTTACAAGTAAGGAAATGGAAAGACATATTCCATATGATTAGTGACAGAACAGTGTGTAAAATTCAAGCCTCACAATTCTCAATTCAGATTACTTCTGTTTGCCTCAGTTTCCTCAACTTTGACTTTATCCATAAGTGATGATATAACACCTACCTTATAGGGGATTAGAGGAAGTTTTAGCTTGATGCTTGACACAAAATGAGTTCTATATAAATGTTTATTCTCTTCCTATTGTGAGGGCTTAAAGAGAAAACCTCCCTCACAGGACTACTATAAGGAATTTAAATTGTAATGTTCTATAAAATGAATCATTATTGGCTTGATTGAATAATAATTAAGTGGTACATACTAAGAACTTAATTCACTAATTGTCTATATTTGAAGATATTTTATCACCTACTTTTTTTTCCTTCTAGTCAATGCTGATAAAATGAACAAAACTATTTTCATGGTTTTGTAAAAAAGCCAATCAATCTTAAATTTAGAACTTTTTAAAGTATTTGAAAGTCTCTTGTGATAGTTTATATAAAACAAGTTATCTGTGGATTTGAGGGAAATTAATATTATTTATGCAGCAATATTTAATAACCAAAATTACTTTGTAATCCATATTTTTCTTCATGGTTTTGTCAGGCCCCACTTCTGAAGGGCAGGTAGCCTCCAAGGAATCTATCTGCTTATTAACCAGTTTGGGCTAGGCCCTTTTCTCAAGTGAGACCCTTGCTTCTCTTTACCCTTTAAGCATAGAAGCCAGCTTGAACTAGGCCCTCTCCAAGGGACCCAAAGTTAAGAGTGGACATTCTCTTCCAGGGATTCATGGGTCACAGAAGTAGGATGTTTCAGAATGTTTGGTAACCTAGAAAAATTCAGAACCACCAAAGCAATTATAAAAGAACATGTCATCCATCAGGACAAGGGAGGCAATGCTCTTATGGCCAGAGATAAAACACAAAGCCAAGCTCTAGGACTCTGAGAACGCAATCTCCAGGAAAAAAATGCCAATAATGAGAATTTCCACTGAATGGTAGAACTAAGGGTCTTATATATACATTAGGGAATATAGGAAAAGGACAACTGATTGGCTTACAAAGAGTCTTTTAGAAAAAGGATGTAGACAGAGGCTAGAATACCTGGGTTGGCCTAGTACAATAAGAGAAACTTTTTAAAAGGTCAAAAAGAATACTTTAGATTGTATATGCTAATCCTATCTAGGGTCATCAATGGGTTGTTAAATGTTTCATAAAAAAAGGTTATCAGAGGTAACCTAGTTTATAAGGGGGAGACCAAATTGGAGGGGAAAAAAAACCAAAAACCTGATTGAAAAGGATTGTTTTTCTTGTTTCCTAAAGGCACCTAGATCTCATAAACCAACAAGCATACCTTAAGTGTCCCTGAGGGGCATAATCAGCCATATCTGAAGGCCCTCCCACTTTTTGTAGCTAGAGAGGAATCCTTTTTTTATTTTTTTTTTAAACTTATACCTTCCTTCTTGGAATCCGTAATGTATATTGGTTCCAAGGCAGAAGAATGTCCAAGGGCTAGACAATGGGGGTCAAGTGACTTGCCCAGGATCACACAGCTGGGAAGTGTCTGAGGCCGGATTTGAACCTAGGACCTCCCATCTCTAGGCCTGGCTCTCAATCCACTGAGCTACCCAGCTGCCCCCAAGAGGAATAATTTTAACTGAGGATTAGTCTTTTTTTTTTTAAACCCTTACCTTCCTTCTTATAGTCAATACTGTGTATTGGCTCCAAGGCAGAAGAGTGGTAAGGGCTAGGCAATGGGGGTCAAGTGACTTGCCCAGGGTCACACAGCTGGGAAGTGCCTGAGACCAGATTTGATCCTAGGACCTCCCATCTTTAGGCCTGGCTCTCAATCCACTGAGCTACCCAGCTGCCCCCACTGAGGGTTAGTCTTGACCACTCAACTATGAAGTTGTAACTAGGAACTAGGAGCCATTGACCTATCTCCTCATTAAAATGTCCACCAATCAGAATGTCTTTGCTTTTGCCAGATGAGATCCAAATGATGACTGGCTGGCCTATCACAAGAAAGACACACTTAGGTTTCAAAGACCCTGCCAGCTTTCAATGTTTTGTCAATTTTTACACAAATGAAGGCCCACCAAAGACCCTTTTATTAATAGCTTTGATTTCCTATTAATAAACAGTTATGAAAATTGCTTGTTCACCCTTTTGTTAAATTTCACTCAAGATAGACTCTACTTAGGAATTGTATATCTATAGGGCCTTTGCAGTACCTATTTAAGAAATGAAATTGTAAGTAATTGTAGCAACAATAGAATAATAATTATTATTTTTTACTTTTTCCTTTTGTTTCCAGCTCTTCGAATAGTACCCTATATGTATTTGTTGCTTAATGAGTAGTTATCAAATTGTATTGCAATAGACTGGAGTGGTGTTGGAAACTTTTATCTAGGACTTGGGCAAAAGCTAATGAAACATTTTCCCCAGCTATCCAAGTCTGATTTGGGCTCTTGCTTCTTAATATGTCCAGAAATCATTTCTCTCAAATGGGAAATTTGATTTAATTAACATCTATTAGGAATATTTTTCCATTCAGAGAACTGCATTAGATACTTGGGAACAATAAAGAATTTAAAGACTCACTCACTCTCTGCCCTCAAGGAACAGTACCTTAAGAGGATAATACACAAACACAGATACCTCTAATACACATTAACCTATAAGTTCATTGGAGGGGGCCAAAACAAAACTGTTTGATATCAGCTGAGGAAATGGTCTTTACTAATTAGTGAGATGTAGTGAGCCTGTGTGAGAAGGGAGTCAAACAAAATTCTTATCTTTTCATTAAAATCTTTCCTCTTCAAAGATTTCCTATGCTATATTGCTGGTATACTAGCAGGGGATCAGGAACCAAAGTTTGACAGGTAACTGAGAGGGAGGGAACAGATAAAGAGAAACATCATTTCTCTCCCAGGTAGAGCTGTTTCAGAGAAGTTGAAGTTAATCTATGTCCAGAGCTGAAGGTTAAGAGAAAATCCCCTTCAATCTCTGTTACTATTCACTTCTTTGACTGATTGTTATCTATAATCCCCTTATTACATTGAAGAAGATGTCTGGTTCCTCAGTAAGTTAAAATATCTATTTATTAGGTGATAGGGTTGGAAAGGTAGGTTAGAGAAGAAAGAAACAGGAAGTCCCTAATGTATTTTACACCTAAAGTTTCTTCAGGGAGTGAAGCTCAGGTCTAGGGACTAAGTCCCAGAAGACCTTAGGATCTTTGTGGAGTCAGGTTGATGTTTCTTGAGACAGAGATATAGCTTTTGAAGAAAATCTTCTGATGGATAGGCTCTTGCCTTCCCCAAAGGGAAAAAGTCTCTATCCAACAACTATAAAGAAAGATGGTTAATCTGGATCTCTTCAGATCAAGGAGGGATTTGTAGCCAGATATGATCAGTGAGATTTGCTCCTTTCCCCCTCAGTTCAGAAGGAAAAAGATATATATCCCCAACTGTTCATCTGCTTTTCTTAGCTGCAAATTCCATTCCCATCCCCCATTGGCAGCCAAAGTACTGTCTCCTTGTTGCATGAGATTTCACTGCAAAATCCATTCCTACTATTTCCTTCAGTATCTCTCTCCCACACTGGTCATCCAGTCTTGCAATCTTAAGTCATCCTAGACTCTTCTTTTGCTTTCACCCCATATATCTTATTGTTTTGCTAATTGTTATTTTTACTTTCACAATACCTCTCATATATAATATTCTTCTTTTCACTCAGTCATAAACCTTTTGCATATGCTAATGATCTTAGAACTGAATTTCTGCAATAACTTTCTGGTTGATGCCTAAAGTCTCTTTTTCCAATGTATCTTCCACTCAGCTGTCAAAGTGATCTTTGTCAAGTGAAAGTCTGACCAGAGTCCTATCCTACTCACTAAACTTCATTGACTCCCTACTACCCAGAATCAAACATAACATCTTCTCTTTGCATTTAAAACTCTTGACTACTATTAAGGGGAAAATAGATTTGGGGTTTTAATTGAGAGTTTTGATAAGTAAATGACAGAAGCAGACTGCCTTGGTTAGAACCTGGAGCCCAGTTCCTGATGGAATTCTGTAGTGGTGATAGGAGTAGTCAGAGCTTTCCACTGTCACTTGGTCCCTGGGGCTAAGCAAGGTCCTGGAGGCTGCCTTTCTGTCTCCTGTTGGTGTTCCCTGCCCAGAGAGGTAGCACAAACTTTGGCTGGTGGAAATTCCTAGAACCTGAGTGGCAATTGTGGAAAGAGGAGGAAGTTGGAAGTTTTGGGAAGAGCTGTGAAAAGAGGATCTATAGTTTAAAGAAGAAAATCTGGGTTTTTACTCTTCTGTGGTTATAGAGTTGGGCAGCCTGGGATCAGCCTTTTCAGGCCTGAAACTGAAGTGAGGCACTTCATAAAGTGAGTCTAGACACCCAGAAGTTCAATTAATGGAACCAATATTATTTATTAATAATACATACCTAACTGGCCAGAAAGCTGCACCGGCCTAAAGTTACAGTGCAGTTTTTATAGGGTGCAAGATACAAAGCAAACAATGCTCATTATGAGACATAACCTTGATGGAACAAGCAGCCTTATTGTCTGGAAGCTATATTGGTCAGTGGTGTGGGGTACAGGGCATTCCTTGTATATCTTATCCCAGCTGCCAGCTCTAAGGGTGTTATCTTCTCATGGATTCTAACTATTCTGAGCTGACTGACCTTCACAGGAAAGCTCAGTTCTGATTTCTACTTTCCCAGGGAAAAACAGGTTTTTCTGGTCAATGACTTCATTTACCTCACTTCAAAACCATTGACCAAAACCTTACTGACAGGATGTTGATGTAGCAGTCCAGCCCATAGGTATTATGGAGAGACAAGGATTGTGAGTGAGCACATGGCTATTCTGCGCATGGCAATGAACTCTATTCCCAGCCTGGCTAAAGTTAGGGTGTGAAACCTTGCTTCCCTTTGTCTCACTCACCTGAGGATAATAACCCCACCTTCACCTTGTCATAATTTGCAATTATCCAATGGCAATACACTAGGTAACTCATCCATATGTATTGAGGCATCATGTAACTTATCAATATGTATTGAGCTCATTTGTGTATCAAAGAGAATAAAAGAAAGGGACGCAGCCAGCTTCACTTTGAGTACATTGACAGGTTTGCCAAGGAGCAACTTCTCCCCTTTCTCTCTCCTCTCTTTCTTTTTCCCTGAGGCCTGGCCCTTCAGTCAGGCCTTCCTGTCTCTCTCCCTTTCCCAATGCTAATACCTAGCATTATCTAACTCCTTTAGTTTCTAATCTCCTTTCCTACTGAGCTAGTATTATTGGATCATTGGATAGGAATAGCCTTAATAGTAACATCCAGTGGTCGGAGCAGGGCTGTGGCTCCCGAATATTAATAATTGATTACTGACTCATTTATTCATATATCAAAGGTCGGCTCTTTCAAACCCTTCGCGGGATTCAAAACTTCTATCCTGTTTCTATTTTCCTACCTTAAAACTTCTCGCGGGCCAGGAAGTTTTAGTTGAAAACCTAACTGAGACAGTACTGAATAATAATGATTAGAAATGGGTTTAGTTAGTTAGAAATTTGGTAAATTAGTACTAAGGAGTAAGAGCAGGTCTGGTTTTTACTGGATGGAAGAAGATTCCATGAGGGACTTTGAGTTGGGTTCGTTGGAGAAAGAAATCCATTAGTATTTAGGGATCTGTTCTGCTTTGACTTTTCCATTAAACCTTCCAGTCCTTATAACCTTAATAAACAGGAGTTTGTTTTTAACGACTGCCTCCTCTGGTTTGTCAGTCTAAACCCCTAAAGAAGGTCTCATTGTTCTTCCCAGCTTATATTAACTTTTGTTACAAAGTTAAACCAACTGGCCCTTCTTACAACAAACAGATACAACCCCAAATTATTAACAACACTACTTAGTCCATCCCTACCTTTCTAGTCTTATGCTTTGCTCCTTTTGACATTCTTTATAATTCAGAAACACTAGTTTTCCTGTTCCTCATGCATAATCATATCCCATTCCCTGACTCTACAAGTTTTCACATACTTGAGATGCTCTTCATCATCTCTGCTCAAGTTTTTTTCTAGCTTCCTTAAAGACTCAACTCATATCTCACTTCCTACAAGATACCATCCCAGTTCTTCCACAAATGTTTTCTTGCTTAGATTTGTTCCCATTTATTGTATATATCTAAAGACATAAATTTATATATCTTTTATTTTCATATCATCTCTCAATTAAAATATGAGCTACTTGAATGAAAGTTCTGCATTTTGTTTTGTTTTGTAAACTTTCTTTGTATTGCTAGCACTTGGCACAAAGACTGGCCCATGGCAAGACTGGCCCAAGACTGACAGACATTTGAGTTGGGCTTTAAAGGATGGGTACGAATTAACCAGACACAGAAGGAAGAGGGAGATCATGAGATCATGCCAGGCAAAAGGGTGTACTTTCCTTATGAGACTTATTTTGTTGAAGATTCTAGACCAAACCTAATCTAAAAGTCAACAAAAGCTTGGGGCAGGATAATAATGCTTCCTTTGGGATCCAGGCTTTTTCACTTCATATTGTGGATAGTTATCCTTCACAGAGATAAAGAGAAATTGAATTCTAAAAGCATACATACAAAAACAGCTATTAAGGAAGGAAAAATCAATGCTTTGGATTAACTCCGTAATTTTTTAAAAGGTGGTTCTGTATGAAATGATTCCTCCTGACTGTTGTTCCTGGCACTGTGGTAGCTTTTTCTTTTCTTTCCTTTCTCTTTCTTTCTTTCTTTCTTTCTTTCTTTCTTTCTTTCTTTCTTTCTTTCTTTCTTTCTTTCTTTCTTTCTTTCTTTCTTTCTTTCTTTTCTTTCTTTCTTTCTTTCTTTCCTTCCTTCCTTCCTTCCTTCCTTCCTTCCTTCCTTCCTTCCTTCCTTCTTTCTTTCTTTCTATTTCTTTCTTTCTTTCTTTCTTTCTTTCTTTCTTTCTTTCTTTCTTTCCTTCTTTCTTTCTTTCCTTCTTTCCTTCTTTCCTTCTTTCCTTCTTTCTTTCTTTCTTTCTTTCTTTCTTTCTTTCTTTCTTTCTTTCTTTCTTTCTTTCTTTCTTTCTTTCTTTCTTTCTTTCTTTCTATCTCACTGATTGTCATTAATGGTTCCAGTGACACTTGGGCCATTTTTTACTATCTATAAGCCACAAAGGGGTATTTAAAAACAAAATAAAATGAAAAAGAACATTCTTGGCATAGCCAGACTCTTCCAGCATTATATTCATTGCTACATGTTTGATATCAAAGCCACACAGGCAGGGGTTCAAAAGGGGATATCCCTGACAGCTGTGCGACTTCGAACTCTGCCTGTCTTGTGTCCAAATGCTTTTTAAAGTAAAGTAAGACTAATGGTATCTGAAATCCAACGCCTGGATTTTATTGAGTCAGCCGAGTGTGAGGCCTAATTCATTATTTTACCATTTCAAGTACATGACTAGATAGTGTCCTCCCCCTAACTGATGCAGGGACAAGGAATGGAGGTCAATAGCCTGTCTTGTCCTTAATGACGGATTTAACACCTCATACACATTGGTATCTCTGGAACACCTTGTATTCATTTAATGGCCTGTCTTAAAACTAACTTAGAATTCATTTCGGTTAAAGAAAGTGTCCTAGATTTGGATTTCAAGAACCTGGGTTTGTACCTGGACTATGCTTTTAATGACCTTGGGGAGGCTACTTAATATCTTTTGGACCACTAACTCTTTATTCATCACCCTGTCAGGAAGCTGTGTCTCACAAAAAATTGAAGATATTCTGAGTCTATATGTTGTAACCAAAGCATCTAAATCCTATTAATGTATCTATTCTTTCTAGATTTTTTTTCTGGACTTTTTCTAGCAGAAAGACCCTACTAAGTTATCATTTATTAAGATAATAATAAAATTAATATAATTATTAAGATAATTAAGATCATAATCCAATATGAAATAATTATTAAGGAAGTATTGAGATAATGTTAGCATAACAAAAATATAAGGAAGGTGGAAATATTAATAGAATATTTTTCCATAAACCTCTAGATGATCTCTACCATTGTATGGAAGAGTAGACATATACATAAGGATTACCCATTGGGGATTATGTACCCAGGAACATGAGTGAACAGGGAACATTACAGGTTTGTTGATATCTTTTGACACTATCATTTTACATCTCTACTGTGCATACTCTTCCCTGATTATTAAATGACTGATCTTCCACACTGGGTGTCTTGGTAAATCCACTCCATTTCCCTCTCCCTCATCCAACCTTTCTGGATATAGTGTTCTCATTTCAGCCTTCTATAATCCTCACCTCTGATCCTTAATGATTTTTTTCTTCCCCAAAAGGAAATCAGCTCTATAACATCTGTTTTACTTGTATGTTTGCTTTGCTTGTTTGATTATAACCTAAAGGATAAACTCCATCCCTTTTAGGATATCCAATCCATTGTCAAGAACTGTGTCTGGTAGGTTCCTAAAAAGTCCTCTTCTGTCCTCTGAAGTCCTCCCTAGAGAAGACTCTTATGGCCTCACACCTTGACTGTGTCAATGGCCTGCTGGTCAGTCTCCTTGCCTCAAATCTGTCCCTTTTCCAAATTATCTTCTACTTAGCTGCCAAACTGAACTTCCTAGAATTGAGGTCTACTCAAATTATTCCTCCTATTCAATAAACTCTAGAGGTTCCTCATCATCTCTAGCATCATATATAAAGCCTCTGACTTAAGTTTCTTCATAACTTGGCACCTTACCACTTTCCAATTTTCTTACACCAAAGTCCTTTATATGTATTTGGAATGTTTTCACTGGTTATTCCCTATGCATGGAACTTTCTCCCTCCTCATATCTGCCTCTTCATTTATCCTTGGCTTCTTGAAAGCTTCATCTTAAATCTTACCTTCTATAAGAAGACTTCACAATGCTAGTTCCTTCAATTTTTGAATATCTCCAATTTATACTGTATGTATCTTGTTTATATTATGCTTAGTATAGGATCTGACACATAGTAGGCACTTAATAAATGCTAGGTACATGACTGACCACTCACCTATCCAAACAATGAAAAAGATCAGCTACATTCTATCCATAATAAGAACAGTTCTGTTGGTTCACAATTCTCCCATTTTCCCAATTTCCAATTATTTACAGACAGTTCTTCATTTTTCAACCTGTATTCCCCCCCCTCAAACCATTTTTGGAAGTTATATTCCAAAAAAAATGCAAAAGGTTGTGTCCATCTAAGGGACCTCACTTTCCCTCTGGTCCTCAGAGACTTCGTGGTATTATGTCCAAGGCAAGTGATAAGATTATAATGACTAAGTAAATGTATGATGAGCCTATCAACCTTTTCCGAACATTTATTCTCAGTTCCTACCTTTGACATCCAAACGTGGCTGGCTGGAAACAAACCTCACAGGATTTAAGCCACCCTTCTTGTGAAATGAGAGGTCTGGTCTACATAGTCTAGTCTGGTTTGGTCTCTTGCAGCTCTAAATCCTATAAAACATTTATTGAGTGTTTAGTATGAGCATACCACTATTTTCCTGGGCCATGAGAAGAATTTAAAAAAGCAGAGAAACTGCATTCTCTTTGCTGGAGGAATTTATGATGTTAATAGAACACAAGAAGTATGTATATTGAAAAGAAAAGTTATGATCCAAGGCATTATATGGCTGAATAATAAATTAGTGGTAAGACTGTAAACTATATAGGCTTGTTGAAAAGGAAACATTCTCTGCAGGCTGTCTTCTTCAGAGAAGGCTTGATGTTACTAGGATTTGGATAAGGAGGGAAAAATAGAAAAGGACATCTATGTGGTATGATTAACATAAAAACAAAGCAAAACAAAACAAACTGTGGAGAAGAATGAGAATTATGTCTTCTAAGAATAAGAAGGAACTCCCTTTCTTCATTCCTTTCTTCTTTCCATTTAATGTCTCATTTCAGGAAATAAAAATATATGAAATGTGACCAACCTAGAACTTCTTGCTATCACCATTTTTTGAATCTGTTGATTGTCAAAGAGAACTTTGTATGATATTACAAAGATAGTTTTCTCTTATGGTAACCTTAGATATCTGTTATTATTCCTGAGGCTGCCTTAAAGGAAGATGTGGTGAGGACATTTAGAAAAAGATACAAGTGAGCCCTTGGCTTTGTGTGGTTTTTAGGCGCCTGACTCTGTGTGACTGCCAAAACTGAACACGATTTCTTTTCTGATTAAAGACAAGGCTTTTGCTGACTATTTTAGTAGTTCTGCATTATTTCCAAGTTAACAATAGGTATGTATGAAAGAATTGCATTGTAGGACTAAGGAAAGTCTCCTATAAATGCACAGAGGCAAAAAACGAACTTTCTAAATCCCAACTAATGCAAATAATAAATAGAGTGGAATGGTTGAATATATTCAAATTTGCATTGTTTAAGGTTATAATTATGTAAAGTATTGCAAATGGTTCCAACTCAATGGAAATACAAATTTGAATAATTCAACCACTTTACAGGTTTCATTATTTGCTCTAATTGGAATCTAGCTGTATTAAGTTTGAAACATGACCAGAAGTCTGTTTTGGCTGAAACATGGAGTTCAGGAAGAGGAGTACTCTATCAGGTGAGAAAGATCCATAGGGACTAGGTTTTAGAAGGCTTAACAAAGGAGTCTGCATTTTGTCTAACAGGCATTGGGATGCTACTCATGAGTTGTTGCTTGAGATTATTTTAGCAGAGGATGGATTTAAGAAAAGCAAAGGTCATGGCATAAAGACCAATTTGGAGGTTATTGCAGTAGAAGTGATGATCTATCAAAGCTTTTGACACTTGTTTTTATTTTGAAAAACATATTCTATCCCCAGGAGAAGTCATGATTCAAACCATTATAAGTAATTTATAGCTTATAGAGTGAATAAAGTAGCTACAGAGCAGATCCTGAAAATTTTTTAATTAAGCAAATGAATGGAAACAACACTTAATAAGCACATACTATGTGCTAGTGATTGTACTAGGAAGTGGGAATAAAAATATAAAAATTAGATAGTTTCAGACCTTAAAGAACTTGCATTTGAATAGTTACAAAAAGGCATCCTTTGGAATAGTGGCCAATGAAAAGGGCTTTGAAATGGAGAGTTAAAGAGATGGTGAGTTGAGGCAAAGGTAATTCATGACACACTCTTTCAAGAAGCAATTGTAGCATTGAATTAATTACTATCCTCAAGGAAATAGGTGGAATGAGGAAGGAGTAGCTTGCTGACCATAACAAGATGGATGGCCAAATGGCCAAGGTGCATTGTGAAGCATGTTCTCATTTGGATTCATGCTAGATGTAATGGGCTAGGTAAGATTAAACTCATTCACTCAACAATCAAGATTGTTCAACTTTAGAATAACCGATCTAAAATTGAGCACATCAACTTCTCCTAGGGATAAAGGCTTTAGTTCTGAAAGTATGAACCAGAGGGATTATTTCCAAGTTATCTGGTGCAAGTCAGTGGTGTGGAAGGTACAATTCCCATTGAAGAGAAGCAGATTTCAGCAGGGCAGGTGACAAGATGACTGGATGGGATTTGAATAAAATTAGGTAATCCTGAGGAGAGAAAAGAACAAAGAACCAGGAGGCTAGACTTACTACATACAAACTTTACCTACTTACCAAGTTTCTCTTGTGTTTTTTCAAACCTTTTCTCAAGACTTTCCTTTCTTAAGACTTCCATAGATGTCTTCCTCTCATTCTCTCAAATGAGACCCTGGCCTGATATTTCATTGAAAATACTGAGGCCATTCACTTACAGGTTCCACTAATACTCTCCTCCTATATCATTGAGGTGATATTTGCATCAATCATATCCTTCACCTCTGTCTTACATGAAGAAATGGCCCTTCTTGCCAAGTTAACCTTTATCTATATGAAGCGCATGTATTTGATTTTCTAGCAGATTGTATCCTTTCCCCTCTTTACCACTTGTCTTTGATTTATTCCCTCTTAATGGCCACTGCCCTAGTTCTTACAAATATGTCCATGTCTTCTCCACTCTCAGAAAGTCCCAACTTTATTTCACCATACCTACTAACTATCATTTTACATCTCTTCTCCCTTTTCTGGCTAAATTCTTTGAAAAAACTATCTATGTGCCTTTACACCATTCACATTCTTCCTTTTCTTTTACTTCTTGACTATTTTCAGTCTGTCTTCTGATCTCATAATTCAATTAATACTGCTCTCTCCAAAATTGGCCATGATCAAAATTGCCAATCTAATTCTTTTTTTTTTCCCCTTATCTTCATCCTTTTGGTCATCTCCTCATCCTTTGATCTAATACCCTCTTCTCCTTGATGTTTCCTTCTTTTGAGGTTTCCATGAAAGTCATCTAACCTTATTTCCCTCTTACCCATCTAACCATTTCTTTTTTGTCTCCCTTTGCTGGATCTTCATCCATGTCATGGAGTGGGGGTTGGGAGGATGTGTAGTCCTCTGGATTTTTGTTCTGGTCTTTTACTATTCTCCTATATTATTTATTTTGATGATCTCATCAGCTACTATGGATTTACTTATGATCATTGTCTTTACCAGCCTTCTTACTATTCAATAAGAATAAATGATAATAATACACTATCCCTTGACTCCAGGAATTTTCACTTGCAATCTCCCTTGTATGAAATATTCCCATTCTTCATTTCTGCTTTTTGGCTTCCATGAGTTTATTAAAATCTTAACTAAAATTCTACTTTCTTAGTATCTCTTGCAGCTAGTAGTGCCTTCTCTTTGTTAGTTTTCTTCAATTTATCCTGAATAAAGTTTGTATGTAGTTGCTTGTATATTTTCTTTCCTAGTAAACTATAAGCTCTTTGAGATTAAAAAGTTATTGTTTGCCTTTATCCAATGAAATGCTTAAAATGAAAGTGTTTTCTTTTTTAACTGTTAAGCTTTAATTCAAAGAAAACTGCAGCTCCAGTTTCCCTTAAAACGGGGAATTACATAGCTGCGCTCTTTGTGGTGGCCCAAAACTGGAAAACGAGGGGATGCCCATCAATTGGGGAATGGCTGAACAAACTGTGGTATATGTTGGTGATGGAATACTATTGTGCTCAAAGGAATAATAAAGTGGAGAAGTTCCATGGAGACTGGAACAACCTCCAGGAAGTGATGCAGAGCGAGAGGAGCAGAACCAGGAGAACATTGTACACAGAGACAAACACACTGTGGTATAATCGAACGTAATGGACTTCTCCATTAGGGGCGGTGTAATGTCCCTGAACAACTTTCAGGGATCCAGGAGAAAAAAAAAACACCATTCATAAGCAAAGGATAAACTATGGGAGTGGAAACACCGAGAAAAAGCAACTGCCTGAATACAGAGGTTGAGGGGACATGACAGAGGATAGACTTTAAATGAACACTCTAATGCAAATACTATCAACAAAGCAATGGGTTCAAATCAAGAAAACATCTAATGCCCAGTGGACTTACGCGTCGGCTATGGGGGGTGGGGGGGAGGAAAAGAAAATGATCTATGTCTTTAACGAATAATGCTTGGAAATGATCAAATAAAATATATTAAAAAAAAAAAAAAAAAAACGGGGAATTAATCTCTGATTCAAAGGCCCCTCCCAGGCATGGGATCCGTCCTTATATAGACCATTCCTGCAGCTGGAAGTAGGGAGGCATGGTCCCTCCCCTGCACAGGATTGGTCCATTGACCAATGTGAGTGGTCCCTTTCCCAGCACAGGATTGGCCCGTTCAAGACTGATCTCATACCAGGAAATAAGGGGGAGGGACCCCAGGAGCATGCTGGAGAATGTAGTCCCCACCAAGGATATTTTTTTTTTTAAACCCACACCTAAGTACTTAGAATAGTACATAGAAGGAACTTAATAAATGTCTGGTGACTGACAGACTGGACTAGGCCTAATAACAGAACAAAATTTGCTGCCATTCTAACTCTTGATCATGTCAGCAGCTTATACCCTCTTCTTTTGAGATGGTTCCTTTACTTTCTGTCTAAATAAATATTATAGTTCTGAAAGTTACTTATGAATATCAGTTCCGATGTATTTTATCTTTGAAAGGAACTTTTTGTTCATGGGCACAAAACCCCATGGGCAGTCTTTAAAAAATAGTTTTACAATCCAACTATAAGTAAGTGACTCTGGCCAGAAAACTTAAGCTACTTCATAATTTCAAGTAAGACCCATTGGAAAACTGCATTATTTGTATAATCTAAATGAGAATGTCTGAGAATGCCCAGACTTCTTAACATGCAGGCAACCTGAGAGGCCTCTTCCAGAATGCAGCAGCCCATTAAAGGAGCCCATACCACCTTTGCCAGAGATGCAGAAGCCTCCATAAATGACAATCTGGATGTGCTTTAAAGTCCCCTATGTATGTCTCCACATTAGGCAGTTTAGGTATATATACAAATTTGGGTTATGTTTCTTTTAAAGCTCTTGTTTTGTTTAATAATCTCCTATTTTAAGGCCTTTTCTCACAATGTAGTACTCACTTTTGCAATGTGTCATGAAGATTTGTAATGTTTTCACACCCTTAAGAAGTCAACTCTTCATGATATGATAGGTAACTATTTCTAGGAACATGATGAATTATATGAAAATTACCTTGAATTATAATTAAAAAAATAATAACAACAGCTACATTTATTATATGCTAGATGTTCTGCTAAGAGTTTTACAAATATGATCTAATTTCTTCCTCACAACAATCTGGGGAGGTAGGTGCTATTATTATCCCCATTTTATAGATGTGGAAACTGAGGCAAACAGAAGCTAAGTGCTTTGGAACGACTGTGGAGCATGTGTAGGCATTATGTAAGTTGGTTCTTGTCAGCTAACATGTTTCAAAGAGGAGGCTTTTTAATTGTCCGCAGAGACATTCCCGTTCCCTTCAGTCATGATTTCTTGTCCTCCTCACTCTTCAGGGAGTTTCAGTGATCAGGGAAGGCTTCCTAAAACCTAATGAATTCAAAAGTACAGAGGATTCTTTTACATACCATAACCCAAGAATCTAGGTTTCACAGCCAGTAACAACTGTGTAAAGTTGTCAACTACAACAAGCCTAGTAATAAGTAGCCCCCTACCAAATAGGGGAACACAGCTGTGGGAACCTGAACCAAAAACAAAAGATAGGAATGACCCAATCCTTGAGTACCTAAGAAACTTGAAGGGATAGATGTAGAGACCAGACCCTAAGAGAGCAGTATTCCAGATGACTCCATGAACACTATTCTTACTGACTTTTGCTTCGAGATGTACTCCCAAATCCAAGGATTATAGGGGAAAGGAAATAACAGAGACTACTAGGAGCCTTGTAATGATCACTGGATGTGGAGTAGGGCTGATCTGCTATTAATTCTATGCTCAAAAGCTACATTTACAGTCATATCTACCCTAAAAATACAGAAGGTTTCTGATAATGTCCCATGTGTCCCAGGGGACCTAAATTTGAACCATGAATGTCTTTAGGGTGGGGAGTGAGAATTAGTCCATAGATGTAGAGGCCATCCAGATCTAGAATGAACAAAAGAAGATCAAGTTCCTCATGTTTCCTCCAATTAGCTGACCAGTAGACGCTAGGTCACTGGGTACCAGATGGAATAAAATATTGAAAACAACAAACAATATTATTATCATTTTAAAGTGTAAAAAGAGCCCTAAATTGCTGTGGAGTGGGCCAGCCTCCCAGAGGGGATGGAGTGTTGGAAGTGGGACAGTGTCAGTGGAATGATGGATGGGTCATAGCTTTCATATTCAATCAATAGCACAGGTTTCCCAGGATAAACTGCTCTGCCTTGGCTGAGGCCTAGCTTTATTTTATACCCTCATGATCACACATCTACTTGGCACACAGTTTCATTCTCAAAATACATATTTTCATGGAACTTAACAACAGACAGGAAGCCTAGGGAGATAGTCAATGAAATATTGTTGTTAAGTGCAGGATCAGAGGGTAGAATCAATATGACCCAGATATAGGTTAGAAAATTCAGAGCACAGATTTGCTGGAAGTTTTTATGCCTAGAAAAGAGGACCCTATCTAAGTGTGTATATAAGAATCTTTAGGTTTAATTTTGTAAGTGGGATCTCCTGGTAATATCCTGAGGGGACAGAGTGGGACATCTGTATTAACCCTACAAGCATGTTTCTCTCATCTATTTTTCCTGGGGCTAAGTAAGAAAAATAATCATAGCAATTCCAATAATAAGGGGATATTAATAAGGAAAATCACTCAGGGGTGTTTCAGTGGGTGTTTCCATCCTTCCTGGGGGCTGCTTTGCAGTCCCCGGTTTCCCAGGGACTGTGTCAAACAGCGTGGTCTTTGATGGCTCCTGGCACTAAATGTCCTGTATATATTCTATTCACAAAACCATCCTCTTGTCTGAGGCAACAACTAATACTGGGAAAGGTTCTGGGCTTTGTCAGGATGTCAAGAAAGATTTCTTTTTTAAAACTGGCTCCAAAACTTAATAATTACATGTCTTGAGGCAGGACATTGAGACTCCATTTCTTTATCTTTGCAGAAGAGATGATTATACTGGGATGTTGGGTTAGCAAGCCCTGTATAAATCTTTTAAGTGCTGAAATAGTCATTATTTTTGTTGTGGTCTTAAGGAATTAAATTGCTCGTCAGGCCCTGAGATCTAAAAAAAAAAGAGGTAAAAAATCCTACTTCTGGTATCTTTATACAATCTTTGTAGCTTGGCTTATACATAATGCAGACCAGACAGTATTAAAAGGAAATGATATCTGTAGGCAGGTTGGAAATCAGATGATGACTGGTGATGTGGGGGAGCTAATTAAATCTCCCAATCAATAATGACACTTGCTCCTCTAGGGGGATACTGAAGGCAATGCAAGTACAGTTATTTTGGTGTGACATGGGGTGGGTTTACTGACAATTCGTAATAGAATCAGTGTTCACAAAGATCTTCACAATTCATTCAAAAAATAGTTTCATTGGGGCAGCTAGCTATAAACAGTGGATAGAGCAGTAATCTTGGAGATGGGAGACCTGTGTTCAAATTTTACCTCAGACACTTCCTAGCTGTGTGACTGAGCATGTCCCTTAATCCTAATTGTCTAGCCCTTTCTGCTTTTCTTTATTAGAACTGATACTAAGGCAGAAGATAAGTTGTTTTTTTTTAATCAGTTTTACTCATACAAGATGGGTAGTTGAACCTAGAAAGTAGTTCATTAAAAAAATGGGTGAGAGGTTTTCATGGATTAATCTAATTCAAATTTGGGCTGCTTTAAGAGAGACATAGTGTCTAGGATTAGATAGAAAGAGAATGCTTTTCCTCTTCATACCCTAACTAGACTTCATCTGGAGGATTGTGTTCAGTTTTGTTAATTTTATCAAAAATTAGCTTTGTTCTTGCCTCCTTTGGGGAGAACTGGGAAAATGTAAATATTCAAAGAGGCTCAATTGAGACCTTGTCAGGGAACAATTTCCCAATACTGATACAAAAGGGAAATGGATTGACTCAGGAGAAAAAGAACCTCTTCACTAGAGGGCTTCAAGGAATTCAAGGAAAACCACTTTCCTAGTGTGTTATAGGGAAGATGCATTTAATGTACAGATTCTGATATCCTTTCCAACTCTCAGATGCTTTGATTTTGTGATTAACTGGATGCATGACCTTCACAAATCACTTAGCCTATCTAAGGCAGTGTTTCTACATTTATAAAATGAGAAGGATGGACCATCCAAGTCCCTCTGAGCTCTAAATTCTATATTCTCTTATCAAACTTCCCAGGAGACCTCATTAGCCAACCCCACCCCTCAGTTCTATAGCTTCAGTGCTTTCATATAACTGATGGGAGCCTTATGGAGGCTAATATCGTCTTTAATGAATTCATAAGAGTTCCCCAATGAGCTCTCCTGAAACCAAAGAGGAGAATCAGTCTTGTTATATGTGTGTTTTTTGCCAAATATCAATGGGAATGGAGAAAGGGGAATTGGCCTGTGTTATTCATGAGATATGAACCAGAAAGGTAGTTGTAATGCATGGATGAATACAACCCAGTAGAGGAAAGGAGGAAACAGAGATAATCACCGCTATTCCAGGCACCAAAAATATTAAAAATTGCCAAAATAAAAGGAAGGTAAAGATAAATCATTGATGAGGAAGATAGAAAGTTGGAACAAATAAAAGGATATCACTTGGGATTGCATATTATTCATATATGTACATATCTAATTCTCTATATCAATCAATCTATTTATCTATGAAAATTTAAGGGGGGGACAATGACTCAATAAAGCCCAGTTGCTTGAATTTTGTATCTCTTAAATTTTCATATTCATAAAACATATTCCTCTCATCTATAAGGTTGTGAGATTGATTTCACAAGTATGAATTTTAATCAGAATCAAAAAGATGATAACAAATAGGTGGATACCTTCCTATCATTTTTATCATTTCAGAAACTAGATAAACTCTCCATACAAAAAATGAAATAGATACAGTTGTTAAATGAATAGCAGATGTCATCATCAGAGTGAGATATACAGAAGCAATATCCTAAATGCAATGAAGTACAAAAACATACTTGAACAGTTGGGCAAGACGAATAAATACTGAATGGGAATATATAGATCACACTATCAACCACTAGAGGTCAGTATAAGAGATTACATATTAATGATCTTTTCTTTAAATTCAATGCTCTTTCTGGAGGGAATAAATACACTTAACAAACATCATGATTTACTCTAAGTCAGCTCCCAAGGAAAGTAAATAGCTGCTGTCAAGATCCTTAACAAAATAGGAAAAGTAAATAATACTGCTAAATGGCCTAGGGAGACTAGGAGAATTGAGTGACTGAGTGTACACAAAAACATTTTGTTTTTAGTCGCCTTATGAATAAAATAGGGAAGGTGGGTATGGATGAGGAGATCTCTAAGATCCTTTTTGTATTAATTAGAATCTTGATACCTTGGACTTCATCTCCCAGAAGTCCTTCAGTATTTCCCAGAATTCCTCTCTCTCAACCAGGTTTGGGTAGTCATGTTTAAGCCACTCCCTCTCTCTTTTTCTCAAGACCCAGATGGATTCAGATAGTCCTTTTACTTTAGTTATTATTAATAAAACTTTTAAAATATAATACTTTAGTTATTATACATTAATTTTAAAACTCATATTTTCACCTCAAAACTAGTAACTTATATGGCACTGATGTTTGGCAGGTGATAGACCAAACATGCTGAAGGAGGATAGGGAGGGGAGTGATAGGAAAATGAAATCCCTAGAAAAATGCTCAACTTAATTTCAATCTGATATATAAATGGAAAATTTGGCATACATAGTGTTATTTTTGGAATAATTAGAACTCTTCCTTCCCAATATTTCTCTCACCAGCTTGCCACGGTGCTTGAAATTCCATTCTTAGATTCTTATGAAAGGGGAAAGGGGCTAATTAGTATAAAGAATGTTGATGAGGGCCCCCCTAAATTTAATAAACTCATGGAGATAGAGCCTTTGTGGTCAGAAGCACCTCCTCCTTCCATCGCCCCATAGAATATGGACATGCAAAGAGACATCTTGCAGAGAGGACAGTTGTCAACTCTTAATTGGTTTCCCCCCTGGACTCAGGATGTTCCTAAATAATTGGATAGCTAGGATTCAGGAGAAGAGATGAGACTTAGGAAGAAAGATTTTTGTTAACAGTAGCTACTCCTTTGTGCTAAAACATGAAACTGCACACAGCTCTTAGCTATTTTGCTTTTAGGGTTTTCCCTGTTCAAAGGACAGTGCAAAAGCTGTTGAACAGCTCTATGTTCTTGATGTGTAGAGGCAGCTTATACAAGTTTCTTCTCCCTAAAGAGGAGAAGCACATGGGAGTTACATGTGCTCACCAATAGATTAAAAAAAATTATTTTTAGGAGATACTGCTTTTTTTAGAAAATGTTTTGTTGACGCTTTTTTTTTCACTATCACAATCATTTCTAAATATGTCCCTCTTCCCACCCCTTTCAATCAAATACTCATTTTAAAAATAGTTTTAAAAATACCATTCGATCAAAGCATCTTTTGGACTATGTTTGATGCTATATCCATCATGCCATATCCATAGTCACCTAGCTATCTATAAAAATAATGGAGGTCCATCATAGTTCTCTGAGCAAAAGTTAAACTGTAAACCTGAAAATGGAGTTTTCTAGCCCAAGAGATGGTAATAGCTGGAGTATTGGTAGAGTTCTGAAAGAAGCACGTGGCTAAAGCAGATATGTGCTTGCCAATATGTCCTGAGGGGAAATGACTGTCTTCTAGGTATGAACCCAGAACCTAGGCTTCTAACTAGAAGAGAGAAATTTCCTAGGAATCGCTAATTTTGGGAAATGCCTCTTGGGTGATCCTGAATTCTAGACTTTCCAGATTTCAGAATTGAAATTTGGCCTTTTAGAGCGATTATCTTCTTTTCCTGTACAGAATAAAGAAAGAAGGCAATTACTCATGTGATCTTGGGATAGAGGAACACTGGAGATGATCCATGACCTGAGGAAGGAATGGAACTGTACCTTGCCACCCTCTCTCTTCCAGTGAGTGATTCAGACAATGAAAGTCTAATGGAAAGGAATATTGCTTTTTCAGTAGCCCCTAAAATATAATTTCCTTCCAGGAGAAGTTTGTGAGTCATTTGAGGGCTTTGTTTGCTTCCCACATCCATTTAGAGGCATCAGTGATTTCTTTGTAACTTTTGTGTTTTCTGTAGGTTTGCTCTACTTAGAAGGCATTTTTGTTACTTTGAGTTCTTGTGCAGGATCCGGGAATCCTTCTACTCACATTGTGGAAACTATAATTTTGGAGATTTCTTGAAGTAACGACAGTTGGAAATGTATTGACTGTAAAAGAGAAAATGACTCTCTTGAGTCAGCCTCTAATTGATAGGCTTTGTGGGGCATGTAGTGATGTGTTCATGTTAGAACAGAGAAAGGCAAAGAGGCATACTAAAAGGAATTGAGAATGATCTATAACTCTTTTTTTATATGCTACCAAAAAAGAAGGGCTCCTGTCTTCCTGGGTCCCATAATTTTCTTTGACAAATATTTCAAAGATAACCTTAGGGACCAGTCAGGTATTGCTAGTTTCTCGCATAGCAAAGTGCCACTGTGCAAGTTCAGATTCTATAGGGTGAGATACTCTCTGATTACACACTAAGGTTCCAATCCTGTGAGTTCACAAATGTTATCAGATGCTCATCAAATTGATTACCTGATAAGCTTATAATTCTTCTGATCTTTTCAATTATTCTCATAGACACACAAAATATAGTATATAATACTATATTTTATATATAACATAATATAGTAGTAGATAATAATAGTAGTAGAATGAAACCTAGAGAAAATAATCCAAAACCATCATTTTATTAATAAAAAGAATCAGAACCCAAGAGATAAGAGCTTTGCTTAGCATCATTGAGCTACTTGGAAGGAGATTCTGGACTAGAACTCAGATCTCTTGGATGTCTGTTGAATGATTTTTCCAGTAAACCAAAATGATCTATTTTTAATTCATAAGGGTGCAAGTAAAATGCAATTTAAAAAAAACTATTTACACGTGGGTAGAGCACATTAACAAATTATTCATTCAACATTCTCTCATCTATCAATCATAGGGAAATTAAGTGTCTGTTATAAGTGATCTGACAAGAACAGATGGGCAGCCCAACTGCTATGTTGTTTTCCCCCAGGTTCACAAAGAACTTAAGGATGGCCTCCAGCAGGTTAAGGAGAACTACTATGGGAGGTTAGTCTAGCATAGCTGAAAGAGCCTGAGGTTCAGAATCAGAAAGCGTGGATTCATATTTTACCTCCATGGCTGCTTATCTGTGTTTTTCAGTCAAGGTAAATTAATTTATATATAAAATAAAGGGATGAGGCTAGATAATATCTAAAATTTTATTCCAGGTTTAAGTAAAACTGATTTGAGGGAAATCATGGGCAAGAGTCCTATGGACTACAGAAAAAAAAATTAACCTGAGTCATACGGATCACCTTTCATCTGGGGCTTTCTTGTAGATTGATCTCTTTTAGGTCATATCCTGACCCAGAGTTTCCCTGAGAGCATCAGAATATAGTTTGTGTCTAAACCTCTAGAGAAAAGATAAAATAGCTCTTGGCTTCCATGTAAGCACTCAGACTAATAGTACTTCAAATTCAGCATGGGATTTATTTCACCAGACAGTTATTAAAAAACAGAAAGGACTTTCACATCAGCCCATAACCAGACAAGACGAGTCTCATTCTCTCTCCAGTGAGCCTCACTTCCCCTGAGGACCTATATAGTCCTCCAGATGAAGAGCCCTACCCTGAAGTTAAAACCTTCTCTTCCTCTTCCACAAATGTGAAAGAACTGAAGGTCTACAGGGAAGATAAACCCTGCAGAGGCTCTAGCCTGACCTTAAAAGAGAATATGAGCAACAACCTATGGATCTGCAAGAAAGGTCACATCAATGGCCAGTCCTGGGGCTTATTTCCAGTATAACTGCATCTAGCTCTCATTCTCCAATGCTCCTTCATCCATATCTTCTGTGCAGGCTGCCAGTCTTTCCCACTCTGAAACAAGTATTGGCTGTCAGGATAGTTATAATCTAAACTATTTTTTAGATTACCCCATTACTGTGAGTGTAAGATATCCGCCATTTCTCTTTTCATTTTGAGTGTAATAAAAAAGAATCACCGAAGATCAATAGGTTTGGATGGATTATGGCCTAGATGGTTTTTCCAAATCTTCCTCTTATTGTTAAGGACATCCTTAATCTCTCTAGTCTCCCTGGTTCCCAACATATCTCTGACTTCTCACTTTACATCATCACAGATCTATATGTTTAAGCAGCTGTTAAATCATTTTTATTTTTATTTTTTTGAGAAGGGGGTTCCTAACTCCTCATCTCTCAGCCAATATCTACCCTTTTCTCTTTTCTCATACTGATCATCACATTAAGTCAGGATTTCATCACTTATTGACTGAAATAGACTCTATCAATAGGTCTCACTACCTTGGGTCTCTCCCAATTCCAACTCATCTTCCATGCAGTTAAATTTATATTCCTAAAATGTAAAAATAACTATGCTATTCCCATACTCATAAAACTCCCATTTTGCTCTAGCATCAAACATTATATCACCTTTATCTCATGCTTTTCTTGAATTTTTATTTTTGTGTGCTTTATAATATATGTATACATAATTATAACAGCTATGCACATATACTTTATAAATAAGAAAATATACAAGAAAAAGTTAAGTACTCTCAGCAATAAAACTCATTTTTATAGACATATATATATATATATATACATATATATATATATATGTTGGACAATCAGGTAGCAGAGTGGATAGTATGCTACGTCAGGAATCAGAAGGATCTGTCAAATCTGACCTCTGACACTCACCAGTCATGTGTACCTGGGCAAGTTACCTGTCCCTATTTACATCAGTTTTCTCATCTGGAAAATGAACTAGAGAAAGAAATGGCATATCATTCCATTATCTCTGCTGAGAAAACCCCAAATAGGGGCAGCTAGGTAGAGATTTCTAGGAGTAACTTGAGGTGGGAATATATTGATTCTAAAAGAGAAAATGACTCTTTTGAGTCACCCCCAATTGAGGGACTTAGAACAAAGAAGGGTAAAGAATACTAAAAGGAATTGAGAGTGCTCTATAAACCTTTATATGCTACCAAAAAAGAATGGCCCCTATTGTCCTTGGTCTTTTTCCTTGACAAATATTTCAAATGTTCCCTTAGAAACCCACCAGGTTAGCTTTCTTCATATCATGTAGTCAGTGTTCAAGTTCATAATCTAAAGGGTGAAATAGAGTACAAGAATGGAATCAGGTGTACATGAGTTCAAATCTGGCCTCAGATACTTCCCAGCTGTGTGACCCTGGGCAAGTCACTTAACCCCCATTGCCTAGCCCTTACCACTCTTCTGTCTTGATTCCAAGACGGAAGGTAAGGATTTTTAAAAGATAAATAAATAAATGAATGGATGAATGAATGAATGAATGAATGAATGAATGAATAGATAAATAAAGCCCCAAATGGGGCCATGAAGTCACACAACACTGAATGACAACAACAAAAAAATACAAATGTGCAGTATATGAGAAAAATAAATATTGAGTTAGATCATAATGTAATGATGCAAATCTGATCTCAGCCACTTCACTGAGACGTGGACAAATGAGAACCAAGGCATACAGTATTGCTCTGTAGAATGAAGCTCATTCAAAAGGAGCAGAATAGAAAAGTGAGAAAGTTCATAGGAGTACTGCTTATTAAGAAAATGTTCTCATATGAAAAAATTAACAAATCAAAGGGGAAAAGCATGGTGTAGTACATTTGAGTTAAAATCCATGGAGGATAAATCAAAAGGAATGTCATTGGAATGACAACTCCAATTATTACAGACTAGTATATATTAGAGCTAGTTGGATTATACTGCTAAAACTTAACTGTTAAATATTCAGTGTGAGTATTTTCATAGAAATCAGAAAATGGTATGAATTAGTACTTGATTTAGGTTTAGTTGATCAGTTAAATTTAGGGAAACTCAATTAAATTCAATAAACACTTATTATGTATCAGTTGTGTTCCAGATATTCTCCTAAGTACTGGGATTACAAATAAGGATAAAAAAGACAGTCTCTGCCCTCAGGGAACTTATAAACTAATATGGAAAAATGACATACAAGGGAAACTGTTAGGGGGACACAAAAAGGGGTACTTACATTTTGAAGAGGAGAATCTTGTTGCATAACAAACAGAAATGCAGATGGAAAATGAGGTAAGGAAGGCTGGAAAATGATGGGGAAAAGTTAGTACTATAGATTAAATTTAAATAGAAATATCATTATGTATGATTATATATTTATATTATATAATATAATTATGAGCCATGTATTGACATATTTATGTAAAATTATAATATATGTGTTGTATGTATATTTAATAAATTGTTATAGAAAATATAAACAATTACCATTAGAAGTATTTCATATAGTTTTGTTTTTTTCCTTAAAATATGAATAGTTAATTTTAAAAGTTCAATAAATTTTATTTTATTTTCAGTTCTATATTATATCCCTATCCCACACCTTCACCTACTGATTGATTAGACAAAAAACATTACAAATATGAAGGCATACAAAATACATTAGTCTTTGTTTCAATAGTTGGAATCTTTTGATTCATGAAATATTAGATTATATAGTGCTCAGTTGCTTTTGAACATTGTATACCTAATCTGTCACACTGATCAACAACAAAAACAACAACAACAAAAGCTGATCCTCTTACTATTTTTGACATTTTGGTCCTCCAGAGAAATTTTGTTATCATTCTTTTAAAGTTCTCTAAAGTATTTTTTTTACAGATTGCTTTATATGCCATTTAATAAGAAAATCAATATAGGTAGTATTGTCATTTTTATTATATTGATGTTGCCTACTCATGAAGAATGGATATTTCTCCAATTATTTAGATCAATATATTCACTTAAAATGTTTTTTAATTGTGTTCTTATAATGTCTGTGTGTGTTTTGGCAGGTAGATTCTGTAATTTTTAAAGGATTTGTAGAGGATTGAAGAGGTACAGGGGATAAAGAAAGGTTTGTAACAGGGAATGGAGGAGTTGAAGGGATAGAGGGAATATGGATGCTGGTGAGGTAAAAGGAGA
Organism: Monodelphis domestica; assembly: GCF_027887165.1. Classification (NCBI taxonomy): domain Eukaryota; kingdom Metazoa; phylum Chordata; class Mammalia; order Didelphimorphia; family Didelphidae; genus Monodelphis; species Monodelphis domestica. Next base: position 369,814,110 of record NC_077229.1, read on the forward strand.
GAGATATCCCCCTGCTGAGAGGCTGTCTTTGAAAAATGGGGGTCCCAAGAAATGAGCCAAGGATAGTGTGAGGGAATATCTTCTCTATTGATTGATGTTGAAGATGCCCCAGGGCAGGTAAGCACCAACCCTCCTGAGGGATAAGCTCCCCCACACACACACACACCAAGGTTGCCCAGCAGGGGTCTGATAAGGACCATTTATGGTTGAATAGCTGTCCTTAGGTTCTGCTCCCTCTATGTTCCCCTGAAATGATAGTCCTCCTCTTATATGACTGTGGGTTACTTAACTCAAGATTAATTTATTAACAAGTTTAGAATGGGAAGGTATCAGGGTAGAGGGAAGAGGGATTTCCCTATACTTGGTCACAGATTGGGTTTGAGTCTCTCTCAGCTTTTGAGCTGAGGCCAGGCCTCACAGGCTGTCTATACTAATCTATACTAGCTTTCTTAAGTTCAAAGTCTTAGCAGTAGACAGCAAGAGGAAGAAAAGTTCCTAATTTTCAGAGCTGGTTGGGCCTGTCTCTCCGGGTTAATTTCCTAAAGATTGGCCTTACAATTCACACCGCTTCCATTAAATCCTGTTCAATGACACGATCATAGAAATCCAAGTAGAGCACACAGTTGGGAAATATCCAGGAATAGAGGTACTTCTATCCAGAGACAGGGAGGGAGCACTCCTTCCAATCCAAGTGCCAGGAAAGAGAGCCCTTGGAGCAACTGTCACTCTCCAAGTCTCCCCTTCCCCACCAACTGCCATTGTTGTCAATATCTTCACTCCAACATTCCAACCTTTGTCTGTTCCATTTGAGTGGCAGAAAGTCCCAAAGCTTGATTCAGTTTTCCTTTTAACAATTCCCAAATATTTTATACTTTATACTTTCTCTCAAGAGATAGATAGATAGACAGATAGACAGATATATATATATATATATATATATATATATATATATATATACATAGAGAGAGAGATCTAGAGAGATATGTGCATCCTTCTTTCTTCTTTCTTGTTCTTGTTCTTGTTCTTCTCCCTACTTCTTCTCCTTCTCCTTCTCCTTCTTCCTCCTCTTTGTTCTGTTTTTGTTCTTTCTTTTTCTCCCCTACCTTCTCTTTTTTTCCTTCTTTTATTGGCCAATACTTTATTTTAATAGTTTTTTTTTAATTCCTAGTTTCATTTATTAGATTGCTTTCAGTTTGAATTTTATTTGACCAAATGTTCAAGGAACTTGATTTTCAGTATTTCCATTTTTGCTGTTTAATGGGTTTTAGTTATTTTATTTTATTTTATTTTATTTTTAGGTACATGCTTGATTAATAAATCTGTTATTTCTCTTCTTTTTTATATAAATATTGAAAGATACAAATTTTCCCCTAAGTTCCACTGGCCTACATTTCATAAATTTTGGTATATTTTCTCTTTATCATAATTTTTAATGAAATAATTGATTGATACATTTCTAAGGATTAACTTATTTAGTCTTTGATTAATTTTTAATCTATGCCTCAAAGGCCCGTAATTTAATTTTTATTACACTATAGTCAGAAAATAAGTATTTAATATTTTTACTTTTTCATTTGTTTTTGTGATTTTACCCTAATACATAGTTAATTTTTTGTGAAGACAAAATGCACAACTAAGGTTTAAGTATACTCTTTTCTACTTCCATTCAATTTTATCCAAAGGTCTATCATATCTAACATTTCTAAAATTTTATTTGTTTCCTTAACTTATTTTAAATTTATTTCATTTTATATTTGTTTCTATCTGAGAAGGCTATATTAGGATTTCTCTCAATATGGTAGTTTTACTTTCTATTTCTTCCTATAAATTATTTAAATTGTCTTTCAAGCATCTTGGTGCTATTGTATTTGGGGCATATATATTCAGTATTGATATGTTCCCTTTTAGCAAAATATAGTTTCCTTAATTATCTCTTAATTTTGTTTTTCTTTATCTTAGTCTGAGACCATGATTGCTAACACTGCCTTTTTAAAAAAAATTTCAGCTGGAATATAAAGGATTTTTTTTTCCTATCTCCCCTCCTCTGTAACCTTTTAACTCTGTATTTTTCTTCTAAAAGATATATTGTTGGATTCTAGTTTCTAATCCATTCTGTTATCTCCTTATATTTTATAGGTGAGTTTATCCCATTCCCATTCATGATTTTGATTGTTCATTGTATCTTTCCCTTCCTCATATTCTCTAATACTTATCCTACTCTATTCGTTATTCTGTTCCTTCTTCAAGAGCAGGGGTTATTGAATGGGTTACCTCTTATGGGCTTGTCTTAGCACCAGTGACCTGTTCACGTTTAATTTTGAGATAAAATGAGTAACTCATAAGTCACTGAACATTTAACAAAAGGAGGTTTATGTTGCCCTAATGTATCCCGGATATGCCACAAAGCCACAGTCGTAGTTAACTTCTAAAGTTTTGCATCTTAGTTTCCTACGGAAACTCATTTGTTCAGCAAAGAAGGATGTGTTGATTTAAGGGGTACTCAGATAATCACCAATTCTGAGGAACCTGCATACCATGTGAAGGGGTCTTTTTGTACCTCAGGTGATCAGGAAACTGAGTCAAAAGAAGTAGAAGTAAATCAGGTCAAAGGGACAGCTTGCTGTCTTTTATACAAAATTAATCCCTATTGCATCTTTTTTGCTACAGGAGGTGGAGACCCTTATAGATTTTAGTCCCATCACACTTATGAAGCAGTAGCTAAGGATGTGTGCCTTTTGGAGAAAATCCAAACCGCAGGGTTTCTCTCTCATGGTGAGGAGATACTGTAAGATCTTATGGAAAAGAAAAGTTCTCTAGAACATCAGGGGATTGCCTTACTACCAAATTCAAGTTTAAAAACATAAAATGGTGCTCTCATAAAATAATTTAAGACCTTTTTTGGGGAAGGAAGATAGTTTCACTGGAGAGGAAGAATTGTACTAACTGTACAATTATCCCTTTGCATTTTTTTTTTCTGATTTGAGTATGGGCTGCTCTTTATCACTTTTTAAAAAAATTTTTTCCCTGTTGGTTGAAATAAACACTGTTCTTTTCTGGCTATTATCCTCCTGAAATATTTCTCTTACTTTGAGTTCTTCTGTCTTATGGAATTTAGGGACTGTATTACATTTGTGTAAAATTAGGAATGAACTTTACATGAACTCCAGCAGAATCCTGGATATGCTAGAACTGAAAGTATAATAAGTCAAAGAATAATGCTGATCTTTTGGGGATGTCTCCGGGTCTGAACTTACAATGTATAAGAGCAAGAAGTATGGGATCCTAGTCATTAGGTTACATAAAGATTTTGGTATAATGGGAGTTCAGATAGAGGGGAAAACAGAATAGATTGTGACCAATAAGACAGATAATATGAGCATTCAACATACACAAGTTTTATTGTGAGGAGGGAGATCACACAATTCATATAATATTTCTCTTTCCCCTGAAAGAAGGCAAAATGAAGCTTAGGCAATAAATCAGAGGTAAAAACAGAAAATAAATCAGTTTCAGACCTTGCTTTAGATCATCTTGCCTTTAGGGAAGCAGCCTAAGTGCATGTGCATGGGGGAAAAAAACAACAACAGAAAAAAGATTGAATTGGAAAGCTGTAACCTGCAAAAATGCTAACCTTCCCATTAGTATGTCTATATTTTGTAACTATGGATATACGGGAATGAATTACTACTTACCTGAATGCCAAGAAACACGAATTACAGTGATCTGACAGAAATGATTCACAGAATCTGACTGTGAAAAGAATAAAAATTCAATTCATTATATTTCGGAAGTATTAATCATTTCTATCTCAGACACTGGCATTGGGGTGAGATCAGAGCTAACAAATCTCTCAGCTATTCACATAATACTATTACTTCAGCACATGGATACTCCAAATGTCCTTTTAATGGGATGCTTTGCCACATGGCACAATCTGTACTTAAATATTCAGAACAACTAACTGCCTTGGAAATTCTTAGGAGCTCTGGAAAGAGGGACATTGGCAGGAGAATAAAGAAGTCACTAGTGTTAGTCAGAGTTTCATTATGTGATCAGGGATTAGCTTTTTTAAGGTGTGTATGTGTGTGTGTGTGTGTGTGTATGTGTGTGTGTATGTGTGTGCGTGTTTTAGTGTTTTTAAAGTTAAGTCCCTTAGCTTCAATATATCTGTACCATATTCCATTTCCTCACAAAACAAAATTCTTCCTTCATTTATGTATTTATCACCATCAGCAAGAGGTCATGAAAACAGCAACTCTAACTATCTGCCATAAAATCATGTTCTTAAGTGTGTATCATGTACAAAATTTGGTGCTGTATGTATTTTCATTCATAAGAAGGACTAAAGGTCAGAGATGCCAAGATGGGAATGATATGCTTCTTACCAGGAGCCTACTTTTAAGGTGCACATAATTCATAGAAAATTGGTCAGAATGACAAGCCATCCAGGGTCCCAGGCTGTGGCAGGACATTAAACAGAAAAGCACTAGCCATAAGAAGAAAAGAAATTTAAACTCAGAACCAGAACTCTTGAGCCTTTGTCTAATGTTTGACCCTACTAGAAACATGGATCAAACATAAATCGGGAATTGTATTTTCTTTATTTTGTATATTTCTTTATTTTATCGAAGATGTGGCCTGGGTCATGTGGTTGGAATCTTGGCTTTTCCTAGCATTCCTAGGTTTAAGGTGCCTTATGAATTGTCAGAGGCTGACTGGAATTAGAAAATATTATAGTTGAGCAAAAATAGTGGATATTTGTTGTCTATTTTCTTGTGGCTATTATTGTTCCTTAGCTAAGAGTAAAGCACTTTTATAGTTAAAAACATTCTTTCTGTTCCTGCAGGAAGTCAATCCCACTATAAAGGGGATGTTTTCATGGGTCAGTGAAATATGGCAAATATAGGGAATAAGTGGAACAAGAAAAATATATGGGGTTTCAGTAATGATCAGTTTCAGTTATCTCTAAGTCACACAGCAAAGATGGAAGGGAGAAAGGCAGATCTGGGAGACTGAAGGTCCTTTGAGGACCACAGAATACTTGGTATTTCTTTCTGTACTTCCACAGAGGAGGTTAGAACATATAAACGAAAAGTCACTGAATTTTCTTGGTGAAGAGGATCAAGCTAATGGGTAGTAACACAACCTGGTGGTTAGATAAATGAGGGGGTAAAGAGAGCAAAGGAGAGATGTAGATAATTATCCTTTAATTTTTTAAAAAAACTCTTAACTTCCACCTTAGAATCAATACTTTGTATTGTTTCTAAGACAGAAGAGTGTTAAATAGTGTATTGGTTCTAAGGCAGAAGAGGGGTAAGGGCTGGGAAATTGGGGTTAAGTGATTTGCCCAACGTCACACAGCTAGGATGTGTCTGAGGCCATATTTGAACCCAGGACCTCCTGTCTCTAGGCCTGGCTCACAATCCACTAAGTCACCCAGTTGCCCTCGTAGATAATTATTTTTGAAAGAAAAATGCTGAGGAGAGAAGATAAATCATTTTTAACAAATGGATCACAGAAAAAGAAGATAGGACTTTAAGGAAGATACAGATTTAAAATTCGAAAAGCACAGATAAGGAAGGAGTAGATTCTGGGCAAGGATTAGTGATCTATGAGAGATGGGACATCCAATTCAGAGAATAATTAAATGGTCTTGTTTGGTTAGAAGGATAGGATCAGCCCTACACAGAGAGAGGTTCAATATGAAACATGTAGGAATGTTAAGCAGAGAGTAATTGGGCTTACTCTCAAGTGCAAGGCTAAATAATTTACATTTTATGCCAGAGGTAATTGGTAGCCACTTAAGGTTTGTGATCGGAGGTGTAACATGATTAGAGATGTTTCTTTGGAAAATTCTTTTGACGACTATGTGAATCAAGGACGGACAAATTAAAGCTGAGTTGGCAGGCTAATGGGGACTTGATCTGCATGGTAGCAGAGTGAATGAGAAAAAGAGACCCAAGTGAAAGGTGTGGTATTCTTAGAACTTGGCAACGACATGATCTCAGCAATGGATTGGATGTCAGGGTGATGAAGATGGAAGAGGCAAAGATCTTTGTGAAAAAGAAGCCAAGTTTCGACTTTGCTGCTTCTACCCAAGCAAACATAACTTTTGTTTTCCTTAAGAATTTCCACTTTTGGATAGATCTTTTGGAAGAAATATAGGGTAGGTTGAAATTTTGACTTTAGAATCTATATCCACACTGATAATGTCACAAGTCCACTGAAGCATTCAAGTATTTACTATAGGAAAATTGACAGAATCAAAAAAGGAGAGTCACAAGGTTATAAGAAGTTTGAAAAAGCTTAATAGGTATCTGGTTTTCCTTGAATGCCTCACCTCTTTCACTTCCTCTTCTCTTACTTCTGACTTTGAAATGAAAATAAGAGTTTATGGGGCAGCTAGATAGCACAGTGGATAGAGTACCAGACCTGGAGACAGGAGGACCTGGGCTTATTCTGTCCTCAGATACTTCCTAGATGTGTGACACTGGACAAGTCACAACCCCAATTATGTAATCTTGCTGCTTTTCTGAGTTAGAACTGATAAGACAAAAGGTAAGAGTTTAAAAAAAAAGAAAAGAAGAATTTATATTTCTGTTTTATTCTGGGAATTCTAGTGCTCTTGGACTCTTTCAGGCTTTGTAAACTTTAATCAGAAGGAAGTCACTTCATTTTACATATCTTTTAGTAATGTCATCAAGCAGTCCTACAAAAAGTCAGATAAAACTCATTCATATTTCCGAGGAAATTAGGTATGTGTCTTCATATTAGGGTTTCCCTGTTTTAGGGAGGAAAGTTGAAGATCATTTCTTCACATTCTCATACAAAAATAATAAAGAAACATTTACATTATTATACACTGTCAGTAGCAATACTGTCCATGTGAAGGATAGTAAAAAAATATTATGAGTAATAATTAAAATCTTTCTAATAATTTGGGAGGCATGTACTCATTTCCACATAACATATTACATATGTTTATGTAGTATATTTATGCATTTATAATTTAGTTACATAATATAATATATAACAACTATATTTTCATATAACACTAATTGGGAGATGCTTCCTTGTTTCCAATGTGGTTATATAAAGGAAGGTTAAAGCTGACTTCTTAGACAAAGGGTCAAATTAATCCAACACTTAAATGAAGTCTCCTTCCCTGTTATGTTCTTAAACTTCAAGGGGAGATGGATGTCACAGAGTCAAATACGTTATTGACCCAAGATCTTTCATCTCTAGTGACACAGAGATATAGTACACTCTTCTTGGAACTCAAACTTTAATGGTCGAGTTTGGTGGCAACACCAATGAATATGAGCAGACAGGAAGTAAGAAATATGTTGCATTATGGATACAGAGATCTCAGGTTTGATGGTCATTAATGCTTTCCTAGTGGAAAAACTCATAATGTCCTAACATTTTAAAAAATTTCACTGAAGTTAAAGTATTATATCAATCACTTATTGTGGCTATTGTTTTCACCATCCTAACCACCCTCACTTCCATCATCATCAATAATATAACAAAAATGTAAATTAGACTTCTGAAAAGCAGTGTGGCATAATGAATAGAGTGCAAAACTCCTCTGGCAATTGTCAACTGTATGATCATAAAGGAGTCACTTAACCTTTCTAAGGCTGCTTCTCAAATCTCCTAAACAAATTAAGATAGAATGTCTCACAGGGCTTTCTGAGAATCAAAAAATATGAAGTATGTAAAATATGAAGAATGTAAAATGCTTGGCAACTAGATAAATGCCAGGAGCCATCAAGCCCATGCTGTTTGACACAGTCACAGGTGGAAACCAGGGATTGCAAAGAGGTCCCCAGGAAGCATGAGCATCCACTCAGACCCCCTTTGTGTGACTTTTCTCACTAACATCCCTTATTATTGGAATTGGTATGATGATGATGATGATGATGATTATTTTCTCTCTAGGTTCAGGAAAAATAGATGAGAGCAAAATCCCTGCAGGGTCCATACAGATGTCCCACTTTATCCCCCCAGAATATTATCAAAAGATCCCACTTGCAAAATTAAACCTAAGGATTCCCATGTACCCATTTAAATGGGACCCCTTTCTCAGGTACAAAACTATGCTTAGATTCCCCCACCTCCATGTATAGGCCAGAGATGACAGGTATATTAATTGCCCTTCAAGGAGAGGATGGTACCATTTTACTTATACTGATTTGTTTTGCTAATTGAAGCCTAGGCAATCTGTTTTGGAAACTTTAGTAAAATATTAGAAAGTGAAAGCCTGATATGGAAAAATATGGGAAAAAATACTTAAAATTGGGTATGTTTCTTTTGCCCTTTGACCCCCCGACTTGGCAACAGTATTTTGTTGATTATCTTCTTAGAAGTTTGATTGATTATGTATTTGATTAGTGCAATGAATTAGCTTAACTACATGTCTGAGCCTCACGGGTTAATGGGAAACTGACCCCTAGTCATGCTGCCTGTGACAAGAACAAATATATCTTCTAAGCTTTATGTTTGTTGTTAGAATCTATAGAAACATAGTATGTAGGATAATCATAGATTGTTGATTAAACGATTTGTTAAAAGTTAACGTATGACGTATCTGTAAGGAAACATGTAGTTGAGAAATGAAACTGTGTATTAAGGAGATATGTAACCATGAGGGTATAAAATAAAGCCAAGCCTGAATGAAGGCGGAGTAGTTCTCTTGTGATGTCTGACTGCAGATTGAAACTTTTAACTGTCTGCCTATTCATTTCTTATCTGCTGATGCTGCCCTACCAGCCAAAAGACCTCTGACCCTGTGGAGGGCAAGCCCCTCACAGCAGATAAATATCAATTATTTGTAACTATCAGTGTCATTATGAAAACTGGTTTGAATGGCCTAGCCAGAGTACAAGGTCCAATCACGCTACTGAATTCCTGCTTTTTATATAGTCTGGGGATTAAGGAAGGAAATAATCCAAATTATCCTTAGCTTCATACTTATTGTTTCTTTTATTTCTAGTGATGTCTTTAGATGGTCAACTTTCCCTCAGGCATGGAAGTATTCATCTAGGTGTAAGTTCCTCTCACAGGTATAAATATGATTAGTAGGGAATGGACAAATCCTTGAATTGACCTTATGTGTATGCCCAGAGGCACAATGAGGTGGTGAAGAGAGGTTCAGTCTTAATCTTTACAATACCTGTATTCAAAAACCTGCTTTGATACATATTATCTTCGCACTCCTAGGCAAATCACTTAACCTCTGAATTCCTAAATCAAGCAGAGAAGTTATTGGTCTGGATTAGTAGAGGTAGAGAGGGAAAGAAGAATGGAGGGAGTTTCCTCTATTATTTCTCCCTATAACAATGAAGTAAAATATCAATCAAATTATAGATTGAATATCTTTATTCATATGTCTTTCCATCAGACCTCTTTCTGGAGTTTGCAAACTGGGCATTGATGAAAAGTCAGTAGTGACCAGTAGCAAATGTATTCTGACCACATCTAAAACTTGTATTTTATAAAAGACATTGACAGACAAATGTCCCCAGGATGGTAAGGGGTGGGGAACTCCCCTATATGAGGATGAAATGGAGAAAGCCAAACTATTTTGATTAGGAAAAAAAAAGTAAACAAGAAGAATTTTATTTCTATTTTCAATTATTTGAAGGATTGTCCTGTGGAAGAAAGATTTAAAAAGTTCTGCTCATTCCCAAGAAATAGAACCAAAACAAGAGATGCATATAAGAGAGTGATTCTAGTTCAATATGAGAAAAAACTTCCTAACAATTAGGATCATCCAGAAATATTCTGTCTGTTTTTAAGTCAATGAATGGTCTATCATGAGAGCAGATCCAGTCAATAATAGATGGCTACTTTTTAATTATATTAGAGAAAGACATCACAATCACAATAGCTAACATTTATATATTGCTTTAAGGTTTGCAAAGCATTTTACATATATTAATTCATTTGATCTTCACAACAACCCTATGTGGTAAGTGCTATGAATATCTCTACTTTGTACATGAGGAAAATGAGGTAGAAAGACATTGAATGGCTAATGAAGAGTCACGCATCTAGAATATATTTGAATCCCGATTCAAACCCAGGTATTCCTGACTCTAAGTCTAGCACTCCATGCACCATACCACCTTTCTGAGTAGTTCAGATAAAGGTTTTACTCTTTGGCACCTGGAATTGTTTCTAGCCCTGAGATTCTATAAAGTTATGCTTGAATCAAAAATAGGTTAGGAATTCATGTATTGGATTAAATCCCAAGAACCAAAGTGATCACATACGGGCAGCACATGCACAGCTGAAATGGGGAAGGCTGTCCTCAGAGGTACATTACAGGAAGAGATCCAGCTAAAGGCCGAGCTTCACGAATACAGTGACAGCTATCCAAGAGCAGGAAGAGGAGCTCTCAAGAAGAAACTACTCCATAGAAGCTGATAAGAATGTAGCCTCTAGAAGATCACTTCACCCAACTCACTATTTTATAGTTGGACTGTGACCTACAGAGATCTTGTCCAAGGTACAACAGCTTTGTGTGGATGCAACTGGGAAAGTATCTTCTTTCTACTTTACCATATACTCTTCATCAGATCCCAGGACTGTTTTCCTAAAGCAATGTAGATACTAGGTCCCAAGGTAGGTTACCTTGATTTACCTTTAAATGCCTCAGGTCATTTACTGAGTATGAGTATGACAAACTGAAGGAGCTCTTCACTGAGGGTTAATGAATAGCTTAATCATACCCAGTTATTCATGTTTAGGGTTGTCTGAATCTCAGGCTCATGAGACATTAAGCAGAAATGTATTTGTATAATGGATCCATCAGTAAACAAATGTTTATTAAGCACCTACTATGTGCCAGGTGTAAAAATAGACTTGAATCCAGGACTTCAATCCCCAGAAGCCCTTGCTCCACTTCCCCAGAATGCCCTCTAATCTCACTGAATTCTCACCTGGACCGAGACCGAGATGGGGTTTTTAAACCTGGTTGTGAATAGACTCTGCCCTCCTTTTACTTCCACTTCGGAGCACACGTGGCTCTCCACCTAGCAGGCAAGATGTGAGTAGTTGTGTCTAGGCCTCTCTCTGGCCTAGATACGTGCTTTTCTTACTTGTATATTCTTAGGTTTTCAATCTTAAATAAACCTCTAAAAAAATAATACTCCTTGCAGAGAGAAACTAATTTCTACCTGCCTCAGTCTCCCCAAAATTTTAATCTTTACACAGGCATTATGCTAGGTGCTTCAGGAAAGGTCATTTTATTTGAATAATGTGAATAAAAAAAAAGATTGATTATAAACTTGAGCACCAACCTCTCTCCTCCTTTCTGGGTTCCTATAGCCGACCTCTAAAAGGAAAGTCAATTCAAGATTCTGTATTAATGTTTACAAACTTACCTTCAATATGAATATTGATTTTATTTTGTCAGAAAGGAGAACAAGAAAAAATTGTGAGAACTCTGTGGCAGAGTTCTCTCTAGTGAATCCCATATTTAACTGAAACAATAATCTCTCTAAGGCACGTATAAATACAAATCCAAGCACATATATAATGTAATACATATACTCATATACATATATATTAAATATAATATACAAATTAAACACAATTTATATATTATGGAGCAGTATTTGGGATATATATGTATATGCATATTGAGTACCATTGAAGATCTGGGATCTTCATATGATTTTCAATATTGTTCTATTACCTTTATAGCAAAAAATGCAAGCACCTGTCTCATATTTAAGGTCCTCCACAATTTCTCTTTTAGCTACATTTCCAAACCTATTTCCCATCACTTTGACTCATACTTTAAATTCTATGTATCTCATTCCAAAGTCTTCAAAAGTCTGAGATACCTACAATAGAAGACAGAGCAAATAAGTAGATACCTTTTATGTTATGATTTTGAAAGGGGTAAAATTTCCTTGGTGAAATCTATTGTTTTCCCCTCTGTCCTTATTCATATACCAACTGGCTACATATGCCTAATAAAAATGAGAGAGGATGTTTCTATAGTATCTTACAATTTTTAAAGCATTATACATATACATCTTTATTTGATACTCAAAATAATTCTGTGAAGCAAGTAGAACATAAATGGAGGTGCCCATTTCACAGGTGAAGAGATTAGGGCTCAAAGACATGAAGTGTCTTGTTCAAGGTCACACAGAAACTAAATGACAAAAATGAATCTCAGACTCGGGCCTACTAATTTCAGATATAGGTCTCCTGTCATGCTAACACAAGTGTCAATCAATCTTGATAGAAATAGAAATAGATTAAACTTTGTGATATTTTATCATAATAAAGATAACTTATCCTGATATATTACTTATTTTTATCTAAAGAAAGATTGTAGGGGTTAAAATTAAGGTTGGACTAAATATAAGAGAATGTGGTCACTGAGATTAGTAAAATAAAATATTTTAAATAAAATAAAAATTACTTTTTATCAGTTTTATTTACAAAATAGAGGGAAAGAGAGAAAGGAGAGGAATGTGAAAGAAGGTAGAGAAATCAGTTAATCTAACAAGCTAAATATTTGCTCCTCTGCCTTGCTCTACTCTGGAAGGGCTCCTAGAAGCCCCAACTGGAGGGCCCAGAGGTAAATTAAGCAAGGGATTCACCCACTTGGCCTCCTCTGAGAGGGAGGCATATCTGATGCTAAATCTCTCCAGAAGTGAGGAAAGGAAGGTCAACTTTTTCCACTCACCAATCCAAAGTCTAAGGAGAGAAGATCCCAGAGCAATCTTATCAAATGCTAGAGTCCCAGGTAGATGCTGAAGAAGGTCCTCCACTGGCCTCCAAAGCCTCAAAAAAGCTCAAAGAACTCATGACAGGAAGTTACAGCCACTTTTAAAGACCCTTCTTTGTGTTACTTCCTGATCCTTCCTCCACTTTTGGGAACAATTATAGTCTTTAAATTTGTTTAGGACTGTCCAGGGGCCAGTCAGTCATTTCTAAGTTGTCACCCACTTTAGCAAATGGGTTGTGAACCTCTCCTACTAGGAGTTAAGTAAGGGTGTCTTTACTTATAGTTGATTACATTTAAAAGTAAGCAAGGAAGAGTTAATCCCATCTTCACAAGAGATAGGTCTAAATAATAACCATTAATAAATTAAATGAATGGAAGAAAACAAGATTTTTCGATTGACTAATATGTGTCAGGCTCTGTGTTAAGTGCTTTGAAAATGTAATCTCACTTAATCCTCGCAAAACTCTAAGAAATAGGTGTTATTGTCCCCATTTTGTTGTTATTGTTCAGTCATATCCTATTCTTTCTGATCCCATTTGGGGCTTTTTTGGCAAAGATATTAGAGTGATCTGCCATTTCCTTCTCTAGTTCATTTTATAGATGAGTAAACTGAGGCAAACAGGGTTAAACGGCTTGCCCAAGATCACATACAGAGTAAGTGTCTGAGGTCAGATTTGACCTCAGAAAAGAAACCACCAGGACTCCAGGTTTGTCACTTTATACAGACAAAACCTAGGCAAAAGGATGTAAGGAGACTTGCCTAAAGATTTGAATTCAGGTCTTCTGGACTCTAGATCTAGCATCTATCCACTCTGCCATCTAGAGCAAATATGTACAAAGAATTGAAATATTTGAACTTGCAAAGGACTGTGGAGTGCAGTTCTTGGAAAATCTAAAACTTTAGTTTTAGAGTGAACTGATCTTTTTATTTTCTACCTAGTTAAATGGATTAAATGAAGAGAGGTGAGGAGAGAGAAAGAGTGATGGAGAATGTGTAGGGAAGAAGAGAACAGAGAGAAAGAGAGAGAACTGAACATATTCATGACCTATTATGAATGGTGAACATGTTGGGGTAATGTTCCCATGTGGGCAAATTAGAGTTGTGTCATGCAGCTCTCCAGAAGTTTATCGATGGCCCTGGGTACACATTTTCAAAGGCTGGATTTCTCTCTTGAGTGAAACTTTTAATAATACAGCAAACATAATATTGCAATATAAAGAGAAAGGGGTCCTCAGCCTGTGCATATATGACCATTTAATTTTAACACCTAGGAATAATGATGATGAAAGGCCTTCTTTTATGTGGTACTTTGCCTTAGTCCGGGTAAAGGATGAAGTCCAAGTGCATCTACAGGCAAAATAGGAATAGTTCCACCTAGCAGATTGGAGGCAGGGTAAGAGCCATATGCCACATGTAAAAAATAAACTCGAATCCAGGACTTCAATCCCCAGAATTCCTTGCTCCACTTCCCCAGAATGCTTTGTAATCTCACTGAAAACCTCACCTGGGCTGAGAACGAGATGGGGTATTTAACCTGATTGCAAAGGCTTTTGTGTCCCTTTTCTTCCCTGTTTTCCGCTTGCAAGCAGACGTGGCTCTTTTCATAATATAGGTGAGGTTGTGTCTAGGCCTCTCTCTGGCCTAGACACATGCTTTCTTATCTTGTATTTTCTTTAATCCTTAACCTTTAATAAACCTCATAAAAATATAATACTCCTTGCAGAGAGAAACTAATTTCTATCTTGCCTCAGTCTCCCCTAAATTTGAACTGTTACACACATATTCTTCACTATGCCAAGAAGCTCTAGAGCTAGTGTGGCATAGTAAAATTACATTCAAGATTTCTAGATTCTAGTCCCATTTCTGTCACTAATAATTTCTGTAACCTTTGTGTCATATTTCCCCTCTGGGCCTCACATTCTTTAAATTGTGGTTGGATTAGAAGGCTTGATCAGTCGTTATATAGCTAATATTCTGTTTCCAAGACTATGAGAATGCTGGTGTAAAGTATAGAAAAAAGCCATAAATGAAATAAATTATAGTTTAGGTTTTCTCTATTAAACTTAGTTTTCATTCTCCTATAATAGTTGTCCTCATTGTCTTCTTAATTATGTGTGAATTTGATCCAGGCAAGGATGTGTGTCCCTTTGCTCTTTGTTTTATATCTTGGGCAGGTCTCTGCGAGAATTACAGAGGCAACCCTAATATCTAGAGATGGCAAACAGACACAAAAGCTCCAAGAGCAATTAACTTAGCCATTCATGGGTGATGAGAGCTTAACCTCTGGGCTCCCAAGCATAAATGTCTGAAAGTTCTATCTTGCCCTTTGTTAATTGCAAAATAAACAGCTCTCCCCTGGAGAAGGGAGAAAGATGACCCCTTTTTTGCTCCCTTCTCTCTTCTTAATTCCACAGTGTATAGTTTCTTTGGGCTGAATTTTATTTATTTAATGATTTTTCAGTGATAGAAGAACTTTTGTCAGTGGAAAAATAAAAGAATCAAACAGAGGCAGCCATGCTATCTGCCTACTTGACTGTGAGGACAATTTTAATTTCAAGATGTTTTGAATATTTTGACCACTTCTTTTGATATTTTTAAAGAGGAAGGAGAAAGGAAACACTGACCCAATCAAATGCTAAATTACAGCAGTCTACTGTCTCAGCTTTTAGACTCCTGAACCAAGCAATCTTAAGCAATATCTCTATATCTTTAAATGGAAACAAATGAACAAGAAAACTAGCCTAACCTACCACAACACAAGATAGTGACAAAACCAGGATTAGATTTTAGAATTGGTGAATCCCAGTCTTTTCCATTAGAGCATGCCAATGTAAAGTGATATATGATAAGAGGCACTTTCAATATTGTATTTATAGCAATCATTCTTTGCATTATATGTACCTCTATTTGCAGTTGTTTGGAGGAGAGGTTGGTTAATTTCTGCTCTTTCCAAAGAGTCTGCCCAGTTTATTATTATTCATTATTATTATTATTAAATGAACTTAAATCTCTTTGTTTCAAACATCATCATCCATAATATCGCCATCACACATAGGTGACAAAGTGATTTTCTGAAAGTTTAGATTTGAACATGAGATTCTGCTACTTTAGAAATGACTCCTTATCAACTTTTGGCCCAAATATAACCTACTGTCTTTGAAACTTTATCTCTTTGAACTCAGATCCTGGGCTTATCTTTCAGTCTTATTACACATTACATTCCCAAAGTCCATCGAAACTAGACTTCCCATTGTGCCCCCAGCCCCAATTTCTCTTCAGTTTCTAGTTTTCTCCTTTTCTAACTACCCTGGATTTATTTTGTATTACTCTCTCTATATATACATATATATGCACACATTGTCTGCTCTTTGAAAGACTAGAGTCTCCTTTAGAGAATATTTTTCTTTTTTTTGTATCTGTATCCTAAAAGCCTAGTACAATGCACATAATATTTTTGGTAGCTTATATGCTTGCATGATTTCTCATATAAGATATCTATATCTTTGTTCTAGCTGCCACTCCCCTGTTCCCAAGATTCACTTTGAGATAAAAGGTAGTTGAAGAAATAGAAAGGTAAAAACATTTATTAAGCTTTTACTCTGTGTGAATTTCAAAACTACTCAACCCTATTCAAACCATTCTTTAGAGGATGGGATTTGGCTATTTCCTGATCAATAACAATGGAGATACTTGGAATGACAGAATCAGGTCTTGGAAACTAAAATCTCCACCCTACTCAGGGTAACAGGATTTAGGAAGGGCTGCAGCAAAGCTCAAGATTTAATTATTTGAGAATATGGCCTTCAACAGACACATGCAAAGGGGACAGACCTCTGGGTGGTCCTGAGTTAAGCTAGAGCCACCATTGGCACAGGGGAGACACAGGAAGTGAAGTAGAGGACAGCTGAGGAGACTGGGGACTTCCTGGGTGGAGGGAAGGAGGTTGTTGAGCCTGGGTGCTTGGAGTGGAGGCCCTGAGACTGTTTCTCCATTTGGGTCACGTGAGTGATAGGGACTGATCTCTTTTCTTTGCCTCAGTGATCCAAGGCCTTGGGCCTTTGGCCCAGTTAAGCAGAGGGGGTATTTAAGCCCTATTCCCTTCTCTCCCCTTTCTCTTTCCCTCTCTCTCTCTCTCTCTCCCTCTAATACCTTTCTTCCTCCTGTTAGTAATTTAAAACTCCATAAAAGGTTGACTGCTGACGTGAGTTTTTATTTAGGAATTACATAGCTGAATTCCTTGGTGACCTTAAATTAATATATATAAGTCTTTTAATGTGATTTCCATGTCACATCTGAACCTCTTAGATAATTTTCTTACTTTATTTTAATGATATTTTATTTTTCCCTCTTCTATGTAAAAATACAATTTTTAATTTTGATTTTTAAAAGTTTTTAGATCTAGATTCTATAACTTCTTCTGATATCCCCATCTTTGACATGGAAAGTAGTTTGTTTTAGACTTAACATGTGTACACATAAATCATTTCCCCGTATTAGTAGGATTCTGTGAACAAGGAAATAGCCCAAAACAAGAGAAACCTGAAATTTGAAGAAGAGGTTTCTGGAGGGGCAAATGGAACATTCAGGACTTGCTGGGGATGGGAGAGTTCCATGAATATTCAAAAGGAAAAACTGTTGACTAGAGAGAGATTTTTCTAGTTGGTCTTCTTATCTAAGATTCTGAGAGAGCTGGATGAGAGAGATACTCTACTCAAACCCTTTTTGCCTGACTGAGCTGCATGAAGTTTCTTACCCTAAACTAAAGACAACCTTTGGACTATAATTTTCCCTTAGGGGAAATCAGAGTTATATTCCTAGAAGAGAGTTTTGATCTAACCCTCAAAAATTGCCATGGGAAAGAGATAACAAGGACTTCCTTCTTTCCCTCTACCCTCTCCTTCTCCCATTCCTTTCAAAATAAATTAGATAACTTTAAATTTCAACAGAACTGACTCAAAGTCTATGTAATAGGAGGGGGGGATTTTCAATTCCTCAAAAGAAGAAAGCTGTGAGGGGTAGACTTACTTCTGGTCTGGAATGACTGACTCCATTAAAGTTGCCCAGCTTAGTGGAGGAAGAGGAAAGTTTTACACAGAACTGAGTCCTCAAAAACAGCTGCTTTCTGGTCCCTTCATCTTTTAGGTCCCCTCTCTCACTATTACAGTTCTAAAATGGAAAAGAATAATAAAGAAAATGAAATATAGTAGGCTTCAATCTGCAATCAGACTTCAGTTCCTTCTCAGAGGGAAGATGGGATTTTTCTTTATCAATCTCTGAGATTGTCTTAGATCACTGTATTGCTAAGAAAAACTAGGTCATTATGGTTGTTCATCAAGAAATATCACTTACATTGTATTTGATATTCTTCTGGTTATGCTTACTTCACTTTATATTAGTTCATGAAAATTTTTCTAGATTTTTCTGAAGTCATCCTGTTTGTCATTTCCTGTAGCATAATAGTATTCCATAATGATCTTGTTTGGCCATTCCCCAATTAATGACCAACCCCTCAATTTCCAATTCTTTGTTAGCACAAAAGTAGCTGCAATAAATATTCTTGTACAAATATGTCCTTTCCTCCTTTTTTATTCATCAGACAGTGATGATAATGATAGATTAAAAAGTATGCATTGTTTTAGATTCCTAAGAATATAGTCCCAAATTGCTCTCCAGAATGTTGCATCAGATTGCAACTGCACCAACACTGTACTAGTGTCTCAATTTTCCTGCATACTCTCCAACATTTATCATTTTCCTTTTCTATCATATTGGTCAATATTGGAGGTGTGAGATGGTACTCAGAGTTGTTTCAATTTTCACTTTCCCTAATTAAGAGTGATTTAGAACATTTTTTTTTCATATGACTATAAATGACTTCAGTTTCTTCCTCTGATAACTGCCTATTCATATCCTTTATTTAAAAAGTGAATAACTTTTACTTTCAAAAAGAACATTTACTAAACATGATTTAGAATCCCTAGTTTTTTTTCAAAACTAAAATACCAACTTCTACATGAAGTCTTTTTTGATCCCCCCATTAATTTTTTTATGTATTTTGAATATATTTTGCATATTATCATATGTTTTCTTTCCTCATAGATTATAAATTCTTGGAGGGCAGGGATTGTTTACATTTTTGTCTATCTCTACTATCTAGTTCAGGGACTGGGACAATTTAATACTTAATAAATGATTATTGATTGTCTTTCCTCTAATAAAACTTGTATTCTCCTACCATACTGCAATTCATTCTTTGATCTATCCTGGAAATCATATTAATTTATGGCTTTGAGATAATATTTAAGAAATTATTCAAAATGATTATGAGTTTCATGGAGACCTGAGCTGAAACTGGTAGGTCTTTCACCTCTTTTGGAGAAAAAAAGTTTTACATCTCACCAAAAGACAGAATCACAAAATTTTAGCACTGTAAGGAATTCTACTGGTCATCCCCATTACAGCTGAAGAAAACTGAGACACAGAGGGATTATTTGATTTGTCAAAAGTCACATAGTGACTTGGCAGCCAAGCTAGGAAAAGAACCCAGGTCTTCTGACTCATAATTCAGCTAACTTTTCACTACACTGTGTGTAGACTTTAACTTGCATGAACAAGTATATTAATAGCTTTTGTGGTAGGAGCAAATCCTATTTTATGTAAATTAGGCTGGTCCTTTAAGATGACTGAGTAACCATTTTGCTTCCTTGGGGCCCAAGGTATAAAAAGGTAAATTAAGGGGAAGTTAAATTATAACTTTCACCTGTTTGCTTTACTGTTGGGTGTAGAATCCTTTTCTGGATGATCCTTCAAGAGGAGTTGAGTATTGTAAATCTTATAATCTTTTATATGTTTAAATGTTTCCTTTAGTCTTGAATGAGTAAAGTGCTTTTAAATGGCATTTGAACTTTGTATCTTTAATCTTTATCTCTTATATTATTTTCTATTTATCTTTATATCTTTTATCTTAATTTTTTTTCTGTATATGATTCTTGCATTTTTAAGCCTTTGAACTGAATGTAAGTTGTGTTGTACGAATTTATTGGCACATAGGGGTCACAGAGGATAGAGCACTGGGCCAAGAATTAGGAATACCTGAGTTCAAAACCAGTCTCAATTCCTTGTAGTGAGTGATGCGAGACAAATCATTTAACCTCTCTGCGCCTCAGTTTCTCATCTATAAAATGAGAATAATTGCATCTAACTCCTTGAATTGTTTTACAGCTACTTATTGTTAATATAAATAACACAATACTTATAAATGGTTTTGCAAACCTTTAGGTATTAGATACATGATAATTATGCTCATTATGCTCAAATATAGTATATATATTCAGAAACTTGATCATTTTTCTTTACTGGGCATGTTTCCTAAATCTCTGAGAGTGACTTGAAACCTGAATAATTCAAAATTGCTGAATAGCCTCTTAGAGAATTTAGAAAGAAGGAAAATCAGCAAACCAGGGATTATTTTTATCAATAAGATTTGAATGGAGCAGTGCAACTAAAAGTGACCGGTAAAGAAATTACAAAAGTTAGATATGAAAAATATTAAAATAGGTACATACATAAAATTAATCTGCAAATGATATATATTGGCTCCCCCATAGAAACTTTTTTATTCTAAAGAAGCTCTGGACTTCTACATAATATCACTTGTGGTTTTAGTAAGAGCATTGCAATTGGAGTTCTACAGGAATTGGAAGGACCACCTGAGCCACTGACAAGCAGATAAGGGTTCTGATACAGTAGAAGGGAAATATTAACATCATTTCCACAAATAGGACTAAAACCTAAATTCATAACAGGTCAAATCTCAACACAGTCATGATCTGTCACCATCACTGTCAAACTCAGGACACAGGTGAATTGTGTTAGAGTAATGATTGTGCATTGAAATCTGTTGAATAAACTAGAAATCAATCTTCATCTGGAGATATAAAGTACTGTAGTATCTATTTCTCAATGTTATTCAATTTTATAGTACAATATAATAAATAGCTTTATGAAAAAGTAAACACAGAACTTTAAAAATAGAAATAATGAGAATGGTTATAGATATTTTTCATTCAACAATTAAATGTAAACTTAATTGTTTCAAACTTTGTCTCTAATTATTTTAAAGAGAAATAATGTCTCTATGATGAATAAGAAAAAAGTAATTTAGTTTAAAGTGAAATAGTATTTATTTTTAAAAAATAACACTAATATTCCCTCATGACAGGTAATATATAACCAGTTTTTAATTAGTAAATGAATATCTTGGTATAGGCTACATTATTTTTATTGGATATTTCTATTTGTGGTTATAAAACAAATGAAAGAATTTTCTTTTAATAAAATATGATTACATATTTCTATGCATTATTTCATAAAGAAAGTATATTTGGGGCACATCAATTTTTTGTTGTGAAAAGGGGTGAGGCATTGCTATATAAATTTGGAAACTTTTACTCTGAGGGAAGGAGATATATTTTAGGGTTTATTGTTTTCTATAAAAGTTACATTGGAAAGAGAGTGCAATCTTTACAGTCAAATGATCTGGTTAGAATACCAGAGGCTCTGTAAATCAGTGTGTTGTCTCCTTGGAATGTAAGAATAAAGGAAGAGATGCCCTGTGGAATATCCTAGAAGAGTATAATAATATAAGTAATATTGTAAAGATTATGATTTATTTTATAATTGTTATTATTCAAGAATATGTGTCAATGTTCTGAGCATACAAGAAACAAAGAAGAAAACCTCCTTCTTTTTGCAAACAGAATAAAACCAGATTCCAGTTGAGTGTTTTCAGCCTATCTAAATAAACACAAATACATCTGTGGTTAGAATGAATAATGAAAAATAAACAACAATTCCTACATTGTTTTGCAGTTGACAATAGAATAAAAAACAAAGAAATTGACAACATGAGATAGGCAATTTTTGCTTAATAACATCCAGAAAAGTGAGAAATTGTCAATCTTTTAGATATTTTGTCTACGAGATGCATTCCTGCACAATATTGATTATTCTATTTAGAAACATCTGCATGATTATCTCAATTTTCCAATTTTAATCATGTGCTTTTCTTTCATGCTTTTAAAAATTATTTTTCTTCACCTATGTACTTTTGATACACAGAGAGAGAAAAATATAAGGTGATTTTACAATGAAGGAAAAGGAAAGATCATATGTTTGGACTTAAGGAAATCTAACATATTCATCAGTCAAAATGCTTGAGGAATGAACTTTTACTCAACAAATTGATTCTTTTGTTTGTTTATTGCCAAGGTACTAGTTTGGCTAATTTTACTCTAAGAAGAATCCCTCAAAAGTCAATCTTGAAAAACAAAAAATACTTCCATGGATTGGTTGTTTTGGAATCAGATCATGCAATTTTAGAAATTAAAGAGGCCTTTGGGACAGTTAAAAATCAGTAACTGTACAGATGATGAAATTGAGACTTAGTAAATAATTGACATACTCATGGTCATAAAAGTAATGATAGTAGATGAAATGAGTAAGACAGCCTGCAAAGTCATTACTTTCTGAATCCCCTTAGAAAGATGTCAACCTGAGGTTTCACATGTTTATACAAATACCAATTCAACAAGCAAAAGAATCCTTTATGGAAGATGAGAACATAAGAACAAAATTAATTTGAAGTAACAATGTTTAGAATCTCAAATGAAATAGAGAAAAAAAAAGGGAGGGAGGGAAAGACAAAGATGACCGATTAGAGGCAACTCAACTTAATTTTTTCAACATTTCCCTTCAAACAACATAAAAATACATCTCAAATCAAATTTTGGAGCAGCAGAGCCAACAAAAGCTCAGAGTGAAGCATCTTTCTTGCCTAAGAAGACCTGTGATGTTGGCAGAGGAAGTTTGTGACACCATGGTAAAGATATGCCCAGAGCCTATGTACATAGTGCCAGCAACAGTGGCTGTGGCAGCAGCAGCAATCTTGGAAGTTCTCAGTCCAGAAGTGATCAGTGGTTTGGACTATTGGTCAGAAACAGATAAAGCAAGACCCTTTGCTGGCACTGTACAGTTGGTGCTGATCAGCAACTCTATTGTCCATATGGAGTTCTGGGACACTGATCCAAAGTAGAGAAGTGTCCTGGGGGTGAGAGTTCCTGGTTGTAGTTCCAAGGCAAAGAGAGCACCAATATTTTTGGCTACAGGGGTCAGATGCCCTTTCTGGGTAATCACCAGAGTGAAGACCAGAACAGTGACTGCACCTCTCTCACATCACCTTGGAAGCAATGATTATTTGCAGACTCCTATAACTAACTTGGGAAACAACCACCCCAAAATGCCTGCAGCTTGGCAAAGTTTCTCCCTAACCACAGGTGAATGGAGCCTAACTTTAACATAAAATTCAAAGTCAAGAAATAGGCTGAAAAAAGTGAACAAAGAACAAAGAAGAATTTGACTATTAAACAACTTCTATCATGGCAGGGAAGATTATAACAAACTCAGAGGAAGGCAATGATGTAAAAATAGTTACAAAGCTTCAAAGAAAAATCCTAATTGGACCCAAGCTACAAAAGAAATTCCAGGAAGATTTAAAGAAAGAGGCAAGTGGTAGAGGGGGGAAAATTGGGGGGGGGGGGAGGGTGAGTGATGCAAGGAAATTATGAAAAGAAAATTAACATCCTGCTTATTCTATGGTAAAAGAAACTCTTAGGTTGGAATTTCCTTTTCCAGTGCAGATGGGTGGTGGCTCTGCAATTACATGCTTAGAAAGTTTCCTAGCATGGTATATGTGTATGTGTGTGTGTGTGTGTGTGTGTGTGTGTGTGTACATTTGTGTACTCTGTATTTACAAAACTGAATTCTTGTGTGTACTGTATATGTATCAAGGGTTATTCTCAAGTAAATAAGGAGAGAAAAAATTGAAACAAAGAGTTTTCAAAGGAATAAAAAAGCTGTAAAAAACTCTTCAAAGCATTAATCCCAAAATTAAAATAATGAGAACAATTCTGAACTTTGACATATTACAATAAAATAACTTTAGTGTCTCCATTGTGCCCTTATTCCATTTTGTGAAGTTAATTTCACCTTCTTGAAAGTCACCTTTTTTTGGAGAAGTCATATCCTCCCTCTAATTTGTCATCTGAGTTAAGTATTTTCACAAACTACCCCTCTCTCTCTCACCTCAATGTCTCCTAATCCTCTCCATCAATAAGAAACCAGGTGTCTCATCCTGTTTTTAATTCCCTTCAAGTTGTAAATTAGTTTTGTAGAAAGCAATGGTCAGAATCTTTAGCTATCAAGATCCTTGGATCCAGTTTGTTTCTGCAACCTCATGCCTTGCTAAATAAATCATTTGTCTGGATGAAAACTGGTTTCTTTATTCCACCACAGCAAACTTCACACCCAATTTGGCATAGGGTTGACCAAGTTTAGAGAAGAAAGTGGAAACTGTGAATATGATATCCTGCAAATGCTTTCAGGTGGAGTGGATTATTGACTTTAATGAACTTATTCTTCCCCTGCCCTCCAACAAATATGATTTTTTGTATCTTTGAAACAAAGGAAAACTTACTTATTAGGGGAGGAGGAGAATAATAGTCAGAAATGTATATTATGTAAAAATAAAACTTATTAAATTATATAATTTTATCATCCTCCAAATTAAAGAATCCCTGTCATTCTTTCTCCTTTTTCTATCTCAGTCAGTAGTCATAATATTCTTCTAATTGTCCATGTTTCGTTTTGTTTTTTAACCCTTACTTTCTTTGAATCAATACTGTGTATTGGGTTCCAAGGGAGAAGATCAGTAAGGGCTAGGCAATGGAGGTTAAGTGACCTACCCAGGATCATACAGCTAGGAAGTGTCTGAGGCAAGATTTAAACCCAGAACCTCCCATTTCTGCACATACCAGTCAATCTACTGAGCCACATAGCTACCCCCAATAGTTGTCTATGTTCTTTAGCAATGAGTCATTTTTGCTACTTCCAAAGTTCACATCCAATATATCTGATCAGTCATTGATTTACTTCTCTTCTATTTCCATAGTATTTTTCACATTGATTCCCTACTTAGCATTTCTACTACCATCACCCCAGTTTATCTCATTACTCCAGGGTATGTAATCAGAATATAGTAGTTTCCTTACAAGTCTGTTTGCCTATTGAAATGGATTGGTATGATATAATTTTATGACAAATGACCCACACAACATACTCAGCATTAATAATGTTTCCTAATTTTATTCTAGTTATTATAGCATATAGTAGGACTAATATCTACCAAGATTTTCCCACAAAATGGGATAGATACTTGCTCCTTTCCTCTCATGACAGGGATTAATTTTCCCTAAAAGGAGACAATACAGTTCTAATTAGCTAATTCATTTATTTATTTATTTTCGTCATAGCTGTGTGGTTCCCTAAAGGCATAAAAAATCCAAACAATTTGCAGTTGATACCCTTCTGATTTGGACTTGTCAAAATTACGGAAGTTGACATGTTCTTCATCCTATCCTGTTGCCCAGGTGGTTTTCCATGGAAAAAGGGGAGATATATCCAGAAGTTAAGTACAACTGTATCCTTGTATATCTTTTCAGTAAGAGGGGAAAATATCATTCTTTTGTTAACTGTTTAATGACTCATAAGTGCCCTGCCTCATTGGTATCATACCTGCACTGAAAGATGACTAGAGAAACTTCTAACATAGCATTTATACCAATAGGTAAGGGAAGACAAGATTACAGAGGCCAGCGTAAACTGAAAAATATATGGAATAGAACCAGTAACTGCATGGTATTTCCTTATAGGGAGGGAGGTGATGAGGGCAAAAAAACTGTGTACATTTAAAAGCACATATACCCCAACCTCTTACCTCCTCCTGCTTCTTAGATGTAACTACATTGGCATGACTTTAAGCATCTTCCTTCTATCTCAGCCAGATGATATGATAAGGGAGTGGAGAGAATCTTCATGCGTATTGCACATGAGAAAATAGTTGACAATTCCGTCATGGTTTTGAAGGGGTTAAATGCTTTTGTAGAATTAAAATCCCCAAATCAAAGTTTGAGGAGTTGGGTCCAAATGACTTGTGTGTTATCCAAGTAGTGATGTGAAGAAGTTTTATGTTTTTGTCAGTGTATTTATTATTTATTTCTGGCTAGGTATATCTATAAGAAAAGAGTCATAATAATGAAACATACTAAGTACATCATGGTGCATGACTAGGATATCTGCCACAATTCGCAAGTTGTAAGTCCTGTACTGAAATGGTGGAACTATCATGGATTGAGCTCTGGATTTTAAACAAGAAGGTTTTAGTGAGCCATCCAGTGGTCTTTCTGAGGGTTCGGGGTCTACTCTGGCTAGATGTGACAATTCTGGTTGAATAATGGAGTGAGAGACCCTATGTGCTCAGTCCTACATGCATAGGCATCAGATAGTGTTCTGCCATGGCATGGAGGTTTGTTTATTATATAAGTTTAGTGAGTACATACTTCTTTGGCACACAATCAATTTTTTACATATATGATCCCCTACATTTAATTGGATATGTCACACATTAACAAATCACTTAATCAATATTCCTGTGAAGTTGCTACAACAAAGGATTCTGTCATTATTTACCATGTTGCTACAATAGAGCAATTTGTGATGGAGGTAAAGGACATAGATAGGATAGTCTGAAGGTTACTTCCTCTTGACCTGCTGAGAGAATCATTGTACTTTTGATCAGCTTTCACAATCAATCACAATTACTTAGGTGGTGAATAACAAAACATTTTGTATCTAAGTACAGGGTTAAAAGGTAACTTAAAACAGACCAGAATTGGGGTTTTCCTCAGTTTACAAGTTCTGTTTTTCTTGTGTTACTTTAAAGCACCTGGCAATGTTGCCTGGTTTCTATCCACCAACAAACTCATTGGAGTGTGTTAACTGAGGAAAGATTTATTATGGTGCTCAAGTATTTGGCCTGTGTTGGGTATGGGGTCTTGGAACATCTCTCTGCTTGAGAGAGAAAGAAGGGGTAATGGGTAGTGATCTTTATGTTTTCATTCTGTGAATGCAATCTTTTAGGGTAATAATCTAGGGGGATTAAAGTGGGATATATTTGTGTTAACCCTAGAAGTATTTGCTCACATATTATTTCTCCTGTATTGAGGAGAGAACAATAATCATAATAATTCCATTAGTAAGGGAAGTTGGAGAAAGAGAGAAATCACAGTGGGGAACCAGTGGGGGCCAAACTGTGACTTTATCAGCTAGTGGGGGTTTGATGGCTCCCTGTAGAAGTTAACTGAAGTTTAAATCTCACCAGCAATATTTCCCAGCTGCTTACTTCTGTATGTCACAACCTCTCTGAACTGGTTTTCTCCTCTATAACATCACAATAATGATACATGTTCTGTCTACTAATACTCATTCAGCAAATGGCTGGCTTATAATCTTGATGTTGATTCCTAGCAAAATTCTTAATCAAACATTTAAAGGAATGACAATTAAACAGTGGTTGCAAAGAATCAGCAAAATTTCATTAGGAAAAGAAATTCCCTCTTGGCACTGGTCAAACTACCTTTATAGATGCTTCTCAGTGTCATCAGTCACTGCCTCTGGAGGACTGTGAAAGAGAGATGGTGCCACTGTCACCTGCAGGCTTTTGACTCAAGTTCTCACAAAATCATGTGTCAAATGAAAGGAAATATATGTGAAAGATGGCCTCCTTCTAGGCATAGGTTGCTTTTGTATGGAAGGAGTCTCCTGTTGTCCTTGTTGCCTGAAGTCCTTGGGGAGAGTTGTTTAATCAAGTATAAGCATAAAATTTTGTCTCAGTAGCTGTTCATGAGGTTTAGCTTACAATGAATCATGCATTACTGGATCCAACCCATAGAATTCCTTTATGGTCAAATGAATGGCCTCCTGTGAATCTGAGTTGGCAGTTATCTTTTTTTTGAAAGGATAATTCAAAAGAGGAATGATATATCTAGAGTTTATTTGAATTAGATCAAAATCTTTGACAAAGATTCAAAGAATTTTTCTTGTGAATGAGATGGAAAGATGGGCTAGAGCTCAGTGGATTCAGATCTAGTTGAATAGCAAGATCTAAAAAGCCATCATTAATGATTTGATATAATCTTATAAAGAGTTCTTTTGTCATATATAGCACTGCTATTTAATTTCCTCTGTTATCTAATTTATTCAGTGAGTAACTTGGGTAAAGCTATATATGGTGTGTTTTCTTTAATGTGTGGATGAAACAATGCTAAAAAGGATAGCAAATAAATTGTACGCACCCAGTCAAGTTCTTGGCAGACAAGAAATTTGATTTGAATCTGAGCTGAGATTGAATGTGAATAATTGTCTCACATATTTTTTCTTTTTTTAAAAAACCCTTACCTTCTATCTTAAAACCCATACTGTCCAATGATTCGAAGGCAGAAGAGTGAAAAGAGCTAGGCAATGGGGGTTAAATGATTTGCACAGGGTATCAAATCTAGGAAGTGTCAGAGGCCAGATTTGAACCCAAGAGCTAGGATTCTAGTTTTTGATGTCTCTCAATTACTGTGCCACTTATCTGCTCCCTGTGTCTTATATTTTAACTTAAAAAAAGTAACCTCACCAGTACAAGATGGAGGAGATATAGCTAGATTAATTCACTTGAAAAAAGACATGGGACTCTTTGGCTGAAGAACCAATACATAATATAGATTTTAAGACAGAAGCAAAGGGTTTAAGAAAAAGAAAAAGATATGGGAGTTAAAGAACATGGATGACAAAATATCAGAAAAATAAATCTAAAAATGTAATCTGGAAAAAGATGAAAATTGATTATAATAGAAAAGAAAAAGATATGACAATTTTAATGTATCTCAACCATATGACTTGGCAGCCATAAAGGTTAATGCGACATTATATTTCATTAAGAAAGGCATAGGAACCAGGTCCAGCAGATGACAATCCTGCTGTGTTTCCACTTGGTCAGAAAAAATCTGGGGTTTATGCTCAGTGTTGAGTGTCATATTTGAGGGAAAATGTTGCTAATTTTGAGAATATCCATTCCAATGTTGTAATTGAACTAAGAATGCTGAGTTTGAATTACTTCTCACATAGAAAATAAAAAGAGTAAAGAAGCCAGGATGAGCTGAATTTCAACAAACACTTAATAAATGACTGCATTCCCTGAATCTATGCTAGTTAATGATTATAACTATGTAGTTTCTGAGTGAGGAGAAATTAAATTTTGGGGTGTATGTCTTATAAGCCTAGGCTATGTATATGTGTGTACACATCTGTGTATAGATAATATTTTTCCTTTTTGTGTGTATATATCTATGTGTATATAAAATAAAATAAATTTTTGAGGTGGGGAAAGCACTAACAGCTAGGATTAGAAAAAAGACTTCTGTGAGAAGTAGCACTTGAGCTGAGCCTTGAAGGAAGAAAAGAATTTCAAAAGGAAGAGTTAAGAAAGGAGAGGATTCTAGGCCCCAGGGACATTCTGTGCAAAGTTACACAGGAGATTAAATATCACCTATAAATATCAGCAAGAAGAAGAATTTTGCTGGAATTGTTTTAGGGGAAAATTGTTAAATTAGTTTGGAAAGATGGGTTGAAGACAGATCGTGAAGTATTTTAAATGCCTAATGGAAAATTTTATACTTCATTTTACAGATAATAGGAAACTTTTGATAGGTGGTTCTGGGCTATGAGATCTTAAAAGATTGGTTGAAAAAAACAGGAATCCATAGTATGGAAAGACGACTCATTATGGAGATGGGCATATTCACTATTTCCAAATATTTGATATATTGTCTCATAGATGGGAAATTAGACTTGTTCTACGTGGCCTATAATGGTAGATCTAAGAGCAATTGTTAAGTGTTGAAAAGAGAAAGGTTTTGGTTTTATGTAAAAATTTTGTAATGATTATTGTTGTTAAGCTATGTCAGTCATATTCAACTTTTTGTAACACCATTTGGATTTTCTTGGCAAAAATACTGCAGGTTTTTGCCTTTTTCTTTCCCAGTTCATTTGACAGATAAAGGAAGTGATGCAAGCAGGCACAAGTGACTTGCTCAAGGTCACACAGCTAATATATGTCTGAGAACAGATTTGAACTCAGTTTTTTCTTGAGATAGACCTGGCACTCTATCCCTGGCACCATCAAGCTGTCAGTTGTAATGATCAGAACTATCCAAAAATGGAATGGATGCCTCAGGAAGTAAAGAGTTTCCCCTCAATGAAGGTCTTCCAGGAAAGTCAGGTTGACTATTTGTAAGGTAGAAGGGGCTTCTTATTCAGGACTATGTAAGACTTTTGAAGTCCCTTCCAACTTTGAAATTTGAGGAATCTATATCACTATGTGAAACTATGTGATTGATAGACCAAACACATTGCCAGATCATTGTACCCCAAAGTGTAATTGTAAAATGTGTTCTACTCCAAAAGTTTTCTTGAAAATAGTTTAGTGATTTAATTTTTATGTTTTCCTGTCTTATTTCTGACAGTGATTAGATATCACCAAATAAATCTTGTAATAATTTCAATTGTAGCCTCATTTTTTCTTTGCTGGTGACATTACAACTCCCATGTGCTGTTCTGGCTAAGTACCCTTGTATCCATGAAGTACAATACCTGAGGCATGAAAATTTTTTTTTCCTTCTTTGAGAAACTCATAATTTTTTATTAGCAGCTCTGCAGAAAATACAAGGTATTACACTAGAGTAAACATCTATTTGAACATAGTACAATCAATGCTCAGTGATGTGTAGAAAACTGCTTTTAAAATGATCAAAATCTAGTTCTCTTTTTAATTCTAGTTCTCTCTCTCTATCCATCCCACCCTCCTTCCCTCCCTTCTTCCCCTCTTCCTCTCCCCTTCTTCCTTTTCTCTCCTCCTGATCTAGTTCTGGGTCAGTTTATGCTGACCTGAGATACACTCTTATTATGTGGAACTACTGTGGTTCAGATATACACCAATTAGATTTGACATTTGCCAGGGCTTTGCCATTCAAATTCTCAATATGCTGACAGTCTATGAAGGATGAGCCTCAGGACCAGACTTCCCTTCAATCATGTTGACTAGGTTCAGGCTAGAGACACCTGCCTCCACACCCTCTACATATTGCTTCATTTACCTACTTTCTTCCTACATGGATTTTCACCTTGAAAGGGTTAAGTCGACTCTATAGGAAACTACCCCCCATACAGATCTTCATATTTTCCAATAATCCACACATGAAAAACATCCTCCTACAATACAGTTCCACACTAATCAATCTCTTGTCATGCACTCAAAATCTGCTTATATAGTTCTACATTCCATCATAAACACTCAAGATTTGATTTTCACATCATCTACTCCAGTGATTACCAGTGGCAAGAGAATATCTTGATGCCCTCTTTTAGTGTAGGGAACAATCAATCACAGATGTGGACAGCTGTGAGCTTTCATTACCTGCTTTTCAAATGAGCTTTCCTCACTGTCAAACATTTCTATCCTTCTACTTTTATTTTTAAAACCTCTCTGTGATTCCATATTTGATGGACTTCCGGGAGGCAAGAGGGTGGCTTAGAAGCAAAAGTCAAGTCCTCTGTGAAAACCTTTCCAAGCCAATCAAAAACAAAGCACTTTGAGGGGGACACAAAAACAAATTCAACAACAGGGCAGACCTGGGGGACTCTCTTGCTCGATTCAACTTAAAAGGGACTCATAGAAGGTTGAATTCTCTGGTTTAAGGAAAAGGAAGAAGGAAGGTTCCTTGGACCCCTCCCTTACCTACTGTGCTGTGACTCCCTTGGCTACCAGTGGGGTGAGAGCTCCAACCCGGAGGGAGTGCTGTTTTTTGTGCTTTTGCTGTTGCACAGGGAACTCTGGCAGGGAAGCAGCTGGAGAAGAGGGGAAGAGAGGAAACCAGCTTGGTCTCACAGGATTCAGCAATAGTGCAGATAAGAAGCCTTCAGAGGATAGGGAAGCCCATCTCCAACACTCTATTCCCACATACTACACTCAGACCTGTAGTAAGAATCCCGCTGACTGGGTCCCAGGGTAAACCCAGCTACTGCGACAAAGTGCCTTGGTACCAATCCTGGAAGCTCAGGGCTCTGGCTGGGTGGCCAGCAGGGAGGCAGCTGGAGGAGAGGGGAAAGGAAGAGAGCAATTTCATTGCTTAGGTTTTTGCCACCACTCCTCCATCTTGGGATTCTGCCTCTGGGGGATTTGGCCTCAGGCTGCATCCAGCTCCAGCATACCAGGCTTAATCCAATCTAGCAATAGTGCAGATAAGAAGCCTTCAGAGGAGAGGGAAGCCTGATCTCCAACACTCCACCCCCATCTACTACATAGACCCAGGGCTAAGCCTGTAACTGCAACAGGGTAACAGTTCTGGGAAACTGCAGGCAGCTGACAAGGGGGAAGGAGAGGAGGACAAATTTAACTGCTTTCAACCTCTACACCTTCACCTTTGCCTTCAGCTTCTGCTGGCTGCTGGGGGAGATCTGGCCTCAAGGCTCATCAATACAACAGGCCAGCTGCATCAGCCTAATCCAGTTAGTTAGTAGAGCAGAGAAGAAGCCCCTTCAGGACAGAATAGTCCCAAACCACAGATCCACTAAATAAACAGAAGAGAAAGGATTCAGCCAATGACTGAGGTAAAGAAAGAGAAAAAAATATGAGTAAACAACAGAAAAGAAAAAGAAATTAAAATCCACCTTCTATCCAGGTAATGAACAAAGAACAAATGGAGCAGAAGAGGACCATGGAACATCAAGCAAAAAAAAAATATGCATTGGTGGAAATGGGTGGGATATGAAGATCAGGGAATACTGAAGGTTTTAAAACAGAAATGAGGAGTGAAGAGAGAGAGGGAATATGGCTACCAGTGAGGTAAAAGGAGAGAGATGCCCCCTGCTGAGAGGTTATTTTTGAAAAATGGGGTTCCTGAGAAATGGGCTCCTGAGGGGAGGTCTTCTCTATAGATTGATGTTGCAGATACCCTAGAGCAGGTAAGCATGGACCTTCCTGAGGGACAAGCCTCCCCCCCCAGACAAGGTCACCCAGCAGGGATCCAATAAGGACTGTTTATTTATATAACCTGATTTTCTCTCAGGGGGCCCAGGCTGCCAAGGCCTGAGTTTCCCCCAAACTCGAGGAGGGAGGAAAAGGGTTTAGATAGAGAGAGGGACCCCCTTTCCCCACTTTCCTTTTCCCATTCTTCCCTGCCTGTTATTCCTTTTGTATTGGCCTGATTGAGTTAACATTATAGTTATCTGTTCCCCCCCCCAAAAAAAAAGAAAGAGAAAAAGCATGTACCCCCAAGGGAGGCTTGGACCCCAAGGTATGGAGAGAGAGGGAAATGAGAGGAGAACCCCCTTCTTCCTGCAAAGCGGGGTTCAGGGGAGATAGCAACTGTAACAGGTTGGCTCAGAAAGAAAGTCAGGTTGACTCACCCCTGGGCAACAAGAGCTGAGGTAAAGTCCACTCAGGTTTCTCTTCAGAAAGTCCCTTCTATTTGGAAGTGTTTGGGGGAAAGATTTCCAGTCACCAGCAGGAAAAATGGGTAACCCTCAGGAGAAAGTCTTTATCCACCTTCTCTCTTTGATGTCTCAAGACAGAAAGACCCTTGCTGTTCTCCAGCCAGAGTCTTCTTCTCTTCTCAGCAAATTCACTCCTGGGGGCCCCTCCCCTGTCAAGGTGATCAATTTCACATACTCTTCAGTCTGGCACTTTTTCACTAGTGCCAGCCTCTATCACACCTTCCTAGTTTGAGCCAGGGTCCAAAGAAAATTACTTTGTGCATAGGCTAGATATCTTACCCTATCCTCTCTTTGATTTCTTACTTACTCTTTCTATAGTTTATAAATAAATTGTTAAATAAATCTTTTTGTATTTTCATAAAATTCCTGGAGACCCTATTCTTAAATAATCCAGTCCAACCTTTATAAACAAAACAAAACAAAATCTTTATTTCTCCCCCTTACAGTTTCTTCACAAAGTGAGGGAAAGAGTTATGCAGGGGTATGATGGAGAATTCCTGAAAAGTTCCACCATATTTCTTGACATGGAAATTAATTCTTAATTGATTGTCTCTATATAATTGTGCCTACATCTAAATGATCAGTTGGTACAATCAAATGTTAAAAAGAACCTGATAGAAATATTTAAACAATTTATTGATCCTCGATAAAAGGGAAGTGCTTAACAAATAAGTAATAGTCTTATTATTATTAAATCTTAGAGTAATTTAAATTATATAAAATCATCATTCAAATCATCCATGGCAAAATTTTTCAGAAACTGCCTTAGATAGCAAATGCTTGGACTTCTAGTCAAGCATGGAGACATGGAAGAATTCAAGGATATTTACAATTTATAATAAATGATTGTTTGCAAAATATTATTGATAGAAGAGTATAAAAGGCTATAAGTAGTATCATCTAAAAAAATGATGAAAAAGACCTGGAGAGGAAATCAAGACTTCAGAAAGTTTGGTGAGAGACCCTACTAAAATAGATTATTTTAATATCACATGCAGATGAAACTGAAGACAATAATTCAAAATAAAATGGAGCAGATCTTGTATCATTTTCTGGTGCTAATATCCCTATTACCAAAGACATTCGAAACATCACATTTTTCATTTAGGTATCTCGATATATAATATGTTGTTCCTTTTTGTACAATATGTTATATGAATCTTAAATGGTACTTAAGGAAATGAGAGTCAAAAAAAGCAGTGCAATTAAATATATACATACACACATACACATATATATTTATATAGTCAACATTGTTCTGGAGGAAGTGATACATTAATGGTTTTCTTTTTAAAATTCCAGATTAGGAATGATTCCTCAAATGAGAAAAAATCATTACCAATAATAGTGATGAGCTCAGTATCAATAATAATAAAAGATGAATGAGAAGACCTCAGTGATTATTTACCCATTGGCTATTTTTTAAAAATATCTAAAATCCTTTTAGAAGTCTGTTCATGTATTGAAAATATTCTTGATTGAAATATAAAATATTAGAAAAGAACAGATAAGCTATTTTGTAAAATTTTGACAAGCAGAATATAACTTCATAGAAAGACAATAGACTGAGAGCCACAAAAATATAATATTCTCATTTATTTTGTTAAATACAAAAAACAACTTTTAAGAACAACTAAGAACTTTTCATTTTCTTATCCACAAAGTATCTTTTATGCATACCAAATCCATTTTTCAAAGTACACAGGCCTATGGAAACTCACTACGCATATGTATATATGTTTCCATATATGTATATATATATATATATATATATATATATATATATTTCAGACATTGTGCTAAGGAATTGTAATTGTTATACAAGTATGAAAAAAATGCTTCAGTGGAGGAGTTTACAAAAAAAAAAGGAATTTGAAAAGAGGATGATGAATAGAATATATCTATAACAGGCATAATGGAGATGTTTAGAGGAATGTGTGAGAGTTCAAATTAATATACAGTAACTCAAGTATTACATTTATAAGATTTATTAAAATAAAAACTAGAGTTAAAAGGGAGCTAACTCAAGCTGCCATCTCGAGAAAGAAGAGAGAGAAGAACGAGTCACAGAAAGTCACAAACAATAATGTAAAAGGGCATGTAAAGGAAGGAAAAAGAATACTGAGAAATACAAAAAGAGTTCTGGGGAACGTAGTTAAAAGGTAGAAAATTTCTACTTATACAAAGGCAACTGTTTGGGAAGTGAAGAGATGACTGGCCTGCATGCCTTCTTTTAATGGAGGTTTTAAAAAGAGCCCTCTTCCCTTCAGAGGGAGGTACCTCAGAGAGCAAGGATATTGAGGAGGTGTGAGGTCAAGGGTCAAAGTGATCTTGCAGGATAATGTGGTTCCTAAGACATACTGGAGAAGACCAAAAGAGTTTAGTCTTGTCCTTGAACTCTCCCACAGGTTTGGCCCAGAACACCTTCCTCACTGGGGGCTGTGGAAATCTACAAAACAAATAAATAAACAAATTGCCCTCGGTTCTGATTCCTTTCTATATTTTAAGACAAGAGAAGTCTTTATAGTATTTCAGAAATAACTTTGTTCATCAGCATTCTGATTATTGATCATTAAACTGTAAAAAAGGATATAAATTGAACAAAGGCATTCTCCATAATCACAGAGAATTTCTTGAGGAAAAATTCTCCTTTTTATAAGGATTTTCTATGAAATAAGAGCTAGACACTCAATGGATATATAATGGCAGGTATGGAAACAGGAAGACTCATTTTCTTGGAGTGAAATCTGGTCTCAAACACTTATTAGCAGTGTAAGAGAGAGGAATATGCAAAATTAAACCCATTTGCCTCACTTTCCTTACTGTAAAATGATCTGGGGAAGTAAATGGTAAACCACTCCAGTATCTTTGCGAAGGAAATCCCAAATAAGGTCACAAAGAATCAGACATGAGAGAAATAACTGGACAACAACAACAAAATCAAAAGGAAGGCTTCTCAGATGTTCCTCTTTGCAGATGGTGTTATGGTGATAGCAACATATCCTGTAACAATATGTGGCCAATCAGTGCAGTTCATGAGAACTCAAAAGGAATTGAGGTAATCCACACAATGGAACTTAAGCAGATCATGGATGCACAGTTTAGCTATCTCACAATATATAGTTGAATGTGCAGCTCTCTAATCACATATTCTTCTGCATATGAACTAGGGTTATTGTTACTGTAGCAGTCCACCCCTAGCTATGGGCAAGGGAAACTGTTGGTATAAACAGATTGCCTTAGAAGAGAGCATGCTCAGTCTTGAGCATGCTCAGTATTGCACGCGGCTGGGGAAGCCTTTGACCCTTGACCCTAGCTTCTCCCAGGTTAGGCGGGAACACAGGTTTCTTTGTGCTCACCTGGTTAAGAGAAACCACACCTATACCTTGTCATTAACCAATGAGAATCATCCCTATGTACTGTCTATATTTGCATATCAAAGATTATATATGGCCCAGCAAGCTCCGCCTCTAGCTCTCTCTCGTTCAGGCTAGCTGATGGCTGTCCTTGCTGGAGCCTGGCCTTGGGCCAGGCTCCATTTCTAATCTTTCTCTATCATCTCTCTGACCTGTGTGGTATTAAATGTGGATCTCTGGACTGGTAAAAGCCTTTGGAAGGGTCCTTTGATCAGAGCTTAGCTGTGGCTCATGGAAAATTAATAAAGATTCATTCCTGCCACCTCATATCTCTAATTTGACTCCGTCATCCCCCTTGTGGTATCTAAAACTTCTATCCTGTCTCTATCTTCCTACCTTAAAGCTTCTCTCCCCTCTGAGGAAGCTTTAGTTACATAGTAGAATAATGGAATGAATCATAGTTGGAGAAATTTTGCACTTTCCCCTCCAACCAGTCAATAAATACTCATAAAGCATCTGTTTTGTGCCATACAATATGCTAAGCTCATGTACTCCATCATTAAAGTCCATATTTTAACATTTTTTTTGCTAATGATGTATAACTAAAAATAATGAGCATTATGCTTGTTAAAGAACCAAATAGTAGGCCACATATATGGCAATGGAAAGACACATAGTGAGTATAAATAGGTTGGTGAAGATTATCAATAATTACTTATATGTGTGAAGTGCTTTAAAATAGAGATATCTGATTCAAATAGAAATGAATCAGTATGAACCATATTGGCTTAGAAGAAAATAAATTAACTTATATTTGATGTATTTTTAAAATTATTTTTTCAAACTTCCTAAATCCATATTAATCTGGTTCAGGAGTTTCTGAAGTTGTGAATTTGTCACTTTTACTAGAAGGACATAAACAAGTATGGAAGAGAATGTAGACCTATCATGTATGAAGTTTCATTTTAACAAAGTTTAATTAAATGCCTGCTATCTCTGATTTGTTCTGATAGATTGTGGATTCAAACATCAACAGGAAAACAATCTATATCCCCAAGAAACTCAAATATCACCTGAGTGAGTTGGTTGTTAAACCAATATTACTTAACATAGTAAGCAAATATAAAATGGCTTGATGGGAGAAATATATCTAATACCTGTGATAGGGGTAGGGTGAGTTGTAGGAAGGATAGCATAGGACATGACACATGAGATGAATTCTGAAGGAAGCTAAGAGGCAGACGTGGGCAAAATGTGAATACTGGACATGGGTCTTACCATCCAAATTAAATCCAGCAGAGATCTTAAAAATCTACCTAGAGTCTGATTATTCAATCATTAAATATTTATTGAGCATATATTATGTTATAGGCACTGTGCTTTCTATCCAATCTGATATTTACAGATATGGAAACCAAATTCAAGTTAGGTTAAATGATTTGTTCAAAATCACACAGGCAGTAAGCATCAGAGTCAGAATTCAAGTCCATTCTACCAAATCCACAACCATTGTTATTTCTAATATTTCTGCTTATACAACAGTCTGGAGATGGAAGATGGAATCTACTTGTAAGGGATTTTGATTAGAATAGCAAATCAATGAAAAGAAGTAGTTTGCATTCAATGGAATCCTGACTGGAAGGGTACTGAATGCCAGGCACTAGATTTTCCCCCCCACCCCCCAGTGGTAATAGGTAGCCACTGAAGACTTAAAAGCTGTAGTTTATTTTTATTGAAAAAATTAATAAAAATAATTCCTCAAAAGTTGATGAACAATATCCATTAAAAACATGGTCTAAAAGCACTTTAAAAATAAATAGAGAACATTATATTATGCTTGGTTATTAAGTATAATCACTTTAATTTAGTAAAATCTGTGGACAACTGTGCATATGGGATAAATAGTTATGCTTCATTTGCATATAAAACAGAGTTCCCAGTGTTTAAAAATCAGTATCTAATAAATGTTATTTGAAATAAACTGCTTTAAGTGGAGTTGTGTTCAATTAACCACAACATTACCATATGGTGTAAAAAATTTCAGCTTTATTTTCTAGACTATCAAGTATAAAGCAATTGAAATAACATGGTAAAATTCCTTAGGAAAATATGAACTTAGTCACACATTTATTTATCTATCAATTCTTCCACCCTCTTCTTTGCTTCTTCTCTTACTCACCCAGGATAACCATGTGTTTCAAAATATTCTTTTCTTTTCCCTATCTAGCCTATTAGCTTAGTAAAAATATTTTGTGGCACCCTTTTTCAGGAAGTGTACATTTATTTTGTCCTCATTTCTTTGGGGATCAAAAGGCAGCAAAACATGATTGAGGATCATTTTGCATTTTTGTGTTACATAGGGTTGTCAGAGCCAAAGAATTGGTTTCTAGTAACGTCATTCTAATGATGAGTATTTATTCTGATGAATGCCATTTAGGCTAATAATCAAGTGAGTACAGAACCATTCTCCTTGACCTTCTAGTTCAGTAGAACTTGTTAGAGATGTTCTGATTTTCAAACTGACACCCACAATTGCTTCCATATCAGGATGATTAATCAGAATAGGAATATTTGGAGATGAATGTTCTATTCATGTAAATATGTAAATTCCTGATACCAAAATTCAAGTCCTCTACTGTTATGATTCTGAACTATATTCTCAGCCATTTTTCATTCTCCTTTGTCCGTGCTAAATGTTCCAGTTAATCTAGAATGTTTTCTTGCCTTCTTATTCCCTTTCTTTTTCAAATTCTCTTTACTAAAATTATTCTGCAATTCTAAAAAACCCTCCAATCTCATCTCAGATTGTTGAAAAGTTTTCCATCCTTTTTAAACTCACATATATCCTCATCATAACCACTTAACACTCCCAGTTCCTATTACCTAGTACAGCACTGGTGAAGGTTTTCAAGTTTGTGTGCCCAAACTGCAACTTCAAGCTGCTTGTGAGCCCCCTTGCATTACCCCAGAGAGCCGAAAGAGGAAGTACTCACTTTGGGTGGCTGGACAGAGGGGAGGGGCATGCAAAAAATGTCTTCGGTGCTGGGAAGAGTGGGGAACAGAGCAGCAACTCCACTACCCCCCTGGGGTGCGAATACTTTGTCAATGCTGACTTAGTAGCATTAGTATCACCAGATTGAAGGGCATGCCCAGTAGCTTTTTGAGTAGCTTTAGCGGCATGGTTCCAAATTTTAAAGCTCACAAAGTTATAATTCATTGTCTTCCTTTCATTAATTCACCTAAGATCAGGAAAGAATAAAAACCAAAACTGCCATTATGAAGACACACATGGCTTTAAGATTAGGACATAAGGAAGCCATAGATATTTTTCTCTCTG
The DNA here is from genome assembly GCF_027887165.1 of Monodelphis domestica. Classification (NCBI taxonomy): domain Eukaryota; kingdom Metazoa; phylum Chordata; class Mammalia; order Didelphimorphia; family Didelphidae; genus Monodelphis; species Monodelphis domestica. Next base: position 369,854,051 of record NC_077229.1, read on the forward strand.
TCCTGAGCCTTTACATGAGAGGGCCATAGTAGTTTTTCCTTATTTAAATTTCTGAGGTAGAAAGAAAATTAACATTTTTTTTAAAGCAAAGTGAGTCTTCTTTCACAACATGATGAGCATTGGAATATGTATTATATGATAATATATGTACAGTCTATGCCATATTACCTGCCTTTTTGGAAAGAGAGAAGATGTGGAGGAAAAGAAAAGACATGGATCACCAATTTTCAAAAAACTAATATTTTAAAAATGTATTGACATAATCTAGGAAAAAACTGATAATAAAAAAGAATAAATAAAAAAAATCAAGGAACCAAGAAAAAAACCAAAGGGAAGAGGTTATTTATCTTTTTCTATGTGAACTCTGTTCTAGCAGAGTCATCATTTATTTTTGCTCTAAAGGCAACCTGAAAACTTATTATCATCACAATGCATGAGCTTCTTGGTCATTGATGTCTAGAAGGAAGGTCCCCAAAGTTTAAAGAGTTAAAATTAATACTGGGTAGGGAAGATTTAGATACTGTGTAAATACTGGTTATTATTTATTATTATTAATCTAGATGATAACCATACTAAGTAGAGTAGATAGGAAATAGGAATTGAAATTCCACATGGGAAAAAATGTGAAAAGAGAAGAAACATCTTCATTATCCACATAGAGTGATAAAAAAAAGATAAACACATTCATTTATATCCTATTATTTATGGGGATATATTGACCCTAGATATTGATTTGTTATTGGTATTAGCCAGCAGTTGGTGATAGCTATGGCCAATTTCTTGGGTTGAATTAGGTCCTGAGTTTTATAGTTGATAAAAATGGCTGATTCTAAGAAGTTGAAAGAATCCTGCTCAGATGTATATGTATATGTATATGTATATATTCATATTTACATATTTATACTTAATAAACATATACATATATACTGATAAAATATGAAATATAATGCTATTTATTATAAGTATAATAATTGAAGGAAGTGAGAGGAAAAGGAAAACAGGTAGGAAAGTATTTCTTATTGATATATAAACACCTTAATCTAATAAATTCTATAAACAACCCCAAATATTCTGGCTTGTGAGAGGCTGCTTCTTCTTTGACAAAGTCAAGACTGACCTCTCTGCCTCTCTATGACCCAAATTCTATCTTTCTAAACTATTCCAAAATTATTTATAAGTAATCTCTCTCCTTCTCTCTAGCTTTAGAGAAATCATCTCCTGACAGGTTTCAGAAGATAGCTCCTTCCAGGCCTGCTGACCTCCTTCCCTCTGTCAACCAGTCTCTCTTCAAATTGATGATATAATCCACCAATTTTCCAGAATGTTCTGAAATCTTCTGAACCAACTGTCACCAACATCTCTCAGGATTTTCTGAGGAAAAACCAAAACACCTACAATTTCTGAGTGTCAAAACATACAAAAAGACATTTATTTTGTCTCAGATCCTCAGGGCTCTTAGAAAATCTCTTAATCTCTTAAATAATTTTCATGGAAATTCCAGCTACTTCTTAAGGTAACCTGTCCACAACCTTTCTCTCAACTGGAGAACTTATACACAACCATGTTAATTAACCCAATTTCCTAATTAACTCTTAATTAACTAACAAATATTCCATTACAATCCTTTCCTAAAAACAACTGACAATTTCTAATATTTTTTGCTATTTTTTCTTCCAAATTAAAATCTTGATTCATTTGAAATTTATTTATCTATTTAATTATTGTATTAAAATTATTTTATTTTTTTCAAGATTATTGAGCTATTCCTTACTTTAAATTCACATTTATGCCAAGGAATCCTCAGGCTTCAAAACTTTCCCTCTTAAGAGTGATATATTTTCCAACAGTGTTTCTCAACTAACATAGATTCTGCTAGGATTGTCTGTTCCTAAACATCTGTGTGATTTCCTCATCTATAAGTTTCCTCATCTATAAAAAGAAGAAGGGTTAAGTCAAGACGGCTAATTAAAAAGCAGCAAAAGTCCAGACCTCTGTGAAAACCCTTCCACATCAACAAAAAACAAAGTGTTTTGAAGGTACAGAAAACTAAATCTAACCACAGGTCAGAGAGGGGAGACCCCCCTGCTTGATTCAACTTAAAAGGTATGTAGAGAAGGCTGAATTCTTGGGTTTAAGGAAAAGTAAGAAGGAAGGTCCCAGGATTCCTCCCACAAGTACTGTGCTGAGTCTCTTGAGCTTGCTTGACTCTCCGGTGAGGGTTCCAACCCAGAATGAGTGCCTTGGTTCCACAGTTGTGCCTGGCTCAGGGCTCTAACCACAGCTGGCAGGGAGGCAGCTGGAGGAGAGGTTCAGAGGAAAGGGCAGCCTAATTGCAGCCATCACTCTCCATCCTGGGTCTCAGCTTCTTGAGGTTTTGGCCTCAGCGAACATCTAGCTCCACAGATCAGATATGCCCCAGCTTGATCTAGTCTATCAGTAGGACAGATAAGAAGCTTTTAGAGGGCAGGGAAGCTCAATCTCTAACACCCTTCCCCCAACAACTCCACTGAGAGCTGCCTCAAGAATCCTGCTAACTTGGATCCTAGGGCAATGCTTCAATCAGGACAGAATATCTTGATAACAGGGTGGGAAGCACAGCTCTCTTCATCCTCCACACCTTTACCTACACCTTCAGCTTCTGCTGCTAGCTGGGTGTAAATATTTAAAAAAAATAATATTCAATACTTCAAGTATTAATTTAAGGGCATTGAGGAATGGAAGGAGTGGGGCTAGATTTTGTTTGAATTTGGACAGGCACAGCTGATTTAAGTAGGCCAACATCAGAAGGTGATATGACCCAGAGAGACTCAAATATATCAGTTGGGATCTCAAAAATAGGAGTCTACTTCATTTCATGAGCATCTGAAAGAAGTACAGGGAATAAAGTTAAGGATTCCTCAGGCAATTCCAATGTCATAGATGTAGTATTTATTGGGAAAGGAAATAGGATTGGAAAAATGGGGATTTGGGAGGTTTGTAGCAGGGGTATGGAGGAGGTGAGGGAGAGATGGTATATTGCTTGGTGATGCAAGGGAGGGAGAGATTCCCCCTGCTGAGAGGAAGCAGCAGGGGTCTGATAAGGCCTGTTTGTCTGGAATGACTGAACTGAAGTTCAGCTACTTCTATGACCAGAAAAGATAGTCCACTTATCTGACTGCGAATTCAAATTATATAAAGTTCAATAACCAGTTGGTTATTAATAACCAGTTGGAATTGGAGTTCTTTCCTCAGCTTCAGAGTTGAGGCCAGGCCTGAGGCTGGCAGAGGGTTCTCCCACTCCCCTCTACTCTATATCAGTTCAGTTTTGTCTTTTTTAAGAATTTTAGCAGTAGACAGAAAGCAAACAAGAACAGTTCTAACCTTCAGAAGAGATTGGGCTTGAATCTTCGGGCTGAACCAAGAAGAAGCACACCACACCAGATTGGGCTGACAAGCTCCTTCCTCTTCCAACACCAGGAAGCCAGTCCCCCCACACCCCCACCAGAAAGGAAGTGCTAGTCACAAGACCCAACTGCCACTCCCAGTAGCCCCTTCCCCCACAAACTGTCAGTCTTGTTTCCTTTCCACATAGAGCCATATGGAAAACAAATTATTATGGTCCTAAGTTTGTATAAAAGGTCTCTCCCCAGCAAATTTATAGGGAGCCAGGCATTAAGAGGAAAGAGTATTCCACTCTTTAGGGGTGTCCCTGATACCCCCATGACATTAACTGAGTCAATGGAACTGTAATCCAAATCAGGTTTACTCTGTAATACAGACTTGGAAGCTCTAGTGTCCAAAAGAACATCATAATTGGGGTGTTACCTACATTTAGTGTTACATGGGGCTCATCAGTATGGGGGTGCAATGGATAGGGTCAAGGGCAGTAAGACATCAGGATCTAGAAAATCAAAGGTTGTATCCTCTGATTCCTGTGCCCCAGTGCCCCTCCCCCTTACATATTCATAATCTTTGGGTAGTTCCTTGGGCTCCTCCCTGACGAGCAGTAGCACCCTGGGTGGTTCGGGGATGAGTTCCACTCAAAATATAGTGCTGTGGGCTCACTTGGTATGAGTTGTCAGGTACCTCATTTATGTCCCTAGAATTATTATCATCAGTCCTAAAATTACTATTCCTGAAATTACTATTGTAATTATTATTTCTATAATTGTTTCTTTGATAATTTTTCCAGTGGATATTGTTTCTTACTACCTGGAACAAAGTCCTACATTCTGTAATTACATGGCCCTTCCTCTGACAGAAGTGGAAGGTTGGAGACTGATAGTTAGATTCTTGGAGAGGGGGTAGTGCCATTGGTTAAGCATCATGCCTATTGTCTTGTATATCAAACCTATTCTTTAAAGATTTGATTTCTTTTTTTCAAGGTTTCTATGATATTATTAGCCCCTTCATGTTTTGTTTTTATTTTTTTAAAGACATAAGCAGCAGTTTTCCTTTACTCTTTGAGGTCCATCTGAGGCCACTTTGGGAAATGTGTCTTAAAATAATCTTGGACCACCGTGCAAGAGTTATTGATAAAATGTCTCTTTATTTTCTTAATATCTTTAGAAATGTCAAGGTCTAGGTACCGACCTCCAAGCTCAATGATCTTATCTATGAATTATGAGGGTGTCTCATCATCTTATTGTCTAAGGCTTTCACATTTTTGACTATGCTTCCATATCCTTGGAGTATTCTCTCATAGCTGTTATAATGGCCTCCCTACAATGATTTAATTGCAACTGGTCCTCGGGACTGTTAAAATCCCAGTCAGGATCTTGAGTTGACCAGTGTGTTGCACCATGCCCCTGGACTTTGTTAACATGAGAAATGATCTTATTTTACTTATATTCCTTTAGAAAACCATAGAGCAAATTCTCAACATCCTTATAGGAAGGGTTGTATTGATAAAAAAAAATCAGCCTATTCCTTGGTCACCACCAGAGGTTCACATTCAAAAGTGAGGTAAATTATATATCAGTTCTCTAATTTCTTGAGGAGTGAAAGGTATATGGAGTCTTAGGATCATCACATCTCCATTTGGTCCTATTTTCGGCACATATTCCTTAGAGCACAATAGTAATCCATCTCCAACATATACCACAATTTGTTCAGCCATTCTCCATGATGTCCTACAATTGGAAGATGACTGAACAAATTGTGATATATGTTGAAGATGGAATACTATTATGCTCAAAGGAATATTGAACTGGAGGGATTCCATGCAAACTAGAACAACCTCTAGAAATTGATAGAGAGTGAGAAGAGAAGAACCAGGAGAACAGTATATACAGAGACTGATGCACAGTGGTACAATCAAATGTAATGAACTTCTCTATTAGCAGAAATGCAATGATCCAGGACAATTCTGAAGGGTTTATAAGAAGGAATGCTATCTACATTCAGAGGAAGAACTGTGGGAATAGAAACAGAAGAAAAACAACTGCTTGATCATATGGTTATATGGGGATATGTTTGGGAATATAGACTCTAAAAGATCACCCTAGTGCAAATTTCAATAACACATGTAAAACCCAGTGGAATTTCTCATTGGCTATGGGAGGGGGTTGAGGAAGGGGAGGAAAACAACCTGAATCTTGTCACCATGGGAAAATATTCCTAATTAATTAATTTTAAAAATATTAAAAATAAATAATTAGAAAATTATAAATTAAAAATAAATAAATGAATAAGAGTACATGATAAAAATATTGTTCTCATCAGTGTAGCTAAAAGAAGTATACTTAGAGGGAACAGTAACAAACTGTATGTGATGGAACATCAAAACATATATTTATAAATTGTAATATTTATTGGGAAAGGAAAAGGGGGGATTGTAAAACAGGGATAAATGTGAGGTGTGTATGGGTTATGGAGGAGTTAAGGAGAGAAAGAATATTGCTTGGAGAGGCAAGGGAGGGAGATGCCCCCTGCTGAGAGGAAACAGCAGGGGTTCGATAAGGACTGTTTGTCCTGGAATGACTGAACTGAAGTTCAGCTCCCTCTATGACCAGAAAAGATAGTCCACTAATTGACTGAGAATTCAAATAATATAAAGTTTAATAACCAGTTGGAATTGGAGTTTTTCCTTAGCTTCAGAGTATAGGGCCAGGCCCTAGAGGCTGGCAGAGGGTTTTCCCACTTCCGTCTACTCTATATCAGTCCAGTTTTTCTTTTTAGAATCTTAGCAGTAGACAGAAAGCAAACAAGAACAGATCTGACCTTCAGAAGCCTGTGTCTTCGGGCTGAACTAAGAAGAGCATGTCACTCCAGACTTGGCTGAACAAGCTCCTCTCTCCTCCAACACCCAGAAGTAAGTCCCAACTCAGCAGGAAGGAAGTGCTAGTCACAAGACCCAACAGCCACTCCCAGTTGCCCCTTCCCCCACAAACTCTTAGTCTTGTTTCCTTTATACAATGTATGTATATTGTGGTTGGCAATATATGTATATATAGGTTGGAGACAGTCTCCAGGAAATATTTAATCATTATGGTGGAAAGGGTCATAAAGGATCAAATGGAAGGAAAACCTTTAGCTCCAAATTTAATCATCATCATTTTCATCAATATCATCAACAACAATATCATCAACATCATCAATAACCTCATCAACACCAACATCATCAATAGCATCATAAACAACATCCTCAACATCAATACCAACTTCATCAACACCAGCATCATCATTAGCAACATTGTCATCAACAACATCAATGTGATCATCAACAACAGCATCATTGGGGGCAGCTGGGTGGCTCAGTGGATTGAGAGCCAGGCCTAAAGATGGGAGGTCCTAGGTTCAAAACTGGCCTCAGACACTTCCCAGCTATGTGACCCTGGGAAAGTCACTTGACCCCATTGCCTAGCCCTTACCACTCTTTCTGCCTTGGAGCCAATACATAGTATTGACTCCAAGATGAAAGGTAAGGGTTTAAAAAAAAAACAGCATCATCACCCACATCATCATCATCATCATCATCATCATCATCTTCATCATCAACATGTGAGATTTAAAATGGTTGAGGTCTTAAACTGTAGTGAGTTAAAATGGTGGAAGATATAAATTGTGATAGATATAAGAGAGGGTGAGTAAATTTGACCGCAGAAAATATGTTTCACTACAGTGTCTTGGTTTTTAAATCAAATATAAGGTGGTCGCCAGGGAGATATTCCCAATTATTCAAATACCCAAGTCAATTGGGTTTTATAGAGATTTTAATTAACAATACAATGAGTAATCAAAGAAAGAGAGAGAGAGTAAGAAAGGAATAGGTATGAAGGGCCTCAAGCCAATATGGCCTAGACCTGAGTCTTAAGAGAGAAATCAGTCAGGTTTTTAACACTCACCACAAGGTCTGACTAAACAAGGATTCTAGTGACACCAGGCCAGCTCCATTTCAGCTGATTTCACCAGAGAGCCTTCCTGCCAGAGACTGTTCCAAAGGGCCTTTCTCCAGAGCCTCTCTCAAGAGATTCTTCCCAGGCGATCCTCATCAGAGATCCTCCAAAAGGATTTCTCCAAAAGGATATCTCCAAAAGGATATATCCAAAAGGATATCCAAGAGATTCTGCTTTTTCTTATATAGGGGTTTTTCTCCCATGTCACCTCCCCTAAGTCCCAACATCTACCAATCACTGTAGATGCTTTCCAAAGGACTGCCCATCTAAATTCCTGCTAAGTCGACCAATCTCTTCAGTAAGTCTGAATCAGAAAAAATGCTGCTGTGTCCACCAAGATCCTCAATAAGTCTGAACGAGAGAAAACACAGCTGAGTCAACTAATCTCATCAAGAGAAAACTTGCCCGACCCTTTTAGGTACCTAGCATCTCATTGTATCAATTCTAAAAACAGGCCTGGCTCAAAGAACTCCTTGCCCCACCATAAGCATGGATCCAAGTACTTTCTTTGTTTGGCAAGGAGTTTTCTGCCCTAAAGCATTCTTAAGTACGGGTAGAATAGAGGTCCTTCCATTTCTGATCCTGGCGAGTTCTCACATCAAAATGGGGAATGTTTCTCAGTAGGGAATTTGAGGATTCTTCAATGTGGAGTAAAATGTTTAACATTCATAAGTCTGTGAAATTTTAAGGTTCACAAACAACAACAACATTATCAGCATCATCAACATCAACATCAAACTATCCATCTTTTCCTGGTCCAGAAAAGATTTTTGCTGGGTAGCCTAATCTAAAAACATACTATGCAAAGTACTGAATGAGGGCCAAAAGACACTCTTTGCATTACTTCCTGTCCCTTCCTCCACTTTATGGGGACCAATTGTAGTCTTTAAATTTGCTTAGGATTGCCCTGGGGGTAGTTGGTGATTTCTGAGTTGTTACCCACTATAGCAAGTGGATACTGGACCTCCCTCACTTGGGAGTTAAGTAAGGGTGTCTTCTCTTTTATTTTATTAAATTTAAAGGTAAGCAAAGGAGAGTTAATTGGGGATTATACTATGCAGAGTACTGAATGAGAGCCAAGGGACCTAAACTGTAGGCTTGAGTACCAATATGTGTCCTTTGGGGGTAAAAAGAGTTAATACCATCTTCACAGGGGATAAAACAAAAGTCTTCTTTTTCCTAGACTCAGTTTCCTATTTATGTATGAGTGAAGCTTACATGAACCCTGCATTAAGTTAATCAATTAAATAAAAAAAAAAAATAAACCAGGTTTAAACAAGAAAAAAAAGATTATTCACTTATAAAAATGAATGATTTCAGAAATGTGTTTTGCTTGATAATACATGTATGATCTAGATTGAATTACTTGCCAGAGGGGGGCAATAAGAAAGGGAGACAATTCAAGTGTCTGTCCTCTTAACATTTTTCAATCCTTAAACCATAACAGCAACCTATGCCTGGAACCTATTCCTCTCTTTATAATTATGGTATCCTTTACATTGCTCAGTCAAAATTTTCCTTAGGTGAGTATATGTTCAGCATATTAATCTCCTCCCTAAAGTATAATGATATAATAAATGCAAAGGGGGCTGTAATGCTTAAAGTACTAAATAAATATCAGATCATCATTATCCAAAAAAATAAATAAAAGGAAGAATGGGACTAGATAACTTTGAAATGTTATTCTATGATTCTATGCTATTCCAATTCAAATTAGCCTACAAATAATTATTAAACACCTACTGTATTCAAGACATTGCATTATTGTAGGTACTAGGGGAGATACAGTTTAAACATGGTGCTTATGCTTATATAGCTTAAGAGGAAGACAAAAAAAAAAAACCCAAATGGTGACTGTAATAACACAATGTTATTTGATACTATCCATACATTAGAGAAGTACCAAAAAATAGAGTTTCCTTCCTAGAAGGAAAATGGAGTAAGGGAATCTGGAAAAGTTTCATGGAAGACAAAGAAAATAATTCATCTTTTTAAATGGTAAAATTTTAATAGGTGAAGATCAGGAGGATAGCTTGAGTCCCTGAGCTTTGAACTGAGACAATATTCATACTCAAGCTAAATGCTAGATTGCATAGCTTCTGTAAATGAAATCTACCATGCAGAGTGTTTCTTGGCAAGAAGGTTTTATTTTTTTTCCCTTTGCAGGTGTGGTACCCTCTTGGCAAGAAGGTCAGAGATCTTTTTAGAAAGAAAGTAAAGTCTTTTCATATTTTGTACCCCTTTATTCTGTATATGGTAATAATGAGGATAAACAGAGTTATTCTGTAGCTTCAGAGCCAAATGAAATAGTAGCCTCAGAAACTCTTTGCTATATTCCAGGACACTGAATGTATGCACAAACTTCTCTTGGCAAAGATATCTATAGGGAATTCTATTATTAATTTTAAGTATACTACAATATTGATTACTGATTCTCCTATATACTTAATTAATAATTGAGATTATCCCTTTCTGTTGATTATAATTAATCATTAAAATACTAGTTATCTAATAGAATTATATCCAGAGAATATACAGTTATGCAGAAGCATAACACATTGAATAGAAACTTGTGACTTAATTAGATTATCTTTTGCAATATGCAGATTGTAAACTCCAAAGTGTTATATAAATGATAGCTATTATTAGCATCATTATCTTTATCTTTATCTGTGGTATTCAAACCTTTTTCAGAATTTAGCCCCAATCTACCTCTCCAGTATATAATAATTCCTTTCTTCCTTTCTTGTGCTTTACAATCCAGCCAAATTAGCTTTTTGGGGCATTGCTCAGTTGTATCCTACCCTTCATAACCTAATCTCATGTTCTTCTTAGGAAATAGGGTTCTGTAATCACTAATTCAGTGATGAGCAAACAAATTGCATATACAATGTTATTAAAATAAATGAGACCTGAGATTCACCTTATAGGGGGAAAAAAGAGAGACTGTGAATCAGAGGTAAAGAGGGAGTGCATTCAAGAGATGAAGACTAACTAATAAAAATAATGCAGGAAAGAAATATGGAGTTTCCTGTGTAAGGAACAGAATAGGTCAGTTTGCAGGGCTACAAAAGGCATGAGGAAGAGTAATAGGATTATGGAATCATAGAACCTTCAAAGTGGAAGTTACATTTGAACTTATTTTTTAAACCCTTTATTTTCAAATTAAGAAAATTGAAGCATGGAAAAAGTAGGTGATCTGTTACAAAGCTAGGTAGGTGGCAGAGTGGGGCTTTCCACATTGCTTTATTTCCAGTCCAATGTAATAATCAACTATAGATAGGAGAGATGAAAATGTTTTTCTAGGAGAGTGTATTGCTACCACTTTTCTGAAAACTTTGCTAACTTTTTTTCAATTGAATCACGTATTTGCTTATTGGACATTATAAAAGTTTATCCAAGGTTTTTAAATTATGATTTGGGACCAAAGTTTTGGTATTTACTTTGGTTTACCACTTAGTCAGGATGTCTTCAGTATGAGCTAAAAATCCCATGGTGGAAGATGGCATTTATTTATAATCCCATAATAAAATGACATTCATCTTTACCCATCATTTTCTTCAAGCAATTCTTATTCAACTAAAAATTGAATGAGAGGACCAAGCTAATTGACCTTTGAGGTCCTTTCTAACCTTAAATACAATTCCATTTATGAAACAGAGATTACATCTCACATGTGAATGACACCTTTCAATTTTAGACTTCACTGCTTAAGCAACTTAATGAGATCCTCTTTTGCTCATTCTTTTGAATGTGTAGTTTTTTAGATTTTCAGTGGCTTTAGAGTAATGGGGTAGACATAGTTTGTAAAAGTATAGTTCCATGTTAAAACAACTTTTATGGGCAAGGAATTATACATATATTTTAGATTTTGTTTTTCATATTTTGGGCAATTTTATAGGACCATAGGATTTGGAGCATACAATGAACCTGAGAGATAACCTAGTCCATTTAGGCTGTCATTTTATAAAGGAGGTAAACTGAGGCCCAGCAAAATCACTTGCTCAAATTTATCGCACTACAGCAGAATCAGGATCTGAATCTAAGTCCTCTCACTATAAATATAGTATTACTTACAGCATACTCGACAGTCCTTATTATTTAGTGTTATTATATATGTGTTTATCTCAATCTTAAAGTCAATTACAATTAGAAAGGACTTGTTTCACAAAGCCTAATGTAAAGACAGCAGGGTGGCATAAACAGTCTGCAACATGGTTTGCATTTGTTTTACATAAAAGATATTCCCAAATTCATACATACCTAGAAAATTCTGTGAGCTATCCACCTAGAAAGAACAAAGATAACTGGTAGACAGATTGAGTGTTACCTGGGTGTCCATAGCATTTAAAAAAAAACAAACAACAAAACATCTAGGCATTCAGCATGATCAAGAACCTCTGAAAAACAGCGGAAGACCATGGTCAAGAATTGTAGAAGGAGAAAAGATACATAGGGGTGGAGATCCTTATTGATGGCAGGATTGACCACATTAAGGAGACTGCAGATTGATTTGTGTATTAAATTCTAATGTTCTCTTTCGTACAGTCTGGCTGTAATACTCACCACTCATAAAACTGGTATCACAGTCAGGAAAAACAATGTGGAACTTCTGATAGAAGTTTGATATAAGAAAAGTGTGCCACTTCTTAGAGCTCCTCAAGGACTTATCTGCTAGGATTGCCTCATCCAATTCCTTAAATTTAATTATCTGGACAACTGTACTTGCTGTAGGAGGCAGCATGTTACAGTAGATAGAACACTGAGCTTACAGTCACAGACCTGAATGCACTTTTGCTCCGCTTTTTGTCACATTGGATAAGAAATTTGAGTTCTCTGTACCATCTTTTTTCATTTGTAAGTTGAAGGAGTCAGGCTGGAGATGGCCTCTGAGGTGCTTTTATGCTCTCAGTTTCTGATCTTGCTGTGATAAAGCAGTTCATGGATAATAGGCTTAATTAATTGGTTTTGTTACTGTGCTTGCCAGCCTCAACCTGTTTCCAGTTAGAGTATCAAGGAAGTGTCGGTTCAAGATTCTAACCTGATGGTGTAAAGGAGATAGATGTGAGTCTGAAGTCAAGAAAACATGAGTTCTAATGTGTCCCCAGACACTTACTAGCAGAATAACCCAGAGTAAGGCTTGCCTCTGCTTGCCTCGTTTTCCTCAACTGCAAAATGGGGATAATAATAACCCCTTTGTCTTAGGGCTGTTGTGAAGATCAAATGAGCTGATAATATTCGTAAAGCACTTGTGCTCAAAGAATGAAGATGATTATTTCCCAGTTAACTGAGAATATTTAGCATGAGACTCCAACTGCTATTCTTTTTCTCAAAACTCAACAGCCTCATCTCCAGAGCTGTAACTTGGAACAGTAATTTCATTTGACCTAAAAGCTGAAGAAAGGGGGATGTACCAGGACAGCCTAAGGAATGAATGACCTTTCCTCTGTACTGTTGAAATAAATTGAATCATGGAAATTGAGATGTCTGACAAAATGGGAGGCATTGTGTTTGGAAAGAAAGTCAAACTTTAGACTTCAAGTAGGGAACAAATTTTCTCAGAATGAATCATGAAGAATTTTAGACTTATACAAGACAGCAGAAGCAAATTAGATAGAATAAAATGATCTTTAGAAGAGGAGTGGTTACTGACTTTTAGCTCTGCAGATGAAAATGGGAAGACAAAGAGCACCCCTTGTCAGGGGGCAGGAGAGAAAGAACAGCCAGGCTTAACGATGGTGAGATTTGGTACCCTCCAGAGAAAGTTTATGTTCAGGGAGTAATGGGAGATGGAAGGAATCTTAGAGGAACAAATCGAGATGGCATTACTTGGAATCAGACTGAGTTTAATTCTGAAACCAGAAATCATTTTACTAAGCCACAACAGAGACACAGAACTCTTCAATTTCTTCTTCATTATTATATAATCTCTAGCAATAATTTCTAGTTTCCTTCTGTTAATATTTCTATCTCTTGTGCATCCCTAATTTATCCCTCACTGATTCCTCTAGCTTAGGCATCATAGAGCCCAGAGGTCCCCAAAATATTAGTCCCTAAGCCCCAAGACTCTTCTGGGAGCCGGGACAAGACTGCTTAGCCAGTGAACCCAGCCTGTCAAATCTCATTGAAATCTTTACATTAAAATTATTTTTTTCCCTGCAATAGTATCACTAGTTCTTCTTGTTACTGACCCACACTTTATGCATTTGTATAATTGGATATAGCACCTGGCCTAGAGTCAAGTTCACATATTCCCTCAGATAATCTCCAAGAGCTTTGTGATCGATCTATCTATCTATCTATCTATCTATCTATCTATCTATCTATCTATCTATCTATCTATATATATATATATATTGTAATATTTATTGGGAAAGGAAATGGGATTGGAAAAATGGGGGATAATTGGAGGTTTGTATGGGGTAATGAGGAGTTAAGGGAAGAGAGGGTATATAGCTTGGTGATGCAAAGGAGGGAGATGCCCCCTGCTGAGAGGAAACAGCAGGGGTCCAATGAGGTCTGTTTGTCTTTGAATGATTGAAACTGAAGTTCAGCTCCCTCTATGACCAGAAATGATAGTCCACGTATCTGACTGCATATTCAAATAATATAAAGTTAAATAACTAGTTGAGATTGGAGTTTTTTTCAGCTTCAGACCTGAGGCCAGGCCCCAGAGGCTGAAGGAGGGTTCTCCCACTCCCGTCTTCTCTATATCAGTCCAGTTTTGTCTTTTTTAGAATCTTAGCAGTAGACAGAAAGCAAACATGAACAGGTCTAACCATCAGAAGAGATTGGATTTGAATCTTCAGGCTAAACCAAGAAAGAGGCACACCACACCAGACTGGGCTGACAAACTCCTTCCTCCTCCAACACCCAGAAGCCAGTCCCACCCAGCAGGAAGGAAGTGCTAGTCAAAGACCCAACTGCCACACCCATCAGGAAGGAAGTACTAGTCACAAGACCCAACTGCCACTCCCAGTTGGCCCCTTCCCTCACAAACAGTCAGTCTTCTTTCCTTTCCACAATATACATATATATATATATGTCAATTAACCTCTCTTTACCTTAATTGACTGGAGAAGGAAATGATAAACTACTCCAGTATCTTTGCCAAGAAAACCTCATGAAATCATGAAGAGTTTCATAAGAATAAATTACTAAAAAAATAAATAAATAAAGATAGCTGAGTTCATGGCTTCTTTCTTGGAATCTTATCTCTTAGAAATACCTACATGCTATTCTACCTAGATTCCTCTTACACCATACACCTAAACCCTCTCATTATGTACTCTATAACTCAAAGACATTGACATCCTTCTTATTCCTCAAAGAAAGTATATCTCACAGTATCTGGCACATAGTAAGCACTTAGTAAATAATTGACTAATTGACATTACAACTATTATCTATGCTATCTACCCTGATAGATTTATATTTTAATAGAGCATATTACCTCTACCAATTTTTTTTTCAATCTAAAGTCCTTTTGAAAAGATTTAAAACAATTCAGTAATATGATTATTTACTAGGACTCAGTAAGTACACTTTATCCTTGAGCTAGGGTTACCTTTTATAATGTAGTCTAGAAGTTAAATTCTATTCTCAGACATTAACATCATAACCACTGTTAATTTCCCAAGTGTACTTATCTTTTCCAAAGCTCTTGACTATTTTTTACATTTATTGGTTAAAAATAAATACCACTTTGTTTTTGAATTCTTCAGTTTCATGTGCAGTACTTCATAGTCCTTAGCAATACTTTATAGATTCCTTTTGCTAATATCGTATGTCCTTAGGTAACAGAGGAATGTAATTGTGCATAAATCAAAGATAAAGAGGCAAGTGATGGGATAGGAAGAGGAGACTGAGAATAATGTCATGCTAGTATGTATCTTTATATTGGTTAGGAATTTGATTCCATCTTGTACCTCATAAAGGGTGTATTCATGCTTTGTTAGTCTTTATTTTTTCCCATTTTCTTTCTCTACCTTTGCTTTATTATGAAACTCACTTTCCTCAGTTTCTTTGAGATCATCAGAATTAAATTAGGATATTATATAGTACTTTCAATCATGCAAAACTACTTGTCTCCAAACGCATCTTTTCAATACTTGTTTTCTCTCAGAGGATGCTATACGAATATATACCTTGGCATTTTCTTATTTCAGAAGAGAGCACTGCAGATGAAAAAAGGGGCATTGGCAAAATTAAACAATATAAAATAAACTTATATAACTCATAACCTTTTCTATATGTTACCAAAAAGTTTTGTAAGTATTCATTTATTTCACTTAGATTGTTACATTTATTTACTTGTAGCAGGGTAAAATAGCTCTTAAAAATTGCCTTAATTTAATGTTTATTTGTTGTGCATTCACTTTCCATTCTTAATAATGTTAATATACTTTTCCTCTTCCTTTTAACACAAATCAGATTGACCATTGGTTCATCTATTTTATTGTTTTTCATAAACCAGGTCTTAGTTTTGTTTTTTTATTTCAATATTTTTTCTTACTTTTAATTTTACTGATCTCTCCCTTGATTTTCAGTGTTTCTAATTTAATGATTACCCAAGGATTTTAATTTCTTCTTCTTCTTGATCCAATCTTTCTCTATTTTATTGATGTAAGTTTTAGAGATATGAATTTTTCATAATTACTGCTTTTACTGAAAATTTTGAGATAATGTTTAGTTGACATACTCTGATGAAATTATTGACTGCTTCTATGATTTATTTTTTCAGCCACTCATTCTTTAGGATTAGATTACTTTCCAATTAATTTTTAATTTATATTTTCCAGGCCCTTTATTATTTATTTATTTATTTTTAAAATTAATTTATTTAGTAAATTTAGAACATTATTCCTTGGTTACAAGAATCACATTATTTCCCTCCCTCCCCTGACCTCACCCTTCCCATAGCTGACGCACAATTTCATTGGGTATTACATGTGTTCTTGATCATGTAATAGATGACATTGGAGGGTATATTTGAATTATAAATGATAACAAATGGATCAGGTAGTTATCTTCTTTTGCCTACCCTCCTCCCTTTTATACCTCCCTTCCTCCCTCTTCCAATCTAGCTTCCTCCCCTTTTCTTCCCTTAAGTTTCCCCTTCCCCTTTCTTCTTCAGCCTCCTTCTAAGTCACTCAGGGAGAGCTATGATGTTTCAGAGGAAATACTCTTTTCTCTTCTTTATCTCAAGTAGAGGTTTATTGGGGAAAACATGAAATATGGAGGGTGAAGGTAAGAGGGTTGGAGGTTTCCCCTTTATCTACAGTGAGTCTTGGGTTGGAGGATATTGAGAGATATGACAATTCAATTAATACCATGAAA
Source organism: Monodelphis domestica (assembly GCF_027887165.1). Classification (NCBI taxonomy): domain Eukaryota; kingdom Metazoa; phylum Chordata; class Mammalia; order Didelphimorphia; family Didelphidae; genus Monodelphis; species Monodelphis domestica. The sequence goes on from NC_077229.1 coordinate 369,870,766, forward strand.
CAGAGCAAGTCAGAGAGATATATGGACTATTGTCCTTCTTTTTTTGCCTTCAAATCAGCCAGGTCACCTCCAACTTGATTATCCCAAGTCCCAGAGAAGAAACCCAGCTTCTTACTTCAAAGTCACCACCATCAGCCAAAAAGCCCAGAAAAATAGTCAGCAGTTGGCTCCTGTCTTCCTGCAGGCAGCAGGGAAGCAGCTGGAGAGAACTGGAGAGAGTCTGGGTGGCTGAGACCTTCCATTTGGCTCCAGCCTTCCAGGAGGTTTTGGCCTCAGAGCACATACAGCCCAACCCAGATGAACTTAATCCCATCAAAAGCCTTCAGAGGACAGGGGAGCCAACTCTCCTCACCCAGAGACTGCCCTGAGAGATTTGACAAAGCTCCAAGAGGGGAGACTGACAGAAAGCCCTAAAAAAAAAAAAAACAAGAGGAGCAAGAGCGCAAACAAATATGGGGAGCAAAGAAGGGGTAAATATGAGCAAACAACAGAAAAAGAAGAAAGAACAATAAATCAGAAATCCCAGCGAATTGGATATAGGCTGTGGAAGAACTCAAAACACAATTATGAGAGGCTGAAGACAATTGGGAAAAGAACTTAAAAACTAAGATAAATCATCTGGAAACAGAGGCACTTGAAGTAAAACAAGAAAATAGTATCTTGAACGCCAAAATCAACCAACTGGAAAATGAGGCAAAGGAGATGAAAGATGAGACAAAGGAGATGAAAGGCAAGGTAAAGAGGATGAAAGATGACCTCCAAAGAAAATCAGACCAGAATGAACAGGATGACCAAAAAGTCAGGGATGAAATCCAGTCTTTAAGAACCAGAATACAACAACTGGAATCAAGTGACCTCACAAGGCAGCAGGACAGTATAAAACAAAACCAAAAGAATGAAAAAATTGAGGAAAATATGAAGCATCTCATTCACAAAACAGAGGATTTAGAAAATCATTCAAGGAGAGACAATTTATGAATCATTGGTCTACCAGAAGACCACAACAAAAGAAAAATCCTGGACATAATACTAAAGGAAATTATTCAAGAAAACTGCCCCCATATCCTAGAACAAGAGGGAAAAGTGGAGATTGAAAGAATCCACAGATCACCTCCTATACTTAATCCCCAACTGACAACACCCAGGAATGTTAGAGCCAAATCCAAGAACTATCAGACCAAAGAAAAGATATTACAAGGTGCCAAGAAGAAGTCATTCAGATACCACGGAACCACAGTGGGGATAACGCAGGATCTGGTTGCACCCACACTGAAGGACTGAAAGGCATGGAATATGATATTCCAGAAAGCAAGTGAACTAGGTCTACAACCAAGAATCAACTACCCAGCAAAACTGACTATATTTTTATAGGGGAAAGTATGGCCATTCAACAAAATAGAAGAATTCTAAGAATTTGTAAAGTTAAAACCAGACCTGAACCGATAATTTGATGTCCAAGCACAGAACTCAAGAGAATCATCAAAAGGTAATTTAAAATGCACCAACATGCAATTTCACTGGGTATTACATGTGTCCTTGATCAGAACCTATTTCCATGTTGTTGATGTTTGCACTAGTATGTTCATTTAGAGTCTATATCCCCAAACATATCCCCTCGACCCATGTAATCAAGCAGTTTTTTTTTCTTCTGTGTTTCTGCTCCCACAGTTCTTTCTCTGGGTGTAAATAGTGGTCTTTCTCATAAGTCCCTCAGAATTGTCCTGGATCACTGCATTGCTGCTAGTAGAGAAGTCCATTACATTTGATTGTACCACAGTGTATCATTCTCTGTGTATAATGTTCTCCTGGTTCTGTTCCTCTCACTCTGCATCAATTCCTGGAAGTTTTTCCAGTTCACATGGAATTCCTCCAATTTATTATTCCACAGGCTTTTCTTGACAGAGAAACTGGATTGGTTTGCCATTCCTTGTCCAGTGGATTAAGACAACCAGAGTGACTTTGAGTGACTTGCCCAGGATCACATAGCTTTTAAGTGTCTGAGGTCAAATTTGAACTCAAGTCTTCCTGACTCCAGATCTAGAGCTCTATCCACTCACCCACCTAGTTGCCAAAGAGTCCCACACCAAAGAGTTTTGGGACTAGTGTTATAAAGTTTTGGTCCAAACTTGTCATTGGAAACTCTTAAGTGAAGAGACTCTTAAGATTGAATATCTAAAACTGTTCTTCATTCTCTAGTCTTAAAGACTTGCCTAATGCATGGAGAAATTAAGTGATTTAAGAGTCACCTCTATGTTATCAGTGGGATGATGGACGTGAATCCTAGGCTTTTTTATTTGAAAGCAGGCTTTCTCTCCACTATGCCAAGCTGATTCTAGGTGTGCTGAGGGGGAAAATGGAATTTAGGCTACACAGGAATGGCCTGGATTTTTTAAAAAAATGTTTGTTCTTACTCATTCATTCATTTATATTATTTCTTACCAATTACATATGATACAAATGTCCACATAAATTTTCCTAAGTTATATGATCAAACTTATCTCCCTCCCTCCCTTCTTTTCCCCCTCCCAGTGTTGGCAGGAGATTTTATCTGAGTTTACATGTATTATCATGCACAGCATATTTCCATATTGTTCCTTTTTGTGAGTAATCTTATAAAAACAAAACCCAAACCGTAAGCCCAAATATAAAAAATCGTCCACGTTCATCTGCAAGGAATGAACTGTTTTTAAGGAAGCCATGATGGCTCCTGCTAATGAGTCATTCCTTACTTTTCTCAATTCTTCACAAATCATAAATGATCTGTTTTTCCCAGAAACTAAATTCACACTTCTTAGCATGAATATAGTTTGCACAGACTTGTTTTCTTCCCTTTACAAAACCAAACCAAAAATAAAACAAAACCAAAATAGGAAACAAACAAACAAACGAAAAACAACCTGACTAGTTGGCCCACAGAGGAGCAAAAGGAAGACCTTGATTTTGATAATCCCACAAGCATGACCTACTTAAGGAAATGTAGGGAAGATTTACTCCAAGCTATTAAGCTCTGTTGTTTGAAGTATAATGCATGGGCAAGATTTGACAAACTCATGCAAAATACAGGGGAACATCCAACTTCATTTATAGATCATCTTTCTGAAATGACTGAATCAATTATTGGTTTAGAGGAAAATACTGAGGAGTCTACAAATCACGTGAGAAGACAGTTTTTCAAAGGGTGCACACCTCACTTGAAAAATTTTTTCAAACATTACTTCCCAAAGTATGATACTGTGAGTCTGTTCGAATTATGTGAAACCTTGACTTACCTCCATGAAAATTTATAAACAAATGCAAGATTTAAAGGAAAAATTGGAAGTAACAGAGAAAAATTTAAGAGACAAGGAGGTTGAGGAAATCAAGAAGCTAAATACTGTTAGAACTTACACAAAACCTTTTTATAAACCAAAAACAAAAACAGTAGAAAGAGAAACCAGACAATGCTTTTTCTGCCATAAGAAAGTACACCTGATCAAAGACTGTTTTCTGAAAAAAAAAAGAAGTAAATAACAACAAAGTCACCACCATCAGCCAAAAAGCCCAGAAAAACGGTCAGCAGTTGGCTCTTGCCTTCAACTGTTTCCCAACAACATTCCAAATGGAATCTTCCTTTGATTGACAGCTGATCAATCTCCAGCTTCTTGTCTTGCTTATTGTCCTTTTGCATGCCTTATAATTCCTCTCTTCCACAATCAGAACCTATTTCCATGTTGTCGGTGTTTGCATAAGGACATTCATTTAGATTCTACATCCCCAGCCACATCCCCTCAACCCATGTATTCAAGCAGTTGTTTTTCTTCTATGTTTCTACTCCCACAGGTTTTTCTCTGAATGTGGATAATGCTTTTTTCTCAAAGATTCCTCAAAGTTGTTCAGGATCACTGCATTGCCAGTAATGGAGAAGTCCATTACATTCAATTGTACCACAGTGTACACAGTTCTCTGTGTACAGTGTTCTCCTGGTTCTGCTCCTTTTGCTCTGCATCAATTCCTGGAGATCATTCCAATTCCCATGGAATTCCTCCACTTTATTATTCCTTTGAGTACAATATTATTCCATCACCAACATATACCACAATTGTTCAGCCATTCCCCAATTGAAGGGCATCCCCTCATTTTCCAATTTTTGGCCACCACAAAGAGTGCAGTTATGAATATTCTTGTACAAGTCTTTTTCCTTATTATCTCTTTGGGGTACAAACCCAGCAGTGCTATGGCTGTATCAAAGGGCAGACAGTCTTTTAGCGCCCTTTGGGCATAGTTCCAAATTGCCCTCCAGAATGGCTGGATCAATTCACAACTCCACCAATAATGCATTAATGTCCCTACTTTGCCACATCCCCTCCAGAATTCATTACTTTCTATTGCTGTCATGTTAGCCAATCTGCTAGGTGAGAGGTGATACCTCAGATTTTTTTTTTATTTGCATTTCTCTGATTATAAGAGATTTAGAACACTTCTTCATGTGCTTATTAATAGTTTTGATTTCCTTAACTGAAAATTGCCTATTCATGTAATTTCCCATTTATCAATTGGAGAATGGCTTGATTTTTTGTACAACTGGTTTACCTCTTTATAAATTTGAGTAATTAGACTTTTGTCAGAGGTTTTTGTTATGAAGATTGTTTCCCAAATGGTTACTTCCCTTCAAATTTTGTTTGAATTGGTTTTGTTTGTACAAAATTGTTTAATTTGATTTAATCAAAATTATTGATTTTACATTTTGTGATTTTTTTTCCAGCTCTTACTTTGACTTAAAGTCTTTCCTTTCCCAAATATCTGACATGTATACTATTCTGTGTTCACCTAATTTGCTTATAGTTTCCTTCTTTATATTCAAGTCATCTACCCATTCTGAGTTTGTCTTGGTGTAGAGTGTGAGATATTGATCCAAACCTAATCTCTCCCATACTGTCTTCCAATTTTCCCAACAGTTTTTATCAAATAGTTGGTTTTGGTCCCAAAAGCTGAGATCTTTCAGTTTATCATAGACTGCCTTGCTGAGGTCACTTAACCCTAATCTATTCCACTGATCCTCTTTTCTGTCTCTTAGCCAGTACCAAATTGTTTTGATGACCGCTGTGTTATAGTACAGTTTGAAATCTGGAACTGCAAGGCCTCCTTCCTTCATTTTTTTTTTATGATTTCCCTGGATATCCTTGATCTTTTGTTCTTTCAAATGAACTTTTGTATGGTTTTTTCTAATTCAGTAAAAAAGTTTTTTTGGTAGTTCAATGGGTATGGCACTAAATAACTAAATTACTTTGGGTAGGATTGTCATTTTTATTATGTTAGCTTGTCCGAACAGTAGATGTTTTTCCAATTGTTTAGAGCTAGTTTTAAATGTGTAGAGAGTGTTTTGTAGTTGTGTTCATATAGTTCCTGTGCTTCTCTTGGCAGATAGATTCCTAAGTATTTTGTATTGTCTAGGGTGATTTTAAATGGAATGTCTTTCTAATTCTTGCTGCTGAGATGTGTTGGCGATATATAGAAATGCGGGTGACTTATGTGGGTTTATTTTGTATCCTGCAACTTTGCTAAAGTTGTTGAATATTTCAACTAGCTTTTTGGTTCATTCTCTAGGATTCTTTAAGTAGACCATCATATCATCTGCAAAGAATGATAGCTTGGTCTCCTCATTGCCTATTTTGATGCCTTCAATTTCTTTTTCTTCTCTAATTGCTACAGCTAGTGTTTCTAGTACAATGTTAAATAATAGAGGTGATAATGGGAATCCTTGTTTCACTCCTGATCTTATTGGGAAGGCTTCTAGTTTGTCCCCATTTCAGATGATGTTTGCTGATGGTTTTAGATATATGCTATTTATTATTTTTAGGAAAGGCCCTTCTATTTATATGCTTTCTAGTGTTTTCAATAAGAATGGGTGTTGTATTTTGTCAAAGGCTTTTTCTGCATCTATTGAGATAATCAAGTGATTTATGTTGGTTTGCTTGTTAATATGGTCAATTATGTGGGTGGTTTTCCTAATATTGAATCATCCTTGCATTCCTGGTATGAATCCTATTTGGTCATAGTGATCAATTGCTGAAGTCTTTTTGCTAGTATCCTATTTAAGATTTTTGCCTCTATATTCATTAAGGAGATTGGTTTATAGTTTTCTTTCTCTGTTTTTAACCTGCCTGGCTTTGGAATCAGTACCATATTTGTGTTGTGAAATGAATTTGGTAGAACTCCTTCTTTGCTTATTCTGTCAAATAATTTGTATAATATTGGGATTAGTTGTTCTTTGAATGTTTGATACAATTCTTTTGTGAATCCATCTGGACCTGTGGACTTTTTCTTAGGGACTTCTTTGATGGCTTGTTCAATTTCTTTTTCTGATATGGGTTTTTTTTTTTTGGTAGTCTATTTCTTCGCCTGTTAGTCTAGGCAATTTATATGTTTTGTAAATATTCATTCATATCACCTAGATTGACATATGTATTGCCATATAATTGGGCATAATAATTTTTATCTTAATTTCCTCTTCATTAGAGGTGAGGTCTCCCTTTTCATCTTGGATACTATCAATTTGGTTTTCTTTCCTTTTTTTTAATTAGACAGACTAGTACGTTGTCTATTTTATTTGTTTTTTCAAACTACCAGCTTCTAGTTTTATTTATTAAATCAAAAGTTCTTTGACTTTCAATTTCTATTAATTTCTCCTTTGATTTTTAGGATATCTAATTTGATATTCATCTGAGGATTTTTAATTCTTTCACTTACTAGTTTTTTAATTTGCATGCACAATTCATTGACCTCCGCCCTCCCTAATTTGTTAATATATGAACTCAAGGATATAAATTTCCCCCTGAGTACTGGTTTGGCTGCATCCCATAGATGTTGAAAGGATATCTCATCATTATCATTTTCTTCAAGGAAGTTATTAATTGTTTCTGATTTGTTCTTTAACCAATTTTGGAGTATTGTATTGTTTAATTTCCAATTAATTTTTGATTTGCCTCTCCATTTATTCTTACTAATTATTATTTTCATTGCATTGTGGTCTGAGAAAGTTGTATTTATTATTTCTTCTCTTTTGCACTTCTTTGCAATGTTTTTATGCCCTAATACATGGTCAATCTTTGTGAATGTACCATGTGCTGCTGAAAAGAAGGTGTATTCCTTTTTGTCCCTATTTATTTTTCTCCACATATCTACTAACTCTAATTTTTCTAAGATTTCATTCACTTCTCTTACCTTTTTCTTATTCATTTTTTGGTTTGATTCATCTAGTTCTGATAGAGGAAGATTCAGGTCTCCCACTAGTATAGTTTTTCTATATATTGCATCCTTGAGCTCCACTAGTTTCTCCTTTAGAAATTTGGATGCTATGCCATTTGGTGCATACATGCTGAGTTCTAATATTTCTTCATTGTCTATACTACCTTTTATCAGAATGTAATTACCTTCCCTATCTCTTTTAACTAGATTTATTTTTACTTTGGCTTCATCAGATATCATGATTGAGACTCCTGTCTTCTTTTTATCAGTTGATGCCCAATAGATTTGTCTCCATCTTCTTACTTTTACCCTATATGTGTCTACCTTCCTCATGTGTGTTTCTTGTAGGCAACATATGGTAGAGTTTTGGATTCTAATCCACTCTGCTATTCACTTGTATTTTATGGGTGAGTTCATTCCATTCACATTCAGAGTTATGATTACCAGCTTTGTATTTCCCAGCATTTTGATTTCTACTCCTGGTCTTGCCTTTTCTTCTTTCACTATTCCCTTCTACACCAATATTTTTTTAATAAGTCCCTCTAATTCCCACCCTTATTTTATTTCCCTTTCTACCCCCTTCCTTCTTATCCACCCCTTATTTTCCTTACAGTCTTTTAAAACTACCCCCTCATTCTCTCCCTTCCTTGTACTTCTTCCCTCCCCACCAGTCAGTTTTTATCCTTCTACTTCCCTATAGGGCACAAATCTATTCTCTGACCCAATGGGTTGTATTTTCTTCCCTCTTTCAGTTAATTTCAATGCATGAAAGAGTTGAGTGTTTACTATCTCCAACCTCTTTACCCTTCTGGTGTATTGATGTTCTCCCCCCTCCCACCATGATTTTCTTTGTGACATATAAATTTACCCCCTTGTGTTTCTTTTCCCATTTCTTTTAGTATTAATCTCTTTTTTAAGCTCTAGTTGTATATACACACACATATATATTTATGTATACACATATCTATATACATATTTATGTCTTGGCATTACATCCTATACATTTTGTCACTGTTCCCTCTAAGTGTAATTCTTCTAGCTGCCCAGGTGGTGATAACAGTTTTTAAGACTTACCATTGACCTCTTTTCTTATAGGAATACATATCATTTTAATTCACTGGGTCTCTGAAAAAAAGTTTTGTATTTTTTTGTTTTTGTTTTTCTTTTTTCCCTCTTTTTAAATTACCTTTTTATGATTCTCTTGTGTTCTCTGCTTGGGCATCAAATTTTCTGTTTAGGTCTGGTATTTTCTTTACAAATGCTTGGAATTCTTCTATTTTGTTAAATGACCATACTTTCCCCTGTAAGAATATTGTCAGTTTTGCTGGGTAGTTGATTCTTGGTTGCAGACCTAGTTCCCTTGCTTTCTGGAATATCATATTCCACACCTTTTGGTCCTTCAGTGGGTGCAGCCAGATCCTGTGTTATCCTCACTGTGGTTCCATGGCATCTGAATAACTTCTTCTTAGCAGCTTTTAATACTTTTTCCTTGGTATGATAGTTCTTGAATTTGGCTATAACTTCCTGTGTGTTTGTTTTTTTTATTTGTTTTATGGTTAGAAATTTCTAGTTCTGGATGGGGAAATTTGAGGTCCTCAGTTGGTATATTTTTTTGGTGGGGAAAGGAGGATACAACTAGAAAGTACAATAGATAAAGTGCCAGGTTTGAAGTAAGGAAGAATCATCTTCCAAAGTTCACATCTGTTCTCAGACACATGACAGCTATATAACACTGAACAACTCATCTAACCCCCTTTACCTCAGTTCTTGACCTGTAAAATGAGCTGGATAATCAAATGGCAAACTAGTCCAGTATTTTTGTAAAGAAAACCCCAAATGGAGTCACAAATAATCAGACATGATAGAAATGATTGAATGGCAACAGTGATATCCAGAATAACTTATAAATGTTTACTGTGTCATTCCTTCTATAACTCATTTAACAATATCTTTAACAATCTGGAAGCCATGATGCACGACACATATATGTTTCATATTCATATTACTTTATTTTCAATGATGTCTCTTTTACCAAAACATGGTTGCATTGTTTATATATTTTAATTAGGTAATTTTTGCATTTTTAGTTGAGATCATAATTTTGCTGCCCTTTTTTTTTTAACCTCAGCTTAAGTGTAATAGATTCTGCTCCTTGTTTTTATTGTTTCTTTTTCTCTGTTTCAAGTATATATCTTATAAAACATAAATTGTTGAATTTTGGTATATAATCCCCTCTGGTCTCACTTTTCATTTTATGAGAAAATGTATCCCATTCACATTCACAGTTATAATTAATTAAATAAATGTGCAGTTTTTCTATCCTATTTTCCCATTTCTTCTTTTTATCTATTATCCTGTTTTCTAAAATCTTTAATTTTTAACTTCTGACTGCTGCTGTCCTTAACTTACCATCCTTTCTCTCACTGGTCTTCCTGTATTCTTTCATTCTCCTTCCACTCCTACCTCCCTATTTGGTAAGGTAGATTTCTATACCAAACAGTTTGTTAGTTCCTCTTTGATACAATTATGATGGGATTAAAATTCAAGCATTGTATGCCAACTCTGTGTTATAAATAAAAGTTAATTTGGAGCCTTATTATTAGATTTATAAGTATTTATAAATAAAGGAAAAAATACAGATTGAGTTTCAGCCTTTCTAACTTGAATTAAGAATCCAGGTCCCCACTGCAGCCACCACTACTTGCCCCAGCTTGCCAGAGATTTGCCAGATAAGATAAGAGGACTCAGGGAGAAAAAGCCAGCCTAAAGAGGGTCAATTCAAGTCTGACTCTGAAAAAGAGAGCTCCTCTGCTTCCCATGCTGGCTTTTCAAATCTATGCTCCTTCTAGCTCTGGCTCTTCCCTTGACCAATGATTTTCAAATGTCATGCTATTTGCCTCTATTGGGACATTAAACCAAGCCTGTGCCTGGATTCTGGCACTGATGCCAGGATCACCTGATTGATTCCTACTTTGAGTCACTGGGATGCCCAGGATGAATTTACCTCTCATAACCTTCTTCGTTGATTTTTGGGAGACTAACATATTATGTCTCCCCACCCTTGGTTCTTTAGAAAATTAAAATATTGGTCTCTTTAATGAATCATTCCATCATTTGTATTCTCTACATTTAGGATCTTCTCATCAGGGAAGATAAAAGCACGAAAGATATTGTACATTTCATGGAGGGTGTTACTGCAATTTGATTAATAAAACGAATGAGGAAAGAAAAATGATTGATAGGTGCATTGACAAAGAACCATTAGGAGGCATTCCCCTTTTTGACATGTGTTAAAAATCAAAATAAATGGAGGGCTCAACCTCCTCTCAGTTCAGTTAATATATTTATATTCAAAGATTCACTCTGAATCTCATGATGTAGTGTTTTATTTCTGCAAGCATCCTTACAATCTTCTCCAGAAGATCTGCTTTCCTGGTCCAGGGTATTGGTGATTAACTTTTCCTAAAATTTCTTTAAAAAGATCTTAGACTTTGGACTTTTAGGATAATTACATAATCCCCACTCAACTCAGGATGTACACCAACAATAGAATTAACAATGGATGCATGACCAGGCTATAAGGTAGAAACAAAAAGAGAAAGAAAATAAAAGTATATATGACATATGTATGCCGTATATATATAAATATAAGTATAAATTAAAATGATAACAAGTCCTTGTTTCACCATCAAGGTCCAATCAAGGTAACATATTCTACAAGCATGTAGGACAGGTACAGCAATATCACAGTTAGCCACCATCAGCCACAACTATGGGAAAGTTGTCATACTGAAGAATTAGAAGAAGAGACAAGTCCAAAAAAAAAAAAAGGAAAATATCATCCTTTGGTCTGATTTCTACTTCAATCATAGGGACAGCAAGACAGAGGTAAAACCCAGTAGAGACCTATTTTAGTCTCATATCTGAAAGGTAGAAAACAGGGAAATCCAACCACAGGACTTGCTGAACAACTACTTCCCCAGATCGCTGAGACATGTCCTCTACCTTGGCATTGACATTCACTCCTCCCACAGGGATTGTTAGTCTCTTGATCCTGTACTACTTTGTATTGATCAGTGACTCATTAGGAGGCCCTTCTTCCCGAAATCAGATGCAAATATCAGTTAAAGTCCCATAATATTTAACAACAAATGGCAGGTTTCAATAGTCTAAAGCTTTTGTATATGCAATGTTGTCAGGGCTGAAAGGCATTGTAAATTTATCCTTCCATATTAAATATCAACACTGATTCAAAAAATTAAATTTAAATTAGGAAGAAAGAAGAGAAAAAAGAAAAAAGAAAATCATATTGTGCAGCCCTATTAAACAATGGACCAGCCAAATAACCATAACAAAAAGATTTATCACTTAAAAGGGAAAGTATTATCTCTGTAGCCTGGCCATGATCCACAGTTCAAGTGTATGTAATTTTTTCACTTGGTAAAAGCTTGGTATAAGCTTTGTTACAACAATTAAGACCAATTCTAAAAAGCACAACAATTCCCAGTATTAAAAATGACCATGAGACTATAGTACCTAATAACCCTGTAACTAGGAGAGTTCCACCAGGCATCATCAGATGTCACATGGGTCTCTAAAGCAATTTGTTGAGTATCACTTGTATAATTAAAAATTTGTTACCCTAAAAAAGAACTACGTTTCCCGGGAGCCCACTGACTTCCTGTCCTTACATACTTCCTGTAGACCGGGGATATTAGGTGGGGATGTGGAGGGTCCTGACCTTTTTTTGGCCCTGTTATTGAGCATGGTGGTGTTGAGTGGGGATTTTGAAATGGTTAATCAGACATTGGCATGTGGTCTTTATTTTGTATCCCTCTTATTCCTGTATTTGTAATGATACTTAATGAATCTCCTAAAATATAATATTTTATTATTTGATATTAATTTTAATTTTATATTGATGGAAAGAACTAGTAGGAGAAGAACCTCTCAATTTTTTAAGATAGACTAAATTTTGTTTTAAGCCACGTTTCTTTTGCCAAGGCTTTTCACCCACCCCACCCACCCTTGCAAACTACAAACTCTCTTTGGAGCTGCTTCTTTTTTCTTTCCCTACATTTTGCCTAGTCACTCTCCCTACCAGCCAGGGTATTTTTATCTGGGGGACTTTTGGCAAAAAGAAGATAAGTCATTTCTCTCACCCATCTGCTTGAGCCCATGTTCCTCAGTTCCTCACTGCTGCCTCTGGAATTGCTGATAGTGCTGCCAATCCAGCTTACTGGGTTGTCCTAGCCATCCTCTCTTGACCTTCTTGATCCTAATCACTACTCCTCCTCCTCCTCCTCCTGCTCTGGCCCCAGCCCCAGCCTTAGTTTCAGGCCCCAACCCTGATAGCTGCTCCTTTTGCTGATCCTTTTGGTGCTGTTGATTGTTGCTGCCAAAAAGCTGGGTGTCCTTGAAGCCACTTTCCAGGTAGCTGGTAAAAAGACCTGGGTGTGCTTTCCCTAGGCAATAATTAGCCTCCACGTGGCAAGGGACCTCAGGAAGTGAAGGGAAGAAAGGAGTTACTCTTTGAAACAGGAAGTAAATAGCAAATATGGTACATGCTATGAAAGAGCAGTACCTTGCTTATTTCAAATAGCTTCCAGTTTTAGGATGTTTTTTGTTTCTACCATTCATGAGTGCACTGGTCCTCCCAATTATCTTGCCTGAGATTCAGGGGAGAAATTCATCTCCCTACAAGTCTTTGCCATTTGGGCCTGCCCAGTCTCTAAGATTCATCCAGTTTGAGATTCCTCAACCCCATGTTCTTCCTCACTATGGAAAATCCCACAGTTCTTACAAAAGAAATCTGAATGGATAGAAAGGAACTTTGAGGAGACTGGAGGTGAAAAATTTTAAGCCTATTCAAACTCCATTGTTTTATGAAAGTCTCGGTATTTTATTATATT